>NC_086445.1:582779826-583979826 GCF_028390025.1 Pseudophryne corroboree | reverse complement strand
CCCGTTTCTTTGCCCCCGGTAGTTGTGCCCCCTCTTTCTTTGCCCCCAGTAGTTGTGCCCCCTCTTTCTTTGCCCCCAGTAGTTGTGCCCCGTTGCTTTGCCCCCTGTCGCTGTGCCCCCTGTCGCCGCTTACAAACACACACACACACACACAAAAATTAAAAAAATAAGATTTTACTCACCGGTAAATCTATTTCTCGTAGTCCGTAGTGGATGCTGGGACTCCGTAAGGACCATGGGGAATAGCGGCTCCGCAGGAGACTGGGCACAACTAAAGAAAGCTTTAGGACTACCTGGTGTGCACTGGCTCCTCCCACTATGACCCTCCTCCAGACCTCAGTTAGGATACTGTGCCCGGAAGAGCTGACACAATAGGAAAAGGATTTTGAATCCCGGGTAAGACTCATACCAGCCACACCAATCACACCGTATAACTCGTGATATTATACCCAGTTAACAGTAATATAACTGAGCCTCACTACAGATGGCTCATAACAATAACCCTTTAGTTAGGCAATAACTATATACAAGTATTGCAGACAATCCGCACTTGGGATGGGCGCCCAGCATCCACTACGGACTACGAGAAATAGATTTACCGGTGAGTAAAATCTTATTTTCTCTGACGTCCTAAGTGGATGCTGGGGCTCCGTAAGGACCATGGGGATTATACCAAAGCTCCCAAACGGGCGGGAGAGTGCGGATGACTCTGCAGCACCGAATGGGCAAACTCTAGGTCCTCCTCAGCCAGGGTGTCAAACTTGTAAAATTTAGCAAATGTGTTCGACCCCGACCAAGTAGCTGCTCGGCAAAGTTGTAAAGCCGAGACCCCTCGGGCAGCCGCCCAAGAAGAGCCCCCTTCCTCGTGGAATGGGCTTTCACTGATTTAGGATGCGGCAGTCCAGCCGCAGAATGTGCAAGTTGAATCGTACTACAGATCCAGCGAGCAATAGTCTGCTTTGAAGCAGGAGCACCCAGCTTGTTGGGTGCATACAGGATAAATAGCGAGTCAGTTTTCCTGACTCCAGCCGTCCTGGAAACATATAGTTTCAGGGCCCTGACTACGTCCAGTAACTTGGAGTCCTCCAAGTCCCACGTAGCCGCAGGCACCACAATAGGTTGGTTCACATGAAAAGCTGATACCACCTTAGGAAGGAATTGGGAACGAGTCCTCAATTCCGCCCCATCCATATGAAAATCAGATAAGGGCTTTTGCATGACAAAGCCACCAATTCTGATACACGCCTGGCCGACGCCAAGGCCAACAGCATGACCACTTTCCACGTGAGGTATTTTAGCTCTACGGATTTAAGTGGCTCAACCCAATGCGACTTCAGGAAATCCAACACCACGTTGAGATCCCACGGTGCCACTAGAGGCACAAACGGGGGCTGAATATGCAGCACTCCCTTAACAAAAGTCTGAACTTCTGGCAGTGAAGCCAGTTCTTTTTTGGAAGAAAATGTACAGAGCCGAAATCTGGACCTTAATGGAACCCAATTTTAGGCCCGTAGTCACTCCTGACTGTAGGAAGTGCAGAAATCGACCCAGTGGAAATTCCTCCGTTGGGGCCTTCCTGGCCTCACACTAAGCAACATATTTTTGCCATATTCGGTGATAATATTTTGCGATCACATCTTTCCTAGCCTTAATCAGCGTAGGAATGACTTCCTCCGGAATGACTTCCTCCGGAATGCCTTTTTCCTTTAGGATCCGGTGTTCAACTGCCATGCCGTCAAACACAGCCGTGGTAAGCCTTGGAACAGGCAGGGCCCCTGCTGCAGCAGGTCCTGTCTGAGCGGTAGAGGCCATGGGTCCTCTGAGATCATTTCTTGAAGTTCTGGGTACCAAGCTCTTCTTGGCCAATCCGGAACCACGAGTATAGTTCTTACTCCTCTCCTTCTTAGTATTCTCAGTACCTTGGGTATGAGAGGCAAAGGAAGGAACACATACACCGACTGGTACACCCACGGTGTTACCAGAGCGTCCACAGCTATCGCCTGAGGGTCCCTTGACCTGGCGCAATATCTTTTTAGCTTTTTGTTGAGGCGGGACGCCGTCATGTCCACCTGTGGCCTTTCCCAATGGTGTACAATCATTTTGAAGACTTCTGGATGAAGTCCCCACTCTCCTGGGTGGAGGTCGTGCTTGCTGAGAAAGTCTGCTTCCCAGTTGTCCACTCCGGGAATGAACACTGCTGACAGTGCTAACACATGATTTTCCGCCCATCGGAAAATCCTTGTGGCTTCTGCCATCACCATCCTGCTTCTTGTGCCGCCCTGCTGGTTTACATGGGCGACCGCCGTGATGTTGTCTGACTGGATCAGCACCGGCTGGTGTTGAAGCAGGGGTCTAGTCTGACTTAGGGTATTGTGAATGGCCCTTAGTCCTAGAATATCTATGTGTAGGGAAGTCTCGTGACTTGACCACAGTCCCTGGAAGTTTCTTCCCTGTGTGACTGCCCCCCAGCCTCGAAGGCTGGCATCCGTGGTCACCAGGACCCAGTCCTGTATGCCGAATCTGCGGCCCTCTAGAAGATGAGCACTCTGCAGCCACCACAACAGCGACACCCTGGCCCTTGGAGACAGGGTTATCAGCCAATGCATCTGAAGATGCAACCCGGACCACTTGTCCAACAGATTCCACTGGAAGATCCTTGCATGGAACCTGCCGAATGGAATTTCTTCGTAAGAAGCTACCATCTCTCCCAGGACTCGCGTGCATTGATGCATCGACACCTGTATTTGTATTAGGAGGTCTCTGACTAGAGATGACAACTCCTTGGCCTTCTCCTCCGGGAGAAACCCTTTTTCCTGTTCTGTGTCCAGAACCATACCCAGGAACAGTAGACGCGTCGTAGGAACCAGCTGCGACTTTGGACTATTCAGAATCCAGCCGTGCTGTTGTAGCACTTCCCGAGATAGTGCTACTCCGACGAACAACTGCTCCCTGGACCTCGCCTTTATAAGGAGATCGTCCAAGTACGGGATAATTATAACTCCCTTTTTACGAAGGAGTATCATCATTTCGGCCATTACCTTGGTAAATACCCTCGGTGCCGGGGACAGACCAACGGCAACGTCTGTAATTGGTAATGACTAGAGATGAGCGGGTTCGGTTTCTCTGAATCCGAACCCGCACGAACTTCATGTTTTTTTTCACGGGTCCGAGCGACTCGGATCTTCCCGCCTTGCTCGGTTAACCCGAGCGCGCCCGAACGTCATCATGACGCTGTCGGATTCTCTCGAGACTCGGATTCTATATAAGGACTCGAGCCGCGCGTCGCCGCCATTTTCACACGTGCATTGAGATTGATAGGGAGAGGACGTGGCTGGCGTCCTCTCCATTTAGATTAGGAGAGAGAGAGAGAGATTGACCTGAGGCTGATACTGTAGAAGAGAGTGCAGAGTTTAGTGACTGACCACAGTGACCACCAGCAGTGCAGTTGTTTTATTTAATATATCCGTTCTCTGCCTGAAAAAAACGGTACACACAGTGACTCAGTCACATACCATATCTGTGTGCACTGCTCAGCCCAGTGTGCTGCATGCCTGCATCATCTATGTATATATTATATATCTGACTGTGCTCAGCTCACACAGCTTATAATTGTGGGGGAGACTGGGGAGCACTGCAGTGCCAGTTATAGGTTATAGCAGGAGCCAGGAGTACAAGACAGTCACATACCATATCTGTGTGCACTGCTCAGCCCAGTGTGCTGCATCATCTATGTATATATTATATATCTGACTGTGCTCAGCTCACACAGCTTATAATTGTGGGGGAGACTGGGGAGCACTGCAGTGCCAGTTATAGGTTATAGCAGGAGCCAGGAGTACATATTATATTAAAATTAAACAGTGCACACTTTTGCTGCAGGAGTGCCACTGCCAGTGTGACTGACCAGTGACCTGACCACACTGACCACCAGTATAGTTAGTAGTATACTATATTGTGATTGCCTGAAAAAGTTAAACACTCGTCGTGTGACTTCACTTGTGTGGTGTTTTTTTTTTTATTCTATAAAAAACTCATTCTGCTGACAGACAGTGTCCAGCAGGTCCGTCATTATATAATATATATACCTGTCCGGCTGCAGTAGTGATATATATATATTTTTTATATCATTATTTATCATCCAGTCGCAGCAGACACAGTACGGTAGTTCACGGCTGTAGCTACCTCTGTGTCGGCACTCGGCAGTCCATCCATAATTGTATACCACCTACCCGTGGTTTTTTTTTCTTTCTTCTTTATACATACATACTACTACATCTCTTTATCAACCAGTCTATATTAGCAGCAGACACAGTACAGTACGGTAGTTCACGGCTGTGGCTACCTCTGTGTCGGCACTCGGCAGTCCGTCCATAATTGTATACCACCTAACCGTGGTTTTTTTTTCTTTCTTCTTTATACATACATACTACGACATCTCTTTATCAACCAGTCTATATTAGCAGCAGACACAGTACAGTACGGTAGTTCACGGCTGTGGCTACCTCTGTGTCGGCACTCGGCAGTCCGTCCATAATTGTATACCACCTAACCGTGGTTTTTTTTTCTTTCTTCTTCATACATACATACTACGACATCTCTTTATCAACTAGTCTATATTAGCAGCAGACACAGTACAGTACGGTAGTTCACGGCTGTGGCTACCTCTGTGTCGGCACTCGGCAGTCCGTCCATAATTGTATACCACCTAACCGTGGTTTTTTTTTCTTTCTTCTTTATACATACATACTACGACATCTCTTTATCAACCAGTCTATATTAGCAGCAGACACAGTACAGTACGGTAGTTCACGGCTGTGGCTACCTCTGTGTCGGCACTCGGCAGTCCGTCCATAATTGTATACCACCTACCCGTGGTTTTTTTTTCTTTCTTCTTTATACATACATACTACTACATCTCTTTATCAACCAGTCTATATTAGCAGCAGACACAGTACAGTACGGTAGTTCACGGCTGTGGCTACCTCTGTGTCGGCACTCGGCAGTCTGTCCATAATTGTATACCACCTAACCGTGGTTTTTTTTTCTTTCTTCTTTATACATACATACTACGACATCTCTTTATCAACCAGTCTATATTAGCAGCAGACACAGTACAGTACGGTAGTTCACGGCTGTGGCTACCTCTGTGTCGGCACTCGGCAGTCCATCCATAATTGTATACCACCTACCCGTGGTTTTTTTTTCTTTCTTCTTCATACATACATACTACGACATCTCTTTATCAACCAGTCTATATTAGCAGCAGACACAGTACAGTACGGTAGTTCACGGCTGTGGCTACCTCTGTGTCGGCACTCGGCAGTCCGTCCATAATTGTATACCACCTAACCGTGGTTTTTTTTTCTTTCTTCTTCATACATACATACTACGACATCTCTTTATCAACCAGTCTATATTAGCAGCAGACACAGTACAGTACGGTAGTTCACGGCTGTGGCTACCTCTGTGTCGGCACTCGGCAGTCCGTCCATAATTGTATACTAGTATCCATCCATCTCCATTGTTTACCTGAGGTGCCTTTTAGTTGTGCCTATTAAAATATGGAGAACAAAAATGTTGAGGTTCCAAAATTAGGGAAAGATCAAGATCCACTTCCACCTCGTGCTGAAGCTGCTGCCACTAGTCATGGCCGAGACGATGAAATGCCAGCAACGTCGTCTGCCAAGGCCGATGCCCAATGTCATAGTACAGAGCATGTCAAATCCAAAACACCAAATATCAGTAAAAAAAGGACTCCAAAACCTAAAATAAAATTGTCGGAGGAGAAGCGTAAACTTGCCAATATGCCATTTACCACACGGAGTGGCAAGGAACGGCTGAGGCCCTGGCCTATGTTCATGGCTAGTGGTTCAGCTTCACATGAGGATGGAAGCACTCAGCATCTCGCTAGAAAAATGAAAAGACTCAAGCTGGCAAAAGCACAGCAAAGAACTGTGCATTCTTCGAAATCCCAAATCCACAAGGAGAGTCCAATTGTGTCGGTTGCGATGCCTGACCTTCCCAACACTGGACGTGAAGAGCATGCGCCTTCCACCATTTGCACGCCCCCTGCAAGTGCTGGAAGGAGCACCCGCAGTCCAGTTCCTGATAGTCAGATTGAAGATGTCAGTGTTGAAGTACACCAGGATGAGGAGGATATGGGTGTTGCTGGCGCTGGGGAGGAAATTGACCAGGAGGATTCTGATGGTGAGGTGGTTTGTTTAAGTCAGGCACCCGGGGAGACACCTGTTGTCGGTGGGAGGAATATGGCCGTTGACATGCCAGGTGAAAATACCAAAAAAATCAGCTCTTCGGTGTGGAGGTATTTCAACAGAAATGCGGACAACAGGTGTCAAGCCGTGTGTTCCCTTTGTCAAGCTGTAATAAGTAGGGGTAAGGACGTTAACCACCTCGGAACATCCTCCCTTATACGTCACCTGCAGCGCATTCATAATAAGACAGTGACAAGTTCAAAAACTTTGGGTGACAGCGGAAGCAGTCCACTGACCAGTAAATCCCTTCCTCTTGTAACCAAGCTCACGCAAACCACCCCACCAACTCCCTCAGTGTCAATTTCCTCCTTCCCCAGGAATGCCAATAGTCCTGCAGGCCATGTCACTGGCAATTCTGACGAGTCCTCTCCTGCCTGGGATTCCTCCGATGCATCCTTGCGTGTAACGCCTACTGCTGCTGGCGCTGCTGTTGTTGCTGCTGGGAGTCGATGGTCATCCCAGAGGGGAAGTCGTAAGCCCACTTGTACTACTTCCAGTAAGCAATTGACTGTTCAACAGTCCTTTGCGAGGAAGATGAAATATCACAGCAGTCATCCTGCTGCAAAGCGGATAACTGAGGCCTTGACAACTATGTTGGTGTTAGACGTGCGTCCGGTATCCGCCGTTAGTTCACAGGGAACTAGACAATTTATTGAGGCAGTGTGCCCCCGTTACCAAATACCATCTAGGTTCCACTTCTCTAGGCAGGCGATACCGAGAATGTACACGGACGTCAGAAAAAGACTCACCAGTGTCCTAAAAAATGCAGTTGTACCCAATGTCCACTTAACCACGGACATGTGGACAAGTGGAGCAGGGCAGGGTCAGGACTATATGACTGTGACAGCCCACTGGGTAGATGTATGGACTCCCGCCGCAAGAACAGCAGCGGCGGCACCAGTAGCAGCATCTCGCAAACGCCAACTCTTTCCTAGGCAGGCTACGCTTTGTATCACCGGTTTCCAGAATACGCACACAGCTGAAAACCTCTTACGGCAACTGAGGAAGATCATCGCGGAATGGCTTACCCCAATTGGACTCTCCTGTGGATTTGTGGCATCGGACAACGCCAGCAATATTGTGTGTGCATTAAATATGGGCAAATTCCAGCACGTCCCATGTTTTGCACATACCTTGAATTTGGTGGTGCAGAATTATTTAAAAAACGACAGGGGCGTGCAAGAGATGCTGTCGGTGGCCAGAAAAATTGCGGGACACTTTCGGCGTACAGGCACCACGTACAGAAGACTGGAGCACCACCAAAAACTACTGAACCTGCCCTGCCATCATCTGAAGCAAGAAGTGGTAACGAGGTGGAATTCAACCCTCTATATGCTTCAGAGGTTGGAGGTGCAGCAAAAGGCCATTCAAGCCTATACAATTGAGCACGATATAGGAGGTGGAATGCACCTGTCTCAAGCGCAGTGGAGAATGATTTCAACGTTGTGCAAGGTTCTGATGCCCTTTGAACTTGCCACACGTGAAGTCAGTTCAGACACTGCCAGCCTGAGTCAGGTCATTCCCCTCATCAGGCTTTTGCAGAAGAAGCTGGAGACATTGAAGGAGGAGCTAACACGGAGCGATTCCGCTAGGCATGTGGGACTTGTGGATGGAGCCCTTAATTCGCTTAACAAGGATTCACGGGTGGTCAATCTGTTGAAATCAGAGCACTACATTTTGGCCACCGTGCTCGATCCTAGATTTAAAGCCTACCTTGGATCTCTCTTTCCGGCAGACACAAGTCTGCTGGGGTTGAAAGACCTGCTGGTGAGAAAATTGTCAAGTCAAGCGGAACGCGACCTGTCAACATCTCCTCCTTCACATTCTCCCGCAACTGGGGGTGCGAGGAAAAGGCTCAGAATTCCGAGCCCACCCGCTGGCGGTGATGCAGGGCAGTCTGGAGCGACTGCTGATGCTGACATCTGGTCCGGACTGAAGGACCTGACAACGATTACGGACATGTCGTCTACTGTCACTGCATATGATTCTCTCACCATTGAAAGAATGGTGGAGGATTATATGAGTGACCGCATCCAAGTAGGCACGTCACACAGTCCATACTTATACTGGCAGGAAAAAGAGGCAATTTGGAGGCCATTGCACAAACTGGCTTTATTCTACCTAAGTTGCCCTCCCACAAGTGTGTACTCCGAAAGAGTGTTTAGTGCCGCCGCTCACCTTGTCAGCAATCGGCGTACGAGGTTACATCCAGAAAATGTGGAGAAGATGATGTTCATTAAAATGAATTATAATCAATTCCTCCGCGGAGACATTGACCAGCAGCAATTGCCTCCACAAAGTACACAGGGAGCTGAGATGGTGGATTCCAGTGGGGACGAATTGATAATCTGTGAGGAGGGGGATGTACACGGTGATATATCGGAGGGTGATGATGAGGTGGACATCTTGCCTCTGTAGAGCCAGTTTGTGCAAGGAGAGATTAATTGCTTCTTTTTTGGGGGGGGTCCAAACCAACCCGTCATATCAGTCACAGTCGTGTGGCAGACCCTGTCACTGAAATGATGGGTTGGTTAAAGTGTGCATGTCCTGTTTTGTTTATACAACATAAGGGTGGGTGGGAGGGCCCAAGGACAATTCCATCTTGCACCTCTTTTTTCTTTTATTTTTCTTTGCGTCATGTGCTGTTTGGGGAGGGTTTTTTGGAAGGGACATCCTGCGTGACACTGCAGTGCCACTCCTAAATGGGCCCGGTGTTTGTGTCGGCCACTAGGGTCGCTAATCTTACTCACACAGTCAGCTACCTCATTGCGCCTCTTTTTTTCTTTGCGTCATGTGCTGATTGGGGAGGGTTTTTTGGAAGGGACATCCTGCGTGACACTGCAGTGCCACTCCTAAATGGGCCCGGTGTTTGTGTCGGCCACTAGGGTCGCTAATCTTACTCACACAGTCAGCTACCTCATTGCGCCTCTTTTTTTCTTTGCGTCATGTGCTGATTGGGGAGGGTTTTTTGGAAGGGACATCCTGCGTGACACTGCAGTGCCACTCCTAAATGGGCCCGGTGTTTGTGTCGGCCACTAGGGTCGCTAATCTTACTCACACAGTCAGCTACCTCATTGCGCCTCTTTTTTTCTTTGCGTCATGTGCTGATTGGGGAGGGTTTTTTGGAAGGGACATCCTGCGTGACACTGCAGTGCCACTCCTAAATGGGCCCGGTGTTTGTGTCGGCCACTAGGGTCGCTAATCTTACTCACACAGTCAGCTACCTCATTGCGCCTCTTTTTTTCTTTGCGTCATGTGCTGATTGGGGAGGGTTTTTTGGAAGGGACATCCTGCGTGACACTGCAGTGCCACTCCTAAATGGGCCCGGTGTTTGTGTCGGCCACTAGGGTCGCTAATCTTACTCACACAGTCAGCTACCTCATTGCGCCTCTTTTTTTCTTTGCGTCATGTGCTGATTGGGGAGGGTTTTTTGGAAGGGACATCCTGCGTGACACTGCAGTGCCACTCCTAAATGGGCCCGGTGTTTGTGTCGGCCACTAGGGTCGCTTATCTTACTCACACAGTCAGCTACCTCATTGCGCCTCTTTTTTTCTTTGCGTCATGTGCTGATTGGGGAGGGTTTTTTGGAAGGGACATCCTGCGTGACACTGCAGTGCCACTCCTAAATGGGCCCGGTGTTTGTGTCGGCCACTAGGGTCGCTAATCTTACTCACACAGTCAGCTACCTCATTGCGCCTCTTTTTTTCTTTGCGTCATGTGCTGATTGGGGAGGGTTTTTTGGAAGGGACATCCTGCGTGACACTGCAGTGCCACTCCTAAATGGGCCCGGTGTTAGTGTCGGCCACTAGGGTCGCTTATCTTACTCACACAGTCAGCTACCTCATTGCGCCTCTTTTTTTCTTTGCGTCATGTGCTGATTGGGGAGGGTTTTTTGGAAGGGACATCCTGCGTGACACTGCAGTGCCACTCCTAGATGGGCCAGGTGTTTGTGTCGGCCACTAGTGTCGCTTAGCTTAGTCATCCAGCGACCTTGGTGCAAATTTTAGGACTAAAAACAATATTGTGAGGTGTGAGGTATTCAGAATAGACTGAAAATGAGTGGAAATTATGGTTTTTGAGGTTAATAATAATATGGGATCAAAATGACCCCCAAATTCTATGATTTAAGCTGTTTTTTAGTGTTTTTTGAAAAAAACACCCGAATCCAAAACACACCCGAATCCGACAAAAAAAATTCGGTGAGGTTTTGCCAAAACGCGGTCGAACCCAAAACACGGCCGCGGAACCGAACCCAAAACCAAAACACAAAACCCGAAAAATTTCAGGCGCTCATCTCTAGTAATGACAGTCCTGTACCACAATTTTGAGGTACTCCTGGTGAGGAGGGTAAATGGGGACATGCAGGTAAGCATCCTTGATGTCCAGTGATACCATGTAATCCCCTTTGTCCAGGCTTGCAGTAACCGCCCTGAGCGATTCCATTTTGAACTTGAACCTTCGTATATAAGTGTTCAAGGATTTCAATTTTAGAATGGGTCTCACCGACCCGTCTGGTTTCAGTACCACAAACATTGTGGAATAGTAACCCCGGCCTTGTAGAAGGAGGGGTACCTTGATTTTCACCTGCTGGAAGTACAGCTTGTGAATAGCCGCCAGTACTACCTCTCCTCGAGGGTAGCAGGCAAGACTGATTTGAGGTAACGGCGAGGGGGAGTTGCCTCGAACTCCAGATTGTATCCCTGTGATACTACTTGCAGAACCTAGGGATCCACCTGTGAGCGAGCCCACTGGTCGCTGAAGTTCCCGAGACGCGCCCCCACCGCACCTGGCTCCACCTGTGGAGCCCCCGCGTCATGCGGTGGACTCAGAGGACGCGGGGGAAGATTTTTGATCCTGGGAACTGGCTGTCTGGTGCAGCTTTTTCCCTCTTCCCTTGTCTCTGTGCAGAAAGGAAGCGCCTTTGACCCGCTTGCTTTTCTGAAGCCGAAAGGACTGTACCTTATAATATGGTGCTTTCTTAGGCTGTGAGGAAACTTGAGGTAAATTTTTTCCTTCCCAGCAGTTGCTGTGGATACGAGGTACCAGAGACCATCCCCAAACAATTCCTCACCCTTATAAGGCAGAATCTTCATGTGCCTTCTAAAGTCAGCATCGCCTGTCCACTGCCGGGTCCCTAATACCCTCCTGGCAGAATGGACATTGCATTAATTCTGGATGCCAGCCGGCAAATATCCCTCTGTGCATCCCTCATATATAAGACGACGTCTTTAATATGCACTATGGTTAGCCAATAGTATCCCTGTCCTGACAGGGTAATAGACCACGCTGCAGCAGCACTATTCATGCTGAGGCAATTTTCAGGTCTCAGTATAGTACCTGAGTGTGTATATACAGACTTCAGGATAGCCTCCTGCTTTTTATCAGCAGGCTCCGTCAAAGTGGCCATATCCTAAGACGGCAGTGCCACCTTTTTTGACAAACGTGTGAGCGCCTTATCCACCCTAAGGGATATTCTCCCAACGTGGCCTATCCTCTGGCGGGAAAGGGTACGCCATCAGTAACTTTTTAGAAATTACCAGTTTCTTATCGGGAGAACCCACGCTTCTTCACACACTTCATTCACTCATCTGATGGGGGAACAAAACACTGTCTGCTTTTTCTCCCCAAACATAAAACCCCTTTTTTTGTGGTATCTGGGTTAATGTCAGAAATGTGTAACACATTTTTCATTGCCGAGATCATGCAACGGATGTTCCTAGTGGATTGTGTATATGTCTCAACCTCGTCGACACTGGAGTCATACTCCGTGTCGACATCTGTGTCTGCCATCTGAGGTAGCGGGCGTTTTTGAGCCCCTGATGGCCTTTGAGACGCCTGGGCAGGCGCGGGCTGAGAAGCCGGCTGTCCCATAGCTGTTACGTCATCCAGCCTTTTATGTAAGGAGTTGACACTGTCGGTTAATACCTTCCACCTATCCATCCACTCTGGTGTCGGCCCCCCAGGGGGCGACATCACATTTATCGGCATCTGCTCCGCCTCCACATAACCTTCCTCCTCAAACATGTCGACACAGCCGTACCGACACACCGCACACACACAGGGAATGCTCTGAGGACAGGACCCCACAAAGTCCTTTGGGGAGACAGAGAGAGAGTATGCCAGCACAAACCAGAGCTATATATAATGCAGGGATTAACACTATAACTGAGTGATTTTTTCCCCAATAGCTGCTTGTATACACAACATTGCGCCTAAATTTAGTGCCCCCCCTCTCTTTTTAACCCTTTGAGCCTGAAAACTACAGGGGAGAGCCTGGGGAGCTGTCTTTCAGCTGCACTGTGAAGAAAAAATGGCGCCAGTGTGCTGAGGGAGATAGCCCCGCCCCTTTTTCGGCGGACTTTCTCCCGCTTTTTATGGATCTCTGGCAGGGGTATTTTACACATATATAGCCTATATGACTATATATTGTGTAGATTTGCCAGCCAAGGTGTTTAATATTGCTGCTCAGGGCGCCCCCCCCCCCCAGCGCCCTGCACCCATCAGTGACCGGAGTGTGAGGTGTGCATGAGGAGCAATGGCGCACAGCTGCAGTGCTGTGCGCTACCTTGTTGAAGACAGAAGTCTTCTGCCGCCGATTTTCAGGACCATCTTCATGCTTCTGGCTCTGTAAGGGGGACGGCGGCGCGGCTCCGGGACCGAACGATCGAGGTCGGGTCCTGTGTTCGATCCCTCTGGAGCTAATGGTGTCCAGTAGCCTAAGAAGCCCAAACTATCTCCAGTCAGGTAGGTTCGCTTCTTCTCCCCTTAGTCCCTCGTAGCAGTGAGTCTGTTGCCAGCAGATCTCACTGAAAATAAATAACCTAAAATATACTTTCTTTTCTAGGAGCTCAGGAGAGCCCCTAGTGTGCATCCAGCTCAGCCGGGCACAAGATTCTAACTGAGGTCTGGAGGAGGGTCATAGTGGGAGGAGCCAGTGCACACCAGGTAGTCCTAAAGCTTTCTTTAGTTGTGCCCAGTCTCCTGCGGAGCCGCTATTCCCCATGGTCCTTACGGAGTCCCAGCATCCACTTAGGACGTCAGAGAAACAATACTTACCACTGCCCCGCTCCTGCTTCCCGACCGCTGCTGCTGCTGCTCCGTCTGGCCGCCCGCTCCTCTATGGGAGAGACGTCATGACATCTCTCCCATAGCAGTGCCGCACAGACACTAGAGGTCAATACTAACCTCTAGTGTTTGTCCCTGGAGCCGGCTGCAGCGGACGCCCACAAAGCCCACGGCGTCTGCTGCAGCCGTGGAGCAGGGTGCGGGTAGGCGGCGGTGTCTGCGGGGTGACTGCGGCCGCGCCCCCAGGCCGCAGCGCCCCGGGCGAAGGCACTGCTTGCCCCACACCAAGAACCGCTCCTGCGTATAATATACAAGCTGTTCTACCCATTCTTTGCACGGGAGTTTATAATTTTCACGGTTGTTAATATAAATGAGTTTTAAAAATTTGGTAAATCTATAGAGATGGAAATTTGAGACATCTTAATGTAAGTAAATATTAATCTATGGTTCTTGGCATTACCCGAGGAGCACCCATTGCAGATACAGTAAAAAGTGACAGGACAATTTTTGTAATTTATTAAATTCTACACACTGGCGGTGCAATCAGATTGTCTGTTTGGGCGTTATCATTCACACAACGCAAGCCATGCATCGGTAATGATGTCATTATGGACCTAATTCAGACCTGATCATAGCCGTGCAAAATTTTGCACGGCTATGATCAGTTATTCAGACATGCGGGGGGACGCCCAGCACTGGGCTAGTCCGCCCAGAGGCGGATTGGCCATAGGGTTTACAGGGAAGATTCCCGGTGGGCCGACACACCCGCGGGGCCTGTTTTGTTTGAGGACATGTAATTTTTGCATATATGAAAATGACTTTGCCACTTAGCCTGTGATTGCAGATGATCTTGTGTATGCTCTGTCTGCCTGCTTGGATGACATATAAGATTGGGTGAATAGTGATTGTGATACGGTTGGTGTAATAAGCAAGAAAATACATCTTTCTAAAGAATGATATAGTTTCCTAAATTCTAAAGGTGTATCATATAATGTGCTCATAATATTTAATTTTATTTATTTCTTTAACGTCCTAAGTGGATGCTGGGGACTCCGTAAGGACCATGGGGAATAGCGGCTCCGCAGGAGACTGGGCACATCTAAAGAAAGCTTTAGGACTAACTGGTGTGCACTGGCTCCTCCCCCTATGACCCTCCTCCAAGCCTCAGTTAGATTTCTGTGCCCGACGAGAAGGGTGCACACTAGGGGCTCTCCTGAGCTTCTTAGTGAAAGTTTTAGTTTAGGTTTGTTATTTTCAGTGAGACCTGCTGGCAACAGGCTCACTGCATCGAGGGACTAAGGGGAGAAGAAGCGAACTCACCTGCGTGCAGAGTGGATTGGGCTTCTTGGCTACTGGACATTAGCTCCAGAGGGACGATCACAGGTTCAGCCTGGATGGGTCCCGGAGCCGCGCCGCCGGCCCCCTTACAGAGCCAGAAGAGCGAAGAGGTCTGGAGAAAGCGGCGGCAGAAGACGTTCCTGTCTTCAAATAAGGTAGCGCACAGCACTGCAGCTGTGCGCCATTGCTCTCAGCACACTTCACACTCCGGTCACTGAGGGTGCAGGGCGCTGGGGGGGGGCGCCCTGAGACGCAATAAAACATGACAGAAATACCTTACATGGCAAAAAATGCATCACATATAGCTCCTGGGCTATATGGATGCATTTAACCCCTGCCAGAATATACAAAAAACCGGGAGATAAGGCCGCCGAAAAGGGGGCGGAGCCTATCTCCTCAGCACACTGGCGCCATTTTCCCTCACAGCTCAGTTGGAGGGAAGCTCCCTGGCTCTTCCCTGCACTACAGAAAGGGTTAAAAAAAAGAGAGGGGGGCACTAATTAGGCGCAGTATTAAAACATACAGCAGCTATAAGGGGAAAAACACTTATATAAGGTTATCCCTGTATATATATAGCGCTCTGGTGTGTGCTGGCATACTCTCCCTCTGTCTCCCCAAAGGGCTAGTGGGGTCCTGTCCTCTATCAGAGCATTCCCTGTGTGTGTGCTGTGTGTCGGTACGTTTGTGTCGACATGTATGAGGAGAAAAATGATGTGGAGACGGAGCAGAGTGTCTGTAACAGTGATGTCACCCCCTAGGGGGTCGACACCTGAGTGGATGTACTGTTGAAAATTACGTGACAGTGTCAGCTCTATATAAAAAAACAGTGGTTGACATGAGACAGCCGGCTACTCAGCTTGTGCCTGTCCAGACGTCTCATAGGCCGTCAGGGGCTCTAAAGCGGCCGTTACCTCAGATGGCAGATACAGACGCCGACACGGATACTGACTCCTGTGTCGACGGTGAAGAGACAACCGTGATTTCCAGTAGGGCCACACGTTACATGATTGAGACAATGGCAAATGTTTTTATACATTTTTGATTATACGAGTACCACCAAAAAGGGGTATTATGTTCGGTGAGGGAAAAACTACCTGTAGTTTTCCTGAATCTGAGAAATAAAATGAGGTGTGTGATGATGCGTGGGTTTCCCCCCGATAACAATTGATAATTTCTTAAAAAGTATTGGCTGCATACCCTTTCCCGCCAGAGGTTAGGGTGCGTTGGGAAACACCCCCTAGGGGGGATAAGGCGCTCACACGCTTGTAAGAACAAGGGCTCTACCCTCTCATGAGATGGCCGCCCTTAAGGATCCTGCTGATAGAAAGCAGGAGGGTATCCAAAAAGGTATTTACACACATACTGGTGTTATACTGCGACCAGCTATCGCCTCAGCCTGGAGGTGCAGTGCTGGGTGGGCATGGTCGGATTCCCTGACTGGAAATATTAGGATAGTATATTATTGCCTATAGAGCATTTAAAAGATGCATTTCTATATATGCATGATGCACAGCGGAATAATTGCCGACTGGCATCAAGTATAAGTGCGTTGTCCAATTCTACCAGTAAAATGGTCAGGTGATGCGGATTCCAAACGGCATTTGGAAGTATTGCCTTTGAAAGGGGACATTTGGGGTCGGTCTTTTAGACCTGGTGGCCACGGCAACAGCTGGGAAATCCACGTTTGTACCCCAGGTCGCCTCTCAAAATAAGACGCCGTATTATCAGGCGCAGTCCTTTGTTGGCAAGCGGACAAAAGGTTCCTCTTTTCTGCTCGTGACAGAGGGAGAGGAAAAAGGCTGCAGAGATCAGCCAGTTCCCAGGAACAGAAACCCTTTCCCGCCTCTGCCAAGCCTTCAGTATGACGCTAGGGCTTTACAAGCTCAGGCACGGTGGGGGCCCGTTCTCAATGAATTTCAGTGCGCAGTGGGCTCACTCGCAAGTAGACCCCTGGATCCTTCAGGTAATATCTCAGGGGTACATATTGGAATTCGAGACGTCTCCCCCTCGCCGTTTCCAAAAGTCGGCTTTACCGACGTCTCCCTCTGACAGGGAGGCAGTTTTGGAAGCCATTCACAAGCTGTATTCCCAGCAGGTGATAATCAAGGTACCCCTCCTGCAACAGGGAACGGGGTATTATTCCACACTATTGTGGTACCGAAGCCAGACGGCTCGGTGAGACCGATTCTAAATCTAAAATCTAAAATCTTTGAACACTTACATACAGAGGTTCAAATTCAAGATTGAGTCACTCAGAGCAGTGATTGCGAACCTGGAAGAAGGGGACTACATGATGTCTCGGGACATCAAGGATGCTTACCTTCATGTCAAAATTTACCCTTCTCACCAAGGGTACCTCAGGTTATGGTACAGAACTGTCACTATCAGTTCAGACGCTGCCGTAGGGATGGTCCACGGCACCCCGGGTCTTTACCAAGGTAATGGCCGAAATGATATCCCTTCGAAGGAAGGGAATTTTAGTTATCCCTTACTTGGACGATTCCCTGATAAGGGTAAGATCCAGGGAACAGTTGGAGGTCGGTGTAGCACTATCTCAGGTAGTGTTGCGGCAGCACGATTGGATTCTCAATATTCCAAAATCGCAACTGGTTCCGACGACTTGTCTTCTGTTTCCTAGGGATGATCCTGGACACAGTCCAGAAAAAAGGTGTTTCTCCCGGAAGAGAAAGCCAGGGAGTTATCCGAGCTAATCAGGAACCTCCTAAAACCGAACCAAGTCTCAGTGCATCAATGCACAAGGGTTCTGGGTAAAAATGGTGGCTTCCTCCGAAGCAATCCCATTCGTTAGATTCCACGCAAGAACTTTCCAGTGGAACCTACTGGACAAATGGTCCGGGTCGCATTTTCAGATGCATCAGCGGATAACCCTGTCACCAAGGACAAGGGTATCCATCCTGTGGTGGTTGCAGAGTGCTCATCTTCTAGAGGGCCGCAGATTCGGCATTCAGGACTGGGTCCTGGTGACCACGGATGCCAGCCTGCGAGGCTGGGGAGCAGTCACACAGGGAAGGAATATCCAGGGCTTAGGGTCAAGCCTGGATACATCACTTCACATAAATATCCTGAAGCTAAGGGCCATTTACAATGCTCTAAGCTTAGCAAGACCTCTGCTTCAAGGTCAGCCGGTGTTGATCCAGTCGGACAACATCATGGCAGTCACCCACGTAAACAGACAGGGTGGCACAAGAAGCAGGAGGGCAAAGGCAGAAGCTGCAGGGATTCTTCGCTGGGCGGAAAATCATGTGATAGCACTGTCAACAGTATTCATTCCGGGAGTGGACAACTGGGAAGCAGACTTCCTCAGCACGACCTCCACCCGGGAGAGTGGGGACTTCACCCAGAAGTCGTCCACATGATTAAAAAACTCGACAGGTATTGCGCCAGGTCAAGAGACCCTCAGGCAATAGTTGTAGACGCTCTGGTAACACCGTGGGTGTACCAGTCAGTGTATGTGTTCCCTCCTCTGCCTCTCATACCCAAGGTACTGAGATTGATAAGATGGAGAGGAGAAAGCACTATATTCGTGGCTCCGGATTGGCCAAGAAGGACTTGGTAACCGGAACTTCAAGAGATGCTCACGGAGGGTCCGTGGCCTCTACCTCTAAGAAGGGACCTGCTCCAGCAAGGACCCTGTCTGTTCCAAGACTTAGCGCGGCTGCGTTTGACGGCATGCCGGTTGAACACCGGATCCTGAAGGAAAAAAGGCATTCCGGATGAAGTCATCCATATCCTGATCTAAAGCCAGGAAGGATGTAACCGCAAGAACATTATCACCGCAATTGGCGAAAATATGTTGCGTAGTGCGAGGCCAGTAAGGCCCGACGGAGGAAATTCAACTGGGTCGATTCCCACATTTCCTGCAAACAGGAGTGTCTATGGGCCTGAAATTGGGGTCCATTAAGGTTCAGATTTCGGCCCTGTCAATTTTCTTCCAAAAAAGAACTAGCTTCAGTCCCTGAAGTTTAGACGTTTGTAAAAGGGGTACTGCATATACAGCCTCCTTTTGTGCCTCCAGTGGCAATTTGGGATCTCAATGTAGTTTGGGTTCCAAAAGTCACATTGGTTTGAACCACTTAAATCTGTGGAGTTAAAATATCTCACATGGAAAGTGGTCATGCTGTTGGCCCTGGCCTGGGCCAGGCGCGTGTCAGAATTGGCGGCTGTATCCTGTAAAAGCCCTTATCTGATTTACCATTCGGACAGGGCGGAATTGAGGACTCGTCCTCAGTTTCTCCCTAAGGTGGTTCCAGCGTTTTCACCTGAACCAACCTATTGTGGTGCCTGCGGCTACTAGGGACTTGGAGGAATCCAAGTTGCTGGATGTTGTCAGGGCCCTGAAAATATTTCCAGGACGGCTGGAGTCAGGAAATCTGACTCGCTGTTTATCCTGTATGCACCCAACAAGCTGGGTGCTCCTGCTTCTAAGCAGACTATTGCTCGTTGGATTTGTAGTACAATTCAGCTTGCACATTCTGTGGCAGGCCTGCCACAGCTAAAATCTGTAAAAGCCCGTTCCACAAGGAAAGTGGGCTCATCTTGGGCGGCTGCCCGAGGGGTCTCGGCTTTACAACTTTGCCGAGCAGCTACTTGGTCAGGGGCAAACACGTTTGCTAAATTCTACAAATTTGATACCCTGGCTGAGGAGGACCTGGAGTTCTCTCATTCGGTGCTGCAGAGTCATCCGCACTCTCCCGCCCGTTTGGGAGCTTTGGTATAATCCCCATGGTCCTTACGGAGTCCCCAGCATCCACTTAGGACGTTAGAGAAAATAAGAATTTACTTACCGATAATTCTATTTCTCATAGTCCGTAGTGGATGCTGTGCGCCCATCCCAAGTGCGGATTGTCTGCAATACTTGTACATAGTTATTGTTACAAAAATCGGGTTATTATTGTTGGGAGCCATCTTTTCAGAGGCTCCTCTGTTATCATACTGTTAACTGGGTTCGGATCACAAGTTATACGGTGTGATTGGTGTGGCTGGTATGAGTCTTACCCGGGATTCAAAATCCTTCCTTATTGTGTACGCTCGTCCGGGCACAGTATCCTAACTGAGGCTTGGAGGAGGGTCATAGGGGGAGGAGCCAGTGCACACCAGTTAGTCCTAAAGCTTTCTTTAGATGTGCCCAGTCTCCTGCGGAGCCGCTATTCCCCATGGTCCTTACGGAGTCCCCAGCATCCACTACGGACTATGAGAAATAGAATTATCGGTAAGTAAATTCTTATTTTTTAACTTCCCCCTTGATGCTGGACATGCCCACTATCTGGAAAGTCTTGGGGGGAGGGTGCTGCTGCAATGGCCCATGGCTAGACCTTACACCTCTGGTGCCGCCCATGTGGGGCCACTAGTACAAATTTTTCCAGGGCTGCTTTTTGTTCCCAATCCGCCCCTGAGTCCGCCCCACATGTCAAGCCCTACCCCCCGCCCACCGCACAGGTACAAAAGCATCGCACGGCAGCGATGCTTTTGTACCTGAAGAGTAGCTCCCTACCAGCGCAGCTCTGGGAGGGAGCTACCCATAGCTGTCTGGGTTGCAGCAGCTGCGTGTGACATCAAGCCTGCGTTGCCCGGACCATGCCCCTAAAACGGCAGCCTGCCCCCTCCCGCCCAGGGACCACCTCTGCCGATTGCATCTCTGGCATGCGCCGGCGCACTGCAGCGCCTGCGCAGTTCAGACCTGACTGGCTGCTGTGCAAAAAACACACAACAGCGATCAGGTCCGAATGACCCCCTATGTCAACCCCCTTTTCATACCCTTAGGGGAGGTTTATTAAAATTCTAATTACGTAGTTTTCCTATTTCCCACCTGCAGAATACCTATGTTAAATTTCATCTTCTTAACATATAGAGAAATAATAGAATTAGTGATGAGTCAGTCAGTCAGCGAGGGATTTAGCATTTTTGTAGTTTATGAAATTCTACACACTGGAGATGCAATTAAAATTTTGATCCGATTGTCCGTTCGGCCGTTATCATTCACGCAATGCAAGCCATGCATCGGTAATGACATCATTATGTCAACCCCCTTTTCATCCCCTTATGGGAGGTTTATTAAAATTCTTATTACGTAGTTTGCTTATTTCCCACCTGGAGAATACCTATGTTACATTTCAGCTTCCTAACATATCGTAGATATATAGTGAAGGCGCACAAAAAATGTCTGCTGCTGGTTAGATACAATTATATAGTTAACAGTTTTTTTTAAATTTAAGCAAGCTTTAATAGCTTATAAAATACATAATAATAGCATATAACACATACACAACAGGGAAAGCATAAGCGATAAAGTTCCACATGCAAGCTAGCAAGTTGCTGTTAGTTAAATTTTACTTGTATTTAACTGATTAGTATGCACGTGCAATGAAAGTTAATAAGAATGAAACTTCAGTTCTCAGATCAATAAGGGGTGTTAAGTAATAATATACTTCACCCAGAGCCGTAACTAGACATTTTAGCGCTGTGTGCAAAAAACGGGCAGGCGTGTGGAAAAAATATAGGGCGTGGCTTTTTGGGGAAGGGGTGTGGCCACAAAATAATACCAATTCATATTACGGTGCACAGTAGTCTCCATTATTCAAATGATGCCACACAGTAGCGCCACTACACCATGTAGAGCCCCTTTTACACATTACGGCAGAAAGATTCCCCTTTGTACACATTACGGCAGACACCATCCCCTTTTTACATATTACGGCAGACAGTGTCCACCTTTTTACACATTACGGCAGACATCGTCCCCTTTTTACACATTACGGCAGACAGTCCCCCTTTTTACACATTACGGCAGCCAGAGTCCCCCTTTTTACACATTACGGCAGCCAGTCCCCCTTTTCTCTAACGTCCTAAGTGGATGCTGGGGACTCCGTAAGGACCATGGGGAATAGCGGCTCCGCAGGAGACTGGGCACATCTAAAGAAAGCTTTAGGACTAACTGGTGTGCACTGGCTCCTCCCCCTATGACCCTCCTCCAAGCCTCAGTTAGATTTCTGTGCCCGACGAGAAGGGTGCACACTAGGGGCTCTCCTGAGCTTCTTAGTGAAAGTTTTAGTTTAGGTTTGTTATTTTCAGTGAGACCTGCTGGCAACAGGCTCACTGCATCGAGGGACTAAGGGGAGAAGAAGCGAACTCACCTGCGTGCAGAGTGGATTGGGCTTCTTGGCTACTGAACATTAGCTCCAGAGGGACGATCACAGGTTCAGCCTGGATGGGTCCCGGAGCCGCGCCGCCGGCCCCCTTACAGAGCCAGAAGAGCGAAGAGGTCCGGAGAAAGCGGCGGCAGAAGACGTTCCTGTCTTCAAATAAGGTAGCGCACAGCACTGCAGCTGTGCGCCATTGCTCTCAGCACACTTCACACTCCGGTCACTGAGGGTGCAGGGCGCTGGGGGGGGCGCCCTGAGACGCAATAAAACATGACAGAAATACCTTACATGGCAAAAAATGCATCACATATAGCTCCTGGGCTATATGGATGCATTTAACCCCTGCCAGAATATACAAAAAACCGGGAGATAAGGCCGCCGAAAAGGGGGCGGAGCCTATCTCCTCAGCACACTGGCGCCATTTTCCCTCACAGCTCAGTTGGAGGGAAGCTCCCTGGCTCTTCCCTGCACTACAGAAAGGGTTAAAAAAAGAGAGGGGGGCACTATTTAGGCGCAGTATTAAAACATACAGCAGCTATAAGGGGAAAAACACTTATATAAGGTTATCCCTGTATATATATAGCGCTCTGGTGTGTGCTGGCATACTCTCCCTCTGTCTCCCCAAAGGGCTAGTGGGGTCCTGTCCTCTATCAGAGCATTCCCTGTGTGTGTGCTGTGTGTCGGTACGTTTGTGTCGACATGTATGAGGAGAAAAATGATGTGGAGACGGAGCAGAGTGTCTGTAACAGTGATGTCACCCCCTAGGGGGTCGACACCTGAGTGGATGTACTGTTGAAAATTACGTGACAGTGTCAGCTCTATATAAAAAAACAGTGGTTGACATGAGACAGCCGGCTACTCAGCTTGTGCCTGTCCAGACGTCTCATAGGCCGTCAGGGGCTCTAAAGCGGCCGTTACCTCAGATGGCAGATACAGACGCCGACACGGATACTGACTCCTGTGTCGACGGTGAAGAGACAACCGTGATTTCCAGTAGGGCCACACGTTACATGATTGAGACAATGGCAAATGTTTTTATACATTTTTGATTATACGAGTACCACCAAAAAGGGGTATTATGTTCGGTGAGGGAAAAACTACCTGTAGTTTTCCTGAATCTGAGAAATAAAATGAGGTGTGTGATGATGCGTGGGTTTCCCCCCGATAACAATTGATAATTTATTAAAAAGTATTGGCTGCATACCCTTTCCCGCCAGAGGTTAGGGTGCGTTGGGAAACACCCCCTAGGGGGGATAAGGCGCTCACACGCTTGTAAGAACAAGGGCTCTACCCTCTCATGAGATGGCCGCCCTTAAGGATCCTGCTGATAGAAAGCAGGAGGGTATCCAAAAAGGTATTTACACACATACTGGTGTTATACTGCGACCAGCTATCGCCTCAGCCTGGAGGTGCAGTGCTGGGTGGGCATGGTCGGATTCCCTGACTGGAAATATTAGGATAGTATATTATTGCCTATAGAGCATTTAAAAGATGCATTTCTATATATGCATGATGCACAGCGGAATAATTGCCGACTGGCATCAAGTATAAGTGCGTTGTCCAATTCTACCAGTAAAATGGTCAGGTGATGCGGATTCCAAACGGCATTTGGAAGTATTGCCTTTGAAAGGGGACATTTGGGGTCGGTCTTTTAGACCTGGTGGCCACGGCAACAGCTGGGAAATCCACGTTTGTACCCCAGGTCGCCTCTCAAAATAAGACGCCGTATTATCAGGCGCAGTCCTTTGTTGGCAAGCGGACAAAAGGTTCCTCTTTTCTGCTCGTGACAGAGGGAGAGGAAAAAGGCTGCAGAGATCAGCCAGTTCCCAGGAACAGAAACCCTTTCCCGCCTCTGCCAAGCCTTCAGTATGACGCTAGGGCTTTACAAGCTCAGGCACGGTGGGGGCCCGTTCTCAATGAATTTCAGTGCGCAGTGGGCTCACTCGCAAGTAGACCCCTGGATCCTTCAGGTAATATCTCAGGGGTACATATTGGAATTCGAGACGTCTCCCCCTCGCCGTTTCCAAAAGTCGGCTTTACCGACGTCTCCCTCTGACAGGGAGGCAGTTTTGGAAGCCATTCACAAGCTGTATTCCCAGCAGGTGATAATCAAGGTACCCCTCCTGCAACAGGGAACGGGGTATTATTCCACACTATTGTGGTACCGAAGCCAGACGGCTCGGTGAGACCGATTCTAAATCTAAAATCTAAAATCTTTGAACACTTACATACAGAGGTTCAAATTCAAGATTGAGTCACTCAGAGCAGTGATTGCGAACCTGGAAGAAGGGGACTACATGATGTCTCGGGACATCAAGGATGCTTACCTTCATGTCAAAATTTACCCTTCTCACCAAGGGTACCTCAGGTTATGGTACAGAACTGTCACTATCAGTTCAGACGCTGCCGTAGGGATGGTCCACGGCACCCCGGGTCTTTACCAAGGTAATGGCCGAAATGATATCCCTTCGAAGGAAGGGAATTTTAGTTATCCCTTACTTGGACGATTCCCTGATAAGGGTAAGATCCAGGGAACAGTTGGAGGTCGGTGTAGCACTATCTCAGGTAGTGTTGCGGCAGCACGATTGGATTCTCAATATTCCAAAATCGCAACTGGTTCCGACGACTTGTCTTCTGTTTCCTAGGGATGATCCTGGACACAGTCCAGAAAAAAGGTGTTTCTCCCGGAAGAGAAAGCCAGGGAGTTATCCGAGCTAATCAGGAACCTCCTAAAACCGAACCAAGTCTCAGTGCATCAATGCACAAGGGTTCTGGGTAAAAATGGTGGCTTCCTCCGAAGCAATCCCATTCGTTAGATTCCACGCAAGAACTTTCCAGTGGAACCTACTGGACAAATGGTCCGGGTCGCATTTTCAGATGCATCAGCGGATAACCCTGTCACCAAGGACAAGGGTATCCATCCTGTGGTGGTTGCAGAGTGCTCATCTTCTAGAGGGCCGCAGATTCGGCATTCAGGACTGGGTCCTGGTGACCACGGATGCCAGCCTGCGAGGCTGGGGAGCAGTCACACAGGGAAGGAATATCCAGGGCTTAGGGTCAAGCCTGGATACATCACTTCACATAAATATCCTGAAGCTAAGGGCCATTTACAATGCTCTAAGCTTAGCAAGACCTCTGCTTCAAGGTCAGCCGGTGTTGATCCAGTCGGACAACATCATGGCAGTCACCCACGTAAACAGACAGGGTGGCACAAGAAGCAGGAGGGCAATGGCAGAAGCTGCAGGGATTCTTCGCTGGGCGGAAAATCATGTGATAGCACTGTCAACAGTATTCATTCCGGGAGTGGACAACTGGGAAGCAGACTTCCTCAGCACGACCTCCACCCGGGAGAGTGGGGACTTCACCCAGAAGTCGTCCACATGATTAAAAAACTCGACAGGTATTGCGCCAGGTCAAGAGACCCTCAGGCAATAGTTGTAGACGCTCTGGTAACACCGTGGGTGTACCAGTCAGTGTATGTGTTCCCTCCTCTGCCTCTCATACCCAAGGTACTGAGATTGATAAGATGGAGAGGAGAAAGCACTATATTCGTGGCTCCGGATTGGCCAAGAAGGACTTGGTAACCGGAACTTCAAGAGATGCTCACGGAGGGTCCGTGGCCTCTACCTCTAAGAAGGGACCTGCTCCAGCAAGGACCCTGTCTGTTCCAAGACTTAGCGCGGCTGCGTTTGACGGCATGCCGGTTGAACACCGGATCCTGAAGGAAAAAAGGCATTCCGGATGAAGTCATCCATATCCTGATCTAAAGCCAGGAAGGATGTAACCGCAAGAACATTATCACCGCAATTGGCGAAAATATGTTGCGTAGTGCGAGGCCAGTAAGGCCCGACGGAGGAAATTCAACTGGGTCGATTCCTACATTTCCTGCAAACAGGAGTGTCTATGGGCCTGAAATTGGGGTCCATTAAGGTTCAGATTTCGGCCCTGTCAATTTTCTTCCAAAAAAGAACTAGCTTCAGTCCCTGAAGTTTAGACGTTTGTAAAAGGGGTACTGCATATACAGCCTCCTTTTGTGCCTCCAGTGGCAATTTGGGATCTCAATGTAGTTTGGGTTCCAAAAGTCACATTGGTTTGAACCACTTAAATCTGTGGAGTCAAAATATCTCACATGGAAAGTGGTCATGCTGTTGGCCCTGGCCAGGGCCAGGCGCGTGTCAGAATTGGCGGCTGTATCCTGTAAAAGCCCTTATCTGATTTACCATTCGGACAGGGCGGAATTGAGGACTCGTCCTCAGTTTCTCCCTAAGGTGGTTCCAGCGTTTTCACCTGAACCAACCTATTGTGGTGCCTGCGGCTACTAGGGACTTGGAGGAATCCAAGTTGCTGGATGTTGTCAGGGCCCTGAAAATATTTCCAGGACGGCTGGAGTCAGGAAATCTGACTCGCTGTTTATCCTGTATGCACCCAACAAGCTGGGTGCTCCTGCTTCTAAGCAGACTATTGCTCGTTGGATTTGTAGTACAATTCAGCTTGCACATTCTGTGGCAGGCCTGCCACAGCTAAAATCTGTAAAAGCCCGTTCCACAAGGAAAGTGGGCTCATCTTGGGCGGCTGCCCGAGGGGTCTCGGCTTTACAACTTTGCCGAGCAGCTACTTGGTCAGGGGCAAACACGTTTGCTAAATTCTACAAATTTGATACCCTGGCTGAGGAGGACCTGGAGTTCTCTCATTCGGTGCTGCAGAGTCATCCGCACTCTCCCGCCCGTTTGGGAGCTTTGGTATAATCCCCATGGTCCTTACGGAGTCCCCAGCATCCACTTAGGACGTTAGAGAAAATAAGAATTTACTTACCGATAATTCTATTTCTCATAGTCCGTAGTGGATGCTGTGCGCCCATCCCAAGTGCGGATTGTCTGCAATACTTGTACATAGTTATTGTTACAAAAATCGGGTTATTATTGTTGGGAGCCATCTTTTCAGAGGCTCCTCTGTTATCATACTGTTAACTGGGTTCGGATCACAAGTTATACGGTGTGATTGGTGTGGCTGGTATGAGTCTTACCCGGGATTCAAAATCCTTCCTTATTGTGTACGCTCGTCCGGGCACAGTATCCTAACTGAGGCTTGGAGGAGGGTCATAGGGGGAGGAGCCAGTGCACACCAGTTAGTCCTAAAGCTTTCTTTAGATGTGCCCAGTCTCCTGCGGAGCCGCTATTCCCCATGGTCCTTACGGAGTCCCCAGCATCCACTACGGACTATGAGAAATAGAATTATCGGTAAGTAAATTCTTATTTTTTAACTTCCCCCTTGATGCTGGACATGCCCACTATCTGGAAAGTCTTGGGGGGAGGGTGCTGCTGCAATGGCCCATGGCTAGACCTTACACCTCTGGTGCCGCCCATGTGGGGCCACTAGTACAAATTTTTCCAGGGCTGCTTTTTGTTCCCAATCCGCCCCTGAGTCCGCCCCACATGTCAAGCCCTACCCCCCGCCCACCGCACAGGTACAAAAGCATCGCACGGCAGCGATGCTTTTGTACCTGAAGAGTAGCTCCCTACCAGCGCAGCTCTGGGAGGGAGCTACCCATAGCTGTCTGGGTTGCAGCAGCTGCGTGTGACATCAAGCCTGCGTTGCCCGGACCATGCCCCTAAAACGGCAGCCTGCCCCCTCCCGCCCAGGGACCACCTCTGCCGATTGCATCTCTGGCATGCGCCGGCGCACTGCGGCGCCTGCGCAGTTCAGACCTGACTGGCTGCTGTGCAAAAAACACACAACAGCGATCAGGTCCGAATGACCCCCTATGTCAACCCCCTTTTCATACCCTTAGGGGAGGTTTATTAAAATTCTAATTACGTAGTTTTCCTATTACCCACCTGCAGAATACCTATGTTAAATTTCATCTTCTTAACATATAGAGAAATAATAGAATTAGTGATGAGTCAGTCAGTCAGCGAGGGATTTAGCATTTTTGTAGTTTATGAAATTCTACACACTGGAGATGCAATTAAAATTTTGATCCGATTGTCCGTTCGGCCGTTATCATTCACGCAATGCAAGCCATGCATCGGTAATGACATCATTATGTCAACCCCCTTTTCATCCCCTTATGGGAGGTTTATTAAAATTCTTATTACGTAGTTTGCTTATTTCCCACCTGGAGAATACCTATGTTACATTTCAGCTTCCTAACATATCGTAGATATATAGTGAAGGCGCACAAAAAATGTCTGCTGCTGGTTAGATACAATTATATAGTTAACAGTTTTTTTTAAATTTAAGCAAGCTTTAATAGCTTATAAAATACATAATAATAGCATATAACACATACACAACAGGGAAAGCATAAGCGATAAAGTTCCACATGCAAGCTAGCAAGTTGCTGTTAGTTAAATTTTACTTGTATTTAACTGATTAGTATGCACGTGCAATGAAAGTTAATAAGAATGAAACTTCAGTTCTCAGATCAATAAGGGGTGTTAAGTAATAATATACTTCACCCAGAGCCGTAACTAGACATTTTAGCGCTGTGTGCAAAAAACGGGCAGGCGTGTGGAAAAAATATAGGGCGTGGCTTTTTGGGGAAGGGGTGTGGCCACAAAATAATACCAATTCATATTACGGTGCACAGTAGTCTCCATTATTCAAATGATGCCACACAGTAGCGCCACTACACCATGTAGAGCCCCTTTTACACATTACGGCAGAAAGATTCCCCTTTGTACACATTACGGCAGACACCATCCCCTTTTTACATATTACGGCAGACAGTGTCCACCTTTTTACACATTACGGCAGACATCGTCCCCTTTTTACACATTACGGCAGACAGTCCCCCTTTTTACACATTACGGCAGCCAGAGTCCCCCTTTTTACACATTACGGCAGCCAGTCCCCCTTTTCTCTAACGTCCTAAGTGGATGCTGGGGACTCCGTAAGGACCATGGGGAATAGCGGCTCCGCAGGAGACTGGGCACATCTAAAGAAAGCTTTAGGACTAACTGGTGTGCACTGGCTCCTCCCCCTATGACCCTCCTCCAAGCCTCAGTTAGATTTCTGTGCCCGACGAGAAGGGTGCACACTAGGGGCTCTCCTGAGCTTCTTAGTGAAAGTTTTAGTTTAGGTTTGTTATTTTCAGTGAGACCTGCTGGCAACAGGCTCACTGCATCGAGGGACTAAGGGGAGAAGAAGCGAACTCACCTGCGTGCAGAGTGGATTGGGCTTCTTGGCTACTGGACATTAGCTCCAGAGGGACGATCACAGGTTCAGCCTGGATGGGTCCCGGAGCCGCGCCGCCGGCCCCCTTACAGAGCCAGAAGAGCGAAGAGGTCCGGAGAAAGCGGCGGCAGAAGACGTTCCTGTCTTCAAATAAGGTAGCGCACAGCACTGCAGCTGTGCGCCATTGCTCTCAGCACACTTCACACTCCGGTCACTGAGGGTGCAGGGCGCTGGGGGGGGCGCCCTGAGACGCAATAAAACATGACAGAAATACCTTACATGGCAAAAAATGCATCACATATAGCTCCTGGGCTATATGGATGCATTTAACCCCTGCCAGAATATACAAAAAACCGGGAGATAAGGCCGCCGAAAAGGGGGCGGAGCCTATCTCCTCAGCACACTGGCGCCATTTTCCCTCACAGCTCAGTTGGAGGGAAGCTCCCTGGCTCTTCCCTGCACTACAGAAAGGGTTAAAAAAAGAGAGGGGGGCACTATTTAGGCGCAGTATTAAAACATACAGCAGCTATAAGGGGAAAAACACTTATATAAGGTTATCCCTGTATATATATAGCGCTCTGGTGTGTGCTGGCATACTCTCCCTCTGTCTCCCCAAAGGGCTAGTGGGGTCCTGTCCTCTATCAGAGCATTCCCTGTGTGTGTGCTGTGTGTCGGTACGTTTGTGTCGACATGTATGAGGAGAAAAATGATGTGGAGACGGAGCAGAGTGTCTGTAACAGTGATGTCACCCCCTAGGGGGTCGACACCTGAGTGGATGTACTGTTGAAAATTACGTGACAGTGTCAGCTCTATATAAAAAAACAGTGGTTGACATGAGACAGCCGGCTACTCAGCTTGTGCCTGTCCAGACGTCTCATAGGCCGTCAGGGGCTCTAAAGCGGCCGTTACCTCAGATGGCAGATACAGACGCCGACACGGATACTGACTCCTGTGTCGACGGTGAAGAGACAACCGTGATTTCCAGTAGGGCCACACGTTACATGATTGAGACAATGGCAAATGTTTTTATACATTTTTGATTATACGAGTACCACCAAAAAGGGGTATTATGTTCGGTGAGGGAAAAACTACCTGTAGTTTTCCTGAATCTGAGAAATAAAATGAGGTGTGTGATGATGCGTGGGTTTCCCCCCGATAACAATTGATAATTTCTTAAAAAGTATTGGCTGCATACCCTTTCCCGCCAGAGGTTAGGGTGCGTTGGGAAACACCCCCTAGGGGGGATAAGGCGCTCACACGCTTGTAAGAACAAGGGCTCTACCCTCTCATGAGATGGCCGCCCTTAAGGATCCTGCTGATAGAAAGCAGGAGGGTATCCAAAAAGGTATTTACACACATACTGGTGTTATACTGCGACCAGCTATCGCCTCAGCCTGGAGGTGCAGTGCTGGGTGGGCATGTCGGATTCCCTGACTGGAAATATTAGGATAGTATATTATTGCCTATAGAGCATTTAAAAGATGCATTTCTATATATGCATGATGCACAGCGGAATAATTGCCGACTGGCATCAAGTATAAGTGCGTTGTCCAATTCTACCAGTAAAATGGTCAGGTGATGCGGATTCCAAACGGCATTTGGAAGTATTGCCTTTGAAAGGGGACATTTGGGGTCGGTCTTTTAGACCTGGTGGCCACGGCAACAGCTGGGAAATCCACGTTTGTACCCCAGGTCGCCTCTCAAAATAAGACGCCGTATTATCAGGCGCAGTCCTTTGTTGGCAAGCGGACAAAAGGTTCCTCTTTTCTGCTCGTGACAGAGGGAGAGGAAAAAGGCTGCAGAGATCAGCCAGTTCCCAGGAACAGAAACCCTTTCCCGCCTCTGCCAAGCCTTCAGTATGACGCTAGGGCTTTACAAGCTCAGGCACGTTGGGGGCCCGTTCTCAATGAATTTCAGTGCGCAGTGGGCTCACTCGCAAGTAGACCCCTGGATCCTTCAGGTAATATCTCAGGGGTACATATTGGAATTCGAGACGTCTCCCCCTCGCCGTTTCCAAAAGTCGGCTTTACCGACGTCTCCCTCTGACAGGGAGGCAGTTTTGGAAGCCATTCACAAGCTGTATTCCCAGCAGGTGATAATCAAGGTACCCCTCCTGCAACAGGGAACGGGGTATTATTCCACACTATTGTGGTACCGAAGCCAGACGGCTCGGTGAGACCGATTCTAAATCTAAAATCTAAAATCTTTGAACACTTACATACAGAGGTTCAAATTCAAGATTGAGTCACTCAGAGCAGTGATTGCGAACCTGGAAGAAGGGGACTACATGATGTCTCGGGACATCAAGGATGCTTACCTTCATGTCAAAATTTACCCTTCTCACCAAGAGTACCTCAGGTTATGGTACAGAACTGTCACTATCAGTTCAGACGCTGCCGTAGGGATGGTCCACGGCACCCCGGGTCTTTACCAAGGTAATGGCCGAAATGATATCCCTTCGAAGGAAGGGAATTTTAGTTATCCCTTACTTGGACGATTCCCTGATAAGGTTAAGATCCAGGGAACAGTTGGAGGTCGGTGTAGCACTATCTCAGGTAGTGTTGCGGCAGCACGATTGGATTCTCAATATTCCAAAATCGCAGCAGGTTCCGACGACTTGTCTTCTGTTTCCTAGGGATGATCCTGGACACAGTCCAGAAAAAAGGTGTTTCTCCCGGAAGAGAAAGCCAGGGAGTTATCCGAGCTAATCAGGAACCTCCTAAAACCGAACCAAGTCTCAGTGCATCAATGCACAAGGGTTCTGGGTAAAAATGGTGGCTTCCTCCGAAGCAATCCCATTCGTTAGATTCCACGCAAGAACTTTCCAGTGGAACCTACTGGACAAATGGTCCGGGTCGCATTTTCAGATGCATCAGCGGATAACCCTGTCACCAAGGACAAGGGTATCCATCCTGTGGTGGTTGCAGAGTGCTCATCTTCTAGAGGGCCGCAGATTCGGCATTCAGGACTGGGTCCTGGTGACCACGGATGCCAGCCTGCGAGGCTGGGGAGCAGTCACACAGGGAAGGAATATCCAGGGCTTAGGGTCAAGCCTGGATACATCACTTCACATAAATATCCTGAAGCTAAGGGCCATTTACAATGCTCTAAGCTTAGCAAGACCTCCGCTTCAAGGTCAGCCGGTGTTGATCTAGTCGGACAACATCATGGCAGTCACCCACGTAAACAGACAGGGTGGCACAAGAAGCAGGAGGGCAATGGCAGAAGCTGCAGGGATTCTTCGCTGGGCGGAAAATCATGTGATAGCACTGTCAACAGTATTCATTCCGGGAGTGGACAACTGGGAAGCAGACTTCCTCAGCACGACCTCCACCCGGGAGAGTGGGGACTTCACCCAGAAGTCGTCCACATGATTAAAAAACTCGACAGGTATTGCGCCAGGTCAAGAGACCCTCAGGCAATAGTTGTAGACGCTCTGGTAACACCGTGGGTGTACCAGTCAGTGTATGTGTTCCCTCCTCTGCCTCTCATACCCAAGGTACTGAGATTGATAAGATGGAGAGGAGAAAGCACTATATTCGTGGCTCCGGATTGGCCAAGAAGGACTTGGTAACCGGAACTTCAAGAGATGCTCACGGAGGGTCCGTGGCCTCTACCTCTAAGAAGGGACCTGCTCCAGCAAGGACCCTGTCTGTTCCAATACTTACCGCGGCTGCGTTTGACGGCATGCCGGTTGAACACCGGATCCTGAAGGAAAAAAGGCATTCCGGATGAAGTCATCCATATCCTGATCTAAAGCCAGGAAGGATGTAACCGCAAGAACATTATCACCGCAATTGGCGAAAATATGTTGCGTAGTGCGAGGCCAGTAAGGCCCGACGGAGGAAATTCAACTGGGTCGATTCCTACATTTCCTGCAAACAGGAGTGTCTATGGGCCTGAAATTGGGGTCCATTAAGGTTCAGATTTCGGCCCTGTCAATTTTCTTCCAAAAAAGAACTAGCTTCAGTCCCTGAAGTTTAGACGTTTGTAAAAGGGGTACTGCATATACAGCCTCCTTTTGTGCCTCCAGTGGCAATTTGGGATCTCAATGTAGTTTGGGTTCCAAAAGTCACATTGGTTTGAACCACTTAAATCTGTGGAGTTAAAATATCTCACATGGAAAGTGGTCATGCTGTTGGCCCTGGCCTGGGCCAGGCGCGTGTCAGAATTGGCGGCTGTATCCTGTAAAAGCCCTTATCTGATTTTCCATTCGGACAGGGCGGAATTGAGGACTCGTCCTCAGTTTCTCCCTAAGGTGGTTCCAGCGTTTTCACCTGAACCAACCTATTGTGGTGCCTGCGGCTACTAGGGACTTGGAGGAATCCAAGTTGCTGGATGTTGTCAGGGCCCTGAAAATATTTCCAGGACGGCTGGAGTCAGGAAATCTGACTCGCTGTTTATCCTGTATGCACCCAACAAGCTGGGTGCTCCTGCTTCTAAGCAGACTATTGCTCGTTGGATTTGTAGTACAATTCAGCTTGCACATTCTGTGGCAGGCCTGCCACAGCTAAAATCTGTAAAAGCCCGTTCCACAAGGAAAGTGGGCTTATCTTGGGCGGCTGCCCGAGGGGTCTCGGCTTTACAACTTTGCCGAGCAGCTACTTGGTCAATGGGCAAACACGTTTGCTAAATTCTACAAATTTGATACCCTGGCTGAGGAGGACCTGGAGTTCTCTCATTCGGTGCTGCAGAGTCATCCGCACTCTCACGCCCGTTTGGGAGCTTTGGTATAATCCCCATGGTCCTTACGGAGTCCCCAGCATCCACTTAGGACGTTAGAGAAAATAAGAATTTACTTACCGATAATTCTATTTCTCATAGTCCGTAGTGGATGCTGGGCGCCCATCCCAAGTGCGGATTGTCTGCAATACTTGTACATAGTTATTGTTACAAAAATCGGGTTATTATTGTTGGGAGCCATCTTTTCAGAGGCTCCTCTGTTATCATACTGTTAACTGGGTTCGGATCACAAGTAATACGGTGTGATTGGTGTGGCTGGTATGAGTCTTACCCGGGATTCAAAATCCTTCCTTATTGTGTACGCTCGTCCGGGCACAGTATCCTAACTGAGGCTTGGAGGAGGGTCATAGGGGGAGGAGCCAGTGCACACCAGTTAGTCCTAAAGCTTTCTTTAGATGTGCCCAGTCTCCTGCGGAGCCGCTATTCCCCATGGTCCTTACGGAGTCCTCAGCATCCACTACGGACTATGAGAAATAGAATTATCGGTAAGTAAATTCTTATTTTTACACATTATGGCAGCCAGTCCCCCTTTCACACATTAGATAGATAGATAGATAGATAGATAGATAGATAGATAGATAGAATAGATGATACTTACCATCTCTCCGTTGGCTCAGGCAGTCAGGCTCCTCGGTGCTGGCAGCTCCGGAGGCTGGGGAGAAGAAGGAGGAGGGAGGGGGACTCGGGAGCCGCAGCAGCGCTATGTAATTGGTGGCAGCACCGCATGCAGCTGTCCCTCTCCTTCCGCATTGGCTTGCCTCCGCCGCTGTGACTGCTGGGATGAGGGAAGCGCATCCCAGCATTCACAGTGGCGGCGGCCAGCCAATGCGGAAGGAGATGGACAGCTGCAGCAACACCGCCACCAATTACATAGCGCTGCTGCGCCTCCAGAGTTCCCCTCCCTCCTCCTCTTCCCCTGCCCCCCGGAGCTGCTCCTCTCCGGCGGCAGCACACGCACACAGGTGGCTTGTATTGAGTCAGTTTGACTCATTAAAATGCCGCTGATGACTTTAGGGAATGTGTGCAGTTGCGCCCTCAGGCATTCCTGGCACACATGTAGGTATGGCTCTAACTTCACCCTTCCATTTGGGCAGCAGTAATAAGGAGCGCTCTTATTTAAGATGCGCAGTCCTCCTGATTTCTCCGTATGACTTGGAGTCCCAGCTGTAAGTATAGGAGAGGAGGACTGTAGCTGCACACATGAGGAGCACGCTTGACAGCGGCTTGTGGAGACCAGGAGACACTCGTGGAGATCGCGTCTTACAGGTTCTGGGTTTGGTGCTTCCAGCTTCCGGTTAGTGCATTCCACCTGCGGTCCACCTGTTGTATAAGTCGCCTCACACGTTTCTCCGCACAATAGGGTGGCGGTTTCATCAGAGGGTGGGTCATTGGTTGCCATAGCTTCTGTTTATCCTCATAGGAGACTCCTGATTGGTTAATTTGTTTAACCCATAATTATGTTGTGGATTGTTCACATTAAAAGATAGCAACCTTGCTTCAATTATAAATCAGCAGCATGTGTTACAAAGTCATGATTCACCTATAATAATAGCTACAACTAGTTAGTTAAAATGTATACCTTATAACAAATAATAAAACATATACAATATAAAATATTGATGTTATAGAGAGGTGCCTAGCCTATCCGATAAAGTATCTAACCAACAGTAGGAAATATATGAAAAAGTTTTTTTGCAGAAACCATATTGGCTCAATTATAGATAGTAAAAAGGGGGACATAACAACTTTTCCACACTTAAATAATTGGTTTGTTAAAGTGTGCATGTCCTGTTTATACAACATAAGGGTGGGTGGGAGGGCCCAAGGACAATTCCATCTTGCACCTCTTTTTTGCTTTGCATCATGTGCTGTTTGGGGACTAGTTTTTTTAAGTGCCATCCTGTCTGCCACTGCAGTGCCACTCCTAGATGGGCCAGGTGTTTGTGCCGCACACTTGTGTCGCTTAGCTTAGTCATACAGCTACCTCATTACACCTCTTTTTCTTCTTTGCATGATGTGCTGTTTGGGGCCTAGTTTTTAAAAGTGAGTGCCATCCTGTCTGACACTGCAGTGCCACTTCTAGATGGGCCAGGTGTTTGTGCCGCACACTTTTGTCGCTTAGCTTAGTCATCCAGCCACCTCGGTGCAACCTTTTGGCCTAAAAACAATATTGTGAGGTCTGAGGTATTCAGAATAGACTGGAAATGAGTGGAAATGAATGTTATTGAGGTTAATAATACCGTAGGATCAAAATTACCCCCAAATTCTGTGATTTTAGCTGTTTTAATGTTTTTAAAAAAAAATCATGCAGATCCAAAACCAAAACACGAAAGGGTGATTTTGACAAAACCAAGCCAAAACCAAAACACGAGCTGGGAATTAGAACCCAAACCACAACAGAAAACACAAAAAGTGCCCGCCGCACATCTCTACCAAGAAACTTTGCAATCTGGTGGACGATGTGCAATAGATAACACCTTTCCTTGTGTATCAATGCCCATTTCCATATAGGTTGTAAGCTTGTGAGCAGGGCCCTCCTACCTCTATGTCTGTCTGTGTTTACCCAGTTTTTTTCTTTTACTGTTGTTCTAATTGTAAAGCGCAACAGAATATGCTGCACTATATAAGAAACTGTTACTAAATAAATAAATAAATACATAAATAATAATCATAATTGCAGGGTTTAGTGCATACAGTTTGGGTAATAACTTAGACGGGTTGTCCATTCCACCCACAAAAGGTACCAGATGAGGCAGCTGTCTTGGGCGCACCATGTGATTGCAGCATATTAATGCTAGAAGTAGGGTCCCAACAGAACCATCAGGTCCATGTATTGTACATCCCATCCACGAGCACACCAGGTGAGGCAGCCATGTTGGGCACACTACGAAGGTTACACTGTGATAGATAAGCCATACAAGGACCCAGTGCATATATGGGAAAACTGGCATGCTTGTATTAGTATGCTATACTCTGTATGGAGTACCTGCACATAGGCCTAGCAATACGGTGGGGGTGGAAGTACATGGTAATAGACATAGGGGCATATTTATCACAATGCACATCTCAGATAAGAATGACATGTGATAAATTTGTCCAAATCCACAATGCGATAATTGAATACATCACAGGGATGTATCAATTATTGCATGCAAGGACTCTGTCCCTGCAAAACCTCTAACCGCAATTCTCAGGGTATTTTTCATGAAAATACCCTGAGCATATGACCGCACATGCACCAGGGGGAAGGGGAACCAGGTCTGGATAACATTTTCTCAAGATAGTGTTATTATCACAGGGCTCCCTCTGGTATTTTTTAAAAAATTTTATTTTAGTATATTCGGCCAGATTGCATTTCCCATTATAAATACGGGTAATGCGATCTGCTTACTAGAAAAATGCGAATGTAAGGACTTGGAGGAGAATTTAGTTAATGCTCCTCCAATAAGTACATTTAGATGATATTAAAATAATATGAAAAACACCCTTTTTAGTACAAATAATACTGATAAATATGCCTATAGCTCAAAATAGTTAACAGCAGATTCAGCAAACAATATACAGGCATAGCAATGAAAAGCAGTTCCAGGTGTCGGTGTAGCAGCCTGGTGTGACAGCACAGTGCCCATGACATAGTGGGAGGAGTCAGTAGAAGGTGGCTAATGATGGTAAAATGGAATCCCTATATACTAGGAGTGCTAAAGTTAGCCCACTCAGGTTGATATATATCTCAAACCATCGTCTTCTGTAGTTAATGTACTGCATGCAACAGATATGCTCTATCACAACTTAACTACATAAATTGCTCTCTTTTTTTAAGAAGGGGGACATGTGCTAATTACTAAACACAGTAAGAGTTGGAAGGTACAATATGTACATGATTGTTGTGTCTTTTCATTTTGTGATTATGGGGTCTATTTATTAACATTATTTTTACTAAAATAATGTGAAAAAGGGTGTTTTCGCACCCTTTTCACATTATTTTAGTATCACCTGAATGTATTAAAGGGTATTTGGAGCAGTTTTCATGAAAAACTGCTCCAAGCCCTTTAATTCACTTTTTTTTTTAGTAACCAACATCGCATTCCCCATACTTATAATGGGAAATGTGATGTGGCCAAATTTACTAAAAAAAAATGTGAAAAATACCACAGTGTGCCCTGTGATAATCTCGCCAGCTCAGGCTGGCGAGTTCACAGGGCAGCACTGTGATGATGTGGCATTTGCCCTGCTTTCTCTGCTCCTGGCAGAGAAAGCTGAGCAGGGACCCGGCTCAAGTGATCAGCTCTGTGTGTCCGATGGACACACAAGCTGGTCAGAGTGTAAAAAGTAAAAAAAAAAAAGTAAAAAAAAAACCCAAAACCATACTCACCTGTCCAGGGAGCCAGTGTCTGCTGCTCCGGTGAGCGCTGCCGGGCGCCGGGTCCCCCATGTGCTGCAATGTGACCCCGGTGCAGTAAAGTGACACTGCAAAGCGGCAGCGCACTTTACAGCACCGGGGGTCACCGCAGCGCACAGGATCCGGCGCCAGCCAGCCCAGCAGAAGCAGTGCGGACCGGCTCCCTGGACTGGTGAGTATATTGATCTTCTTGGGGGGGTAGTCGCGACGGGGGGAGGGGGTCGACTGGGCGGTGGCGGTAGCGGCGATGTCGGTGGGGGCGGCACATGCGCAGCAGAACATCGTGGTATTTTTTCCGAAAAAAATACCCTGATGATGCTGCGGAGTATCATCGCAGGGACGGAGCTTGACCGCAAGCTCTGTCCCTGCACGCGATAATTGATACATCCCTGCGATGTAATCAATTATCACAGTGCGAGTTTGGGCGATTTTATCACCTGTCATTCGCATCCTTGATGCGGATGTTGATAAATAGGCCCCTATGTCTTTCTTTAATGTTTCATACATGCATAGTACTGAATGTGAAAGAGGCTGCAGGTTATTCATTTTTAGTAGACTGTGATTCAGATAATTATCTGGATAATACATGCAGTCAATGCACAAAAATATATACTGACTAAACTGCCCTGTTTACTCTAGGGAACTTACAGGTAATGATTTGTATGAATTTATATTGATTTAGCACTGACGCTAGAGTATACTTTTTCTTTAAGTATGTTAGATTAGCAGGGCTGGAGCAAACACCGTTTTCTGTCAGCAAGACAGATATTCTCTCCAAATGTGGCTCTTTGTTGCCGGCTATTGTAATGTGGTCTATAGGCTTAACACAGGTTGAATGTAGCAGATCATTAGTGAAGACAGAATGTAAATCTGGGGCAAGGAAAGCTGACTGCTGCACAATGCAGATAATGACTGAGAAATGGAGGGAGTCAATTAATTAGGCGTCGTTAGTGAGCCGAGGTCTTATTGCAAATCGGATAACTATTTCTGCACTTTATGTAACCCCGCTGTAAACTATGAAAATTGTTAGCATGGCTACATTTGCAGAAAATGAAATGTTTCCACAGGTCCCCTCCTTAGTGGAGCACTTTTGTGAAGTCTTGTATTGGTACTATATAACTCAGCTTTACAAACATAAAAAAGAAACAGCAGTGTATAGACTTTTAAAAGGTATTAGCCTTATGTTGGTAAGATGGCTGTATACACCACTGCATTGAGTGTAGACTAGAGACTGCATGAGGGATGCAGCAAATAAAATCCAGCTCATGCAACAATAAAGGATTCACATCACCAAGATCATTTCACTTCATGTGTTAAGATATACAGGTACTGGGAATTTTTTTTCACATAAAGAATATCCCAGGATTTCCAGTGTTTGTATTGAATGGGCAGTGCTATATGGTAATCAGACAACTGTAAGGATCATAAACCATACTTGCCTACCTGACCCTCTCCATGAGGGAGAAAATGCTCTGTTCCTGGACTTTCCTGGTAATGTATGATTGCCATCACCTGTGGTGAGCTAGTTAATTGATAAGAAAGGTGTTTCCCCACAGGTGATGGCAATCTTACATTACCAGGAAAGTCCAGGAACAGAGCATTACTAAGATACACCATGATCTCTCATCTATACTGTAAGCTCCATGTTACATAAAATTACACAAAGCACACATGACAGGGATCTACTGCTGATCAGCATACAGTACAGTCAGGGGTTAAAGTGGGGGGGGGAACGAGGTGGAACTGAGTTCCACCACCTGTAATGGTACGGGAAACTGGTTCCCCCTCCTCTATTGCCCTGCACAGTAATTCCAATAGAAATGCCAGCCCATGACCTATGTGAATCGATGATGCAGACTCTGTTAGTGTTACTGATGAGCTGCAGCCAACTACCTTTACCTCAAGTCCTCCTCAATCTACAGCCCAACCCTCCTGGTACTCACACACGTTGTGTCTGTTGGATAGCATTCATCTCCTCCTCGGGTCCCTGTTCCTTTTCCAGCATTACGTGATGTCATGCTGTAAGTATGTGATGTCATGCTGTCACCGGTCCTGAAGTGAAGAAGAGCCATGAAGAGGAGCAGGCTCTGCGCATCTTGAAGACAATATGAGAGGGAACTGGAGGGACAAGAGAGGTGGGGAAGCTGCTGGAGGGATACAGAGCATGGAGCTGCTGGAGTGTCAGAGGCAGAGATGGGTATAAGGGACACCAGTGTGGGCATTATGTGTATACGCGGCACTACTGTGGTCATTATGTGTAAGGGGCACTACTACTTTGGGCATTCTGTATATAAGCGGCACTACTACTCTGGGCATTTTGTGTATAAGCGGCACTTCTGTGGTCATTATGTGTAAGGGACACTACTACTGTGGGAATTGTGTATACATGGCACTACTGTAAGCATTGTATATAAGGGGCACTACTGTGTGTCATAACATGAATAGAGGGTACCATTGTGTAAAGCAATGTGAATAAAGGGCACTACTGAGTGATGTAACCTGTATAAGGGGCATTACTATGTGGTGCAATGTGAATAAGATTGTGCTACTATGTGGTGTAATTTTTATTGGGGTTGCTATTGTGTGACCATGCTGCTTTTTTGTGAGATCAATGTCCCTTTCAGAAGAATGGGAAGTAGGACACAAAGTTATAGTTTGCATGGGGTGCTGAAAACACTAGCACTGGCTCCGCTTAATGTGAGGAGGGGGAGGGGGTGGCAGGTTGATGAGCTCCGCCACCTCTCCAAGACCACTTTAAACCCTGAGTACAGTACACAGGAGAAGAAGCCCATAGTTAGCAAATCATAAGGGGAGCAGTAGATGGGAGAAGAGTCTTAACATAAAAGAAGTTTGATGACCATATGGTACTAAACCGGCTTAAGTGGCGACCGCTCAGCCCCACCTCCTCATCATCTCTAATAACTGGATTTTTGATTAGTCATGTAAATAAGTGATTATCTATCTATCTATCTATATATCTATCTTTCTTATATCCTTACCCCATCATGCCCTATTTTATTTGTTCGCTTTTATTAGTGATACAGTACCTCATTTTGTTTGCAAAATACTGTACACTAATACTTTTATTTTAGCTCTCCTCCCTTTCTAATTTCTGTAAGGTGAGACCTAATACTGTATATTGCTAATGAGCTTGGAGAGAAAATTAAGATGCAAGAAACTATAATCTCATGTCTAAAAAGCATTGCAAACATTCTGTGGAAATCCGATAATGTAGTTGTCTTTGCTTTGCTTTGCTGTTAACTTATCAGCTTAAGATATATTAATACAAAGAAAATATAATTGTGTGATAAAGGCCAGACAATTTAATATAGATAGAGGTTGAGTATCCCTTATCCAAAATGCTTGGGACCAGAAGTATTTTGGATATCTGATTTTTCCGTATTTTGGAATAATTGCATACCATAATGAGATATCATGGTGATGGGACCCAAGTCTAAGCACAGAATAGTAACATAGTATCTAAGGTTGAAAAAAGACAATTTGTCCATTGAGTTCAACCTATTGGTGGTCTCCTATGCAGTTTCCATTTAAGACTAATTTTGCCTCATGCTGATGTCAGCCGTTTTGTTTTAATGTCAGCCGTTTTGTTTTTATAACTATAGTGCGTGACTAAGCACCATAACCCTGAATAGCCTTCTCCATTAGGAATTTATCTAACCCATTCTTAAGGGTGTTGACTGAGTCTGCCGTTACTACTTCCTCAGGCAGGGAATTCCAAACATGTATTGTCTTTACTGTGAAAAAACCCTTTCGCGCATTGTGCGGAATCTCCTCGCATTGTGTTGAATCTCCTCTCCTCTAACCTAAGTGAGTGCCCACATGTCCTCTGTGCTGATCTTATCAATAAAAGGTCCCGCTCATGCTCTGTGTATTGTACACTTATATATTTGTAGATGTTGATCATGTCCCCTCTTAGTCTCCTCTTTTCCAGTGTAAACATGCCCAGCCTTGCAAGCCTTTCCTTGTATTCCAGATTCTCCATTCCCTTAATTAGTTTGGTCGCCTACCTCTGAACCTTTTCAAGCCCCAGGATATCCTTTTTGAAGTATGGTGCCCAAAATTGTACACAGTATTCTAGATGTGGCCTCACTAGTGATTTATATAATGGTAGTATAACACTCTCGTCCCTTGCATCAATTCCCTGTTATATGCATGCTAATATCTTATTAGCCTTCTTTGCTGCAATCCTACTTTGGGTACTGCTACTTAGTTTGCTATCTATCTGAACACCCAATTCTTTTTCCAGTACAGAATTCCCTAATACTACCCCATTTAGTATGTAGGTGTTGTTTTTGTTCTTGCTACCACAATGCATTACCTTACACTTGTCGGTATTGAATCTCATTCTCCATTTAGCTGCCCATGCGTCTAGTTTCACTAAGTCGTTCTGAAGAGACTCGGCATCCCCCTCCGTATTTATAACCTTACACAATTTTGTATCGTCTGCAAAGATTGACACCATGCTCTCTAGACCTACTGTTAGGTCATTAATGAAAATGTCGAACAATAGTGGTCCAAGTACAGACCCCTGTGGCACACCACTTAGCACTTCAGTCCAGTTTGAAAATTATCCATTAACCACAAAACGTTGCTCCCTATTATCTAACCAATTTCTGATCCAAGTGCATATTGTGCTCCCTAGCCCTATTTGCTGTAGCTTATAGATAAGTCGCATGTGCGGTACTGTGCCAAAAGCTTTGGCAAAGTCTAAAAAGATTATATCCACCTCCTTACCCTGATCAAGGTTTGCACTTACGGTTTCATAAAAGCCAAGTAAGTTGGTTTGACATGATCTATCCTTAACAAATCCATGTTGGTTCTTTTTATTGATCTTATTGGCATCAAGGAACTTCTGAATACTATCCCTTAGAGTACCTTCCAATACTTTCCCCACTATAGATGTAAGACTAACTGGTTTACTTCCCTTTTTGAATATTGGCACCACCTCCGCTACACGCCAGTCCTTGGGAACCATACCTGATATAACTGAATCATTGAAAATCGAAAATAGTTATCTTGCTAGTTCAGAATGAAGCTCCATAAGAACCCTTGGGTGAATTCCATCAGGACCAGGTCACTTATTATTATTTACATTTTTTAATCGGTCACAGACTACCTTCTCACTTAAATAAGCATTTAAATAAATAAGCAAATAAATAATTTAAATAAGCAGTAGGACATTATTTTTGTTGAGATTGTGTGTTAGACCCTGAATTTGGTCTTCTCTGGTAAATACCGTTGAAAAAAACTCATTTAGTTTGTGCGAAATGTCATTATCATTTTTGATTAAGACCCCCAACTTATCTTATAAAGGGCCTATACTCTTGATGTGTTTAAAAAAAATGGGATTTGTTTTGCTTTTCTTTGCTACTAGTTTTTAAATTTCTACTTTAGCCGCTCTAATTTCTTTTTTGCATATTTTGTTACAATCCTTATAATTCTGAAATGACTCTGCATTCCCTTCAGGTTTGTATTTTTTGAATGCTCAACTTTTTTTTACCAATTAGTTCCTTTATCTTTTTGTTTAGCCACATTGGTTTGGGATTTTTAATCCTTTTTTTTTTTTTTTGCTGCTTGTGGGAATAAATTTGCGAGTATTTTTAATTAGCAGTGATTTTAATACATCCCATTTCTCCATTTTTAGTATTTTTTTCTTGAAACAGAATCTCCCATTCAATGTCCCTTAAAGCTTCCCTCATCATGACAAAGTTAGCTTTGCTAAAGTTTACAGGGGCAGATGTATTAACCTGGAGAAGGCATAAGGAAGTGATAAACCAGTGATATGTGCAAGGTGATAAAGGAACCAGCCAATCAGCTCCAATATGTAAATTAACAGTTAGGATCTGATTGGCTGCTGCCTTTATCACCTTGCACATATCACTGGTTTATCACTTCCTTATGCCTTCTCCAGGTTAATACATCTGCCCCAAAGTCCTAGTTAAGCCATTATAGGACTGCTTATGAAAACTGATATTGAATGTGACCATATTGTGGTCTCTGTTTCCTATTGGCTCTCCTACTATAATATTTGATATCAATTCCCCATGGTTTGTTAATACCAGGTCTAGGATTGCATTGTACCTAGTTGGTTCCTCGATTAATTGAACTAAGTAGTTATCATTTAATGTGTTTAAAAACATATTGCCCCTAGCAGTATCACATGAATCATTTTTCCAGTTTATCTCTGGATACTTAAAATCTCCCATCACTAGTATGTCACCTACTCCTGCTGCTCTTTCAATTTGTTTCAGTAACAATTCCTCATCAGACACATTAATACCAGGTGGCCTGTAGCATAACTCCAATACTAACTTTTTTATTCCTTTACCCCCGCATGCTATTTCTACCCATAACGTCTCAACAGAATTAACAGTCCCCTCTTCAGAATGCATTTATGTTTCATATACACCTTATACACACAGCCTGAAGGTCATTTTAGCCAATATTTTGAATAACTTTGTGTATTAAGCAAAGTGTGTGTACATTCACACAATTCATTTATGTTTCATATACACCTTATACACACAGCCTGAAGGTCATTTAATACAATATTTTTAATAACTTTGTGTATTAAATAAAGTTTGTATACATTGAGCCATCAGAAAACAAAGGTTTCACTATCTCACTCTCACTCAAAAAATTCCGTATTTTGGAATATTCCGTATTTCGTAATATTTGGATATGGGATACTCAACCTGTACTTAACATCTGAAATTATTCAAGTTCCTTTACAGGACAAATACAAAAGCCTTTGTAGGTAAAGATATTAGAATCTGAGCCGTTGACTGCTGTATAATGGGGTTGGGAACGCGCTGCCGGCTGCCAGGATCGCTGTAGTCAGCATACTGACCAAGCGCCGTCACTTGACCGCATCCCGTATAATGTTTGGCTTGGCTGCTAACACACTTGAGGTGTCTTTTTAACATTGGTAGAATTAACAAAGGATGAACATTAGAGATACCAGGCGTTCAGCTCAATCATACAGGATATCGCAGTCCACAGGGGACTGCAGTCTGCACCAATTTACCAAGCTACAAAAAGCTATAATCGTTTGGAGCTTGATCCAGTATAGCTAATACATTTTGTGAAGCCTATAGTGTTGGATTAATGGCATGGTATTAGTAGCAGTTGCACTGGGACTCCCACACATAGCCAGAGCTGAACTGAGGTGGGATCATGTGAGATCTCTCACAGTGTATGTCACCTGATATCGGTGCTCCGCCCCCAGGGAAGAGACATTCCTTCCTACGTGAAGTTACAGGGAAAATATCTGTCAGTCAGCCATGACAGAGCATACACTGCCTGATGCGGACACAATATAGAATAATTAGTAGGGCATTCTGAATGATCTTGCATGTCCAGCCAATCTATATTATATCTATAAAACCAATTTGGATATTATCTTACACCCTGTAATTATCTGTCCGGCATAAGGGATTATCATTAATTAATCTGTTATCACTACAAACAGATAATTAACAGCATTTTCTAATAAATAGCCCCCTGACGTTTACATCTAAATGTCTACTTAGCTCATGATTTGGGGAGAGATGTATCAAGCACTGCAGAGAGATAAAGGGGGTAATTCTGAGTTGATCACAGCAGCAAGTTTGTTAGCAATTGGGCAAAACCATGTGCACTGCAGGGGGGGGGGAGCAGATATAACATGTGCAGAGAGCATTAGATTTGGGGGGGTTATATTGTTTCTGTGCAGGGTAAATACTGGCTGCTTTATTTTTACACTGCAATTTAGATTTCAGTTTGTATACACCCCACCCAAATCTAACTCTCTCTGCACATGATATATCTGTCCCCCCTGCAGTGCACATGGAGGGTTAAGCGGTTTGTTGCAGCGCAGCGATCGGGTCAGAACTGCGCATGCACCGGCGCATGGCAGCTTTCGTTACCTAGCGATCGCCTCTGAGACAGAGGCAGTCGCTAGGCGGGAGGGGGCTGAACGGCGGCGTTAAGTCGCCGTTTAGGGGAAGCGGTCCGGCCAACGCAGGTGTGGCCGGACCGTTAGGGGGGCCGGGCCGCGGCGGCTGCGTGACGTCTCACGCTGTGGCCAGCGGAAGCGACAAGCAACTCCTGGCCAGCCGCAGGAGCTGCGCTGGCCGGGAGTTACTCCTCAAATACAAAGGCATCACCTCTGTGTGATGCTTTTGTATTTGTGCAGGGGGCGGCACTGACATGCGGGGCGGACTAGCCCTGTGCTGGGCGTCCCCCCGCATGTCTGAGTTAACGATCGTAGCTGTGCTAAACTTAGCACAGCTACGATCAACTCGGAATGACCCCCATGGTTTTGCCCAACTGCTAACAAATTTGCTGCTACGATCAACTCAGAATTAGGCTCAAAGGCCCTCATTCCGAGTTGTTCGCTCGCTAGCTGCTTTTAGCAGCTTTGCACACGCTAAGCCGCTGCCCTCTGGGAGTGTATCTTAGCTTTGCAGAATTGCGAACGAAAGATTAGCAGAATTGCAAAAAGAAATTTCTTTGCAGTTTCTGAGTAGCTCGAGACTTACTCTGCCACTGCGATCAGTTCAGTCAGTTTCGTTCCTGGTTTGACATCACAAACACACCCAGCGTTCGCCCAGACACTCCCCCGTTTCTCCAGCCACTCTCGCGTTTTTCCCAGAAACGCCAGCGTTTTTCACACACACCCATAAAACGGCCAGTTTCCGCCCAGAAACACCCACTTCCTGTCAATCACACTGCGATCACCAGAACGATGAAAAATCCTCGTTATGCCGTGAGTAAAATACCTAACTTTTTAGCAAATTTACTTGGCGCAGACGCACTGCGAACATTGCGCAAGCGCAGTTTGCGACAAATCGCTCCGTTGCGAAAAAAAATAACGAGCGAACAACTCGGAATGAGGGCCAAAGTGTAGTAGTTGCTCATGGAGAAAACCTATTTTACCAGCATTGCAGCGGTAGCACTGAAATACTTGTTCTCTGCATGCTAATAACAGAAGAAAGTGAATAAAAAACATGAGTTATTATTTGAATAAAGCATCTTTTTAATGTTCAATATTTTCCTGGTCTGTCATTTCGACTGCACACGTGTTATCTGACTAGCCGGCTATGCATGTGCATTTCCCTTCAGATTGGTGCAGCAAACAGGTAAGTGAACCTTTATCACTGTGGGTCAGCATTGTCATGACAGCTGAGCTACCCTAACCTTAGTGGCAATACTGTATAGTGATACATTTCAGTGATAGCAATTTTTTTATTGCTCCATATTGATATATAGAACCCTTATTGTTTTGTAAATGGTTATTAGTACTCCAACAAAAACAGTGGACGTTTTATTATTTTCATATGGTTTATTATGCTATTGTAGGACATTTTGATATGACCATAAATTCACTTCAGTTAGATGTGTTTTTTAATCCATTTGACACAACTGTCTTTTTAATTCAGTAGGTCTGATTCAGAGGTGCACGTATTGTCGATGTTGCACACAAATGGCCAATGTTTTCAGTATGTGCATGTGTGGCACCCTGGAAAGTGGTGCGTGTGCCCCTTTAAAAGTAAACTTATAGGTTGAAATTCAAATGTTTGAAAAGTTGCCTGGGTGTCTGTTTTTTCCTGTCTATTAGATAGGAAAAAACAGACTCCCAACTGACTTTTCAAACATTTTAATCTCCCCCATAGTGCTTGCAGCAGAAAATGTGAAGTGCTGGTATAGCAGGGGTTACGGACAGACCCTGGTCTGATCACATGTTCCAGATGGCGAGTGCGGATTGGACAAGACAGTCTAGGAACAGATGAGCCTTGTAGGTAGAAGGAGTTGTTGCTTTTGAGTGGTTGGAGGTGCTGGATACCCTGAGTGAGGAGCGGGAACTGAGTAACAGATGCAAACCACATGGTCACGCTGGGTGGTGAGAGCAGAGCTGCTGAGCAGAAGCAGCGGGGTGCTACCAGGAAGCAGAGAGCTGGGTGAGCGAGTGTGAGATGCCACAGCCATAGACCAGATACCGCCAGGCCTATTGAAAGGTACAGATGCCACGGCCATCTTGTGCAGTAAGGAACCACTGAGACAGGTCCAGCTAGTGAGTACCTCTATCACAGATGTTGTGAGTGAGTACACAGAGACTGTTATTATTATGAACAGCAGACAAACTAAGTGCCAAGCTCAAGTAAACATTTGCCACATGCTGCACATTATAAATGGAACAAGCAGCGTAATACAGACTTACAACGCCATATTTTACCAACCAACCCTTGTTTGAGTACAGCTAAGACAAACACTCCCTGTTTAAATACTGTTGAGAGATATTTCGTGATAGTGGAAGAGAAAGAGACTGAACATTTATGCAAGTCAAAAATGAGCTACTTTATCTGGAAAGGACTGAGTTTATATGCCCAAAAAGTTCTTATCACTAAGTAAATGGTATTTGTTGAGAGACACTAAAATATCTTTGCTATCTTCATCCTTTTTGAATAGACTGAGTCTAAGTGACATTCTTAGTAAACCAGGTTTACTTGTGTTCACAATACATGTGCCTTCCCCCATTGCAAAACTGTGGCAAAGCAGGATTTAAAGAGAGCTCCAACTTTATTTGCTAATGAAGATGAGAACAACTTGGTTAGGGAAAGCTAGGAATTTAGCAAATATTATTGTAAAATTGTATTTTCCATTACTCTTCTACTCACCACATTATAGTTTATTATTGTAATAAGCAAATATCCGTGATTTGATTGATTGTCTTTTGCATTCTTGAATGATCCAATGTGATATGAACTGTAGTTAATTGTCAACTCTTTATCTTTTTTTATGCCCTATTCTTCTTGTGATTATGTCATATTTTTGACAATTAACCAATCATTATCCTCAATCCAGAGTTCATTGCGGCTCAATAAAAAGACATTTTATTGGAAATACTGACTCACTCCTGTTTCATATCAATCTATCCTACCTCTCTGAGTAAGGTATTACAGACAAGGTGCAGGGAAGAACATTTCAAGGGGGAAGGTCTATCACATAGTCACCCAACACCTGTGATACCTCTCTCAACAACTTAGACATACCCACCAACCCCAGGGTGTTACACATGCATCCAAGTCACACTGCACATGTGTCCCAATGGTTGCCGCTCTGAGGCACAGATCAAAATTGCATGCAAAGAGATATATTTGGAGTGGGCATTCCCAAGAGGTAACAGGGGGGTGGCTAGCCAGATGCGGATGTGTCTTGTGCGGTCACAGTCAGCAACAGTGGATGCAGTTGCACTGACATGTTCGATGTTGCCAGTGATGGTGCATCTTAGTAGATGCTGCTACAGAATAGTGCTGAAACGTGTGGGTATCTTAGTAGGTTGAGAATCAATAGCGGCATTAGATGCAGACACTGTTGCAGAAAAAGATGCAGTGATGACTGCGTGTGCATGCACCTCTTTATCAGGCCCAGTATGTGCCCATATTAGGACTCTTAATAAACCATAGCTCCACAAAAACGCCAACAGCACACATCAGCAGTCTTCATAATTCCAAATAAAATGCCTATAACATCTCACGCAATGCTTACCAGCATCTATCTAGCAATTCAGCAAGGTCCATACATTTTCATATAATCCACTCATATTCATCAGCTTCCTTGTTACAAGTTGTCAGAAGCATACTTTAGGGATCGCGATATATTAAAAAGCAAAACGAATTTCAATGCCACAAAATCTCAATTTCAAATCATTATTTTGCCTCATATTATGTCCACAGGATGCATGTGAATCGTAAACATTATGGCCACTACTGAATTAATCCCAAATAGGATTTCTCTCTCTCCAAGGTGCCTGACAGAGAGGAGAGAATCCTGCTGACTTTGATTTATGATCCTCACATTAAATAAGTAATATTATCTTCCCTGCCCACAGACCTACAGTTTTATTATATCAATCCCGACAAAATCTTATAATAAAGAGATTTTTGATGGGCTATTAAAAGTGGAGGAGAAGAGATTAAATAAGGTTTTATAGGGAAAAAGAAGATCTTTATTAACCACTTCTCTGTGGGTCCTGTGATAATAGCAATGTACTAGCAACTGATGGATGATGATACTGTATGTGGTATACCGTAGGGGGTGGTCTGCATTATGACACTGCTATTATGACACTGCTAGGGAGTAAACATAGTGCTGCTGTTTTTGTTTGTGAAAAGAATAAGTAAATACATTAATAAATGCAAAAATAGTACTTGATTTTCAATCATCTTTGAAATATCTTCTCACAGTACAACCTGATAATATTTTATGGCCACCCCCTTGATTACTTTAATCTTTCCCACTCACTCACCTTCAAAGACCTCTATCACCCTTTCCCTCCCTATATCTCAAGACTTACGCCCACTCTCACCTGTCCACTTTGCTCCTTTAGTGTCTGCCGCCCGGGGCCAGACTAAAAGCCACATGGGCCTGGGAGCTAAAAATGATCAAGGGTCTGTTATGAGGAATGGAGAAGCTGTGATTAATGCTGTGTGGGTGTGGCCAGTGTCATGTGGGCATGTACACCCCCTACACTATCAGCCACATTGTCTCCATAAATATGTAAAAGTTGAAATATTGCAAAATTTTATCGGGATATTAGAAATACAATTTTAATACTTATAGCTCCATCTGCCCCATTGTTAATCTGGTCCTGTTGCCACCTCAAGGTCATCTCATCCCATGCCCGACCTCATGATTTCTCATGTGCTGCTCCTATTCTCTGGAATACCCTCACACACTCCATTAGACACTCTGCCAACTTTATTACCTTCAAACACACCCTTAAAATGAATCTGTTTAGTGAACCCTTTCTACTAACTTTTTTATATGAATGTTCTATTAGTGATGGAATGCAGGTTATAATAGTAGACACCAGGGTACAAGGTATAGGGGGCAGTACATCGCTATCTTATTGATACTCGCTACAGCTTGTGGATGCCTTGCAGGACATGCCCTTAGGATATGTCTGGTGCCCACATCCCTGCTCCCCTGGCACTTGCATGATGTCATGATGATACACGCATCGGGGAAGTGGGGCGAGTGTGCTGGCCGTGGGAATGAACTAAAGACTGTGAGCTTGGAACCTGGAGATCTGCCATCTGTGCCTGGAATATTTTCGCCATGTAAAAGACTTGATAATAGGGAGGCCAATTCTGGGCCTCTTTTTCAATCCGGGGTATCGGGATTGAAAAATGGTCAATCCCAGGATTCCCGGGATTGGGTTGAAGATTTTAAAATTAAAATCTTCATTGATTTCCCTTCTCTCCCAGACCCTCCTAGCCCACCACACCGTAGCCCAAACATCCTAGACAGGAGTGTGGGAGGGTTCGCTCACTAGCTGCGGATGGTGATGTACGGTCTGGGCGGCATAGGCGGCTGGCGTCAGACTGCGCAGCGTGACCTCTGACATCATGTCACGCTGCGCAGTATGCACAGCCGGGGGCAGGGAGAGGGAGCCGGGTAGCGTCTGAGTCTGCTGAGGAGATTCAACACTGTCCTGCACTGAAAAAAAACAGTGGACTAGCTAATCCCGAAATCCCCGGGATTAGAAATTCCAATCCCAGGATTGAATCCCGGCCAAGTTTTGGCCTAAATTCCGGGATCCCACCAATCGCGATGCTGGGATTGGCCACCATACTTGATAACAGTATGATCTAATACTTTCAATGTGGTGAGTTTGGCCATATTGCTAATAATTGTCCAATTACCTCTGAACCCATGCAATGTGATTATGCTTACGAGAATCGCAGAATACTGTAAGTCAAAGAAATAATAATTTATAATCACTATAGAAGGCAAACAAGTAAAAGCTCTGTTAGACTCTGGTAGCGGCAGGGGAAAAAGCTTGGGGTAACCTGCATACTCGAGGATACTCGACACTATGTTGCCGAACATAGAAACACAGTATGGGCCCACTGTAGCCACTGTTGCCTTAGTTTATGAATTAATATAGGATACAATATTAGTGCCAGGTGTACACCACTTTTGAAAGCTGTGGAGAAGCTGGTTCATGGATGTAAATAACCAATGCTCAGTTGATAACATGACTGTTACAATAGCAGAAGAAAAGAAGTTGGGTTTGGGGTCCAATTTCAGAGTATATCCCAAAAGGACGTCAGATGTCTCCACTGAACCTAGTGTGACAGAAGTACACAAAGGACAATGTCTCTCAGTAGCAGTGGGACAATGGAGATGTCCTCATTAAATGTCACAGTTTGTAAGAAGTTACAAAACTGGGAAACTCCCTAAAAGACTGTCTTGTGCGTGAGGTACCTTGAGGTGACATTCAGCTTCCAGTTATAGCTGAAAAAGCGAAGTCCTCCCAGGGGCTACAGTTCGAGGTAATAAAGCTGTTTGTAAAGAATGTGATAAAGAACTGGTGAATATAGAAGGTGATTATATGACCTATGAAGCAAAGGTGCAACATGAACAGAAGTCTACAGAAATATTGATGGCTTCAAAGAATGAGGGTCTGCTGTCACCATGTGATTAGAGTGATATAATCGTCACCCAATTACGCTGTTTTGTAGTGGAAAGCAGAACTTTAAACTTAGTTAAAATTTACAATCTTGTGAAGAGTAATACTCCTGTAGGTGAAACAATGCCTTCATGCAACCAGAATGATAGTAGGTCTTTGGAAGAAGAAAAGTTACCAGTAAAGTATGGCAGTAGTCAATACCGTGCTTCAAGGCTGAAGGTTAAAAAAAATTTCAAACAGAGGGTTCAAGTAGTACCCTAAGGTTAAGTAAAAAGTGAGAAGAAAAGGAAACCACAGAAAGTGAGACCGCCAGATGATGGACAAGCCTGCAAGATGAGTGGGAATGTGATGAAAAGCCCTGATAAGAAGAATGAAAAGGGAATTTGCCGTGAAAACGCCTCATCCCAAGTCACTCAACCCAGGTGTTTTGAGCTGGGGAGGGGGATATGTGGCAGTATGAAGGTAAATTGCATTATTGACACATGCATTCAGAGTGTGGCTTGTGGGATCCACCCACACAGGGCAGAATAGGCAGGTGTGAGAACATGGAGAGTCAAACTAGAAGATTCTGCAGTCAGGACAGGCTGTGGTCTGTGTAAGTTGTCCTGTTGAGACAAAGTTCATTGTGCTATTGAGCCATTGAGGGACAGGGAGCCTGAGCCTAAACCTGTAGGAGACAGAGAGGGCCATGAAACTCTGGACTTGATTGTGGACCAGAGTCTGTGCTATGCCTGCAGGAAGCAGGACTGAGACTGTGTACATGGTACAGGTTGAGTATCCCATATCCAAATATTCTGAAATACGGAATATTCCGAAATACGGACTTTTTTGAGTGAGAGTGAGATAGTGAAACCTTTTTTTTTTTGATGGCTCAATGTACACAAACTTTGTTTAATACACAGAATTATTAAAAATATTGTATTAAATGACCTTCAGGCTGTGTGTATAAGGTGTATATGAAACATAAATGAATTGTGTGAATGTAGACACACTTTGTTTAATGCACAAAGTTATAAAAAATATTGGTTGAAATGACCTTCAGGCTGTGTGTATAAGGTGTATATGTAACATAAATGCATTCTGTGCTTAGATTTAGGTCCCATCACCATGATATCTGATTATGGTATGCAGTTATTCCAAAATACGGAAAAATCCCATATCCAAAATACCTCTGGTCCCAAGCATTTTGGATAAGGGAGACTCAACCTGTACCTGTGAGAGACAGGACTGAGAGTTTTCATTTAAGAAATATGGGGGTAAATGTATGAAACAGTGATAAGAGTGGAGAAGTGAGCCAGTGGAGAAGTTGACCATGGCAACCAATCAGCTGCTCTGTATAATTTTATAGTATGCAAATTATAAATGTTACTTCAATGCTGATTGGTTGCCATGGGTAACTTCTCCACTAGCTCACTTCTTTCTTATCACTGCTTCATACATTTACCCCATTATGTTTGCAGTTTAAAGGGCCTATTCATGAAGCAGTGAAAATTATGGAGAAGTGTGCCTGTGGAGAAGTTGCTGAAGTAACATTTTAATTTGCATACTATAAAATTATACAGAGCAGCTGATTGGTTGCCATGGGCAACCTCTCCACTGGCTCATTTCTCCACTCTTTTCACTTCTTCATGAATAGACCCCTGACTGCCCAAGGTTAGTTAGTGGCAAAGAAGTGGGTCAGTGCCCTGAATGGTGGCTAGGCAGGGCTGCCATCAGAAATTACGGGTCCCGGAACTGACAAAATAGGCAGCTGTGGATACTGTGGGTGGAGCTACAGCAGGGTTGGGGCATAAACTGGTGCAGCAACCATTAACCAGTTTAAAAATAAAACTGTCAATGTTTGGGCTGTGGGGGTGGGTGTTATTATAATATGTCCATTTATCATATAGGATATGATACCATAGCCCTTCCTCTGTCACCTCAGTATACAGCATACTTGCCAACACTCCCGGAAGCTGTGGGAGACTACCGATTTTTAGGGTAGCCTCTTGTAGTCCCGCAACCCGTCCGCATCCTTCCCGATTCCTTGTAAAACAGACAGGACAGAGATATAGGGGTCTATTCATGAAGCAGTGAAAAGTGTGGAGAAATGAGCCAGTGGAGAAGTTGCTCATGGCAACCAATCAGCATTGAAGTAACATTTATAATTTGCATACTATACATATGTACGGAGCAGCTGATTGGTTGCCATGGGCAACTTCTCAACAGGCTCACTTCTCCACTTTTTTCACTGCTTCATGAATAGACCCCAAAATCATGAAAAACAAAGCGGCGGAGGAAAGGGGGTGGGGCTAAAGATGCAAATCGCATCTTTTAGACCAGCCCCCTATATATGGACCTGCGATTCACGGGCCTATCTATGGCTTGGGGGCAGGACCTAATGACATGACTGTTCAGTCCTGCCCCCCAAAAAATGACCTGCTGCGTCTTCTTTCCTGGCTATTCCCGGAGAGGAGAAAAATAAAGTAGGCAAGTATGGTATACAGATGTACCATCCGGCATTGTTGCTGTGATACAAATGCATGTGCATACTAATCACGGAAATGACTAAGAACGCTCGGCTGTGACTATTCGCACCCGCAATCACACCATAGAAAGTCTGTGCGCTGCAGATGAGAATATATGCCCGTATCCACACACATGCCATCAGGGGCGGATTGGGAAACAAAAGTGGGCCTGGAAAATTTTCTAAAAGTGACCCCATGTGGGCGGCACCAAATCAAATGTAGGCGGAGCCAATACCAAAGTAGGCAGGATTAATACTTTAAAATGTAATGTACATGGAGTTACACCAACAAAAGGCAGAGTATGTTATATTAGCTGGATGTAACACATTCCAAAGTTTAGAAAGTATTGTGTTGTAGCAGAAGTAGTTAATAAATTAAATCTGGGGTGACATAATATTCTGTTACAGTGGTTCTCAAGCTGGGTCTTCAGGGTGCGCAAACAGGGGTGCCATGATCGTGGCTGCCAATCATAAAACATGCAGACAATCAGAAGCCACATAAGTGAACTAAGGATAACATTTAAGTCCAATTTACCTAACTTTATATTTGTCAAAATGTATCAATAAGAAGCTTTTGGACAAGGGGTGTCATATAAAAACCTGATACTCTAATGCACTGTGACTCAAGAAAGTTTGGGAACCACTGCTTTTTGCATCACGCAGTCCACATTGTTTAAGCAGTTTAGCATTAAAAAAACGTTCCTCCCCCTATTACAGAATAGCCCCCCTCAGCACAGAATACCCCCCAGACAGATCTCCATACATAGCATACTCATAATCAACTACGCCTAGAATATAAATAACCAACAATACATAGCACATACATGGCATATCCTAAAAAAAAACCTGACACAGGGCAGGATTTACCAAAGGATCACGGTACATCCTGCCACTTACCGCATTGATACTAAGTGTATATGTACTAACATATGTGATTAGTATCGCAAAGGACAGCTCTCCCAATAAGAGCTGTCCTTTACGATTCACTACGGCTACTGGATTTTCGAACCTATGAGCTGGGAGTCTGTCTGCGCATGCACAGACAGGCAGCGGCCGTGGGGGATGTTGGGAAGGTCCTGTGACAGAACCCTCCCACATGGCATTGCAGAAGAACCCCATAGGCTTCTACATGATAACGCCAGCAAAAGCTGGCGTTACCCTGTGTGGCGGAGACCCAGCGCATGGAAGTATGTATGTATGAAAATGTGGTAAAAACCCCAAAAACAGTGTTTTTTCCGTATTTTAATTTTAGTACATCCCACCCACAGCATGTGCATAGCAGATACATTAACAATTAAACAGAGCATACACATACTATACTATATACATAACACAGAATGGACATAGCAAATAAATAACCATGTATACCTTGAATGTACATAGAATATAAATAATCAACAATACATAGAAACCTGCATAGCATATACATAACTAGCTATATAACCAACTATATAGAGCATATACATAACCTTACAGATCCCCTGCCCTCAAAACAGATCTACAGTAACCCTCCATCTATGTACCCAGACAAGACAATTTAGGGGGTAATTCAGAGCTGATCGTAGATGTGCTAAATTTAGCACATCTACAATCAGATTCTCAGACATGCAGGTGGACGCCCAGCACAGGGCTAGGCCACCTTGCATGTTAGGTAGTATGCCAGGTTGGTGACTGCAGCAGGAAAAGGGGCTGACGCAGGTCGCAGCCGGGTAGCACCCGTGTCAGGCTCCCGTCTGTGACCCGCGTTTCTAGGTTTAAAAGGGGACTACCACATCCCCGCCCCTCCAATACCCCTCTCATTTAACACACACCCCTTCTCAATTGGCAAGCTAACTTCCCATGACAGCACCATCCATATCCCATCCACTTTTAACACCAGCACCCCCCCTCCTCCATATCCCTTTTCCTTAGCATGTCAGCTAACCCAATCAGAGCCGTAACTAGTTATGTGCGCTGTGTGCCTTGCACACAGCGCAGGATGACCTGGGGTGCACCCAGCAGCAGTCTATAATAGACAGCGCCGGTGGATGAATGTCAGCTCTGCCTCCCACCTCCCCAAGCCGGAGCTCAAAGTGCAACGGCAGGAGGCCTGAACCCCCCCTTCCCCCCTCCGCTTTATAGACTGAGCCGCAGCGAGCCTCCGGTACTGCCTCCCCCCCTCCCTCAGCAGTGCGCCTCTGGTATTGCCCCCCCTCAGCAGCGCGCCTCCAGTATTGCCCCCCCCCCCAGCAGCGCGCCTCCGGTATTGCCTCCCCCCCCTCAGCAGCGCGCCTCCGGTACTGCCTCCCCCCCCTCAGCAGCGCGCCTCCGGTATTGCCTCCCCCCTCCTCAGCAGCACGCCTCCAGTATTGGTAAGACGGGCAGAAGTGCAGCTGCAAGAATTTTATAAAAGAATATTCTGCTGTACACTAAACTGCGCAATGGGCTGCCTGATTGTTACAACTCCCAATATAAGCGTCTCCCCCAAAACACTTAAAATACAATTGTGATAAAATATGGGTAGGCAATTGTCTTTACCAGGCACCCCTCAAACAATATATTAATGATTCAATAAAAAAGGATGATACATCCCTTCAATTGGAGGTTGATCCTCAAAATCTCTTCCGGCTGATACGTGTTTTGTTCTCAGCACATAGAAAAGAATAAAAGTATATCATGTGTAGTACAATCTTAATTTTTAATAACATACACACAATAAACAAATACAGGATATTGTAAAACGTTCCAATTCCACACGTCCAGTTACAGATGCTGCAAATAGAACAATTACCAGAGTGATTCGAGAACTAGTTTGAAACAGTCCTCAAAAAAGCATGTTATTCGAATAATCACCACAAAGGTCCTCCCGGGCAGACAACCAGGTGTATTCCTCCGGTAAATGGATAGCAGTCCACCTTTCACTGGAACAGGGGGTCCACAAAACAGTCAACGCGTTTCAACCCAGAATGCTGTGGGTCTTTCTCAAGGCAATGTGTGAAGGCTTCCCCTCCAGAGCTCCCTTTTAAACCATAATCCACCAATCCCGGATAGTCACTTAACATCCTTAATCTTTCACCCAATGATAGCCTTCCTTAATAGTTAGCTATGGTCAGCCTAACTGTCCATCAAGTCCCAAAACACAAATCCCTCCTCCTGCTCAATCATCTATTGGGGCTCCCGCTGTCCATCATCATAAGGTGACGTCACATCCCCGGAAGTGCGTGCATCCACTTCCGCTCATCCGGCCGATCCCCCGCATGCACGCTCCCTCGTAGACTCCTCGGTACGTCACCACCGGAAGTTCGGACCTCCGTCACTTCCGCCCGGCCGTCCAATCCTCCGCGTGTGTGCCCTCACAGTCTCCTTGGTGCGTCCTCGCCGGAAGTTCGGGCCCGCGGGTTAGAATGGCGTCACGTCACTTCCGGTTATGCGTCCCTCACCTCATGTGCGGCTCAATCGGTTTCCCTGGGTTGTATATACTGATTGAAGTCCTCATTTTTGTGCATGGTATCCATTTATCCCCAGATATGAAAAGAAAGACATTCATCTATGAAATATAAACATAATTAAGAATCCACAGCATCATAATAAACATATTAAAATCCACATAAATAAATAAGGGAAAAGTGCATATATATATAAAAAAAAGATGTTACACTAAAAAACCATCAAAGAAAGCTCCTGACCTTCTCATAAAAATACTCCCTATTTCTCATATCGCACCCCATAGCAGCAACAGTATTATCTAAAGGACAGTATATGACCAATAAACACAATCTATAAAAACTATAAAAACCATTTCAATTCAAAATCGCTGTTAATACCATGTGGATGTAATGTATTAAAATTATAGATACACTGCATCTCACATTTGGCTAAAAGAGAGGCAATGTCTCTTTGTCGCCGGTTGCATCTAACTAATTTGATGCCTGCAAATCTTACTATTTCCTGTGTTGAACAGCTGCAGGAGCCCGCCCCCCCTCGCCGCCTCATGGACTGAGCCGTGGCGCGCCTCTGAAAACCTTATTGCCTCCCCCCCTCCCCTACGGTACCTTACACCTATGTCCTGCAGAAGGAAGACGGGCGCTGCGAACAGCAGTACAGTACCTCCGGCTGGGAGCTTCTCTGCTCCCTGCTCCGCGGCTGTCTCATCCCCAGCTCCACTGTGCTCCCCTCCATGGCTACATCCATGTGTTGCATAGGGGCTATCTGAAGCCTCCAGGGCCCACGCAGCTGCTGAGGGAACTCCGACCCAAACTGGAGGTGGTCACCAAACAGGTGCGTGGCTGTGTATGTGGGGGGGACAGGAGGACTAAGGGTTTGAAGAATTAGAAGAATATGGGGTGTATGTGGGGGGACAGGGGTTATAGGGGATAAGGCCAGGGGTTATGTGTGTGCTGTAAAAAGGGGACGCTGTCTGCCGTAATGTGTAAAAAGGGGGATGCTGTCTGCCGTAATGTGTAAAAAGGGGGACGCTGTCTGCCGTAATGTGTAAAAAGGGGGACGCTGTCTGCCGTAATGTGTAAAAAGGGGGACGCTGTCTGCCGTAATGTGTAAAAAGGGGACGCTGTCTGCCGTAATGTGTAAAAAGGGGGACGCTGTCTGCCGTAATGTGTATAAAGGAGACGCTGTCTGCCGTAATGGCTCTACCTGGTGTAGTGGCGCTACTGTGCGGCGTAATTTGAGTAATGGAGACTACTGTGCACCCTAATATGAACGGGTATTATTTTGTGACCACACCCCTTCCCCGTGAAGCCATGCCCCTATAAAAAAAATCGTGCGCCTGCGGCGCGCACTGCCCTTTTTACATAAGGGGGGGGGGGGGGGGGGGGGGGCGCCGATGCCATTTCTTGCACACAGCGCTAAAATGTCTAGTTACGGCACTGAACCCAATGTTCGTGTTCCCTTAAACTACGAGCATCTCATCATCACCATTTCCACTTCCACTAGAATGCCAGCAAACACCACCACCCCACACCCAAAATGTACCTTCGAAATGCCAGCCATCTTCAGCTCTTCATCCCACAATACCCCTTCTCTCCCATATATACATATAAATTGGACCCAGGGGGTTATGGGAAAGGTCCTCTGCACGAAGAGAAACTAGACGCTACCATAAATATGCCAGCTCTCCTAAAAGGCCCTTTCCTCAACTTAACACCCCCCCTCATATAACCTTCTCTATGGGCCAACTCGCCCTAACACCCCCCCCCCCCCATATGCCCCTTCTCAAAAGATAATCTTCCCCACCCCAAATCTTTCCTCACCATCAGTGCCTCCAGTAACTCTGATACCCCTGCCATGTCCCCAGACACAGCCTCAGTTCACTCCCCCATTACATCGCTGAGCCTGCACCCAGAACTCAGTCACCCCCCGCCGCTGCCCCATGCATCAGCACCTGTCTGCTGCTGCATACTCACACACGGCGCCTTTTTGTCCGAGTGACAAGCAGCCCCGACGCCCGCTGTCATGCAGAGAGAGCGGCGGTATCTGCGGCCGGCGCCTCCCCCCTGTCTGGCTGGGATACAGAAGGAGAGTCCCCCACGCTGCAGCTGGGAGTCCGGGACATGCGGCTCCTTGCAGACATGTGGTGGGGGGCGGAGCCTGTTCTCCCAGCCAGACGGCCGCGGCTCACACAGTGACTGTCAGTGACAGTGTGTTACGCGCACGGGGGGCGGGGCACATAAAACTGGCGGCCCCACACACCAATCGGCCCACCGGGATCCTGCCCGGTAAGGGCAATGCCCAATCCAGCACTGCATGCCATACCTTCCAGTATCTCGGAGATAAAAACTGGTACAAATGAGGAAAGGGGGCGTGGCCACAGGAAAAGAGAGCGTGTCCCACCAGCACTGCTATAGAAATCTATAGCAATCAGGAGAAACTGCACACGGTACAGCCCTGTTTTGGCCGGTACAGACCATAAAAAAAATGGTACTGTACTGGCTAAAATGGTACAGTTGGAGGGTATGACATGCCCCACAGCAAACAGATTATGGGGGATATTCAATTTGCCCCCGAAGACACATCGGGTGTAAAAAACCCCAATGTTTCTTCAGGTGCTGCAGTCGGGCTATTTAATTAGCTCGGTCGGTAACGAGTGCAGTTACACCCGTAAACACACAGGTTAAGTGAAACCTTTGTGTTTTCGGGTGAAATAGCCCCATTTTCGGCTGAAAACGGGGCTGTTATCGGGCATTTTGCTTCTCCTGCTGGAGGCTTGTGAAGCAAAATCCCCCGATGGCGTCACATTACACCCGCAATCATTGCGGGCAAATTGAATATCCCCCTATGGGTGCGACTAGTCGTAGCCTAGATGACAGCTGCTACATCTGTACATAAATATACTCATTTACAGTCACACACATATTCCCAGCCCTGTCCTAGCTACCTCTCTATCACACACCTATACACCAGTCACTTATTTCATGCATATATGCTCCTGCCCCAGAGACCTCCCTTTCACACATATACCCCAGCCCTGCCCCATTCACCTCCCTCTCACACCCATATACCTCAGCCACCTACATCCATACCTCCCAACTGTCACGATTTTTGTGGGACAGTCCAGTTTTTTTGGGACTGTCCCGCTGTCCCACCCGTGGGCCGCAGTGTCCTGCAGTGGGGGGGGGGGGGGGGGGGGGGAGTTGGTAGGCTCCTGCACTTGCAGAGCAGCGGTGAATAGACGCTGTGTGCATGCTCACAGCGTCTGTTCAGTGGAGACAGGAGGAGAGGGGGCATGCCAGCAGCTCACGGAGCGCTGGGCATGGCTCGCGATCATGGGTCCTCCTGTGAAGCCATGCCCCCTTTCCATAGGCCACGCCCCTTTTTTTGGGAGCGCGTGCATGTGTCCCTCATTAGTACAGATGAAAGTTGGGAGGTATGTACATCTAACACTTATATGCTGCCGGAGTTTCCCAGTGTGATAGTTGGTCTGCTGTGATTCTGCAGACATAATGTTGCTTTATCTTTGACACCTGTTAAATGAGTGTTTCACTGTGTTTCTAAGTATTTGATAATCCATATAACTGGTTGTTTTGTCTCCTCCCTGGTTGTGGCCATTTTGCTGAGGACATTTATACACAGTTATACACTCGTCCGCAGCTGCAGTGGCAGCCTGGGCCCCCTGTCTGTCAGGGCCAAGTGCAAAAGTCCCTGCTGTACCCCCCCGATGAAGGACCTGAGGCTAGGTGTTTAGTATTTTCTGTTCACTAGTGCTGTTCTATTTAGGGTGAAAGCAAGCACCATTCCGTTCATTTACCTAAAAAGCTGTGTTGAATCCTGTTTGAGCACCTAGACACTGCACAAATTCACACACACACATTTATATAAGTTGTAACACTGTAAGGGTGCAAGGTGCCGTTTCTTGGGGTATATGGCAGCACACAGCAGCTGAGGAACAACACAAGTCCAGTTTCTGGTACAACTGGCCCCAGCCAGTTTTATTGTACAGAAAATAAAACAAACACCAAAAGAAAATACCTAGCCTGTCCGGCACTAACTAAACACAAGATGTTCCTAACTATCACTAAAACAAAAAACACAGAGTTCTTCAGCAAACACTGTATAGCTCACTTGTATCAGGAAGCGTGTTTCTCTCACAGAGATCCTGCAGTCTTCCCAGGCAGTCTGCACACATTAATCAGGCTAGAAGCCCTATAAGACTCTTACACAGCTGAAAGCCCTGATTAGCCTTCCGTGAGGCCAAAGACCCGAACTGGGCCCAATGTCTGGAACATGCCCCATCTCTCTTTCAGGGCCCTTACCCAGCTTTTCCAACAAACTGAAAAGGTTCTAACAAAACAAAACATATTCCTAGAAGTTTTCATTTTTCTAATACATGTAAGACAAGAACCTGGGACAAACATACCTGCCATCAAACACTATCCCAGTGTTCTTGTCACTATATATATATATATATATATATATATATATATATATAGTCTCTGGATAATCCGGCACTCTCTATAATGAATCAACAGAATGTGTGCCTTTGTCCAATGGTACAAACATAGTAGAGTTTAGAACAAACAAATGTTCAAAACGGACACGGCACTCCAGGACTTATCTTTAGCAAGTATATTTAATGTACATCCATATCAATGCTGTATACATACATATCTAGGGTAGCAATATCCAAAGATATAAGTCATGCAGTAGACAAAAGTTAGCTCACGCATGAAGAACAATGCGGCATTTCGGGCCACGACGGGGTTCTTCATCAGGTTAAGCGTGTGCTGCAAGAAAAAACGTGAATAACATACAATGCCCATATAACTTACCTATATAGCGTCCCCATGCTGGCGTGGTCGGTCTCGGAGTAGCGAGTATGCTTTTTTGTGCTATATAGCCTCCCCTGTTAGGCTGAGCGGCCGGGGACAGCCTCCATATAGCAAAACACAATGGACCGGCACTCCCTGGTTCCGGTTGTATACACTCCGAAATTACATAAATCACAGGCAGCCCCGCCTGGTAGTCCGATCATTTCTGCAAATTTATCTCTGTACAGAAATATTTCAAAATATTTAGATCACTATTTGCAACCATTAATTACATCTGAACCAATCTTTTTTACTAATATGCTCCTAGACAAATTGGATGGATTAAGTAATCTGCCGAATCACCTGCTACTCTGCACCATTGACGTGGTCTCGTAATATACGAGTATTCCGCAACAGGAAGGATTGGCTAGTGTAAACACTTACCTCCATAATCACCCGATGTATCAAGGTCCTGACATCAATTTCTTCATCAATCTACTGGATAAAACTCTTGTACACAACTATTTCCTATTTAATGAGCAATTTTTCATACAGAGGAGGGGATGTGCAATGGGGTCACATGTGGCCCCCTCATTTGCCAATATATACATGTTCAAGGTGGAGGAGGAGGTCTTCATGCAGAATAGAAATTTTTGGCCATACGTGGCATTTTTTTGCTGTTACATCGATGACACCCTTGTCTTATGGACTGTCACAATTACACAATTTGAATCAGCTATGTTGGAGGTAAATCAGATGCATCAGCACATTAAGTTCACCTATGAGTGTAGTCATACAGACTTTCACTTTTTAGATGTATGCATCAATTGGAATGGTACTATGTTTGATACTAGAATTTACCATAAACCCACTGATGCGAATAATACTCTGCATGCTCAAAGCCATCATCCTACCTCCTTGAAAAGGGGTCTCCCCTTTTCCCAATTCCTAAGGATACGCAGGATTACAGGGGGCAGGTTATGCACCCCAGATCTGGAAAACGTATCCCCATTAGACACATTTTGACTTGCACGACTAAATTTGTGGTGTACTACATTAAGTGCCCGTGTAGTCTCCTGTATGTCGGGAAAACTGTATCTACATTTCGGGAGCGCATGACCCAACATCGCTCAGCCATTCGACATGCCCTAAAGGGGAAAGACGTTGACCAACCTCTAGCAAGACAATTCAAGGAGCTTAGCCATTCATTGGCGACTCATATAAAATCATAGATCATGTCCCAGCCAGTAGACGTGGGGGTGATCGAGAGAAAAGACTACTACAGTGGAGTCTTTCTGGATCCATTCTTTAAATACCTTGTTGCCTTATTGCTTGAATGAGTCAATCTCTTTCTCTTGTTTTTTGGAGTAATGGAGGAGGTGTTTAAATATTCATGTGGTTTCTTCAGATAGTAGTCTTTGGGTTCATAACAGTCTTTATATGAAGTTATGAGATGTGATGGAATGTAGTCCATGTGTGCTTATTTCAAGCATTAAATCTTGTATGGCATTTATAATCAGCTATGATGTAGTCCATTTGTACTCATAATTATTATTCTAGGGGTCTGGTGCATGTTACATATATCAAAGGTGTCTTGGAAGAATGCTTGTATTTGTATTTTAATGTATTTTTTTGTTTGTTTTATATGTTCCTTTAAGGGAACAGCATGGGTCTTTGTAATTGTATCTTTGCTGTTTAACCTATATATGGAACATGGCCACTAGGGGCATCAGATTGCTGTGGTTATGTTGTTTCATGGACTTCATCCCTGCCCCGCTGAAGACGCATGACATCAGCACACTTCACTATGTTGTTGCTGGCACGCAGTTGGAGCACATGGTGGCACTGCGCATGACATTGGGATATACTGGGTGATTACGCCTCGGAAGTGTCTGATGAACATCACGTCTCGGGTGGTGCATGAACGGGGAACTTCGGGATTTGAAAAAAAGCGGGATTGTTTGTGTATATAAGGTATGTGCATTGTGTATTTCATTGTGAGTTCTTGATAAAGGTGGTAACACCGAAACATTGGACTATAAGGACTTGTTAGGCATTTGATTCTTTACACTATAGACCACTGAGTGCCGCCTTCTGCTGTCTGTATGTATATATATATATATATATATATATACACAAACTAGCATCCCAGTGCGCTAATACATATATAACTGTAGATTCAGTACAGAAATAAGGTTATACAGTAGTTGAATTCTCCCCAATGGGCCAGTTATGTATTCAGTGTACCAAATATCTTTGGTTGGCGGGTCAGATGCGAAGCACCCTAGGGCAAAATCCTCTCACCAAGAGAAATCACCCAATAAATAATAACCATTAATGGTCAGGCATAGAATTTTATTTGTACAATATTTTCCTAAAACCATTAAAATGGCATAAAATATTGTGACAACAAACAGATTCATATAAATGTCAATGTACAGGAGAAGACGGTATAAATCCCACCTCACCTTAACAAAGGTGTGAGCTCAAGGTGGAGATTTTCAATACAATGACATGATGAATATAAATTAGTGAACCGTTTTGTCTCTATGACTTCATCGGTGGTATAAATCTTTAGGGGTAAAGAAATAAAAATAGAAAAGAGGGGAGTTGGGAATAGGTTTTGGCAATAATGATGTTTCATAATGATGTGTGCTCATGAAGTACATCCCAGTTTGGCCTTAAATAGAATATTTGAAGACAACCATTCCTCAGATTTAATTTTGAAGACTGTCATAAAATCTGGAGAAAAAAAAATGGATCCTGATACCGAATCCATTTTACATCAATATATTAAATTTATACCAAAAAAGAATACAACAATATATACCATTTGGTATGGAGATATAGGGGTATATTTACTAAGGTCCCGATTTTGACCGAGATGGTGTTTTTTCTTCAAAGTGTCATCTCGGGAATTTACTAAACTCAAATCACGGCAGTGATGAGGGCATTCGTATTATTTTGGAAGTCCTAGGAAAAAATTACGAATCAATACACCATCGGTCAAATACGCCTGGAATTTGGTAGAAATCGGTCATTTACTAAAAAGTGCAAATCACAAACACTGCCGACAATAGCCAAACACTGCCGTGATAAAATACAAATCGTGAAAAAGTGCTAAAAAAAACCAGACCTGATTTTTTTTACCGTGTTCGGATAGGCATGCACGGATCCATGAGATCCGTGCATGTTTTTCGTTGGGAAGGGGTGGGAAAGTGTTAATTTTTTAAATAAAAAATGCGTGGGGTCCCCCTTCCTAAGCAAAACCAGCCTCGGGCTCTTTGAGCCGGCCCTGGTTGAAAAAATATGGGGAAAAAAGTGACAGGGGTTCCCCCATATTTAAACAACCAGCACCTGGCTCTGCGCCTGGTCCTGGTTCCAAAAATACGGGGGACAAAAAGTGTAGGGGTCCCCCGTATTTCTGAAACCAGCAGCGGGCTCCACTAGCCAGATACATAATGCCACAGCCGGGGGACACTTTTATATTGGTCCCTGCGGCCCTGGCATTACATACCCAACTAGTCACCCCTGGCTGGGGTACCCTGGAGGAGTGGGGACCCCTTCAATCAAGGGGTCCCCCCCTCCAGCCACCCAAGGGCCAGGGGTGAAGCCCGAGGCTGTCCCCCCATCCAAGGGCTGCGGATGGGGGGCTGATAGCCTTTTTGTCAAAAAATGAATATTGTTTTTAGTAGCAGTACTACAAGTCCCAGCAAGCCTCCCCCGCAAGCTGGTACTTGGAGAACCACAAGTACCAGCATGCGGTGGAAAACTGGGCCCGCTGGTACCTGTAGTACTACTACTAAAAAAATACCCCAATAAAAACAGAAGACACACACCTTGAAAGTAAAAGTTTAATACATACATCCACACCTCCATACACACATACTTACCTATGTTCACACGAGGGTCGGTCCTCTTCTCCATGTAGAATCCATGGGGTACCTGTTGGAAAAATTATACTCACAAAATCCAGTGTAGATGGCTCCTCTTCTTTTCTATTTGTAATCCTGGTACTTTGCAAAATAAAAAAACGGACACCCGACCACGCACTGAAAGGGGCCCCATGTTTTCACATGGGACCCCTTTCCCCGAATGCCAGGAACCCCCCCTGACTTCTGTCTAAGAGGGTTCCATCAGCCAATCAGGGAGCGCCACATTGTGGCACCCTCCTGATTGGCTGTGTGCTCCTGTAGTGTATATCAGGCAGCACACGGCAGTGTTACAATGTAGCGCCTATGCGCTCTATTGTAACCAATGGTGGGAACTTTGTGGTCAGCGGTGAGGTTACTTTCGGTCAACCGCTGACCACAGAGTTCCCACCATTGGTTACAATGGAGCGCATAGGCGCAACATTGTAACACTGTCGTGTGCTGCCTGACATACACTACAGGAGCATACAGCCAATCAGAAGGGTGCCACAACGTGGCGCTCCCTGATTGGCTGATGGAACCCTCTTAGACAGAAGTCAGGGGGGGTTCCTGGCATTCGGGGAAAGGGGTCCCATGTGAAAACATGTGGCCCCTTTCAGTGCGTGGTCGGGTGTCCGTTTTTTTATTTTGCAAAGTACCAGGATTACAAATAGAAAAGAAGAGGAGCCATCTACACTGGATTTTGTGAGTATAATTTTTCCAACAGGTACCCCATGGATTCTACATGGAGAAGAGGACCGACCCTTGTGTGAACAATGGTAAGTATGTGTGTATGGAGGTGTGGATGTATGTATTAAACTTTTACTTTCAAGGTGTGTGTCTTCTGTTTTTATTGGGGTATTTTTTTAGTAGTAGTACTACAGGTGCCAGCGGGCCCGGTTTTCCACCGCATGCTGGTACCTGTGGTTCTAAAAGTACCAGCTTGCGGGGGAGGCTTGCCGGGACTTGTAGTACTGCTACTAAAAACAATATCCATTTTTTTACAAAAAGGCTATCAGCCCCCCATCCGCAGCCCTTGGATGGGGGGGGACAGCCGCGGGCTTCACCCCTGGCCCTTGGGTGGCTGGAGGGAGGGGACCCCTTGATTGAAGGGGTCCCCACTCCTCCAGGGTACCCCGGCCAGGGGTGACTAGTTGGGTATGTAATGCCAGGGCCGCAGGGACCAATATAAAAGTGTCCCCGGCTGTGGCATTATGTATCTGGCTAGTGGAGCCCGGTGCTGGTTTCAGAAATACGGGGGACCCCTACGCTTTTTGTCCCCCGTATTTTTGGAACCAGGACTAGGCGCGGAGCCCGGTGCTGGTTGTTTAAATATGGGGGAACCCCTGTCATTTTTTCCCCCATATTTTTTCAACCAGGACCGGCTCAAAGAGCCCGAGGCTGGTTTTGCTTAGAAGGGTGGACCCCACGCATTTTTTTTAAAGATTTTAACAATGATTTTTATTTTAATAAAGGTGCACAATGAAGCATAGCACGGATCTCACAGATCCGGCCGAGATTCATTGTGTTAAAGTAGGCAGTGTTTTACAAGTCACTCACGTAAAACACTGCAAAAAAATACGAATGACATCGACATCGGTAAATACGAAAATGCAGAATACGACAGCTTAGTAAATTAGTCGTAATACATTCAAAAAGTTGCAACTTTACACTTTCTATGTCATTCGTGATTGAACTTTAACCTCAATCGGGAAAATACGATTTTTAGTAAATATACCCCATAGACTCCGTTGAATAGAAATTTCAAACGAAATTAACAAATGGCATTGACAAATGCCCTAGAAGAATATTTCTATTAAAAAAGGTATAATTAATAATTAAAATACTAAATGACCATCAATGAGCTATTTGCACATAGGGTTCAACAAGTACATAGTATAAACATACATACCTATATAGACAAAGTGCTATTTTACTAGTGACCAATAAACCCACTGTAATAGTGGAATGAAGTTACTTAAAAAAAAATCAGACAAGGAATGTTTTTGTATCTTATGCTAATTCCCTGGTGGACAACAAGCTTCCAATAGTATTTTATACTTAATATCATTAAGCCTTAATTATCAAAGCACATGATCAATATTAATCAAACAACTGTGCAGCGCCCTGTTAATCGGATGATGGGGGAAACGCTAAGGGATAAGTGTGGCCGCTCTGTATAGGGATTAATGAGGAATAGACCCCCCCCTATAAGGTGTACGGAGAGTATGAAGGGGTAACTTGTATATATGTCTATTAGAGATGAGCGGGTTCGGTTCCTCGGAATCCGAACCCGCCCGAACTTCATGTTTTTTTACACGGGTCCGAGCGACTCGGATCTTCCCGCCTTGCTCGGTTAACCCGAGCGCGCCCGAACGTCATCATCACGCTGTCGGATTCTCGCGAGGCTCGGATTCTATCGCGAGACTCGGATTCTATATAAGGAGCCGCGCGTCGCCGCCATTTTTCACACGTGCATTGAGATTCATAGGGAGAGGACGTGTCTGGCGTCCTCTCCGTTTATAGAGATTCGAGAAGAGAGTGAGACAGAGAGAGACACAGTAGTAATTTGGGGAGCATTAGGAGGAGTACTACTACTACTAGTACTTGCTGAAGTGATAGAGAGAGATAGTGTGACTGTATTATCTGACTTGTGGGGGAGACACTGACAGTGGGGAGCAGTTAGAGTCTGAGAGCAGGACTCAGGACTCAGGAGTACATATAACGTACAGTGCACACTTTTGCTGCCAGAGTGCCAGCCACACTGCCATTGTTTGTGACCACACTGACCACCAGTATAATATATATTGTGATTGTCTGCTTAGGACTCAGGAGTACTACTTGCAAGTTGCTGATAGTGTGACCAGTGACCTGACCATCAGTTTAATAAATCACCACCAGTTTATGAGTTTAATATATATTATATATATATATATATATATAATTGTATATAATATATATATAATATTGTATACCACCTAGCACCTACCCGTGTTTTTTTTCTTTTTTCTTTCTTCTTTATACATACTACTATAGTAGCTTACTGTAGCAGTCTGCGGTGCTGCTGAGCTGACAGTGTCCAGCAGGTCCGTCATCAGTCATTACATAATAAATATATAATATATACCTGTCCGGCTGCAGTACTAGTGATATTATATATACATATATATTGATTTCATCTCATTATCATCCAGTCTATATTAGCAGCAGACACAGTACGTTAGTCCACGGCTGTAGCTACCTCTGTGTCGGCACTCGGCAGTCCATCCATAATTGTATACCACCTACCCGTGGTTGTTGTTTTTTTCTTTCTTCTTTATACATACTACTATAGTAGCTTACTGTAGCAGTCTGCGGTGCTGCTGAGCTGACAGTGTCCAGCAGGTCCGTCATCAGTCATTACATAATAAATATGTAATATATACCTGTCCGGCTGCAGTACTAGTGATATTATATATACATATATATTGATTTCATCTCATTATCATCCAGTCTATATTATCAGCAGACACAGTACGTTAGTCCACGGCTGTAGCTACCTCTGTGTCGGCACTCGGCAGTCCATCCATAATTGTATACCACCTACCCGTGGTTGTTGTTTTTTTCTTTCTTCTTTATACATACTACTATAGTAGCTTACTGTAGCAGTCTGCGGTGCTGCTGAGCTGACAGTGTCCAGCAGGTCCGTCATCAGTCATTACATAATAAATATATAATATATACCTGTCCGGCTGCAGTACTAGTGATATTATATATACATATATATTGATTTCATCTCATTATCATCCAGTCTATATTATCAGCAGACACAGTACGTTAGTCCACGGCTGTAGCTACCTCTGTGTCGGCACTCGGCAGTCCATCCATAATTGTATACCACCTACCCGTGGTTGTTGTTTTTTTCTTTCTTCTTTATACATACTACTATAGTAGCTTACTGTAGCAGTCTGCGGTGCTGCTGAGCTGACAGTGTCCAGCAGGTCCGTCATCAGTCATTACATAATAAATATATAATATATACCTGTCCGGCTGCAGTACTAGTGATATTATATATACATATATATTGATTTCATCTCATTATCATCCAGTCTATATTATCAGCAGACACAGTACGTTAGTCCACGGCTGTAGCTACCTCTGTGTCGGCACTCGGCAGTCCATCCATAATTGTATACCACCTACCCGTGGTTGTTGTTTTTTTCTTTCTTCTTTATACATACTACTATAGTAGCTTACTGTAGCAGTCTGCGGTGCTGCTGAGCTGACAGTGTCCAGCAGGTCCGTCATCAGTCATTACATAATAAATATATAATATATACCTGTCCGGCTGCAGTACTAGTGATATTATATATACATATATATTGATTTCATCTCATTATCATCCAGTCTATATTAGCAGCAGACACAGTACGGTAGTCCACGGCTGTAGCTACCTCTGTGTCGGCACTCGGCAGTCCATCCATAATTGTATACCACCTACCCGTGGTTGTTGTTTTTTTCTTTCTTCTTTATACATACTACTATAGTAGCTTACTGTAGCAGTCTGCGGTGCTGCTGAGCTGACAGTGTCCAGCAGGTCCGTCATCAGTCATTACATAATAAATATATAATATATACCTGTCCGGCTGCAGTACTAGTGATATTATATATACATATATATTGATTTCATCTCATTATCATCCAGTCTATATTATCAGCAGACACAGTACGTTAGTCCACGGCTGTAGCTACCTCTGTGTCGGCACTCGGCAGTCCATCCATAATTGTATACCACCTACCTGTGGTTGTTGTTTTTTTCTTTCTTCTTTATACATACTACTATAGTAGCTTACTGTAGCAGTCTGCAGTGCTGCTGAGCTGACAGTGTCCAGCAGGTCCGTCATCAGTCATTACATAATAAATATATAATATATACCTGTCCGGCTGCAGTACTAGTGATATTATATATACATATATATTGATTTCATCTCATTATCATCCAGTCTATATTAGCAGCAGACACAGTACGGTAGTCCACGGCTGTAGCTACCTCTGTGTCGGCACTCGGCAGTCCATCCATAAGTATACTAGTATCCATCCATCTCCATTGTTTACCTGAGGTGCCTTTTAGTTGTCCCTATTAAAATATGGAGAACAAAAATGTTGAGGTTCCAAAATTAGGGAAAGATCAAGATCCACTTCCACCTCGTGCTGAAGCTGCTGCCACTAGTCATGGCCGAGACGATGAAATGCCAGCAACGTCGTCTGCCAAGGCCGATGCCCAATGTCATAGTACAGAGCATGTAAAATCCAAAACACCAAATATCAGTAAAAAAAGGACTCCAAAACCTAAAATAAAATTGTCGGAGGAGAAGCGTAAACTTGCCAATATGCCATTTACCACACGGAGTGGCAAGGAACGGCTGAGGCCCTGGCCTATGTTCATGGCTAGTGGTTCAGCTTCACATGAGGATGGAAGCACTCAGCCTCTCGCTAGAAAAATGAAAAGACTCAAGCTGGCAAAAGCACCGCAAAGAACTGTGCGTTCTTCGAAATCCCAAATCCACAAGGAGAGTCCAATTGTGTCGGTTGCGATGCCTGACCTTCCCAACACTGGACGTGAAGAGCATGCGCCTTCCACCATTTGCACGCCCCCTGCAAGTGCTGGAAGGAGCACCCGCAGTCCAGTTCCTGATAGTCAGATTGAAGATGTCAGTGTTGAAGTACACCAGGATGAGGAGGATATGGGTGTTGCTGGCGCTGGGGAGGAAATTGACCAGGAGGATTCTGATGGTGAGGTGGTTTGTTTAAGTCAGGCACCCGGGGAGACACCTGTTGTCCGTGGGAGGAATATGGCCATTGACATGCCTGGTGAAAATACCAAAAAAATCAGCTCTTCGGTGTGGAAGTATTTCAACAGAAATGCGGAAAACAGGTGTCAAGCCGTGTGTTGCCTTTGTCAAGCTGTAATAAGTAGGGGTAAGGACGTTAACCACCTCGGAACATCCTCCCTTATACGTCACCTGCAGCGCATTCATAATAAGTCAGTGACAAGTTCAAAAACTTTGGGTGACAGCGGAAGCAGTCCACTGACCAGTAAATCCCTTCCTCTTGTAACCAAGCTCACGCAAACCACCCCACCAACTCCCTCAGTGTCAATTTCCTCCTTACCCAGGAATGCCAATAGTCCTGCAGGCCATGTCACTGGCAATTCTGACGAGTCCTCTCCTGCCTGGGATTCCTCCGATGCATCCTTGAGTGTAATGCCTACTGCTGCTGGCGCTGCTGTTGTTGCTGCTGGGAGTCGATCGTCATCCCAGAGGGGAAGTCGGAAGACCACTTGTACTACTTCCAGTAAGCAATTGACTGTCCAACAGTCCTTTGCGAGGAAGATGAAATATCACAGCAGTCATCCTGCTGCAAAGCGGATAACTGAGGCCTTGACAACTATGTTGGTGTTAGACGTGCGTCCGGTATCCGCCGTTAGTTCACAGGGAACTAGACAATTTATTGAGGCAGTGTGCCCCCGTTACCAAATACCATCTAGGTTCCACTTCTCTAGGCAGGCGATACCGAGAATGTACACGGACGTCAGAAAAAGACTCACCAGTGTCCTAAAAAATGCAGTTGTACCCAATGTCCACTTAACCACGGACATGTGGACAAGTGGAGCAGGGCAGGGTCAGGACTATATGACTGTGACAGCCCACTGGGTAGATGTATGGACTCCCACCGCAAGAACAGCAGCGGCGGCACCAGTAGCAGCATCTCGCAAACGCCAACTCTTTCCTAGGCAGGCTACGCTTTGTATCACCGCTTTCCAGAATACGCACACAGCTGAAAACCTCTTACGGCAACTGAGGAAGATCATCGCGGAATGGCTTACCCCAATTGGACTCTCCTGTGGATTTGTGGCATCGGACAACGCCAGCAATATTGTGTGTGCATTAAATATGGGCAAATTCCAGCACGTCCCATGTTTTGCACATACCTTGAATTTGGTGGTGCAGAATTTTTTAAAAAACGACAGGGGTGTGCAAGAGATGCTGTCGGTGGCCAGAAGAATTGCGGGACACTTTCGGCGTACAGGCACCACGTACAGAAGACTGGAGCACCACCAAAAACTACTGAACCTGCCCTGCCATCATCTGAAGCAAGAAGTGGTAACGAGGTGGAATTCAACCCTCTATATGCTTCAGAGGTTGGAGGAGCAGCAAAAGGCCATTCAAGCCTATACAATTCAGCACGATATAGGAGGTGGAATGCACCTGTCTCAAGCGCAGTGGAGAATGATTTCAACGTTGTGCAAGGTTCTGATGCCCTTTGAACTTGCCACACGTGAAGTCAGTTCAGACACTGCCAGCCTGAGTCAGGTCATTCCCCTCATCAGGCTTTTGCAGAAGAAGCTGGAGACATTGAAGGAGGAGCTAACACAGAGCGATTCCGCTAGGCATGTGGGACTTGTGGATGGAGCCCTTAATTCGCTTAACAAGGATTCACGGGTGGTCAATCTGTTGAAATCAGAGCACTACATTTTGGCCACCATGCTCGATCCTAGATTTAAAGCCTACCTTGGATCTCTCTTTCCGGCAGACACAAGTCTGCTGGGGTTCAAAGACCTGCTGGTGAGAAAATTGTCAAGTCAAGCGGAACGCGACCTGTCAACATCTCCTCCTTCACATTCTCCCGCAACTGGGGGTGCGAGGAAAAGGCTCAGAATTCCGAGCCCACCCGCTGGCGGTGATGCAGGGCAGTCTGGAGCGACTGCTGATGCTGACATCTGGTCCGGACTGAAGGACCTGACAACGATTACGGACATGTCGTCTACTGTCACTGCATATGATTCTCTCACCATTGAAAGAATGGTGGAGGATTATATGAGTGACCGCATCCAAGTAGGCACGTCACACAGTCCGTACTTATACTGGCTGGAAAAAGAGGCAATTTGGAGGCCCTTGCACAAACTGGCTTTATTCTACCTAAGTTGCCCTCCCACAAGTGTGTACTCCGAAAGAGTGTTTAGTGCCGCCGCTCACCTTGTCAGCAATCTGCGTACGAGGTTACATCCAGAAAATGTGGAGAAGATGATGTTCATTAAAATGAATTATAATCAATTCCTCCGTGGAGACATTGACCAGCAGCAATTGCCTCCACAAAGTACACAGGGAGCTGATATGGTGGATTCCAGTGGGGACGAATTGATAATCTGTGAGGAGGGGGATGTACACGGTGATATATCGGAGGATGATGATGAGGTGGACATCTTGCCTCTGTAGAGCCAGTTTGTGCAAGGAGAGATTAATTGCTTCTTTTTAGGTGGGGGTCCAAACCAACCCGTCATTTCAGTCACAGTCGTGTGGCAGACCCTGTCACTGAAATGATGGGTTGGTTAAAGTGTGCATGTCCTGTTTATACAACATAAGGGTGGGTGGGAGGGCCCAAGGACAATTCCATCTTGCACCTCTTTTTTCTTTCATTTTTATTTGCGTCATGTGCTGTTTGGGGAGTGTTTTTTGGAAGGGCCATCCTGCGTGACACTGCAGTGCCACTCCTAGATGGGCCCGGTGTTTGTGTCGGCCACTAGGGTCGCTTATCTTACTCACACAGCTACCTCATTGCGCCTCTTTTTTTCTTTGCGTCATGTGCTGTTTGGGGAGGGTTTTTTGGAAGGGACATCCTGCGTGAGACACTGCAGTGCCACTCCTAGATGGGCCCGGTGTTTGTGTCGGCCACTAGGGTCGCTTATCTTACTCACACAGCTACCTCATTGCGCCTCTTTTTTTCTTTGCGTCATGTGCTGTTTGGGGAGGGTTTTTTGGAAGGGACATTCTGCGTGACACTGCAGTGCCACTCCTAGATGGGCCAGGTGTTTGTGTCGGCCACTAGGGTCGCTTAGCTTACTCACACAGCTACCTCATTGCGCCTCTTTTTTTCTTCTTTGCGTCATGTGCTGTTTGGGGAGTGTTTTTTGGAAGGGACATCCTGCGTGACACTGCAGTGCCACTCCTAGATGGGCCAGGTGTTTGTGTCGGCCACTAGGGTCGCTTAGCTTACTCACACAGCTACCTCATTGCGCCTCTTTTTTTCTTCTTTGCGTCATGTGCTGTTTGGGGAGTGTTTTTTGGAAGGGACATCCTGCGTGACACTGCAGTGCCACTCCTAGATGGGCCAGGTGTTTGTGTCGGCCACTAGGGTCGCTTAGCTTAGTCATCCAGCGACCTCGGTGCAAATTTTAGGACTAAAAATAATATTGTGAGGTGTGAAGTATTCAGAATAGACTGAAAATGAGTGGAAATTATGGTTTTTGAGGTTAATAATACTTTGGGATCAAAATGACCCCCAAATTCTATGATTTAAGCTGTTTTTTAGTGTTTTTTAAAAAAAACACCCGAATCCAAAACACACCCGAATCCGACAAAAAAAATTCGGTGAGGTTTTGCCAAAACGCGGTCGAACCCAAAACACGGCCGCGGAACCGAACCCAAAACCAAAACACAAAACCCGAAAAATTTCAAGTGCACATCTCTAATGTCTATCTGACTATACAGAGTATACTGTATGGACAATGAACCTGGATGTGGTACATTTTATGTTTTGCGGTATGTAATATTTGTATGTGTGTAATGTGCACTATGTGTGATATGTACTATGTGGGTGTAATATCTACTGTGTGTAATATGTATCATGTGGGTAATATGTACATGTGCCACAATGGCACGAGGGGACACCTTGGCACGAGTAGATGGGAGAGAGGGTTCAAGAAGCCCCTCCAGCCCGGCAGTTGTAAGTGCTCGGAGGCTGGAGGGGGAGTGAGGACTTAATGAGGTCATACCGGCGGACTTGGAGGTCAGCGGGTGGTAGCAACAGATGCCCTGGATACTTCTTGTAAGGTAGCGGTGATTGGGGAGCTGGACAGCAGAGGGAGGCGGTATGGAGAGACCGAGCGGAGCCTGTAAAATGCCAGGGACGTGCCATAGACAGAACCGGACGGGAGTGTAACGGGAGAGGCAGCAACACCTGCACCGCGGCGGTACTGTCGAGGAGGAAGATCAGCGGGAGAGGCATTGGTAACCGAGCCGCGGCAGCACCTTCGCGGAAGGAAGCGACCGCGGGTGGAATCAGGCACCTGGAGACTGCTGGTGATCATAGGGCTGGCTGAGGAGAAGGTACCGACTCGCTAAACACAGGAGCGCGCTCTGACAGGGGTTGGGGAAGTATCCTACAAGACCTCGTCCCGTGGTAAACGAGGGAAGGGGATGTAAGGACTGCCTCTAGCAAACTTCCCCATCGCTGACACCCATAAGTGGGAGGCCACCGCAGCATCCTAACAGCGGGCAGAATAGATGCCCAACGAACCGGTAATACACAGCTCAGGGACATTAGGTGTCCTTCAATTGCTGATCGGAGGAAGAGCTATAGTAGCTGTCCAGCGTCAGGAGGTGTGAGAGAAAGACTTTCCACTCTACACAGCTCTAGCCCATGCTAAATAGCTCTACAACCCCAGCAAGTATTAGCAAGCTGCCTTAAATTTATAGCAGTACTCAGTATATGCTCAGTATATAGCATAGCCAACCGGGTGATCAGCGCCAGCCAACTTGTACTCCCTATGCGGCAGATGAAATTGTAGGCATCATGGCAGCCAACATAACCTTCATGTAAAGGTTGAGAAGAGACAGTCCAGATGCAAATGAACTTAGCCCCGTGGTAAACTGAGAGTTACCAAAGCTATATGCTTAAGCCCATATAATGAGCACAGGTGGTTAAAGGCACTACGTGAAAAGCCCTTAGTCTGTAGAAAGGTAAAGCGACTATATAATATGTATTAATCAGCTGCAGTTACAACCACCACTGCCTCAGCATCAGTCAGTAAAACAGGTATATTATACAGCTGTGAAGTAATGATAAATTGTGTACTACCAGATTACACACGGTATATTATACAGCTGTGAAGTAATGGTAAATTGTGTACTACCAGATTACACACGGTATATTATACAGCTGTGAAGTAATGGTAAATTGTGTACTACCAGATTGGTAGGTAAATAGAGTGGCAAAAGATAGATGCCCTACACCACCAATACACCCAAGGCCGACTCAGAGATAGCCATTTACCTTGGGCTATAGAGTGTTTAGTAAGACTATGGCAGAGGTGGACTTTGAAAAGCACCCTCACATACTCCGTTTTCCCTGAACTGAACTAGTTCACACAGAAATTCTGTCTAGGTTAGAGGCTCTTCAGTGTCAGCTATTTGTAACAGTTACGGAAATATCAGTTACAAATTATCAGGGAAAATGAGTCTGCATACGTAGAAGGAAACCAATGTAACCAGGTACTGCAGTTCAAGCAGAATCAGGACAGCTACTAGGAAATTGTGCTGGTGAAACAGCTTAACCGCAGTTGTGGTGAGAACAAGTTCTGGAACAGGAATAATCTTTTCAGCGCAGAGACAGAGAAAACCCTAGCTAAACAGGCGGAGCTGAGATAGTCAGTTGTTCCAAAACTATGTTATATTCATAGGAGAGTTTGCTTTCTTGCCACCTAAGGAACCTCTAACAACTCTAGGAGACTTCTCAATTGTTTCAAGTTCAACTGCAGGATGAGAGACTAGTTGTAGTTAATACCTACGATACTTTTATGGGTCCCAACATACGCATTCAGACTTGAGATTACCGGGTCACTTAATTTCAGTTGAAGTGAAATATTTTTTTGTATTGCATGCAAAAACTATTGTATAGGTAATAGTATTAATAGAAATTACATGCTGGTCTATGTTTATGTGTTACCCCTATATTCATAAAGATATAATACAGTGTAATAGTAAGGGAAGTGAGAAGAGTGTATTGTGGACTCAGTTACTTACCTCTACATCCGAGCTGGCTACATCCATTGGCTTGGCCCTGCAAGAGAAGAGAGGTGATTGTAGGTATGGTAAGCTTTATTATATAGCACTGAGCATATCATCATCTGCTACCATCAGGCTTTCCCAAGCGAGCCTGTATTGGTGATCTATAGCTTGGGTGGAGGCACTATCTCAAAGGGAAATTTCAGTGTTAATCCCCTCGCCATTGATAGGGGAGTAAGGGAGGGTTACAACTGGTTAAAATTATACTGCCAAATATGACGCTTCCCCAACTACTTATCTCGTTCAGATGACTTTTTGAAACACATACAGCATTGATGGACTACTTATGTTGACGACAACATTGAGCATTGGGATGATCCAGTGCTGTTCTGGGAGGCGTCAAAAGCGGTGAGGAGGGGTCATGGGATTAGTTACGTGGCCAGAGCTAAAAGAGATAATACAAAAAATACCACACTCTTAGAGAGGCAATGTCAAAAAGTTTCAATGTTTATCAACAAGCTCCTTCTGAGGAAGCTCTTAACTTATACTTTCAAGATAAACAATTATTAGAATCTTTCTTGACAGCCCAGGCTCAACAACGCATAGATCACACTAAAAACAGATATTACCGCTCGGGTAACAGGCCAGGTAAATTGTTGGTGACCATGTCAAAACCCTGGAAAACAAGATCTTATATAGCGGCATTGAGGGATATCTCCCACAATAGAACCCTAACCAACACAAAAGATGTGCTGGCATTATTTAATAGATTTTACTCTGAGTTATATGGTTCTATACCTGTCCAGGCAGATTTACAAGAAGAGCTAATGTCATCGGCGGACTTACCACCACTAACACAGGAACAAAAGGATTCTCTTTTAGGGGAAATCACTGAGGGATAATTGAAGGTGGTTATTGCGGGCCTCAAACCTGATAAAGCTACGGGCCTGGATGGCTTTGTGGGTACATACTATAATCTACTAAAACAAAATTTAGGGGTCTATTTACTAGAGATGAGCGGGTTCGGTTTCTCTGAATCCGAACCCGCACGAACTTCATGTTTTTTTTCACGGGTCCGAGCGACTCGGATCTTCCCGCCTTGCTCGGTTAACCCGAGCGCGCCCGAACGTCATCATGACGCTGTCGGATTCTCGCGAGACTCGGATTCTATATAAGGAGCCGCGCGTCGCCGCCATTTTCACACGTGCATTGAGATTGATAGGGAGAGGACGTGGCTGGCGTCCTCTCCATTTAGATTAGGAGAGAGAGAGAGAGATTGACCTGAGGCTGATACTGTAGAAGAGAGTGCAGAGTTTAGTGACTGATCACAGTGACCACCAGCAGTGCAGTTGTTTTATTTAATATATCCGTTCTCTGCCTGAAAAAAACGGTACACACAGTGACTTAGTCACATACCATATCTGTGTGCACTGCTCAGCCCAGTGTGCTGCATGCCTGCATCATCTATGTATATATTATATATCTGACTGTGCTCAGCTCACACAGCTTATAATTGTGGGGGAGACTGGGGAGCACTGCAGTGCCAGTTATAGGTTATAGCAGGAGCCAGGAGTACAAGACAGTCACATACCATATCTGTGTGCACTGCTCAGCCCAGTGTGCTGCATCATCTATGTATATATTATATATCTGACTGTGCTCAGCTCACACAGCTTATAATTGTGGGGGAGACTGGGGAGCACTGCAGTGCCAGTTATAGGTTATAGCAGGAGCCAGGAGTACATATTATATTAAAATTAAACAGTGCACACTTTTGCTGCAGGAGTGCCACTGCCAGTGTGACTGACCAGTGACCTGACCACACTGACCACCAGTATAGTTAGTAGTATACTATATTGTGATTGCCTGAAAAAGTTAAACACTCGTCGTGTGACTTCACTTGTGTGGTGTTTTTTTTTTTATTCTATAAAAAACTCATTCTGCTGACAGTGTCCAGCAGGTCCGTCATTATATAATATATATACCTGTCCGGCTGCAGTAGTGATATATATATATATTTTATATCATTATTTATCATCCAGTCGCAGCAGACACAGTACGGTAGTTCACGGCTGTAGCTACCTCTGTGTCGGCACTCGGCAGTCCATCCATAATTGTATACCACCTACCCGTGGTTTTTTTTCTTTCTTCTTTATACATACATACTACTACATCTCTTTATCAACCAGTCTATATTAGCAGCAGACACAGTACAGTACGGTAGTTCACGGCTGTGGCTACCTCTGTGTCGGCACTCGGCAGTCCGTCCATAATTGTATACCACCTAGCCGTGGTTTTTTTTTCTTTCTTCTTTATACATACATACTACGACATCTCTTTATCAACCAGTCTATATTAGCAGCAGACACAGTACAGTACGGTAGTTCACGGCTGTGGCTACCTCTGTGTCGGCACTCGGCAGTCCGTCCATAATTGTATACCACCTACCCGTGGTTTTTTTTTCTTTCTTCTTTATACATACATACTACTACATCTCTTTATCAACCAGTCTATATTAGCAGCAGACACAGTACAGTACGGTAGTTCACGGCTGTGGCTACCTCTGTGTCGGCACTCGGCAGTCCGTCCATAATTGTATACCACCTAACCGTGGTTTTTTTTTCTTTCCTCTTTATACATACATACTACGACATCTCTTTATCAACCAGTCTATATTAGCAGCAGACACAGTACAGTACGGTAGTTCACGGCTGTGGCTACCTCTGTGTCGGCACTCGGCAGTCCGTCCATAATTGTATACCACCTACCCGTGGTTTTTTTTTCTTTCTTCTTCATACATACATACTACGACATCTCTTTATCAACCAGTCTATATTAGCAGCAGACACAGTACAGTACGGTAGTTCACGGCTGTGGCTACCTCTGTGTCGGCACTCGGCAGTCCGTCCATAATTGTATACTAGTATCCATCCATCTCCATTGTTTACCTGAGGTGCCTTTTAGTTGTGCCTATTAAAATATGGAGAACAAAAATGTTGAGGTTCCAAAATTAGGGAAAGATCAAGATCCACTTCCACCTCGTGCTGAAGCTGCTGCCACTAGTCATGGCCGAGATGATGAAATGCCAGCAACGTCGTCTGCCAAGGCCGATGCCCAATGTCATAGTACAGAGCATGTCAAATCCAAAACACCAAATATCAGTAAAAAAAGGACTCCAAAACCTAAAATAAAATTGTCGGAGGAGAAGTGTAAACTTGCCAATATGCCATTTACCACACGGAGTGGCAAGGAACGGCTGAGGCCCTGGCCTATGTTCATGGCTAGTGGTTCAGCTTCACATGAGGATGGAAGCACTCAGCCTCTCGCTAGAAAAATGAAAAGACTCAAGCTGGCAAAAGCACAGCAAAGAACTGTGCATTCTTCGAAATCCCAAATCCACAAGGAGAGTCCAATTGTGTCGGTTGCGATGCCTGACCTTCCCAACACTGGACGTGAAGAGCATGCGCCTTCCACCATTTGCACGCCCCCTGCAAGTGCTGGAAGGAGCACCCGCAGTCCAGTTCCTGATAGTCAGATTGAAGATGTCAGTGTTGAAGTACACCAGGATGAGGAGGATATGGGTGTTGCTGGCGCTGGGGAGGAAATTGACCAGGAGGATTCTGATGGTGAGGTGGTTTGTTTAAGTCAGGCACCCGGGGAGACACCTGTTGTCGGTGGGAGGAATATGGCCGTTGACATGCCAGGTGAAAATACCAAAAAAATCAGCTCTTCGGTGTGGAGGTATTTCAACAGAAATGCGGACAACAGGTGTCAAGCCGTGTGTTCCCTTTGTCAAGCTGTAATAAGTAGGGGTAAGGACGTTAACCACCTCGGAACATCCTCCCTTATACGTCACCTGCAGCGCATTCATAATAAGACAGTGACAAGTTCAAAAACTTTGGGTGACAGCGGAAGCAGTCCACTGACCAGTAAATCCCTTCCTCTTGTAACCAAGCTCACGCAAACCACCCCACCAACTCCCTCAGTGTCAATTTCCTCCTTCCCCAGGAATGCCAATAGTCCTGCAGGCCATGTCACTGGCAATTCTGACGATTCCTCTCCTGCCTGGGATTCCTCCGATGCATCCTTGCGTGTAACGCCTACTGCTGCTGGCGCTGCTGTTGTTGCTGCTGGGAGTCGATGGTCATCCCAGAGGGGAAGTCGTAAGACCACTTTTACTACTTCCACCAAGCAATTGACTGTCCAACAGTCCTTTGCGAGGAAGATGAAATATCACAGCAGTCATCCTACTGCAAAGCGGATAACTGAGGCCTTGGCATCCTGGGTGGTGAGAACCGTGGTTCCGGTATCCATCATTACTGCAGAGCCAACTAGAGACTTGTTGGAGGTACTGTGTCCCCGGTACCAAATACCATCTAGGTTCCATTTCTCTAGGCAGGCGATACCGAAAATTTACACAGACCTCAGAAAAAGAGTCACCAGTGTCCTAAAAAATGCAGCTGTACCCAATGTCCACTTAACCACGGACATGTGGACAAGTGGAGCAGGGCAGGGTCAGGACTATATGACTGTGACAGCCCACTGGGTAGATGTATGGACTCCCGCCGCAAGAACAGCAGCGGCGGCACCAGTAGCAGCATCTCGCAAACGCCAACTCTTTCCTAGGCAGGCTACGCTTTGTATCACCGGTTTCCAGAATACGCACACAGCTGAAAACCTCTTACGGCAACTGAGGAAGATCATCGCGGAATGGCTTACCCCAATTGGACTCTCCTGTGGATTTGTGGCATCGGACAACGCCAGCAATATTGTGTGTGCATTAAATATGGGCAAATTCCAGCACGTCCCATGTTTTGCACATACCTTGAATTTGGTGGTGCAGAATTATTTAAAAAACGACAGGGGTGTGCAAGAGATGCTGTCGGTGGCCAGAAAAATTGCGGGACACTTTCGGCGTACAGGCACCACGTACAGAAGACTGGAGCACCACCAAAAACTACTGAACCTGCCCTGCCATCATCTGAAGCAAGAAGTGGTAACGAGGTGGAATTCAACCCTCTATATGCTTCAGAGGTTGGAGGAGCAGCAAAAGGCCATTCAAGCCTATACAATTGAGCACGATATAGGAGGTGGAATGCACCTGTCTCAAGCGCAGTGGAGAATGATTTCAACGTTGTGCAAGGTTCTGATGCCCTTTGAACTTGCCACACGTGAAGTCAGTTCAGACACTGCCAGCCTGAGTCAGGTCATTCCCCTCATCAGGCTTTTGCAGAAGAAGCTGGAGACATTGAAGGAGGAGCTAACACGGAGCGATTCCGCTAGGCATGTGGGACTTGTGGATGGAGCCCTTAATTCGCTTAACAAGGATTCACGGGTGGTCAATCTGTTGAAATCAGAGCACTACATTTTGGCCACCGTGCTCGATCCTAGATTTAAAGCCTACCTTGGATCTCTCTTTCCGGCAGACACAAGTCTGCTGGGGTTGAAAGACCTGCTGGTGAGAAAATTGTCAAGTCAAGCGGAACGCGACCTGTCAACATCTCCTCCTTCACATTCTCCCGCAACTGGGGGTGCGAGGAAAAGGCTCAGAATTCCGAGCCCACCCGCTGGCGGTGATGCAGGGCAGTCTGGAGCGACTGCTGATGCTGACATCTGGTCCGGACTGAAGGACCTGACAAAGATTACGGACATGTCGTCTACTGTCACTGCATATGATTCTCTCACCATTGAAAGAATGGTGGAGGATTATATGAGTGACCGCATCCAAGTAGGCACGTCACACAGTCCATACTTATACTGGCAGGAAAAAGAGGCAATTTGGAGGCCATTGCACAAACTGGCTTTATTCTACCTAAGTTGCCCTCCCACAAGTGTGTACTCCGAAAGAGTGTTTAGTGCCGCCGCTCACCTTGTCAGCAATCGGCGTACGAGGTTACATCCAGAAAATGTGGAGAAGATGATGTTCATTAAAATGAATTATAATCAATTCCTCCGCGGAGACATTGACCAGCAGCAATTGCCTCCACAAAGTACACAGGGAGCTGAGATGGTGGATTCCAGTGGGGACGAATTGATAATCTGTGAGGAGGGGGATGTACACGGTGATATATCGGAGGGTGATGATGAGGTGGACATCTTGCCTCTGTAGAGCCAGTTTGTGCAAGGAGAGATTAATTGCTTCTTTTTTTGGGGGGGTCCAAACCAACCCGTCATATCAGTCACAGTCGTGTGGCAGACCCTGTCACTGAAATGATGGGTTGGTTAAAGTGTGCATGTCCTGTTTTGTTTATACAACATAAGGGTGGGTGGGAGGGCCCAAGGACAATTCCATCTTGCACCTCTTTTTTCTTTTATTTTTCTTTGCGTCATGTGCTGTTTGGGGAGGGTTTTTTGGAAGGGACATCCTGCGTGACACTGCAGTGCCACTCCTAAATGGGCCCGGTGTTTGTGTCGGCCACTAGGGTCGCTAATCTTACTCACACAGTCAGCTACCTCATTGCGCCTCTTTTTTTCTTTGCGTCATGTGCTGATTGGGGAGGGTTTTTTGGAAGGGACATCCTGCGTGACACTGCAGTGCCACTCCTAAATGGGCCCGGTGTTTGTGTCGGCCACTAGGGTCGCTAATCTTACTCACACAGTCAGCTACCTCATTGCGCCTCTTTTTTTCTTTGCGTCATGTGCTGATTGGGGAGGGTTTTTTGGAAGGGACATCCTGCGTGACACTGCAGTGCCACTCCTAGATGGGCCCGGTGTTTGTGTCGGCCACTAGGGTCGCTAATCTTACTCACACAGTCAGCTACCTCATTGCGCCTCTTTTTTTCTTTGCGTCATGTGCTGATTGGGGAGGGTTTTTTGGAAGGGACATCCTGCGTGACACTGCAGTGCCACTCCTAAATGGGCCCGGTGTTTGTGTCGGCCACTAGGGTCGCTAATCTTACTCACACAGTCAGCTACCTCATTGCGCCTCTTTTTTTCTTTGCGTCATGTGCTGATTGGGGAGGGTTTTTTGGAAGGGACATCCTGCGTGACACTGCAGTGCCACTCCTAAATGGGCCCGGTGTTTGTGTCGGCCACTAGGGTCGCTAATCTTACTCACACAGTCAGCTACCTCATTGCGCCTCTTTTTTTCTTTGCGTCATGTGCTGATTGGGGAGGGTTTTTTGGAAGGGACATCCTGCGTGACACTGCAGTGCCACTCCTAAATGGGCCCGGTGTTTGTGTCGGCCACTAGGGTCGCTTATCTTACTCACACAGTCAGCTACCTCATTGCGCCTCTTTTTTTCTTTGCGTCATGTGCTGATTGGGGAGGGTTTTTTGGAAGGGACATCCTGCGTGACACTGCAGTGCCACTCCTAGATGGGCCCGGTGTTTGTGTCGGCCACTAGGGTCGCTTATCTTACTCACACAGTCAGCTACCTCATTGCGCCTCTTTTTTTCTTTGCGTCATGTGCTGATTGGGGAGGGTTTTTTGGAAGGGACATCCTGCGTGACACTGCAGTGCCACTCCTAAATGGGCCCGGTGTTTGTGTCGGCCACTAGGGTCGCTAATCTTACTCACACAGTCAGCTACCTCATTGCGCCTCTTTTTTTCTTTGCGTCATGTGCTGATTGGGGAGGGTTTTTTGGAAGGGACATCCTGCGTGACACTGCAGTGCCACTCCTAAATGGGCCCGGTGTTTGTGTCGGCCACTAGGGTCGCTAATCTTACTCACACAGTCAGCTACCTCATTGCGCCTCTTTTTTTCTTTGCGTCATGTGCTGATTGGGGAGGGTTTTTTGGAAGGGACATCCTGCGTGACACTGCAGTGCCACTCCTAGATGGGCCCGGTGTTTGTGTCGGCCACTAGGGTCGCTAATCTTACTCACACAGTCAGCTACCTCATTGCGCCTCTTTTTTTCTTTGCGTCATGTGCTGATTGGGGAGGGTTTTTTGGAAGGGACATCCTGCGTGACACTGCAGTGCCACTCCTAAATGGGCCCGGTATTTGTGTCGGCCACTAGGGTCGCTAATCTTACTCACACAGTCAGCTACCTCATTGCGCCTCTTTTTTTCTTTGCGTCATGTGCTGATTGGGGAGGGTTTTTTGGAAGGGACATCCTGCGTGACACTGCAGTGCCACTCCTAAATGGGCCCGGTGTTTGTGTCGGCCACTAGGGTCGCTAATCTTACTCACACAGTCAGCTACCTCATTGCGCCTCTTTTTTTCTTTGCGTCATGTGCTGATTGGGGAGGGTTTTTTGGAAGGGACATCCTGCGTGACACTGCAGTGCCACTCCTAAATGGGCCCGGTGTTTGTGTCGGCCACTAGGGTCGCTTATCTTACTCACACAGTCAGCTACCTCATTGCGCCTCTTTTTTTCTTTGCGTCATGTGCTGATTGGGGAGGGTTTTTTGGAAGGGACATCCTGCGTGACACTGCAGTGCCACTCCTAAATGGGCCCGGTGTTTGTGTCGGCCACTAGGGTCGCTAATCTTACTCACACAGTCAGCTACCTCATTGCGCCTCTTTTTTTCTTTGCGTCATGTGCTGATTGGGGAGGGTTTTTTGGAAGGGACATCCTGCGTGACACTGCAGTGCCACTCCTAAATGGGCCCGGTGTTTGTGTCGGCCACTAGGGTCGCTAATCTTACTCACACAGTCAGCTACCTCATTGCGCCTCTTTTTTTCTTTGCGTCATGTGCTGATTGGGGAGGGTTTTTTGGAAGGGACATCCTGCGTGACACTGCAGTGCCACTCCTAAATGGGCCCGGTGTTTGTGTCGGCCACTAGGGTCGCTAATCTTACTCACACAGTCAGCTACCTCATTGCGCCTCTTTTTTTCTTTGCGTCATGTGCTGATTGGGGAGGGTTTTTTGGAAGGGACATCCTGCGTGACACTGCAGTGCCACTCCTAAATGGGCCCGGTGTTTGTGTCGGCCACTAGGGTCGCTAATCTTACTCACACAGTCAGCTACCTCATTGCGCCTCTTTTTTCTTTGCGTCATGTGCTGATTGGGGAGGGTTTTTTGGAAGGGACATCCTGCGTGACACTGCAGTGCCACTCCTAAATGGGCCCGGTGTTTGTGTCGGCCACTAGGGTCGCTAATCTTACTCACACAGTCAGCTACCTCATTGCGCCTCTTTTTTTCTTTGCGTCATGTGCTGATTGGGGAGGGTTTTTTGGAAGGGACATCCTGCATGACACTGCAGTGCCACTCCTAAATGGGCCCGGTGTTTGTGTCGGCCACTAGGGTCGCTAATCTTACTCACACAGTCAGCTACCTCATTGCGCCTCTTTTTTTCTTTGCGTCATGTGCTGATTGGGGAGGGTTTTTTGGAAGGGACATCCTGCGTGACACTGCAGTGCCACTGCTAAATGGGCCCGGTGTTTGTGTCGGCCACTAGGGTCGCTTATCTTACTCACACAGTCAGCTACCTCATTGCGCCTCTTTTTTTCTTTGCGTCATGTGCTGATTGGGGAGGGTTTTTTGGAAGGGACATCCTGCGTGACACTGCAGTGCCACTCCTAGATGGGCCAGGTGTTTGTGTCGGCCACTAGTGTCGCTTAGCTTAGTCATCCAGCGACCTTGGTGCAAATTTTAGGACTAAAAATAATATTGTGAGGTGTGAGGTATTCAGAATAGACTGAAAATGAGTGGAAATTATGGTTTTTGAGGTTAATAATAATATGGGATCAAAATGACCCCCAAATTCTATGATTTAAGCTGTTTTTTAGTGTTTTTAAAAAAAAACACCCGAATCCAAAACACACCCGAATCCGACAAAAAAAATTCGGTGAGGTTTTGCCAAAACGCGGTCGAACCCAAAACACGGCCGCGGAACCGAACCCAAAACCAAAACACAAAACCCGAAAAATTTCAGGCGCTCATCTCTACTATTTACTAAGCCTCTGGTGGAGATAAAGTGGCTGGAGATAAAGTACCAGCCAATCAGCTCGTAACTGCCATGTCACAGGCTGGGTTTGAAAAATGACAGTTAGGCGGTGATTGACTGGGACTTTATCTTCGGCCACTTTATCTTCACCAGAGGCTTAGTAAATAGTGCCCTTAGTGCCTACTCTCCTCGAATTATTTAACACTATATATAGGGACAGGCCTAAATACCCTTCGTTCACTCAGGCATTCACCACATTGATCCCAAAACCTGGACGGGATCCTTTATTAGTAGATTCTTATAGACCAATAACTCTTCTAAACTCAAGATTTTAAAATATTCACAAAAATTTGGGCCAATAGACTGCAGGCCATGCTTCCGGAATAATTAACACAGCACCAACTGGGCTTTGCACGAGATCGTCATTCTGTGAAAGCAATCCGAAATGCTATAGTGGCATACGAAAATAAAATAGACTCTAACCACATGTTACTTAGTTTAGACACACACAAAGCCTCTGATACCGTAACCTGGCATCACCTATTCAGGGTATTGGAAAGTAGAGGCTTTAATGATAAATTTATACATTTGATTAGATATTTTTACTCAGACCCTAAAACTTCCCTGCTGGTAAATGGCAAATAGAGTGACCCTATAACAATGCAGAGGGGCACTAGACAAGGATGTTCCTTGTCACCATTACTTTTTAATTTATTAATAGACCCCCTATTCCGAATATTACAGTCTTCACCTTTATACCAAGGAATTCCTATAGGAAATACCTGTATAAAATTATTGGCTTTTGCAGATGATCTGCTCTTGTACATAGATAACCCGAGGGAATCACAGGGCGGTATTTTAGAATTGTTGGCCGACTATGGTAAAGTGTCTGGATATGAAGTAAATCTATCCAAGACAGTACATCCGGCAGCGGGTGTAACTAAACAAGGTTGTGGTAATAGATTCCCGATAATGGCCCTCATTCCGAGTTGTTCGCTCGCAAGCTGCTTTTAGCAGCATTGCACACGCTAAGCCGCCGCCTACTGGGAGTGAATCTTAGCTTATCAAAATTGCGAATGAAAGATTCGCAATATTGCGAAAAGACTTCTCTTTGCAGTTTCTGAGTAGCTCGAGACTTACTCTTCCAGTGCGATCAGTTCAGTGCTTGTCGTTCCTGGTTTGACGTCACAAACACACCCAGCGTTCGCCCAGACACTCCTCCGTTTCTCCAGCCACTCCCGCGTTTTTCCCAGAAACGGTAGCGTTTTTTCAAACACTCCCATAAAACGGCCAGTTTCCGCCCAGAAACACCCACTTCCTGTCAATCACACTCCGATCACCCGAACAAAGAAAAAACCTTGTAATGCCGTGAGTAAAATACCAAACTTCATAGCAAATTTACTTGGCGTAGTTGCAGTGCGAACATTGCGCATGCGCAATTAGCGGAAAATCGCTGCAATGCGAAGAAAATTACCGAGCGAACAACTCGGAATGAGGGCCAATGTGGGCCAAATCTTTTATAACATATTTGGGGGTCAAAATCCCCAAATATCCCTCAGAATTATATCGAAGAAAAAAAAACATTACAGAGGCAATACGATCTATAAGATCGAAAATGGAAGGTTGTAATCACTTGTTGTCTTATATAGGAAGAATAAGCTTAAATAAAATGTTCACTTTTCACAGATTACGTTATATTCTACAGTCTTTGCCAGTGTTGGTTAGTAATAAAGATTTGTCTACTCTTACCTCTTTATTTAGGTGATTTATTTGGAAGGGGAAGAGACAGTGTATTGCCACGATAAAGTTACAACAAATTAAACCAAACGGGGGACTCAATTTCCCAAATGTTCAACTATATAATCACGCAGCACAGATGAGGTTTCTAAAAGATTGGCTAAATGACACTGACATTTACACTGATCCAAGTTTGGATGCTCAGTTTATCAAAAAGGGTAGCCTAGTGACATTTGTACATGAACAAGAAACAGAAACAGAACAAGACCTGAAGGACAATCCCTGATTATGGTCAACTTACTGCCTTTGGCAATTGTTACGTCGTACTAGAAATTTGGGGGTTCACAAATCTCTCTATTTAACTTTCTTGAATAATAGTGAGTTCCAACATGGGGAGGCGGGATTTCCATTTACTGCCTTTCATCAAGAAGGTCTCACAGACATAGGGAAATTGATAACAAGCTATACAAAAATATCCAATTTTGACTAGATACCCATTGGCATTTCTACAAATGCAACACTATACTAGCACCGTCCTTAAAACATTATCGGAATCAGATTTGGATAATACACTAGACTGTATGCTTAGAAATCCTCCGGCTACCACAAAAGCCATGTCCATACACTATAGATTTTTAACCAAACCCGTTGATCACTCTACTGTTCGCATATGTATGAAACATTGGATTACCGATTTTCTCTTGCTCATTTGTGAAATCTTATGGAAAAGTTTAATAGTATCCTACAAGCCTTCGGCTCAATACTATGAAATGTTTCTAAATATTATACATAGGGCATATTTCTCCGCTAAAAGGCAATATCTGGCAGGAATGAGTGACTCTGATAAGTGTCTGAAATGTCAAATGTCAAACGCAGATTTAATGCACTGCTTCTGGACATGTCCAATGATCCGACGGTTTTGGATATTAGTACGGCAATATGCCATGGAATTTTTGGTAAACTACCTCCCTTTTACAGCAGAGTGGGCAGTCTTGGGATAGTCCCTACCGGTCAAAGAATCACAAAAGGTTGCAAAAAATTATTGATGACTGTTAGTGCGGCTGCACGGACGTCTATATTACAGGTGTGGATTTTACCAAATCCTCCCACTCTAACATTGTTTAAGAGAAAGCTACACCATGTGTTTACCATGTATCTTGTTGAAACCAAACTGAGTAAGGATACTCTGGTAGGTAATTTTTTTGACTGCTGGGAAAGTTATGTGGCCACTCTACCAATAGATTACCAGAATAGAGTTAAATCTGCGTTACACAATACTGAATGATATGAAAGGCGGGTATTTTGGGGGGATCCTCCTATTGCATAGCAACAAGAGGATTTTTTTATTTTTTTATCTCTTGTTGGCTCAAAGTGGATGGGTGGGCCCTGGCTTCTGGTCCTCTCATGCTCCCGGGACAGGTGAAATAGACATGGAGTGACATTTTCCAATTTCCTATCATAACTTTAATATATGATATGTTCAATGATAAACATGAACAATTCAACTTTGATATTCTGAAATAAGGTTAATGTATGGAACTGCTCTTAATGACCTCAATGTACAACCCATGATGTTATATACTGCTGTTATGACTGTACTGGGAAGTGACGCATGAATAAATAAATATTAGAAAAAAAAATTATACTGACAAATATATAAATTTTCCTATTTTACTGGGAAACCGTATATCATATACAAAATCAGAAATTCCAACAGTGTATCAGGGGGGTCATTCCGAGTTGTTCGCTCGCAAGCTGCTTTTAAGCCACCGCCTACTGGGAGTGAATCTTAGCTTATCAAAATTGCGAATGAAAGATTCGCAATATTGCGAAAATACTTCTCTGTGCAGTTTCTGAGTAGCTCGAGACTTACTCTGCCAGTGCGATCAGTTCAGTGCTTGTCGTTCCTGGTTTGACGTCACAAACACACCCAGCGTTCGTCCAGACACTCCTCGTTTCTCCGGCCACTCCCGCGTTTTTCCCAGAAACGGTAGCGTTTTTTCACACACACCCATAAAACGGCCAGTTTCCGCCCAGAAACACCCACTTCCTGTCAATCACATTACGATCACCAGAACGATGAAAAAACCTCGTAATGCCATGAGTAAAATACCTAACTGCATAGCAAATTTACTAGGCGCAGTCGCACTGCGGACATTGCGCATGCGCATTAGCGACTAATCGCTCCGTTGCGGAAAAAAAATAACGAGCGAACAACTCGGAATGACCCCCCATATACATATATCAAATACTGAGCTTGCTATGGTGAGTGCTGAACTTTGTTTGTATATATTTGTGTTGGTGGCCATGGGCTGCATGCACCCCACCCTATGAGTGGTGAGTGCAGACATCGCACCCCGCTTCTGGGGTGGTGAGTGTTGTGGTTTTCTAGATTTGTTTGTATATTGTGTGGTTAATCTTTGGTTAACTCTTATTAACCGTGGTCACAGGCCTTTTCATGCACCCCTGTGTAATCTCATTTGTTCTAAACCTGTGTCAGCTGTTCCATAGTAATTTATCAGCCAGTGTCAGGTGACTAGTGTACCTTTAAAAGCCATAAGATGTATGGCAGATACACATTAAACCTAGTGGGCATGTGTGCAGTTATATTATGTGTGATACAGTTGCCAGGTTTTAATTTATGAGACTTTGTGATAGTGTAGGACCTGCAAGAAGGTGGGGTACATTGGCGACTGGTTTGCAGGCGTCCGTGCATTGGCCAATTCACTAACTAAACCCCCATCATTTATTTATTGATGTTGTGAGGATAAGTGAGCTTGCTATGGTGAGTGCTGAACTTTCTGTTTGTATATATTTGGGTTGGTGGCCATGGGCTGCATGCACCCCACCCTATGAGTGGTGAGTGCAGACATTGCACCCCGCTTCTGGGGTGGTGAGTGCAGTGGTTTTCTAGATTTGTTTGTATATTGGGGGTAATTCTGAGTTGATCGCAGCAGGAACTTTGTTAGCAGTTGGGCAAAACCATATGCACTGCAGGGGGGGCAGATATAACGTGCAGAGAGAGATAGATTTGGGTGTGGTGAGTTCAATCTGCAATCTAAATTGCAGTGTAAAAATAAAGCAGCCAGTATTTACCCTGCACAGAAACAAAATAACCCACCCAAATCTAACTCTCTCTGCAAATGTTATTTCTGCCCCCCCTGCAGTGCACATGGTTTTGCCCAACTGCTAAAAAATTTCCTGCTGCGATCAACTTGGAATTACCCCCATTGTGGGGGTTAATCTTTGGTTAACTCTTATTAACCGTGGTCACAGGCCTTTTCATGCACCCCTGTGTAATCTCATTTGTTCTAAACCTGTGTCAGCTGCTCCTTAGTAATTTATCAGCCAGAGTCAGGTGACTAGTGTACCTTTAAAAGCCATAAGATGTATGGCAGATACACATTAAACCTAGTGGGCATGTGTGCAGTTATATTATGTGTGATACAGTTGCCAGGTTTTAATTTTTGAGACTTTGTGATAGTGTAGGACCTGCAAGAAGGTGGGGTACCTTGGCGAGCGGTTTGCAGGCTTCCGTGCATTGGCCAATTCACTAACTAAACCCCCATCATTTATTTATTGATGTTGTGAGGATAAGTGAGCTTGCTATGGTGAGTGCTGAACTTTCTGTTTGTATATATCAAATACAGAGGTAGAAATTCCAATGAAATAATTTAACCATAAACAAAATGGACAAATCAGCAATACTTACAGACTCCAATTGTGTACACGTGCACAGGTCACCAGTCAAACTGAAATGACTGGAGTTCCCAGTGTGGGTCTATATACCCCTATAGGTGTGACATCACATCCAGTGTGTCTAATTGGTTTAGTGCATGAAAAAAGTAATAGTCTTAACCTAAGGAAACCATAGCGATATCCCAGTCTAATCAGTTACATAAATATATACATCAATCGCCAGCGGGTCCCCGACTTCCGCTAGCGCCGGACTCCTGTGTCATGCGACTGCTACTTCCTATATGCGTTCCACCCACTCTGCTGTGGAGCACAAACCCGGAAGTGCGATAATGCACTCCTCTAGCATGTCCCGCACCTCCTAGTGACTCCTTCCTGATTGCATTCCACCAGCTTCATTGTGGACTGCAAACGAGGAAGTGTCAGCTATGTCTACTACATGCCATGTTGTAAAATGCCATAAATGCATGGATCGTGCTACTGGACTGCTATAAATATGTTAAGACACTATGGGAGACATTTACTTAGCAGTGATAAGAGCGGAGAAGTGAGCCAGTGGAGAAGTGCCCATGGCAACCAATCAGCAGTGAAGTAACATCTATAATTTGCATACTATAAAATTATACAGAATTGCTGATTGGTTAATGGGGCAATTTCTCCACTGGCTCACTTCTCCGCTCTTATCACTGCTTAGTAAATGTCCCCCTATGTGTGTGTTCATTAAAGTGTATTTAGAAGCTATTAGTGTATTATTGAGTGCCTCACTCTAAAGCAGGGGTGGGGAACCTCAGGCCCACGGGTCGTATAAGGCCCGCAGAGCCACTTGATCCGGCCCGGCCAGGCTCAACTAACCGTGGCGATGCCGGGCGCCCTCTGAGATTTTGTTACTAGCGGGCACCTGGCTTCTTCCCCTCAGCAGCAGCCGGAGGCAGGAGCTCACTCCTGAGCTCCGGCTTCCGGCTCTGGCAGTGTGCGTGTGCGGCTGTGCGTTTCGCAATGGGAGAGATGTCATGACGTCTCTCCCATAGTTCTGAGGAGCGGACGGCCAAGTGGAGGGCAATTGTCTGGAAGCAGGAGCGGGGCTGGTGAGTATTGTGGTTTTTTTTCTTTTTAATGTGTGTGTGTGTGTGTGTGTGTGTGTGTGTGTGTGTGTGTGTGTGTGTGTAAGTGGTGCTACTAGAGGGCATATCTAATGGGGCTTATTTAATGGGGCATAACAACTGACTGGCGGCATATCTAATGCGGCATAACAAGTAACTGGGGGCATATCTACTGGGGCATAACTACTGACTGGGGGTATATCTACTGATTGGGGGCATAACTACTGACTTGCGGCATATCTACTAGGGGATAACTACTGGGGGGAGGCTAATTTTTAAGTTGATAATTTTTGTATGGCCCCCGGAGGATTTTATAAATATCCAAATGGCCTTTGGTAGAAAAAAGGTTCCCCACCCCTGCTCTAATGTGTGAACTATAATAAAATGTCAACTAGTGTCTGAATTGGGTGCATGGTCTTTTCTAATGTGTGGGTATATAATTAGCTCTATAAAGAACTGATTCTTTATGTACAGTATATTAAATTTCTCTTTAGTATAAATGGATGTCACTAAACCTAAACCTAAGTATAATAAGTGAAACCCTTACATCTGGGTGAAGTCCCTAAATCTATTCAATATGAAAATCGTATATTACTCTAAAACTGGTTCTGCCTGTGTATCTATAATTTCCTATTGCGCAGGAAAATAGTGTTAAATGGTGCAATGAAGATCAATAATCCTCTGTTTGGGCTATCACTCAGCAACACTTGAAGCCATATAAATGGAAGAATAAAGTAACCTCTAAGACTTGCCCATCCTGTCTATTGTTTTACATAAATTCTCTGAAGCAGAAATGCACACATAACACAGATTAACAAATATATAGCAGAAGTTGTAAAAAGGAAACAATGTCAATATTTTTATTGAGACCTTTTGGAAAAAGAGTGTCCAATGAGTAGATCCAGTATGATTCCTTTTTCGATAAAGCTAAATCCCGGTCACCACCCCTCGGATTGGGCTGTATATGTTCTAGGATTGTAAAACCCACGGTCTTAATATCCCCATCATGAGCCTCTGCAAAATGGCGGGCTAAACTATGTGTTGTGTGTGTGTGTGTATGTGTGTGTGTGTGTGTGTGTGTGTCATATATCAGCCAATTGTGAAATGCATAACAAACAGTATAAAATGTACAGTGTATCTGTACACAGAAATCCATAGTTCATAGGCCGTGCTCTGCTCACCTAAGCATATCAGGGAAGCCACGACGTGCAAGTGTTATTTGTGCAGCAGAGTGGTGGCCTACACTAGAGATTGAAATGCATTGCAATAAATCTTTCTTGTCGACTAAATTGGTATTTGTATGGAATTGTACTTTAATGATAGATATAAAGATATTTTATTATTTTCAGTCATTTAAATTAATTGACTCCTCTTTTAAATACATCTTATACTGTATGTGACTATGGCCTGACCCTGATTATTGGAGAGGTTAGCTCTAATCTAGCTCTTTCTGGCCTGCTTTTTCCTACAGGTCAAGTTGGGCCTTGTGAAGTTATCTTCTTGTGCATCTCCACGACTGCTAAGACTTCAGACAGGCCACTTTGCAGGAGGAACATGGCCAATAATATACGCCCCTCATTTTATATATATAACCATGGTTTGCACCATTATGAAAAGCCACTGCATGTACCAAAGGGATTCAGTTTGAATTCCCGACTGTCGGGATCCCGGCTGTCAGTAGACTGACGCCAGAATTCCGACAAGTGAAATCCTGACATTGAGCACAGCGTGTCCCCTCGAGGGCTCGTTGCTCTCGCCAGGCTTCAGGCTCAGTGGTGAGCTTCTATTCCCCCTCGGGTGGTGACATGGACCACCACCCTAGAGGTAATACTGGGAATCTGTCAGGATTTCGACCGCCGGCATTGTTTCCACTGTCGGGATTCCCGCATCGGAATTTCAGCAGCTGAGATCCCAACAGTCAGGAAATAAAGTGCATACCCACCAAAGACCGTGATCAAAGCAGGGTGTACTGTAGATCATAGTTATGCTTTCCTTGCTCTTCTGGGGCTCTGCAGAGGGATGGGCAATTTGTTCTCATCTCCCTTGCCACCCCTGTGCATCTCCCATCATAAGCATGTGCAGTTGGACATTCATAGTGTAAGGCATTTAGGCCTTTGTATAGGGCTTTCATTCTATGAAGCAGTACACCCACCATTCAATGATTTTATAAGTAAGTAGGGCATATTTACAGTTGTGGCAGACGTGGTGTCTGAGGAGAAAGACACAACCCTGAAATTGGAAATGGCACCAATATTAAAAACAAAACATATAAGTGGCAGTGCTTAGTAAGTTTGTGTCATGGACGATTCTAGAGGCAAGGAATAGTCACTTGACTACGTGGGTGTTGATCTCTAATAAAGTGCTCAAAGAACTGCAATATATGAATCCACCTCTGTATTTATTGAGGCTGAGTACATTCCTAAAAATGTTTTGTGGGCAACTTAAGATAATACTGCAGGGGAGGTGATGAGCATAAATACAGTATGTACTGTTTTAATTTTTAAATTGTCCAAGCAACTACTTAAGATAAAGGTGTATGTTTTTTAAATTCTGACAAATTCTAATGAAATGGATAATTACACTGAAATTGATAAATCATTTTTTGTAATCCAACATCCATTTGTTTCGTCAACACCCTGATTCCTCACTCTCTTTCAGCACTAAGATTACAACTATGATACTGAAATCCAGATATGCAGGCATTGTGTGTTTGTTTGCAGATTTTTAATGAAAGAATTGAAAGGTGTTGTACTTGCATGGATGAGAAGGACCCATAATGAGTAAATAAAGGGAGGGCTTTATGATTAGACTCAGGGAGAAAATCGTTAGCTCAGAGAACAATGAGTGTAATGGAAGATGTGTAAATGGCTAAGCATTGGCTGGTAGCAGTGCTGAATTCATGGCAAGCCTTGCAGTAGGGACATTATTGTATATATGTCTACATAATTCCATTAGAGAAATGTTATGAGAAAATATAAAAAGAGGGTATGCACTATGCAGACAAACCACCAGTACAACAAATTCTATGTAGCGCAACAGAACTAAGCTAAATGATTCTAAACTGATGATATTTTACAACCATTGCAAAAACAGCTTCTTCTTCTTTTTTTTTTAGCACATTCTGTTTAATTTTGGTATGAGAAATACTCTATACCCCACACTCACTCATTTGAGCAGCAAAAAGCCAGAAACATGATGAACATTGCAACTGCTCTCCCAACTGTTAAACAAAACAAGCAATTCTAACTGAGAGAGCTGGTGAGAGTTTTGGAAAGAGATGAACCCACATTAATGAGAGTCATAGGCCAGGAGCTACAATTTTAGAAGAGGCCTGGGGCCACAATTACTGTATACCATGCCTGCTACAGAGTATTATAGGGCAGCTGGTGTTTATGCGAGAGGGGCTTCCAATAGAAGTAGGGCATTTGGTATTTGTAGGATCCTAGAGAATTACAGGGCAGCTGTTGTGCGCAATATGATGCCCTCTTAAAATCAGTGTAGTAGGGCAGCTGGTAGGGTAGTTTGCAGAAGTTTGTTTAAAAACAAAACAAGACGCAGTTGGTGTTTTTAGTAAGAATACAGAAAGCAGTCTTGATGTTTCTTAGACATGTCTATGAGCACTGTTAGGGTTAAATATTGCCCTGTGGCTGTTGTGGTAGCAGCTTGCAATTAAGAGGTTAGCTCCCGATTAATTAGGTGTAATTATTGATTTACATGACAGTCAAAATAATTGTCTTCTCTTTTATTACATCAATTCTTCTCCCTCCCTCATAACCACCCTCCGTACTTCCTTTCTTCCTCCCGGCTCTGATCGCTCTCGTCTGTCAGGGCTCTTTTCCTTTTATATATATATATATATATATATATATATTTTTTTTTTTTTTTTTAATTCTTAATCTTCCCCTCATATACATTCTTAGCCCCTCCAGCACAAAAATGGGTCAGATCCTAAGAAACCCATTGCACCTGTTAAAAACACAAGCTGCTTTACTGCCATGTCTATATCTTTATTGTTGTTCGCTTATGGGATTCAGTAAAAGGAACAGATATAACCCAAAAATCACCCGCAGGCTTTTCCTGAACAACACTACACGAGGATTCTGGGAGATCTGGGGTTGCATAGTTCACACCAATGTCTCTCTAAAGAGTTTTGGATAAAATCTAAAACTCAGCAGTTTTCTACGGTTATAATACACAGGTCAGAGACATGGGGCAGGAGCAGAAATATTGTAGATAGTACTGCAGTTATTTGGAAATGTAAGAAACTTTATGAGAGAGAGTTATATGGAGGGATAAAAAGGATCCAGCAAGAACAGTTTTGGTAAGCACAGGAGAAGACTGACTTCTGCATGGGGCAAGATGTACAGACCTGTTATATAAATAGATAGGAGAAATTATAAAGAATTTTTAAAATGAAAGAAATACAACATATATGACTTCTGCATTCAGAAGTAAAGTTCAATTGACAGAATGGAAACAAATGCATTTATTATATAATTAGGATTTGCACAATTGTAAATTAAATTTTATACAATTCATCATTTTAAGTGGTATATGTGGCTGAATAAAATTCTCTATATTAAAACATATGGAGAAATGGAGTACCCTTACAGAATAAATATATTGCATAGACATACTGTATATAAGATGATTATAAAAAGAACATATAGGACATAATATATGGATATGGGAAGATAATGTAATTAGTAATAAAATTAGAAGGAAGAAAAAGGAGATGCAAAAGAAAATTTTAAGGAGAGATTGAAAAACATCTTTAGATTGTGGTTCTAGGTGTCCATCAAGTGGATACAAATGGAATTGCAGACACTACACAGAGATGATAGCCCAAATTAACATTGGCCCTCATTCCAAGTTGATCGCTCGCTAGCTGCTTTAAGCACCAGTGCAAACGCTAGGCCGCTGCCCTCTGGGAGTGTCTCTTAGCTTAGCAGAAGTGCGAACGAAAGGTTAGCAGTTCTGCTACTAAAAAATTTCATGCAGTTTCAGAGTGGCTCGATACTTACTCCTACCTTGCGATGACTGCAGAATGTTTAGTTCCTGGTTTGATGTCACAAACACGCCCTGCGTTCGGTCAGCCACTCCCCCGTTTCCCCAGCCACTCCTGCGTTTTTATCAGGCACGCCTGCGTTTTTCAGCACACTCCCTGAAAACTCTGAGTTGAGGCCCAGAAACACCCACTTCCTGTCAATCACACTACAACTGAAAAGCGTCGCTCGAGCTTGTGTAAAACTGCATAGTTTTGTGTGAAAGTACTTCGCACGTGCGTGCGGCGTACCATACGCATGCACAGAACAGACGATTTTTAGCCTGATCGCTACGCTGCAAAAAACGTCAGCGAGCGATCAACTTGGAATGAGGGCCTTTGTCCCTCAGTCTGCTCTTGCTCATGATCTTTTGCATGTTAAGATCCCAGTCCGTCTCCAACCATACTACATAGCAGAATGAATTAACTGCCATCGTCTTAGTTGTATTTTTAAATTACAGATCAACAAAACTGTGACAGTATATAACAAAAATGAAGTTTTGCAGTGGAACAAGGCATATCGTACAGGTGTGAAGTTCAAGTAGTTTAGCTTGCTTTGTCATTCTTTTCTGGATTCTCAATCTGCACTTTACAGTATTTGTGAATTCTACAATGTCTATAAATAGATTTGGGATGTTGTCAGTCAATACTATTGTTCTTTAGTGTGGCTGGGGACCCCCCAGCCTGGGGTAGGAGTGGGAACATTATTGCCAAATCCGGAATTCAAAAATTGTATTGCTATAATAGTATAAACTCACACCTTTGCAAAATGGACTGTTTCACTGTGAAACTCATTTCACAGTACATTCTGCTCATCCCTACATCATACAGTACCTCTAACAGCGCTGTATTTCAGCCTTCAATCTTATTCCTTATGTCGCCTTCCAATGTAGATTATGCAAACCTAATAGAAAATGTGAGCATAGTAAGTGGCAGGAGCCTGAGATCTTTCTTGCACGTTTGTAAAACCCTCTTCAAGCTATGTCCTGTAGCCACCTTATTGTGTGATACAAGGATACATAGTATTCCTGTCAAGCAGGATATCTGCAAACAACAAAAACAATGTTCTCGTTATATATTAAGTGGAACTGAATAGAAATGATGTGGGACCCAGGACACGCACCCATGCCCAGAAGGTGAGCGCCAATTATATCTCTGGATTCCAAAGAAATAACTGCCCACCTGATTGCTGTGCAAAGCCGTCAAATGATGCTGTGCTGCACAGTTATTAAGCTAAGGCTACCATTGACGAGCACAACAAATGTGTAATAGCCCATTAGACATAATAAAAAGCTTATTTTATGTAAATTTTTCCTGGGCTCTTTTGCCTGCATAATGAGCTTAAAATTTATTTTACTGTGCTACCAAAAGAAGACCTATCCTTGTGTGTGTGTGTGTGTGTGTGTGTGTGTGTGTGTGTGTATATATATATATATATACATACACACACACCCACGTATTATTATTATTATTCCATTATTATTACCAGCTATTTATATAGCTCACACATATTCCGCAGCGCTTTACAGAGAATATTTTGCATTTTGTTCATTCACATCAGTCCCTGCCCCAGTGGAGATTAGAATCTATATTCCCTACCACATGTACACGCGCACACATTCATACTAGGGTTCATTTTTGTTGGGATCCAGTTGACCTACCAGTATATTTTTGGATTGTAGGAGGAAACCGGAGTACCTGGAGGAAAGCCATGCAAGTATGGGGAGAATATACAAACTCCGCACAGGTAGAGCCATGGTGGGAATCGAACCCATGACCTCAGTGCTGTGAGGTGGTAATACTAACCATTACACAATCCGTACTGCCCCAGTATATATACACACACATATATATATATATATATATATATATATATATATGTGTATATATAAATATATATATATATATATATATATAATTTTTTATGGAATCCAACCAGTTAAATAAAAGATTATATTTACTTTTATCAACATAGTACTGCTGTGAAAAGCGGTCATATAATTTCTTGCAGGTTAGTCACGCTTTTTGTGGACTGCCCCACCGTCCCACCCATGGCCTGCAGTTTCCCGCAAGGGGAAATGTTTTTGGGGAAACACTCTTATTGCTGCGGGTGAATGGATGCCATGCGCATACACACAGCAACTATTCACAGTGCTGGGAGAGCCTGGGGGCAGCACAGCATCTCCAGGAGTGCTATGTAACCCCACCAGGCCACACACCCTTTTCTGGCACACATACCTTCAGCACACACAGGGATTCTGTCTTTGCATTACAGAATGTTGGGGGGCATGGCGGTGGTCATTTAGTTATAAAACACCTTCACTCACCAAGTGGTCCAGATCTAGGGGGTCAATTCTATTATCTGTGAAGGGCCTGAGTTGTCTTTGCAATGGTGTATCCATGATATTGCCTGCAATGCAGCTCGTGCCCCTCGCAGCCTAGACTTGCACAGACTCGTCCATTTTTGATCGCAGCCATATGGCAAAACTCTGTGAGTCCGGAGGTACCATAAGCGCAGCTTATAGCTGCACTTACTCATGTCTGTGAATAATTCATGGCTTATTGAATTAACCCCTAATGATGATACAAATCATGTCAGATCTTGATTGATATATCAAGTGATGGAAAGGAAGCATTTGCATGTCTTCTGTGACTGGAGGAGTCATCAAAGGCTTCAAAAAGATGTAATGTATAAAATGTGCATTCCCACTGGAGGATAATGTGTACTTGTTTATTTTAATTGGATGCTTGCAGTGTCATATAGCTGCAGGGTACAGGAATAATAAGTGTAGCACTAAATGTTACATTGGCTGCAAGGCATCCAATGTATTGTGCTGTTCTCCTGAATCCTGGAGCTAACTGAATGTGTACAGTATGGAGTTTTTGGATTATAACAACTGCTGCTTCATAGAAAATTGGAAGCAATTCTCAGATATCTCAAAGACTACATACTGTACAATTTCCATTTAACATTAGTTTTCTTGTTGATGTAAATGAGAAGGCCATTTCCAAGATGTTATTTTTTGTACGATCTTGTTGTACAGTATAAGAAAACTATTCCTTCTGTTAGAGGCTGAAATTTCAAAGGTTATTGCAGGTATCGGGGTTGTAATATTCATTGTCTTCAGGATTAGAACAACAGTGAGGAATACAGAGGTTATTTAAAATAACAGGTAAGGGCATTTGCAGACTTGCATTGTACATGCACTCAACTTGTGTCGAATATTCTGAATCAGAGAGCCTCTCCTCCATTGTCTTGACCTGTATTTATGGCTGTGATAGAGGCGCCGAGCGAGGATCACCATCATTAACACCCCGACTCTGTGACCCAGACTTGTTGGTGCTCTGGTGACTGTTTACAGGCGTAATGTATTATCGGTCCGCCACCCTGACTGAGGGGAAGATGTATTAAGCCTGGAGAAGTGATAAAGTGGAAGGTGATAAAGCACCAGCCAGTCATCTCCTGTCATTTTTCAAACCCAGCCTGTAACATGGAAGTTAGGAACTGGTGCGTTATCACCTTCCACTTTATCACTTCACCAGGCTTAATAAATCTGCCCCAGAGTCTTGATGAGCTGAGTCACTGCGGTGCATGGTAGGTGCAGAAGCATCAGAAGGTGCTTGTGTGCGGGGACAGGAGAACAAGTGTGCTAGAGGGGAGTAGATGTCTTGCAATCACATATCTGACTACAGTAACTTCCGTACCACTTACAGCCTGTCCTCCAACCCATCAAACCTGCTCAATCCTAATTTTCAAAAAACAGATCACAAAACCAAATCTCCACATGCTTATTGATACAAGCCAGGGCAATCTCATTGATACATCTGGTAATCTGCCTTCTTTATTATTTTGTACCTATATTTCAGATAGGGATGAGCGGGTTCGGTTCTCTGAGAACCGAACCCTACCAGACGTGAATTCACGCTCTGAGCCCGGTTCCGAGTCAGGTATGGGTTTTCCCGCCTGACTTGGAAACCCGAACGAGACAAAATGTCATCATCCCGCTGTTGGATTCTCGCGGGATTTGGATTCCATATAAGGAGCTGCGCATCGTGGCCATTTTCACTCCAGTCTCGGAGAGTGTAGTGAGTGGACGTGTCTCTGTCCTCAGTGTCTGTGTGGGGGCCGGAAAGGGGGGTGGCGAGTCTAGTGCTGTCTTGTGCTGCTCAGTCCAGTCCAGTGTAGTCAGTGTCTTATGCTGCATCAGTCCAGCCAGTCAGTGTTGGTGTCGTCTGCTGCTATATGTCCCCAGTGCTGCTGGCTGCTGTATAAGTCCCTTGCATTTTTGCTGTGTTGTCTTGCATCAGACCAGTTGTAGTGTCTTGTGCAGCATCAGTCCAGTGACCAGTCACAGTGGTGGTGCCCTCTGCTGCCATATATCTAGTGTAGCTGTATAATTCCCTTTCAGTGGTGCTGTGTTGTCCTGCATTAGACCAGGGGAAGTGTCTTGTGCAGCATCAGTCCATTGACCAGTCACAGTGGTGGTGTCCTCTGCTGCCATATATCCAGTATTACTGCCGTATAATTCCCGTGATACTGGCGTATAATTCCCGTGATAGTGCCATATAATTCCCGGGATTCTGGCATATAATTCCTGTGATATTGCTATATAATTCTCGGAAGACTGGCGTATAATTCCTATGATATTGCTGTATAATTCCTGTGATATTGCAGTATAATTCTCGAAATACTGGCGTATAATTCCTGTGACATTGCCATATAATTCTAGGAATACTGGCATATAATTCCTGTGATATTGCCGTATAATTCTCGGAATACTGCCGTATAATTCCTGTGACATTGCCGTATAATTCTCGGAATACTGGCGCATAATTCCTGTGATACTGCCATATAATTCCAGTGATACTTTCGTATAAACCCTGTGACATTACCGTATAATTCCTGTGATATTGCCATATAATTCTCGGAATACTGGCGTATAATTCCAGTGATACTGGTGTATAATTCCTGTGATATTGCCATGTAATTCTCTGGATACTGGTGTACAATTCCCGTGATACTGGTGTATAATTCCTGTGATATTGCCGTATAATTCCTGTGATATTGCCATATAATTCTCAGAATACTGGCGTATAATTCCTGTGATTCCGTATAAATCCAGTCCAGTGGTGCTGCCATATAAATTCAGTGGTGCTGTCCTGTGCTGTATATTATTTACTCCAAATAAAGGGTTTATTAACATTTAATCCAAATAATTTTTACAGGGTTTGCCCTGTGTGGTGTAGGGGTACGCTCTCTTGTGCCGCATATTGTGTTATATAACTCCCGAAAAATAATGGAGAACAAACATTTAGAGGATAAACTAGGGAAAGATCAAGAACCACTTCCTCCTAGTGCTGAAGCTGCTGCCACTAGCCATGACATAGATGATGAAATACCATCAACGTCGTCTGCCAAGGCCGATGCCCATTGTGATAGTAGAGGACATGTAAAATCCAAAAAGCCAAAGTTCAGTGAAAAGACCCAAGAAAAGAAATTTAAATGGTTTGAGGAGACATGTAAACTTGCCAATATGCCATTTACGACACGGAGTGGCAAGGAACGGCTGAGGCCCTGGCCTATGTTCATGACTAGTGGTTCAGATTCACATGACCATGGAAGCCCTCATAACTGAGGCCTTGACACTTATGTTGGTGTTAGACGTGCGTCCGGTATCCGCCATTAGTGCAGTGGATTTAGACAATTGATGGAGGTATTGTGTCCCCGGTACCAAAACCCATTTAGATTCCACTTCACTAGGCAGGCGATACCGAGATTTTGCCATTTAATTCCAGTGATTTGGACGTATAATTATTAATTACAGTGATTTTGGCAATTAATTACAATGATTTGGACGTATAATTACAGTGATTTTGCCAATTAATTCCAGTGATTTGGATGTATAATTATTAATCACAGTGATTTTGCCAATTAATTCCAGTGATTTCTCCCATCCACCCTTATGTTGCAGAATTGGGCCCCCACAAAACAAGCTGCCAATTGTCTCTACGTACACAAACTGGCTCTACATAGGCAAGATGTCGCCATATCAGATGTCACCATCATCATCATCATCCGATTCCTCACCCCCATCAGTGTGCACATCCTCTTCTTCACACACAATAAATTAGTCCCAGCTGGAATCCACCATTACACGCACTTCTATATATTTTAGATGCAATTGCCAAAAAATATATTTGCAAAGCACTTTTCAGAAGCCTCAGTCACTAATTTGGCAATTCTTACCACACTTTGGGGCATATTCAATTCAAACCAGATGAGGGTGCTGAGGGAGAGCAGCGGGGAGACGGGGGTAAGCGGCGTGGAGACGGCGGTGAGCAGCGGGGAGATGGGGAGAGCAGCGGGGAGAATGCGGTGGGCAGCAGGGAGACGGGGGAGAGCAATCGCTACAGCAGTTTAGCTGGAGGATGGGGCACCGCCGACAAACCTCACCGCAGTGTCCACCCGGCTCCAGCAAGCGGGACCTCGCTTGCTGGAGCCAGGTGGACGCTGCCGTGAGCGGTGGCTGTGACACATCCTCCTGCATATGCTGTGTTGTAGCCGCTGCTTTCCCCCGTCTCCCCGCGGCTGTCCCCTGTCTCCCCCCTGTCTCCTCCTCTCAGCTCCCTCAATGTCCCTCATCTCAACCCGACTTTTTTTAAAGTCGGATTGAGATGTGGTCAGAAAGGGGGCCAAAACCTGTCGGATTTGGCCCCGTTTTTTTGGCCCCGTTTTCGACAGAAGCACGTGGATCGGCAGCTATTCCGCCAATCCTCGCTTTCCTTGCTTTCCGGCAAGTCGAATTCCATGCACATTTGGGTGAGTACATCTAAGTGTATATTATGGAGAGCTGGAGGCTCTGTGACATTGACCTTTTCCCAGTTTATGAGCTGGTAATATTTTGATGCCTTTAAAATGATTTCAGGTACTTGAAATACCGGCACATTTTCAGATGGAGATACACTTAACCTAACCTACAAGATGCAGCTCAAACCAAGCAACCTAATATCTCGACTGTCTTCTGTGATCATCAACAAAAGGATATTTTCTGGATGAGCCCAGAAAGCATTCCTGCGGAGTACAGGATTGATGACATCTCTTAGTGAGACAGGAAGGTGCTTAGAGAGTTTTACTAACTGCTAGAAGTGTCTTGAACTATTCTTACACTTTGGTTTAGTTTAAAAAACAAACAAACCACACAACAGCATACACCTTTTGGATGTACGTTACAAATGTGACAAGGTCCGCAGATGAATTTGGGGTTCCAACGTAATTACGCAGAATTCTGTTGGCTGTAGCCGGAAATTGTGCATGTGGTGGATTACCTGGCAACATGTTGGCTAGGTCTTCAGAGCAGGAACCACTGTTTACTGCATTACACATGTTAAAAATATATTTTTGGTTGGTATTCAACTCAGATGTAATGTCTGGGGGGTAGTATTTACTTTCTTAAATTTAACGACAGGAAACTTGTGGCATTCCAAGGGGCTTTTCACAATGGGACCAGAGTACTGATCTGCACATCTCGTTCCTCCATCAATGCTGGAGACAGGCTGGACAACAACAATGCAGTATAACACAGTATACCTCTAGCAGCACTACCAGAGCACTTTGCAGTAGTGTTCTAGTGTAGAAACAAAATCTTTATGTGCCGGTCAGCCGACTAAGATATCATCCAATTTAAAAAACAAAACAAAATGGCAATCATCTTCTCAAGTGGTACTACAATCTTTTTTTTGACCTTCACAATCGATGCAGAAACTTTTTTTTAAACCCTCCCTAATGCACATCTAATACTGTAGCTATGTTATGGTGTCAGTAATCGGCTGTGTAACTGGGTGGCTGCTGTCATACTTGCTTCCCTTGCAAAGGATTGTTTAACAGTCAATTGTTTTGTTAAACTACTACAAGTAGTCTTTCTGGTCCCCTTCTGGGATGAAGATCCACTTACAGCAGAAGCAGCAGCAGCAGAAGACGTAGCACTCAAGTATCCTTCTGAGGAAGTCCAGATAAAAAAGGAGTCATCCATGCTTATAAAATTGGATGCAAGACTACTCATGATTAAGGATACTGATGATTAAAGTGTTGGTGGTGGAGATTGTAGGCACTTGGATCTAACAGGGAGAAGGGAGATAGGTGACGCCGTACTGGTTGTTGTTACATTTTTAGCCAAAGTTTCTGAATTTGTCAAAAACTTTTGATGAATATGCTGCAAGTTACGTAACAGGGAGGAGTTTCCTAGATGGTTAAGGTCCCTACCTCTACTTACTATGGCTTTACAAAGGGTACAGATGGCTTGTCCAGATTTGGCCAGAAATAATTCCATACTTAAGAGGTGGAGCCTGATTTACACAAACAGCAACCTCATCAACATCCTCATCATCAACATCCTTATTAGCGCCAGCTACACAAATATACTCCTCATCCTGGTGCACTTCCACAGAAGCATCCTCAATTTCTATGTCAGCATGTTAACTTGTGCTGCTCATCCCCACATCTGCAGAGGGCACACAAATGGTAGAAGGAGGCTCCTCTTTGAGTACAGTATTGGAAAGGTCAGTCTCACACATGGCACTCGCAGACTTAGACTCTCCTCAGGGATTTGTGATGTTTCTGAGCGCACAGTTGGTTCCTTTGCCTTAACAAGTTTCATGTTTTTGATTTAAAGGGCTTACATCATTAGAGGAGGCAGAACCACCAGTTATAAATCAAGGCCAAGGCCTTAGCCTTTCCTTGCCACTTCATGTGGTGAATGGCATATTGGAAATTTTATGTTTCTCTGGAGCTAACTTAACTTTTGATGTTTTTTACTTTACCACTGTGGTCGGAGACCCTCCTCAGCCACATGGTTAATGGCAGCCATGCCACTGAAGGGGTTAACCCTCCATGCCCAACACCATGGTTAAGAGACAATGGAGCACCAATTTTAAATGGACAAATTGGCTCTAGGCACCATGCACTGTAAATGACTGAAATCTATGTGTAATGTGTTTTAACATATCATATTTAGTTCTGCATATGCCATATACAGTTATAGAACTGCACGTTTTATAATGTATTTATATCTAAGATGTGTTTAAATGTATTTGAAGGGAAAAAATGCTCTTAGGTAGTCACTTTTGGAAACAGTCATGGTACACTCTCACATAGAAAGTCATTTGTTAAGTAACTTCCTAGTTTGATCAGATCTTTAGATGTTGATCAGTGCACTGCAGGTAATGAGCTTGGGTTCTGCAATTCCTGTGAGAAGGCGTAAGAGTGAAATTTCTAATACTTTGGTTACAGAACTTGTGAAATGGCCCATAGGTGGTCTTTGGTGTGTCTGTGCTTTTGGGGAAACCAGCTTGTTTTCAATGATTTCCTGTATATTCGCTACAGATGCGTGAATGGCAGGGGGAAACAATTTGTATACTTTGCATAGGTTGTTTTCCTGTACATCTTGTGATAAGCAGGAATATGCCAAATGTAGCCCCGTTCTTCGACGGTCCTGGTACGAGCCTAGCGTCTACAAGTTCCGCTTTCGATCATATTACCATTCAGAGCAGTGCCGTAACTAGACATTTTAGCGCTGTGTGCAAGAAACAGCATCGGCGCCCCCCCCCCCATATTTTAAACCGGGCCAGTGCAAATCGTAGACACGTGCCAAAACTATAGGGGCATGGCTTCTAGGGGAAGGGGTGTGACCACAAAATAATACCAATTCATATTACGCTGCACAGTAGTCTCTATTACTCAAATTACACTGCACACTTACACACTTTACACCAGGTAGAGCCCTTATCACACATTACACCAGGTAGAGAAATAGGTAGAGAAATATAAAATAACATTCTTGTTTTAAACATCACTCACCACCCCAAGCTCTGTGACTGAGGGCAGGTGGGGAAAAGGTCACCGGAGGTCTGACTCCGGACTCGCTGGGCTGCTGCTGCACTGTGAGCTGGAATGCCTCCTCCTCAACCCCCATGTCATCATGTCTCTCCCTAGAGACACTGCAGGGGGAAAGGAGCATCAGATCCAGGGGAAAGGTGGCGCTGTTATACAGAGGGAGCAAGAAGGAATGAGAGAGTGTTATACAGAGGGAGAGACCAGGAAGAGAGTGTTATATGGAGGCAGCATGGAGGAAGGAGACAGTGTTATACAGAGGGAGAGAGGAGGAAGAGGGTGTTATACAGAGGGAGAGACAAGGAAGGAGAGAGTATTATACGGAGTGAGCGCAGAGGAAGGAGAGTGTTATACAGAGGGAGAGAAAAGGAAGAGAGTGTTATACAGAGTGAGCACGGAGGAAGGAGAGAGTGTTATACAGAGGGAGAGAGGAGGAAGAAGAGGGCGTCATACAGAGAAGGAGACGAGGAAGGAGAGAGTGTTATACAGAGGGAGAGAGGAGGACGAAGAGAGTGTTATACAGAGGGAGAGAAGAGGAAGAAGAGGGTGTTATACAGAGGGAGAGAAGTGAGAGTGTGTTATACGGAGGGAGCACGGAGGAAGGAGATAGTGTTATACAGAGGGAGAGAGGAGGAAGAAGAGTGTGTTATACAGAGGGAGAGACAAGTGAGAGTGTGTTATACGGAGGGAGTACGGAGGAAGGAGATAGTGTTATACAGAGGGAGAGAGGAGGAAGGATAGTGTTATACAGAGGGAGAGAAGAGGAAGGAGAGAGTGTTATACAGAGGGAGAGAAGAGGAAGGAGAGAGTGTTATACAGAGGGAGAGAAGAGGAAGGAGAGCGTGTTATAGAGGGAGAGAAGAGGAAGGAGAGAGTGTTATACAGAGGGAGAGAAGAGGAAGAAGAGGGTGTTCTAAAGAGGGAGAGAAGATGAAGGAGAGTGTTATACAGAGGGAGAGATGAGGAAGAGAGTGTTATACGGAGGGAGCGCGGAGGAAGGATAGAGTGTTATACGGAGGGAGCGCGAAGGAAGGAGAGGATATTATACAGAGGGAGAGCAGAGGAAGAAGAGGGTGTTATACAGAGGGAGAGAAGTGAGAGTGTGTTATACGGAGGGAGCACGGAGGAAGGAGATAGTGTTATACAGAGGGAGAGAGGAGGAAGAAGAGAGTGTTACACAGGGGGAGAGATAAGGTAGGGGAGAGTTACACAGGGGAGAGATAAGGTAGGGGAGAGTTACACAAGGGGAGAGATAAGGTAGGGGGAGATTTACACAGGGGGAGAGATAAGGCAGGGGAGAGTTACACAATGGGAGAGATAAGGTAGGGGTAGTGTTACACAGGGGGGAGATAAGGTGGGGGAGAGAGTTACACAGGGGGAGAGATAAGGTGGGGGGGAGTGTTACACAGGGGGAGAGATAAGATGCAGAGAGTTTTATACAGAAGGAGAGATAAGAAAGATAAGAGAGAGGGGAGAGTGCTATACAGAGGTAAAGATGAAGGAGAGAGCTGGAAGAGAGTAACAGACTTACACACTTCCTGTCACCTCTGCTCCTCCGGAGTGTGGGCCTTCTGTCTCTAACGTCTGCCTGAGCTTGGCTCCGCCCCCTGACAGCCTGAGAGCTCAGTCAGCTCCCAGCAGCAAGGGCTGTCTTCTCAGTCTCCTCTCCTGCAGTGCTGCGCTGTGGGGCCGGCAATAGTAAGAGCGCGGGGGCAGCATCACACGCCGCACCCACTCTGGCTGAGTGATGAAACAGGGAGTAAACTACAGCTACTAGCAGCCCTTGTTGCCAGGAGCTTCCTGCAGCAAGGGCTGCTGGGAGCTGTAGTTTATTTCCTGTTTCTTCACAAGTACGGAGCTGCAGTGCGGGGGGCGCCTCCTGGGTACTGTCAAATTCATTCTTATTCAGCGGGCGTGCGGGTGGTGATGCCAGATGGTGCGCCTACAGTGCATATGCGCTGTGGGCAAGGCACCATTGGCACACACCTAGTTACGGCCCTGATTCAGAGGCCTAGGCAGTGACCAGTGGGGGTAAGCCAATGCCAAGCAGGTGCCACAAAAGTGTGTCGACTCATACACAGCAGTGAGCGGTTATTTAGGTGCCGGTGGTAGGAGACTGAGTAGAAACGTGGTTACAGGTGCCACGGGAATAAAGAGCTTTGTGGTGGCAGCATTGTACTCACCCACTGCACAGTGGGTGGAGTCAGTAACAGGCGGTTACTGGCGGTAAGCGGGAATCCCTCAATTGGCCAGATCCCGTGTGACACAAACCCATTCCGTGACCGCTGGATGCAGCCAGTGAGGGCAGGGAAGGCGTCCAGTCACAACCACTGTAAAATTATATTGCTTCTTTGATTTTAGATGCCCTGACTTAAACCCACTATGTACTTGGGCATCGGCCTTAGTAGATGACATTGACGGATTTGTATCATCATGACTGGTGGCAGCAGCTTCAGCATTATTATGTGCTTCTTGCTCTCCTCTCAATTGTTCATCCTCCATATCTATCAACAAACAGGAACGAAATGGGGTACAGAACACACAACAACAAAAAATGTACCACCTACAGTGTCACAATACATGCATGAGTCAGAAATAATAATATTACACTGTGATACACTTCCATCTACAGTGTCACACGATATATGTATGAGTTCACTTCCACCTACAGTGTCACACAATATATTACACTGTTGTTTACTTTCACCTACTGTGTCACACAATACGTGTATGATAAAGAATATTACACTGCAAAATAACTGGCAATGTTAGTACTACAGTTGGGGTACCACCTATAGTGTCACAATACGTGTATGATTATTATTACACTGCGGTCTAACCAGCAGTGTTACAGAAAAATAATAGTATAGTACACTGGAGTGTATATATATATATATATATATATATATATACTGTTTTTAAATTATATTTTTAACTTTTATTTTTTTAGACCCTTGATGGACCGATAGAGCACCCCTGGATGGACACAGCAACCTGTTGCAGGACACAGCAGCCCATTGATGGACAGACAGAGCACCACTGGACGGACATAGCAGCACTCCTGAATGGACAACACAGTACCCCTGGATGGACAAAGCACGGACATGTCCACTCAATACAAGCTTCACAACTGGATTGAAGTTGGCGTAGTCACTGGGGACCTTTATAAAATTCAAAACACGCAAAAATCCAACAGCGGGAGGATGATATCTTGTCGCATTTTGGGATCCGAGTCAGGCGGAAAAAACCAAGCTGAACATGGATCCTGTCTCGTACGTTATGTTTAAGTGGGTCCAGTTCTCTAATGTGGAGCAGGTTCCTGAACCTCCCCCAGTCAAAACGCTAGAGTGCAAACGTGATCCCATTAGCCACACCTGGAACATGCTTTGTGCTGAAAGAGATATTAAATTGCAAACGATTGGGCATAAGAAGTTTTCTGCCTATTAATTGTCTGAACTACCCATAGGTTATCACACCAAAAAAATAACCATCCGCTTTTCAGGTCTGGCTGCCAGAGCATCCATAATTGGAAAAATCTCCAGCAGGAGCAAATTCAAGGTCAATCCCTCAGATACCCAATCCTCAGGCCAAGGTGCCGTGCTCCAGCTTCCATTAAAAAAAGTGCCAAAACCTGAGGACCCTGCTGCATCTGTGAACAGCTGAAAAACTACAATGGATACATGAGGGGTCACTCAAATCTGAACCCCGTTAAAATGGACCAGAAAAACCTCCCAAACCAAAAGATCTCTGCCAACAAACAAATTATGTGGACTCTGAACACCAGACGTTAACCTCTCCAATTTCCAACAAAATACCCGACCCACTGGATTACCCTGCATGCACAATTGAAAAGACCTAGAAGCAAATGGGCCTGCCGCAGAGTTACCTTACCAATAGCGAGTGGCAAAACAATCCCATCATGCAAGCGCACAATTTTCTCAGCCGGCAAGCAGCAAAAACCTCCCACAGTATCAATTTCAGTACCCAAATATTTTAGCTGGCAAACCAGAACCTCAGTCTTGTCGTTGGCAACAGGGACCCCGAAACTGGAAAACAGCACAGCCTCATAAGAAGGCAAAACTCACATCTAGGTGACTCAGCGGGGCCCACTAAAAGGAAATCATCCAAATAGTTGGCAGTGCCCACCTCCTGAGACCCCATAGACAGCCACCACTGTAAAAAAAAGGAACTAAACTATTTGATATCGATACACGACCGAACACCTCATCATCAAATACCAATGTATGTAAAAACCATCATCAATATTGAATTTGATTTTCGTTTGCTGTCGCTTCACCCGATGGTGCATCGGGTGAAGCGACAGCAAACGAAAATCAAATTCAATATCTAGCTTGCATGTAATAATAATAATAATTTTATTTATATAGCGCTCTTCCTCCCACAGGACTCAAGGCGCTTTACAGACATCAAAAACAATGCACATAATACAGAAGATTTAAGTAATACAGCTATAGACAAATCACACAGACATAAAAGAATACCTTGAGCACACAGTAAGCACAATGCAGGATTGGTGTAAGCATTTTGGGTAATAACTTCCAAGGGTTGTGTATTCCACCCTCACAAGGTACCAGGTGCAGCAGCCATCTGCGTAGGATTACCCAGGGTAGAATAGTCCAACCCTAGAAGAGATAACACAAAATGTGGAGATTGCAGAGTCCTAAAGTTCTGAGTAGGGTTTCCAACAAAACCATCAGGTTCATGTATTTTCAGCCCATCTACAAGTGCACCAGATGAGGCAGCCATGTTGGGTGCACTGTGGGAGATTAGCTGTACAAGAGCCAAATGCATGTATGGGAAAACTGACACGGGTGTAGTTGCATGCTATCCACCGCACGGAAAGATACAAATGAAGAACACCCTGCCCACGAAGGAACCATCCGAGGCAGCCATCTGGGGCGCACTGCGTAGGTTGCTGCTGGCAGGGTGTGCAATAAATGGAGGTAAACATTACAGGAATAGCACACAGTGGAGTGGAAGTAAACTGTATAAAGAAAAAGAAGAGAAAAACACATTTGCAGGAACCAACAGATGGAGGAAAACTGTAATAACATTATTTTGAGAAAATTATAAATGTCCTGGTCTCATGGGAGCAGTGCGGGTGGGTGTGAGAATGTGGGGAGCACACTAATGTCCAATGGAAATGACCCTGCTGGACCTGGTCCTGATGCTCACCCACCTCAGTTCCCTGCTCAGCTTGAGGGGTAGGCCCGGGTGCAGTCATGAGATTCTCGGACAGAGGGGTAGTAGGCATTGGTCCTGGTGTTTTCATGGCAGAGGTGAGGAGAGGCCACATAATGATCATGAGTTGCAGTGTTTGTGGAACTAGTTTAATTAGAGATTCTAGTGTAACCCATTTTCCTAATGGGTTGTAGGGTTAATAAACTTTTAATAAGTGCCTCCACCCATGCTTATTATAAACTGTTATTAGGCTGCAAAAAGGGTTAGCTTGGGAAATCCCTAACTTATATAGGTGTTATTTTGCAGGTGTTCATATGTGTTACCTGAAACCTCTGCTGGCGTACTCTCCTCCGAATTCAGGTACTGTAAGTAACTCACACTTAGAACAAATTCTTTGAGATGGCAAAAATGATTTACTCCACTTAAATATAGGAATAGTAGTATATCATATTACATTCAAAAGAATAGTTCAGAGTAGGTTAAACATTTAAACATTTATCAAAGAATATAATATTTTTTCTATAATACAATATAATATTAGTAAATTTGTTCCCTGTGAACTCCTACTAATTTACTCTTCAACGGAGCGGTAGTTCTAAAAAACTTCAACTACTCCCTCCATACAGAAAACATACTTGACACATACAGTATACAATACTAACACTGTTCTTTTACAGAATAAGTCCTTTGGAGAAAACCCAATGAGTCAGTTATGTGTATACATGTGTGTGTTTATATATATATATATATATATATATATATATATATATATATATATATATATATTCAATTTACTCTGACGACCTCACTGTACTTCCACTGCTCTCACTTTTATGAACTGGCTTCTTTGTACCAATTTTGTGGCTCCTGGTAAATGTAGCTAAACTTTAGAAACTTGTATCCATTTGCTCCTTCCAGTGTATACAGTCATCTATTTGTATCCAATTGGTGATAGTCTGTGGTGCAGATTTAAAGGCCCATACACACTGGGCGATTCTGATCTGAGAGCAGGTCACTTTTGGTGTGTTGAGCTGCTTTCAGCTCAAAGCCGCCCAGTGTGTATGCACAAGCGATGAGCGGTGAGCGCTGATGCGCGCTCCCGCTTCATCGCTGGCGGCTGCCGTTCATCTACTGGTATTACCAGTAGATGATCGGCGGGGTGAGCGGCTTTCCATAGCGTCCTGCTATGGAAAGCCGCTCACCCCCGCTGACATCGCTGGGCAGGGGGGGAAAAGCGCTCGGTGTGTATGCACTGAGCGCTTTTCAGCCCAGCTATGTCAGCGATCATCACTCTGCATACACGCTGGGCAAAAACGCCCAGTGTGTGTGGACCTTTAGGCTTACTGATGAATTTATATATTTCTCCACTATATATCCTATGGAGCCAATTACCTAATAGTGTTTATATTTTTCCAAATGACATTAGTCCCTTAAATTAGATATTGTTTTGGATAGCCTGGCGTGTATAACTATATTCCTTTCCCTCTTTTTACAAACTGTAACCTCAATAAAGTCACAGGAATCCCCTATAATTCCTCTGGTAAATGTGAAGATTTAGGCTATATTACTGCTCCTTTTATATTGCACCAACCACTAATAGTGTTCCAGTTTTAGTGTTCCCTTTAGCCTAAGGACTGGCTGACAATGAATAAGGACAATAGGCTAGTAGTGATCCTTTAGTGTGGATAGGCTGTAGTGCAGGGGTCAGGGAACTTTTTTACCTGTTACTCCAAAATAGATTTAGATACGATGATGTCACCCCCTTGATTTGAAAGGAAGGAAATCATATATTATCGTGCATATATACTGGTTATCACTGTTTATATGGCATTTCTGGGATACAGGGGGTGATTCCGAGTTGTTCGCTCGCTAGCTGCTTTTAGCAGCATTGCACACGCTAAGCCGCCGCCTACTGGGAGTGTATCTTAGCATAGCAGAATTGCTAACGAAAGATTCGCTAATATTCTCAGAACGATTACCCCGCAGTGTCTGAGTAGCTCCAGACTTACTCAGCCATTGCAACCAGCTCAGTTCTTTTCGTTCCTGGTTTGACGTCACAAACACACCCAGCGTTCGCCCAGCCACTCCTGCGTTTTGCAACTCGAACACCTACGTTTTTCCGCACACTCCCATAAAACGTCCAGTTTCCGCCCAGAAACACCCACTTCCTGTCAATCACACTACGATCAGCACAGCGATGAAAAAGCTTTGTTATGCCGTGAGTAAAATACCTAACTTTTGTGTAAAATAACTAAGCGCATGCGCTCTGCGAACCTTGTTGCAGTATAGCGAAAACCGGCAATGAGCGAACAACTCGGAATGACCCCCACTGTGTATGTATATACATATAATTATTGTTTATATATTTTTTGGCAATGAATGGTTAATTAATACTTTCTCCCCAAAACACCAGAATGAATGTAAGAAAGATGATGAAGGGGGAAGGGGGGCACGACTTTTAGAAGACAGATGGTCACATCCTCACCTTAGTAATGTCAGTAGGATTTCCCACTGTTATGTGGGCCACTGTCTGATCCTGCGGAACTCCGTCAGCGGTCAGCCACAGAACACTTCAAGTTCTGTGTGTGGGTTGGCAGGCCACGGGCGGGAGGACAGGACGGGTGGGCGTGAGCGCATCACACCGTGGCCAGGAACACAGCACAGGGCGGCCAGAAGCACAGGGCAGGGTGGGCAAGAGGGAGCGCAGTGTGACATCAGCACGTCACATCATGAGCCGGTCGGTGCTGGAAAGGGCTGTGTCTCGGCAGCGCGACTGTCCATTACCCCCAGGAATTTCATTTTTACCCCATTTGGCGTAATTTACCCCTGTTCCCTGACCACTGATGTAGTGCATATTACAGACCTCTGCTGTCTTCAGTGAATGACTCCGGCCAATCACTTTGAGGGTTGTCTTACTTAGCCACGCCCCTCTCTGTTGTCATTGGTGAGCAGTGAATCCTTTTGTCCTCTTTTAGTGGCTCAGTCAGCCCTCGGAAGCTGTCAGTGCTTCTGCTTGAAACTTGGTTGGCCACTTCAATTCCCTTTCTGTCTGTTGCCTTGAAGCGGAGCGGGCTCAGCGCTCTTCTGCTGCTGTAAGTATGGCCACTGCAGCTTCTAGAGCACTCCGGTAACTGCTCCCCAGGCTCCCCCGATGGCAGACACCACTGTAGTCACTGCTGGCGGCACCACTCGGACACTACGGGCAGCGCCGATCCTTATACCGTCTTCAGTACTAGGAAGGAGACTTCCTCTGGGGTCATTCCGAGTTGATTGTAGCTGTGCTAAATTTAGCACAGCTATGATCAGGCACTCAGACATGCGGGGGGACGCCCAGCACGGGGCTAGTCTGCCCCGTATGTCAGTGTCCCCCCCCCCCCCCACCCTCCCAAAGAAGTTCAAAAGCATCGCACAGTGGCGATGCTTTTGCATTTCAGGAGTGCCTCCCGGCCAGTGCAGCTCCTGCAGCTGGCTGGGAGAACCTCTTCGCTGCATGGGTTGCAGTGGCTGCATGTGATGTCATGCAGCCGCCGCGCCCTCCCCCCCCCCCCCCGCGCGTGCCGCCATCCAGCCCCCTCCCACCCAGCGACCGCCTCTGCCTGTCCATCAGGTAGAGGCGATCGCTAGGCAACTACGGCCTTTGGCCGTCTGGCATGCGCCGGCACTCTGCAGCACCAGCGCATGTGCAGTTCTGATACGATTGCACAGCTGCGAACAAATGCAGTGTGTGATCGGGTATGAATGACCCCCTTCCTCCTCTCCCTGGCACCCGCTAATGTGAGTGTACAGCTCTTTATGTGGGACAGGGAGATAGAGAGAAGCTATTCCCTCCACAGCGTGCCCAGGTCTCTCTCCTTTAGCGGAACGGTCCCCTTTTTATAGTGCTGGCCACTGTCTGCGAGGGCACCTTTTCCCACTAAGCCCGTGTGCCACACTCCTTTGGGCTCATGCCTGATAAAGCTGATTATCTTTACAGGAATGAAAGCTATACCTTAAACATACCTTAAATACACTTTAAACCATCAGCCGCTGCGGCCGCTATACTTAATTCACCCTCTACGCACCTTTTACGCTATTAGCGTACAGAGTCCCGTATCACTGTACGGACTTTGCATACAAACGCCGCGCTGGGGGTACAAAGTACACACAGCGCGCGCACACCCAGAGATACACTTTAAACCTTTACAGTAATGCAATGCAATGCTATTACACTTTAAACCTTATGCAGCAATGCAGTGTGATGCTATTACACTTTAAACCTTATGCAGCAATGCAGTGTGATGTTATTGCACTTTAAACCTTATGCAGCAATGCAGTGTGATGCTATTACACTTTAAACCTTATGCAGCAATGCCGTGTGATGCTATTACACTTTAAACCTTAGCAGGGAAAGAAATACACCACACCAATTGTGATTTTACATCTGGGTTCCGACACCACAGTGGATTATTTCTGAAAGGGGGTTTACAATACAAATCATACACTACAAAACAAGACAATATAACAGAATAATGGCTACAGTCAATGTACATACGTGAGTATATTCGCGTGCGCTTCCCGGTCCGGTCCTCCGTCATCAAATAGATAACGTTGTGAGTCTTGTTGTGTGGCCAGGCTGCAGCAGGCTTTATTTATACAATTCTTCCAAAAGCAATACAATGGATACTGTAATCCCTTTGTCCATTGGACACAGGAATGCACTTTTACAGTACAGGAGAGGTCATAGGTTGATTTGAAAAGGTAGGCGATGTCTTTCTCAACTGCTCTTGTGGGTGGTCTCCTCTGGATTCCCGCCGCATACATAATATACAGTAAATACAGTTTATATCTATATTCTGCTTCTGCACATAACTATCCGCAGGAACATGCGATCTTCCACAGACCAACACCGGAATGTTACCCTTAAAATACCCTACAGCTGGATACCAAACACCACCTTATAACCTTAGTCTGTCCCCTCTTATCCTGTAAAGGTGAATCCCTTTGTTCTGCAACCATTTAAACAGCTATAACTTTCTGATGTGGTGCAAGGAGACTATGTGTACATTGTGCACTATTTGGATTAAATATGTAATGTGTTTTGATGGCTCTCCATGAGTACACAAACTCTGCCGTAAATACCCATACCACGCGCCGATGCGCAGGACCGCGGGAGCGACCATACGCAAATTGCGGATATGTGCACGCACGACAGAACAAGTACACGCGCAGTGGGCATGTGTGTGCAGTTTGTACGTGATGTGTGTTCTGCAATATTTTTCGACTTTGACAGTCCACCCTTTGGCAGTCACCAATAACTGCCACTATCTAATCACTAAACAGAAAAATATCAATACAATATCTACAGACGATTGGATGGTCGGAGGAGAGTTGTAGGTGGGAAAGGTATGACCTAGTGCGATAGTAAAAAGCATGTATGTATGAATCCATGTCTGAGGGGCATGTATCATTGTGCCGTATATGTTTTAGATAAGCTTCGAAGTATTGCGAAGTATACATTAAATCCTTCTCATCCCGTATTAAGGGTCTGTAAGTGGGCCAACAAACACTACCGAGCTCTTTTCGGCTTCTTGTTCCAACAAATGGGGTGCACATTTAGTTGATGATACATGGAGGGGGAACATATGTGAGTGCTAGTATATGTGGATATCACCTGTCGACTATGTGTGTCATTAACTGAAGGTTGTAGAGATGAAGATAAGACACATATCTAAAATACATTCACATAACATTTACATAAACATTCTTGGGTAGGGCTGATGTCTTTTCCGGATGGGTGTATCTGGGCAGAGGGGGAGACAAAGGAAAAACGGGTGAAAGAAACAGGTCATGGAATTCATTTGCAATCCTTATCATAACACTGTCTCTATGGATGGGTCGTAAATTAAATCTGCTGCTATAACAATGCCCTCACTCCTCAAACTCATCAAATTTGTGCCGTGCTTGCGCCGCATCAGAATTCGAACACACCTAAATATCAAGCCAATAATTATGACGACTCCCAGGATACAAAGGAGAAACTTCCCTACACTCATAATAACATTTTGAGCCCACTCTCCTAATCCTGAGAACCAATTTCGTGGGTTAAACCATGAGACCCAGCCGGTCAGCTCATTGCCCACAGCCATCTGGGTAAGGTTGTGTCTCCTCTGGAACTCCCACTTCAACTGCAAGATATCGTCCATCTTTTGATCGATGATCTCCGTGGGGTTGTCAGTGCTGTTCGTGATATATGTACAGCACTTCACACCATATTGAGTTGCCAGAGTAACACAGTACCCACCCGTCACGGCTGTGATATAATTTAGGACCATCCTGTGCTGAATCAGTTCCTTCTTGTAAGCTTGTAACTCCCTTCCCATATACCTGAAGGTGTCGTCATACATCTCAGTGATATTATCTATCAAGTTCGCTAGCGCATGGATATACCTATAATTTATAATTCCTCTGGCAGTACGGGTGATGTCTAATGCGAGAAGGAATTGAATCCCGGTGGATTCGTGGATCAAATCAGAGGCTACGTGCTCTGTCCTCTCTATGAGGTGTCTCTTGACGATGTGTTCATAGTGAGTATGAGTATAAGGAGCCTGAGCACTGCGGTGAACATCTTTCATCTTATCATGGGTTATGGTCATGACCTCTGGCAACACTCTTCCAATATAACACAATCCCTCCGAGCTCGGGGCAAGCCACTTATACGCCTTCCTCCCACATATGAAATAGGCATCATCGGGGAGAACATAGGGGACAGAATATGACATTACCATATTACAAACTTTCCAAGTGAAAAACCCAATCCCTAGTTCTCCCATCTGCTCAGTACAAGTATCAGGCTGGATGATATGAGCACAGTACCCTGGTGATACTTCTCCAACCCACATGGTCTTGCTTCCTCGAGTATACCTATACCGAAAATACCTTCCACTGTTGGCTATTAGGCGTATAAGTTCAGAGTCTATGGGTATCCTATCAGCTCTGTGCGAAAAGGCCATTGTCTGGTTATTCCACGTCACTTCCCAATTTCCCGGTTTTCGGTAATTGGAAATATTGAAACATAATAAGGATCTATCTACATGATACCGGTGGAGCTTCAAACTAGGGTGCCTAGAAATATTGAATTTCTTGTCCACTGGTCTCCCACCCCGTAATTCGAGTACCTCATCTACTGCTAAAGGGTACGGTACTAATCCTGACTTGCTCTGACCTTGAGGTACTTGTGAGCACACACAGCATTCTGTCTGGTTTAAGACCTTACCCACTAGTGAGTGGTAATCACTCAATGGATGACGGTCCATGTCGATATTAAGGCTGGACTGACATCTCTGGATGCACCCATCCTCGACTATGTTCTCACAATTCCTACAAATGCAATTTTCCTCAGACAATAACCCTTCACAGTGCCTCCGAGCTCCCTGACTACCAGATCACTTTCTGATACTCGCCTTTGCTCGAGTGATGTGTTGCTCTTGAGATTCTACAAATCCATCCTCGCCATCAGAACCCATTCCAGATCCTTTCTCGACCTCTCTGGGACCCTCACCGAAACAGACTGTCCTGGTCAACATCAGGATTAACAGGAAAACCCGGAACGCAGTCTCTTGGGGTAAGTCCATCTTGTTAAGGGAAGAGAAGGGAAACAAGAAGGGGGAGAAAGAGAAGGAGAGAAGGAGGGTAGTGGGAGATGGAGAAAATAAAAAAAACTGGTGCGACAACCGCCTCTGGTCTTGTTGTTCTCCGCGCTTAGGTGCCGTGTCAACAGTCCTGCCTCTCAGCTTTCCCGGAACAGACACTCCAGTGATACGATGTTCTCTACACGCTGCTCTTTGTCACGAGTTCTCTCCGGGTCAGCGACCTTTCTGTAGGGAACATAAATCTTGCATTTCAATGTGTTTAACTGTTGTGTATTATCAGTTGTGTGAAGTGAACCATCTGTGGAAAGTGAAAAGAGAGGGGAAATAATAAAAAGAAAATTTGTCAGATTTGCGTTCACCATCAGGCTGTCACACCATCATGTATATCGGTATCTATGCACAGTCTCCCTTCACCAGTATTCCCATTCTCCACCCTTTGTGCATGACCAGGCACACTGATACTGGTGTCCCTATGCTGGTGAGATATACTGGGTTTGGGCAGAACTCTGATAAGACCGAGTAGGCATGTGACGTTTCAACTGTAATCCTGTCGGTGAACTTAAGAGATGAAGAGGAAACTTTGAAGACAAATCAGAGTTTAGTAACAGATAAGTTTGTAGAGGCAAAGAAGATTTTACAAAGTTTGACATCTGGATTGGGCACTACGGGGAATGATTCCCTAATCGGTCTGCTCCCCTAAAAAAATTCTATGTGTGTTATATCTCTACTGGGACTATCCTAGCCATCAATCCAGTATCTTGTCCATTCTAAGTTCATAGGGAACCCGGTATCTTTGAGATAATTTCCTCTACCTGTGATAGACATGCATCTAAAACAGTGAAATGCAACATTAGTCTTCGTGGGTATCTAACCATATTTTTTGCTTCCTGGGTGGGAGCACTCTATATGTATACCATTTCTAACAAAACTCCTGTTAAGTTACTTAGAGATCACTTCTGCTAGAGAAAGAAGCAGAAGTTTAGAGGCCTCCTCCTAACCCCAGTAAGTTCTGTCAAAAGGGTAAAGTTGCATTTATTCTGTTCTTCCCATTAACCGAATCTGTGTTTTCTATATGGCTCGTGATTCCTTACTATATGTCCCTTGATCCCGTCTATGTGTTTAATAACGTGGCTTGTTTTCTCTGTCTAGATTGGCTATGTGTTCTACTACTCCTACAATCTCTGGCAAAATGCCCTTCCTTTTTACAACTGTAACATATTCTCGGTCTTTTTCAAACAGCAGTGGTCTGGGTTTTTGGTTGATGAGACTTTGGTGTAAGGGCCTGTATACTTTGAATCCTCAGCCTCTCCTCCTGTTGTTTTCTACGCCTAACAATATTCTGGTGATGTTTAATTGCGCACTCTCTAAGACAAGCTACTGTGACCCCTTTCCAATTAGGCAAAAATGTTTGTACCCTGTCCCTTACTGTCTTATTGAGTCCGTCCATTAGCACAGAGACAGCCACTTCCCTATAATTCGCATCGTTCCCTGTATCTGATACCCCAGTGTATCTATCCATTATTTGCAGGGCCCGATGGAAATATTCAGATCTCATTTCATTTTCCCTCTGTTTTATGGAGAAAATTCTTCTCCACTTAACGTGAATTGGGAAACACAACTCTAGTTGTCTATTAATTTGTTCTAAGTTCTCCTGATTGTTTTCGTTAGTCATAAGACTATCCGACTCTACCTACAATCGGTGATACATTTTTGGGTGTCAATATTAAGGGTAGGCACGCTTTTAAAAATATCCGCCAGTGTTTGTTTGTCGGTTCATACGCATTACCCAGATATCTGATGAATTTCTGACATCTGGCTAAATGCTTCCGAGGGTCGGGGAATTCTGAAATGATTGATCGCAGCTCATCTCTGGGCCACGGGCAATACATTGCATTATTCCTGGTGAGGATTATTGCCTGACTATCGGTTCCCCCATTGGGAGTTACTATTTCCAAGACAGTGTGTAATCCAAGCGTTCCATTCCTAATCTGTTTACTGTGAGGTGTTGTTGTCTCTGTGCAATGAACTGTCTCACACTTACCGGTAGCTGTGACCTCACCAGTTCTTTCATTGGGGAATACGGTTACTGCTCTACCTGGTTGGACAGGCCCCACCTGAGTTTCCTGCAAAGTGACTGTTTGGAGGAGAGCTGGAATTTGGCTGGATCCTTCATCTTCTTGTGACCTATAACCTTGAAAAGACTTCAAAACAGGATACATCTTGCAAAAATTAGGGTTAATACATTGTTTTTGCATACTACTATCATTTACGGATATACCATTGACTGTAGCCATCTCTTCCCCTTCGACCTGTGTCGACAATAGTGTGTTTGTGTTCCCATTACCGCTAGGTTTTGAACCTGTTTTGCGAATTTGTTCTCTTTGCATATCCCCCTCCTGTTGCCATAAATTTAAACAATCTGTATGTCTAATCCTTTGCTTTCTGGATTTTATTAAACATATTCTTATCCTTAAATTCTGCAATACCTCTGGTTCAAAACTGCCCACTTTAGGGAATGGTACCCTATCTTTGTCAGTCATACGTTCCCATTCAGACAAAAAGTCTTCAATACTTTTTCCTTCAAACTTCGCTGACCCCATGGGCCGCGGCTCTTCAACCTGAACCCTGGTTACAAAACGTCCCTTACTTGAGCAACTGGCTCCCATAATTGTGGGCCTTTTCCCACAAACACCAAAATACTCAATATAAGGTAACGGTGAAAGTTCTCCGAGCGCTCTTCACCCGCTCACCACCCACGTTGGCCAGTACTACCATACACTGTCGATAGCGAAGGCAATGTACCCAACTTAGGGCCCTATGTGACCTATATTTACTGGAAGTTTTTTGGAATAACTTACCCTTTCCAGTAAAGTATCGGCCGTTGGAGATTTTCCTGAGAGAGACCAGCGAAAACTCCCTATGCACTTTATTATACACAAATCACGCTTGCGTATGATCTATACAGCGCTGATGATACAGCGATTTTACGCAAAAGCTCGTAAAAAGGATGTCACGTTGTGCTATATATCGCACCCACAAACGCGCGGTCCAATCGCACAGCGTATAGGTACTTGTTACTTATCTGCCGTACGACCACTGGAATCGATTTTCAGGCTGCAAAACCTCAGCCAGAGCGTATATTAAAAAAACTATATGGGTCACAACACAATTCACAATTCCCTACCACGCTCCTGTAAGTCTCCTCACGACTTACGTATTAAACCTTATATTAACGTGAGTCAGCCGCCTCACGCCACCAAGTCTCCACTCACTTGATGTACCACACGACGAGATTCCGAAATCCGGGGTTCAAATTTCCACTCGCTCCTACGTTCGCTCACTCAAATACACTTTGGTTTTTCTGTACAGAAAATTATCATTCATTCGGATAAGCAGTTTTACTCCCAGAGGCAATACAGTAAATAAGAGTTTTATACTAAACTTTGGAAACTGGGCAATCGTAGCGTGGCTACTGTCCCACGTGTACTTATGTGCGGACGCAATAAAACAACTCACACAATTTCTATAAATGTGAGCAATATTAACTATAATCGCTCACGTAACACGCCACACAGTTTCTTTTCTGTATAAACCCTTATAACTAGGCCAGACTGTGTTTGTGTTTTACACTTACTTCCTTAATATTTATATTATGAATCTAGCAATCAGATCTATGGCAACAATGTGAGCGGGTATACAAAGAGTATGGGTGTACGCTTTTGTTGTGTACGCATTTGGCGCCAAAAAATAAATTCACAGATTTTAAATAGCTTTTTTTTCTGTTTACCTTACGAATTCTACCAGCATCCCTACAAACCATACAGAGCAGACGTCGTCTAATCAGCAAATAAATAGGGTTTCTCAGTGCATCCACCGACCAAGAAAAGGATACGTAGGATAGCTGTCCACCCTTTTGCTGATAGGTTAAGTCTGCTGTGACCTGTTAGGCTGTGGATATGTGGAAAACCGGACGATGCCCTCAATTGATAAAGCTGATTATCTTTACAGGAATGAAAGCTATACCTTAAACATACCTTAAATACACTTTAAATCATCAGCCGCTGCGGCCGCTATACTTAATTCACCCTCTACGCACCTTTTACGCTATTAGCGTACAGAGTCCCGTATCACTGTACGGACATTGCATATAAACGCCGCGCTGGGGGTACAAAGTACACACAGCGCGCGCACACCCAGAGATACACTTTAAACCTTTACAGTAATGCAATGCAATGCTATTACACTTTAAACCTTATGCAGCAATGCAGTGTGATGCTATTACACTTTAAACCTTATGCAACAATGCAGTGTGATGCTATTACACTTTAAACCTTAGCAGGGAAAGAAATACACCACACCAATTGTGATTTTACGACTGGGTTCCGACACCACAGTGGATTATTTCTGAAAGGGGGTTTACAATACAAATCATACACTACAATACAAGACAATATAACAGAATAATGGCTACAGTCAATGTACATACGTGAGTATATTCGCGTGCGCTTCCCGGTCCGGTCCTCCAACATCAAATAGATAACATTGTGAGTCTTGTTGTGTGGCCAGGCTGCAGCAGGCTTTATTTATACAATTCGTCCAAAAGCAATACAATGGATACTGTAATCCCTTTGTCCATTGGACACAGGAATGCACTTTTACAGTACAGGAGAGGTCATAGGTTGATTTGAAAAGGTAGGCGATGTCTTTCTCAACTGCTCTTGTGGGTGGTCTCCTCTGGATTCCCGCCGCATACATAATATACAGTAAATACAGTTGATATCTATATTCTGCTTCTGCACATAACTATCCGCAGGAACATGCGATCTTCCGCAGACCAACACCGGAATGTTACCCTTAAAATACCCTACAGCTGGATACCAAACACCACCTTATAACCTTAGTCTGTCCCCTCTTATCCTGTAAAGGTGAATCCCTTTGTTCTGCAACCATTTAAACAGCTAAAACTTTCTGATGTGGTGCAAGGAGACTATGTGTACATTGTGCACTATTTGGATTAAATATGTAATGTGTTTTGATGGCTCTCCATGAGTACACAAACTCTGCCGTAAATACCCATACCATGCGCCGATGCGCAGGACCGCGGGAGCGACCATACGCAAATTGCGGGTATGTGCACGCACGGCAGAACAAGTGCATGCGCAGTGGGCATGTGTGTGCAGTTTGTACGTGATGTGTGTTCTGCAATATTTTTCGACTTTGACATGCCCTTTCCCAGTTCCACACTACTAATGCCAGCCTCTACTGCTCTACACATCATGAATTAGTGTACACAATAATATACAGCTGTACAGACAACTTTACATACAGAACATATGGGGAATATATATTTTTAAGTCTAATTTCATAACTAATATATAATGACAGCATTACCAACACAATATACCCTAACAGGGGTTACACTAGCATAGTCCAAATCCAGTTCAAACTCCGTTTCTAACTTCATCCTTAAAATACATCCTTAACAAATTAATACTTCACAAATGCTTGCAGGCCAAGTCCTGACTGCAGGTCTTGAGTATATTGCTCTTAAATGCTACAACTATATCAACTGGCAAAGGGGGGAGGTGTGCAATCAGAAGTACAGCTAATTAACAGAGGGGATTTTGCATTGAAGTCAGATCACAGACAGTTGCAGACAAACTTTCTTGGGGTGTGAAAAGTGTAGCCAGAGAGAGATTGAAAACTCAGATATACAAGCATGAGGATAGTTTTTTTTACTTCACAAATGCTTGCAGGCAAAGTCCTGACTGTAAGGGCACTAGCACCAAAGGAACGCACCATGTCAAGGGCATCTGTGGCTAGCTTCTCCTGAGCCACTAGTAGGTCTACCACCAGCTGCTTTAATGCGGTCCTTGATGGGATGAGTCCCTTCACAGCAGATAAAGAGGCGACGAAAACCAACACCATAAATCCAAAGTGTATTGCCTGTTATAAAGGGCAAAGCACTTACCATGAGCAGTCCTTTGGCTGGAGAGCTCTAAAGTTGCTGCCAACAGCCATCCCCACAACCCCTCCAAAGGCACAGTATGTGGGTTCCGTCTCCAGCTGCATCCGCTGTGGTTGGGTCACATCAACACAGACCTCTACATCCATGTTGCTGAAATGTATCACATTCCCACCATGTTGTTTACAATCAAACTCTTTGTTGTAAATACGTCGCAATGCACTGTGAGCCAAGCTGAAAAGCTTGTGAATCAGATATAAACGCTTGATCATGTGCTCATCAGGCCTCATCTCAAGGTAGCAGGCATAAAAAAATGTTTATACCCTTCAACCAATTATGACTGGACATGTACTCCTCCTCTCCTGCCCCCCCCCCCCCCACTCTTACCTGCCGCTGAAGCTTTCTTTGCCTTACCCATTAAAGCAAACAAGTTAAAGTAACTACCACACTGAATTCTCTCCTTCACTCGAGGAGCAGTTAGCCCTATCTGACGAACCTGATTCAATGGACATGCTACTACTGGAAGACTGTCAACCCTGTTTAAGCTTTCTTCCATGCTGCCTGACCTCCTGAATTTGAAGAACTCGGGGAAGTGGAGGACAAGCTGATCCTACAGCTCAGACCTTGGGCATGCTTGCACTTACTAGCTGAGGGACGCAACCCACGCACACCCCCTTCGTCAGCAACCCCAGAACACCCATCGCTATCTGCCACATTTACCTGAAGACGAGCTAGGGTCCCAATCCGGATCAGAGATTGACTTACCAGAACTCTGCTGGAAACACTGCCCTCTTCTACACCATATGCCATGCTGTAAACCTGACAATGATAATTTTTTTTACTGTCACTCAAAGAGACACCTGCTGTAGGCATACAAGGAGACACAACATCCTGCACAGTAACAACAACATTGCGTGTAGCAGTTCCCACACGTACAGCACCACCACTCGCTGTCAAGGTCGCCATAACTGCCGGCACCACTGCACGCACAAAATGCGGGGCCACTGACCCAGTGTCTGTCCCCAAGCCCTCAAGCCCCACCCCCATAAATGGGACCGGTGGTTAGCAGCAGGGTGGGGGCAGATACTAAGGATACACACAGGGTGAATATAGTCGACACGTCCCAGCCTCTTCTGAAAGCCTCAGGCACTGCTACAGAATGTGCACAATCTATCACATGCCACTGCCAGCTGCAAAATACATCGCTCCAAACTCTTTTTGGCTAGAAGATTGAGTCTGCCTGCCCCTTATATGCATTGCCTCAGAACCTGCCTGACCAACCTTCCCCTCAAACAAGCTGCTTTCTTCCCTCGGGTTGTAACTACCCTGCTCACATACCACCTCAAGATGGCTCCCATGCTGATGCACTGGTGCGTACCACCCTCAGAAACCCTGAAGAAAGATGGAAAGTCCTGCGGGCCACCTACTCCGCTTCTTCTTAGAGCACGGCATCCAGTGGCCCAATCCTGCCTAATTACTAGGTTCCTTGCTGATGTGCATCCCCATGCTGCACGTGACCCATACCTATTACCGTCTAAGGTAACCTCTGCAGCAACACAAGCATACCCTCCAACATTTTACTCATAAAAATCGGGACAAATTCGGAAAAGGGGCATGGTCACAGGTAGCCACACCCCTTTTCCAATACTTTTAATGAAAGTTTGGAGAACCAAAAATCGGTACAGACCATAAAAAAAAGGTACTGTACCTGCCAAAAAGGTACAGTTAGAGGGTATGCACAAGGGGCAATGGACCCAAACAGCCCCATAATGGAGACCTGGCTTGCCTAGCCGTGAGTTCTCCCCACCACATACAGCCTGCCTTGACACATCAGCATTGACCCGCTAGCCTCCACATCCATGAAGTAGTGGGTGGTGAAAGCCAGGCTAATCCTGGGCCTGTCCTTAGTACAGGTTGGGTATCCCATATCCAAATATTCCGAAATACGGACTTTTTTGAGTGAGAGTGAGATAGTGAAACCTTTGTTTTTTGATGGCTCAATGTACACAAACTTTGTTTAATACACAAAGTTATTAAAAATATTGTATTAAATTACCTTCAGGCTGTGTGTATAAGGTGTATATGAAACATAAATGAATTGTGTGACTGTACACACACTTTGTTTAATGCACAAAGTTATAAAAAATATTGGCTAAAATGACCTTCAGGCTGTGTGTATAAGTTATATATGAAACATAAATGAATTGTGTGAATGTATACACACTTTGTTTAATGCACAAAGTTATAAAAAATATTGGCTAAAATGACCTTCAGGCTGTGTGTATAAGGTGTATATGAAACATAAATACATTCTGTGCTTAGATTTAGGTCCCATCACCATGATATCTCATTATGGTATGCAATTATTCCAAAATACGGAAAAATCCGATATCCAAAATACCTCTGGTCCCAAGCATTTTGGATAAGGGAAACTCAACCTGTATTATAAAAAAACAGGGACTTAGCAGAGGTACTGTAAGGAAAAAACCAAGAAATATAAGAACAGGTGAGGGGAAAGGAAAGAGAAAGTAAGACGAGGATAGAATGAAACAACGGGACAGTAGTAATAAGAAAGGAAAGATGTTTCAGGGTCTCAAGCCTTCATACAGATGTGTCCTGCTACATCATTGCTCCATGCGCCATGCAGCGCACCCTGTTATTTGCACCCTGCTTTGCCGCTGCTTGGCATTCTAAGTAGCATCATGCTACAGTAAGTCGCAACGCAACGTACTGAGGTGCTGGAGAAGCCAGAGAATGTAATACAACTTTCTGTCCACCAGATGTAACTTTTCCTAAACTGTACTGTGTATGAATTGAATAGCGAACAAACTTCTGTTCAGAGATACATACATTCAAATGGGATCATCAGCGCCATTTCCCTGCATTGGTTATAAGGCACAATGATCCCTATGGCTACATGCATTTTATATAAGGTTTCTCGTGGCCACTACAGTATATGGAACCTCTTGTAAAACACAATACACAAACAAATCCTGTGTCTTTTCTTCAACAAGTAGGGTATGGGTCGTTGGATAGACACAACTTAGGTCGACAGTCATTAGGTTGAACATGGAAGGTCGACATGCATTAGGTCGACAAGGGGCAATAGGTCGACATGTACTAGGTCGACGGGTCAAAAGGTCGACATGAGGTTTTTGACTGTTTTTGGTGTCGTTTTCTCCGTAAAGTGACGGGGAACCCCAATTAGTGCACCGTGTCCCCAGATTACCGTTCCAGTCATAGTCCACATGGATCGTTAAGTATGGAAAAAATTAAAAAAAAAAAAACTCATGTTGATCTTCTGACCTGTCGACCTAGTACATGTCAACCTAACGGCCATGTCGACCTAATGCATGTCGACCTAATGGCATTGTCGACCTTCAGTGGTCAACCTAATGTGTCGACCTAAGTTGTGTCAACCTAACGACCCGTAATCCAACAAGTAGATCTTACTAAGTTTGGGGCTCATTTACATTGGGTGTAAGTCATTTTCATGACACGCCTCTCAGATGTAGCAGTACACGTCCGCACTGATAGGTATTACTTTCACAATCTCCCTGAAATGCTTTTATAACAGTAGGCAAGTATGTCTTTGCGTTCGGGGCCTGGAAAGGGACAATGTCATTGTGTAAATTATTTTTTTTGTGTTTTATCTTCAATACAGGAACAAATATAGGATAAAAACAAATGGTGTGTGAGTCCTGTGTTTTATAAGAATACATATCTGATATCTGCGTTGGTGTGAAGACGCATACACAGGTGGTATTAAGACGCATTTAAACTGCACATGCATCTGCTCCGCAGTGATGTCATGACGTTGGTGATGTCCTGATTGCATCTCATGTGTTTATTTAGTGTCATAATGAGGGCCAGGATGAGGAGGTATAGTAAGGCTCCTTATTCTGCTGAGTCATAGGTACAGGCCACTTGACAACAATGAGGAGAAGCACAGAACCTATGCTAGGATCCGTCGTGACATACTGGCGCAGTTGGGCAGGGATAGGGTCATCCAATCGCTCCAGAGGTGATGGAGCAATCTCATGAGATGAGGTTAGCAGAGGATGCCGGGCCAAGCTGCATAATGGTACAGTATTCTATTTATTTAATTATTTATTAAGTGTTAACAGGCGTCTTTAAACTACTGTATGTACCTTTAATGTGTACAATACAATGTCTATAGTAGAGATGAGCGCCTGAAATTTTTCGGGTTTTGTGTTTTGGTTTTGGGTTCGGTTCCGCGGCCGTGTTTTGGGTTCGACCGCGTTTTGGCAAAACCTCACCGAATTTTTTTTGTCGGATTCGGGTGTGTTTTGGATTCGGGTGTTTTTTTAAAAAAACACTAAAAAACATCTTAAATCATAGAATTTGGGGGTCATTTTGATCCCATATTATTATTAACCTCAAAAACCATAATTTCCACTCATTTTCAGTCTATTCTGAATACCTCACACCTCACAATATTATTTTTAGTCCTAAAATTTGCACCAAGGTCGCTGGATGACTAAGCTAAGCGACACTAGTGGCCGACACAAACACCTGGCCCATCTAGGAGTGGCACTGCAGTGTCACGCAGGATGTCCCTTCCAAAAAACCCTCCCCAATCAGCACATGACGCAAAGAAAAAAAGAGGCGCAATGAGGTAGCTGACTGTGTGAGTAAGATAAGCGACCCTAGTGGCCGACACAAACACCGGGCCCATTTAGGAGTGGCACTGCAGTGTCACGCAGGATGTCCCTTCCAAAAAACCCTCCCCAATCAGCACATGACGCAAAGAAAAAAAGAGGCGCAATGAGGTAGCTGACTGTGTGAGTAAGATTAGCGACCCTAGTGGCCGACACAAACACCGGGCCCATTTAGGAGTGGCACTGCAGTGTCACGCAGGATGTCCCTTCCAAAAAACCCTCCCCAATCAGCACATCACGCAAAGAAAAAAAGAGGCGCAATGAGGTAGCTGACTGTGTGAGTAAGATTAGCGACCCTAGTGGCCGACACAAACACCGGGCCCATTTAGGAGTGGCACTGCAGTGTCACGCAGGATGTCCCTTCCAAAAAACCCTCCCCAATCAGCACATGATGCAAAGAAAAAAAGAGGCGCAATGAGGTAGCTGACTGTGTGAGTAAGATTAGCGACCCTAGTGGCCGACACAAACACCGGGCCCATTTAGGAGTGGCACTGCAGTGTCACGCAGGATGTCCCTTCCAAAAAACCCTCCCCAATCAGCACATGACGCAAAGAAAAAAAGAGGCGCAATGAGGTAGCTGACTGTGTGAGTAAGATTAGCGACTCTAGTGGCCGACACAAACACCGGGCCCATTTAGGAGTGGCACTGCAGTGTCATGCAAGATGTCCCTTCCAAAATACCCTCCCCAATCAGCACATGACGCAAAGAAAAAAAGAGGCGCAATGAGGTAGCTGACTGTGTGAGTAAGATTAGCGACCCTAGTGGCCGACACAAACACCGGGCCCATTTAGGAGTGGCACTGCAGTGTCACGCAGGATGTCCCTTCCAAAAAACCCTCCCCAAACAGCACATGACGCAAAGAAAAATAAAAGAAAAAAGAGGTGCAAGATGGAATTGTCCTTGGGCCCTCCCACCCACCCTTATGTTGTATAAACAAAACAGGACATGCACACTTTAACCAACCCATCATTTCAGTGACAGGGTCTGCCACACGACTGTGACTGATATGACGGGTTGGTTTGGACCCCCCCCAAAAAAGAAGCAATTAATCTCTCCTTGCACAAACTGGCTCTACAGAGGCAAGATGTCCACCTCATCATCACCCTCCGATATATCACCGTGTACATCCCCCTCCTCACAGATTATCAATTCGTCCCCACTGGAATCCACCATCTCAGCTCCCTGTGTACTTTGTGGAGGCAATTGCTGCTGGTCAATGTCTCCGCGGAGGAATTGATTATAATTCATTTTAATGAACATCATCTTCTCCACATTTTCTGGATGTAACCTCGTACGCCGATTGCTGACAAGGTGAGCGGCGGCACTAAACACTCTTTCGGAGTACACACTTGTGGGAGGGCAACTTAGGTAGAATAAAGCCAGTTTGTGCAATGGCCTCCAAATTGCCTCTTTTTCCTGCCAGTATAAGTATGGACTGTGTGACGTGCCTACTTGGATGCGGTCACTCATATAATCCTCCACCATTCTTTCAATGGTGAGAGAATCATATGCAGTGACAGTAGACGACATGTCCGTAATCGTTGTCAGGTCCTTCAGTCCGGACCAGATGTCAGCATCAGCAGTCGCTCCAGACTGCCCTGCATCACCGCCAGCGGGTGGGCTCGGAATTCTGAGCCTTTTCCTCGCACCCCCAGTTGCGGGAGAATGTGAAGGAGGAGATGTTGACAGGTCGCGTTCCGCTTGACTTGACAATTTTCTCACCAGCAGGTCTTTCAACCCCAGCAGACTTGTGTCTGCCGGAAAGAGAGATCCAAGGTAGGCTTTAAATCTAGGATCGAGCACGGTGGCCAAAATGTAGTGCTCTGATTTCAACAGATTGACCACCCGTGAATCCTTGTTAAGCGAATTAAGGGCTCCATCCACAAGTCCCACATGCCTAGCGGAATCGCTCCGTGTTAGCTCCTCCTTCAATGTCTCCAGCTTCTTCTGCAAAAGCCTGATGAGGGGAATGACCTGACTCAGGCTGGCAGTGTCTGAACTGACTTCACGTGTAGCAAGTTCAAAGGGCATCAGAACCTTGCACAACGTTGAAATCATTCTCCACTGCGCTTGAGACAGGTGCATTCCACCTCCTATATCGTGCTCAATTGTATAGGCTTGAATGGCCTTTTGCTGCTCCTCCAACCTCTGAAGCATATAGAGGGTTGAATTCCACCTCGTTACCACTTCTTGCTTCAGATGATGGCAGGGCAGGTTCAGTAGTTTTTGGTGGTGCTCCAGTCTTCTGTACGTGGTGCCTGTACGCCGAAAGTGTCCCGCAATTTTTCTGGCCACCGACAGCATCTCTTGCACGCCCCTGTCGTTTTTTAAATAATTCTGCACCACCAAATTCAAGGTATGTGCAAAACATGGGACGTGCTGGAATTTGCCCATATTTAATGCACACACAATATTGCTGGCGTTGTCCGATGCCACAAATCCACAGGAGAGTCCAATTGGGGTAAGCCATTCCGCGATGATCTTCCTCAGTTGCCGTAAGAGGTTTTCAGCTGTGTGCGTATTCTGGAAAGCGGTGATACAAAGCGTAGCCTGCCTAGGAAAGAGTTGGCGTTTGCGAGATGCTGCTACTGTTGCCGCCGCTGCTGTTCTTGCGGCGGGAGTCCATACATCTACCCAGTGGGCTGTCACAGTCATATAGTCCTGACCCTGCCCTGCTCCACTTGTCCACATGTCCGTGGTTAAGTGGACATTGGGTACAACTGCATTTTTTAGGACACTGGTGAGTCTTTTTCTGACGTCCGTGTACATTCTCGGTATCGCCTGCCTAGAGAAGTGGAACCTAGATGGTATTTGGTAACGGGGGCACACTGCCTCAATAAATTGTCTAGTTCCCTGTGAACTAACGGCGGATACCGGACGCACGTCTAACACCAACATAGTTGTCAAGGCCTCAGTTATCCGCTTTGCAGCAGGATGACTGCTGTGATATTTCATCTTCCTCGCAAAGGACTGTTGAACAGTCAATTGCTTACTGGAAGTAGTACAAGTGGGCTTACGACTTCCCCTCTGGGATGACCATCGACTCCCAGCAGCAACAACAGCAGCAGCGCCAGCAGCAGTAGGCGTTACACGCAAGGATGCATCGGAGGAATCCCAGGCAGGAGAGGACTCGTCAGAATTGCCAGTGACATTGCCTGCAGGACTATTGGCATTCCTGGGGAAGGAGGAAATTGACACTGAGGGAGTTGGTGGGGTGGTTTGCGTGAGCTTGGTTACAAGAGGAAGGGATTTACTGGTCAGTGGACTGCTTCCGCTGTCACCCAAAGTTTTTGAACTTGTCACTGACTTATTATGAATGCGCTGCAGGTGACGTATAAGGGAGGATGTTCCGAGGTGGTTAACGTCCTTACCCCTACTTATTACAGCTTGACAAAGGGAACACATGGCTTGACACCTGTTGTCCGCATTTCTGTTGAAATAGTTCCACACCGAAGAGCTGATTTTTTTGGTATTTTCACCAGGCATGTCAACGGCCATATTCCTCCCACGGACAACAGGTGTCTCCCCGGGTGCCTGACTTAAACAAACCACCTCACCATCAGAATCCTCCTGGTCAATTTCCTCCCCAGCGCCAGCAACACCCATATCCTCCTCATCCTGGTGTACTTCAACACTGACATCTTCAATCTGACTATCAGGAACTGGACTGCGGGTGCTCCTTCCAGCACTTGCAGGGGGCGTGCAAATGGTGAAAGGCGCATGCTCTTCACGTCCAGTGTTGGGAAGGTCAGGCATCGCAACCGACACAATTGGACTCTCCTTGTGGATTTGGGATTTCGAAGAACGCACAGTTCTTTGCGGTGCTACTGCTTTTGCCAGCTTGAGTCTTTTCATTTTTCTAGCGAGAGGCTGAGTGCCTCCATCCTCATGTGAAGCTGAACCACTAGCCATGAACATAGGCCAGGGCCTCAGCCGTTCCTTGCCACTCCGTGTGGTAAATGGCATATTGGCAAGTTTACGCTTCTCCTCCGACAATTTTATTTTAGGTTTTGGAGTCCTTTTTTTACTGATATTTGGTGTTTTGGATTTGACATGCTCTGTACTATGACATTGGGCATCGGCCTTGGCAGACGACGTTGCTGGCATTTCATCGTCTCGGCCATGACTAGTGGCAGCAGCTTCAGCACGAGGTGGAAGTGGATCTTGATCTTTCCCTAATTTTGGAACCTCAACATTTTTGTTCTCCATATTTTAATAGGCACAACTAAAAGGCACCTCAGGTAAACAATGGAGATGGATGGATACTAGTATACAATTATGGACGGACTGCCGAGTGCCGACACAGAGGTAGCTACAGCCGTGAACTACCGTACTGTGTCTGCTGCTAATATAGACTGGTTGATAAAGAGATGTCGTAGTATGTATGTATAAAGAAGAAAGAAAAAAAAACCACGGTTAGGTGGTATACAATTATGGATGGACTGCCGAGTGCCGACACAGAGGTAGCCACAGCCGTGAACTACCGTACTGTACTGTGTCTGCTGCTAATATAGACTGGTTGATAAAGAGATGTAGTAGTATGTATGTATAAAGAAGAAAGAAAAAAAAACCACGGGTAGGTGGTATACAATTATGGACGGACTGCCGAGTGCCGACACAGAGGTAGCCACAGCCGTGAACTACCGTACTGTACTGTGTCTGCTGCTAATATAGACTGGTTGATAAAGAGATGTCGTAGTATGAATGTATGAAGAAGAAAGAAAAAAAAAACCACGGTTAGGTGGTATACAATTATGGACGGACTGCCGAGTGCCGACACAGAGGTAGCCACAGCCGTGAACTACCGTACTGTATTGTGTCTGCTGCTAATATAGACTGGTTGATAAAGAGATGTCGTAGTATGTATGTATAAAGAAGAAAGAAAAAAAAACCACGGTTAGGTGGTATACAATTATGGACGGACTGCCGAGTGCCGACACAGAGGTAGCCACAGCCGTGAACTACCGTACTGTACTGTGTCTGCTGCTAATATAGACTGGTTGATAAAGAGATGTCGTAGTATGTATGTATGAAGAAGAAAGAAAAAAAAAACACGGTTAGGTGGTATACAATTATGGACGGACTGCCGAGTGCCGACACAGAGGTAGCCACAGCCGTGAACTACCGTACTGTACTGTGTCTGCTGCTAATATAGACTGGTTGATAAAGAGATGTCGTAGTATGTATGTATAAAGAAGAAAGAAAAAAAAAACACGGTTAGGTGGTATACAATTATGGACGGACTGCCGAGTGCCGACACAGAGGTAGCCACAGCCGTGAACTACCGTACTGTACTGTGTCTGCTGCTAATATAGACTGGTTGATAAAGAGATGTAGTAGTATGTATGTATAAAGAAGAAAGAAAAAAAAACCACGGGTAGGTGGTATACAATTATGGATGGACTGCCGAGTGCCGACACAGAGGTAGCTACAGCCGTGAACTACCGTACTGTGTCTGCTGCGACTGGATGATAAATAATGATATAAAAAATATATATATATCACTACTGCAGCCGGACAGGTATATATATTATATAATGACGGACCTGCTGGACACTGTCTGTCAGCAGAATGAGTTTTTTATAGAATAAAAAAAAAAACACCACACAAGTGAAGTCACACGACGAGTGTTTAACTTTTTCAGGCAATCACAATATAGTATACTACTAACTATACTGGTGGTCAGTGTGGTCAGGTCACTGGTCAGTCACACTGGCAGTGGCACTCCTGCAGCAAAAGTGTGCACTGTTTAATTTTAATATAATATGTACTCCTGGCTCCTGCTATAACCTATAACTGGCACTGCAGTGCTCCCCAGTCTCCCCCACAATTATAAGCTGTGTGAGCTGAGCACAGTCAGATATATAATATATACATAGATGATGCAGCACACTGGGCTGAGCAGTGCACACAGATATGGTATGTGACTGTCTTGTACTCCTGGCTCCTGCTATAACCTATAACTGGCACTGCAGTGCTCCCCAGTCTCCCCCACAATTATAAGCTGTGTGAGCTGAGCACAGTCAGATATATAATATATACATAGATGATGCAGGCATGCAGCACACTGGGCTGAGCAGTGCACACAGATATGGTATGTGACTGAGTCACTGTGTGTACCGTTTTTTTCAGGCAGAGAACGGATATATTAAATAAAACAACTGCACTGCTGGTGGTCACTGTGGTCAGTCACTAAACTCTGCACTCTCTTCTACAGTATCAGCCTCAGGTCAATCTCTCTCTCTCTCTCCTAATCTAAATGGAGAGGACGCCAGCCACGTCCTCTCCCTATCAATCTCAATGCACGTGTGAAAATGGCGGCGACGCGCGGCTCCTTATATAGAATCCGAGTCTCGCGAGAATCCGACAGCGTCATGATGACGTTCGGGCGCGCTCGGGTTAACCGAGCAAGGCGGGAAGATCCGAGTCGCTCGGACCCGTGAAAAAAAACATGAAGTTCGTGCGGGTTCGGATTCAGAGAAACCGAACCCGCTCATCTCTAGTCTATAGTGGTTTAGCATGAATGCAGCTGGGTAACATAACATAATGAAAGGGGGCAGAAAATTGGGAGCAATGTAATGATGTCGATAGAGTACTTTCAAAATATTGAACTTGAATAGCTCTGTCTATATAAGAAGCTGTGTGTGCATCTTCACACTAACGCAGATACTGTATGTATTCTTATAAAACACAAGAGTCACACACCAAATGATTTAATCCTTTATTTCTGTATTGAAGATAACACAATAACATTGTCCCTTTCTGGGCCTCGAACGCAGGGCGATGGCTATGTAAAGCATCGCCTTAACCGCTAGCCCACACACTCCAGCAATAGGTGCAAGCATACCCGTTGTGCATGTCCTGTTAAGAAAAGGATGGCTATACAGTGAGGTGCCTAGCCATGGAGTGAGCTCAGCAGAGTACCTGAGCATTATTGAACATGAATTGAACTTACTTTGTGAAATATTGAGCTTGCTTCTTTTAACCACCAAAGTTATAGTATGTGTGCCTGTTTGCGTCATTGCTACAGTAAGGTACACTACAAGGTCCAGTGCAGCTCAGTGACATACAATAGCATAGAAGTGAAGCTTGGGAGGAAGTGCCAAGCCGAGTGACTGTTTACAATGCCTGAATGTGACTGGCTGGCTTATCAGGCTCAGCGAGCTTAGCATGCGGTGGCATTGAAGAGAAGTGAATGATGGTGGGGGAGATGGTGAAATGATGAGCATGCAGCTTTTAACCACCAAAGTTAAGTGTGCCAGTTTGCAAAATTATAATTACAAAAACACATTATAATGTATTGAAGATAAAATAATAATGATTTGCAAGCAGGATTCAAACCCAGGGTGACGGCTCTGTAAAATGTTACCTTAACCACTAGCTCACACACTCCAGACATAGATGCAGGTGTGGAGATGTGCCCTGCGGGCGCATCGGCAGCGCTGGGTGCGTGGCGGCGGGTGTCCGGTGCAGGGATTACCCTTTTCCCTGCACCGGACCAGAGGCTGCGGAGGCGTTTGAATCTTGGCGCCCTCCGGGAGCCAATCGCGGCTCCCGGAGCGGCAGCCAATCGGAGAGGGGCGCGGCGAGCCAATCGGCGCTCGCCGCGTCATAGGCCCCGCCCCCGGCGTCTGACGTCAGACGCCGGGCGGGAGCCGTTCGGGGAGGAGGCCGCGCCGAAGAGCGGCGAAGATCAGAGGGACGCCGGGCGCGCGCGGAAGAGCGCGAAGAAGAAAGAAGCCGGGTCCTGGAGAAGAGGCTCGGCGCGGAGAAGAAGACGGCGGCCGCTGAAGAGGCCAGAAGACGTCTGGCTCCTGCAAGAAGATGTCCAGCGGCGGCTGGACGCGGAGCAGCGGAGGCGGCGCCGCTGGCCAGGACGGGTCAGCGGCCGAAGATCCATGGAGCAGGTGAGGCCTCGGTGAGGCAACCTTCACCCCCTCCCCTCTTCCTCCCTCGACCACCAGGGACGGGCATTAGGCCCGAGGGCACAATTCAGGCACTAGGCCTGTGGCGCAGCTAGGAGTTTGGGGCCCCAATATTTGATTAGGTGGTTTGGGCATTAGGCCCAAGCCACCCTACCCCTGCGGCACCAGTTAGGCGGGCATTAGGCCCGAGGGACAAATCAGGCAATAGGCCTGTGGGCAATAGAGGGCATTAGGCCCTAGTGTGTTTTGGCCAATTAGGGAGTATTAAGGTGACCCTGGGCACAAGGCCCAGGTCACCCAACGGGCAGCAAGTTAGGCGGGAGCTAGGCCCGTGGGCGAAGTCAGGCCTCCGGCCTGAGCGCAGTCAGGGGGCGCTAGGCCCAGCGAGTAAGTACCCCCCCAAGGTGAATAAAGGGGGCACTAGGCTCGGGCCACCCGGAGGTGTTTAGGTGGGCAGGCCGTGTGGCACCCACCCCCTTCCAGCGGCAGGTAGGGATTAAAAAGGGACAACACCGTGTGATCTTGTATTCCGATAGTGTGATGTATGTTGTTACCGTGCAGGGCAAAGTGTATGTGTTGTTTAAGTTGTGCATAGTTGTGTCGCACCACCCACACGAGCTAGTTTGAGGGCTCTGTTTATGTAGCTAGTGTAGCGGACGCACACTAGGTTAGAGTTAGGCCCTGCACGGCTGTTTCTCTTTGCCTCCTTACAGGGACCTGTAAGTGGAGAAGATCGGAGTGCAAGACTTGTGATGGTGAGTAGCATCCGTGTACGTTTGTCCCTTGTCTGTCCCCGAGCGCCGGAGTCAGGATTGCTCACGGACGTGAGAATCCCTTTCATCACACTACGTGCGAGAGCGTGAGTGTGTGAAAGCTGGGTGGCTGAGGCTTTGTGCCAGTGATGACCTTTCACCCAACCGGTGAAGGTCGCGGTCACCCCTGGGGTATCCCCTGTTCCAGTAGAAGAAGGGTCGATAACCCCCTTAAGGTAAACCATTCTCTCCTCAGCTCGCTCGTCGGTCAGCTCCGAGAGGGAATCGCCGTGTCCGGATCCGACTGAAGATTTCCAGGTCCGTTGGAGGTTCCGGTACCTGAAGGTGAGAGAGAGCGGCGCCTGGTGAGTACAGAGTCTACACCTGCACGGCAGCAGGCACCACACGTACCGCAGCCGCACCTCTCACACTTGGCGTAGTCGGCAGGATCAAAGAGACCGGATCACGGACACGATGTGGAACGCCACCAAGAAGACCTCCCTGCGGACGGCTCCGGAGAAGACTCACCCCCGGATGTGTACGGACCAGAGCGACTGGGTGACGGTGTCTGGGGCAGACCTCCTGAAGATGGTGCAGCGGTCGGTCCAGCGTGGAAAGGAAGAGCGCCGGGAGAAGGGGCGCAAGAAAGCCGCTGTGATGCCCTGCAAGAAATGTCGGCAAACAGGGCACTTTGCCAGCGAGTGTACTTGGCGAGAGACGTCCCCAAAGAAGGTGGTCCAGGAAGCGCACCGAAGACGTCAGAAGGGCCAAGCGAAGAAGGAGTCCTGGTGTTTGCTCTGCGGAAACTACGGGCATGAGCACAACAGTTGTCCCTGGGACGAAGAGTTGAGCCAAGACGAGGTTGATTCCTGGTGTGAAAACTGTGGAGATCCCCGACATCGGCTCCTAGAATGTCCATGGACGGAAGACAGGACGGACTACGAGGCCACGGTGAAGCAGATGACGGAGTCTCGTCAGCAGCTTTGGGACCGGGTGGCTGCAGAGCCTGTGTGTGCGCTCTGCGAGGCGAGAGGACATGCGCTTCCCGATTGTCCGTGGAATGAAGACCGGATGATTGCGGATGGTCGCGCCCAGAGATGGGAGGAGGAAACCAGGGAAATGGCGCGGAAGACCCTGCTTGAAGGTAGTTCGCAGGTACCCATTTCCTCTGAGCCGGAACCAACGGGTGAAGATTCCCCAGTGAAGGAGGTGGACCAGGAACCCGTCTTGGAGAAGGCGGCAGTGGCCCTCCCTTGTTGGAAGTGTCGGCGACCAGGACATGCGGCCAGTGAGTGCCCCTGGGAAGATGCCGCGGACCTACTCTGTCCCAAGAAAGTGACCCCAGTAACGAAGGATCCTTTCCCGCAGCAGGCGGAGGTGGACGACTGGGAGGTGAAGAGACCACGCTGCGAAGAAAAGCGTGAAAACCCAGTGACGGAGATGTCCGGAATCTCCCCGCGATGGAACCGTCCACGACCAGGACGTGCGGAACAGGAGTGTCCTGGGTACCAAGAGATGCCAGCGGAAGCGAAGGAGTACGCTGAGGAAGTCACGATGCCAGCGGAAGCGAAGGAGTACGCTGAGGAAGCAGAGGTGCCAGCGGAAGCGAAGGAGTACGCTGAGGAAGTAACGATGCCAGCGGAAGCGAAGGAGTACGCTGCGGAGGTAAAGAATCCAGCGGAAGCGAAGGAGTACGCTGAGGAAACAGAGGTGCCAGCGGAAAGGACTAAGTACGCTGAGGAGGAAAATAATTCCCCAGTCCAGATATCGGAGGAAGACTCGGACTACGGTGAGCTGTCCGCCGACGAATCCCTCCCAGAACAGATGGAGGACGACTCTGGCATCGGAAGCGCCGACGAGAGTGACTGGCAGGATCGGGTGGAGTCATGCTCCCAGTTGAATGCCCTCCGTGAAGAGGAGGAGATAGTCCTGGAGCAAGAATACCTGCCGGGAGTGCCGAAATGGACGGACGTACGGGGGCAGGATCGCGATGCCGTGGGAGGACCCGTTCCAGAGGAAGACAGGGGACCTTTGGAGATGCCCCACGAGGAGATGCGACAGACGGTGGTTGTTGCCCGGGAGGAAACGGATGCCCCGGAGGATTCAACTGTTGGGTGGTGGTCGGTACCACCCCCTGAAGACAGGGACGATGCCACAGACGATCCGAAAGGTCAAGAGTGGGTGGCTGTTGTCCCCATGGAGGCAGATTCCCCATGGTGGCCAACGTCGAGCGACCATGAGGAGATGGCACTCCCCCAGAGGATCCGCCGATGGAGGTCAGGACGTAAGAGGAACCCGGAGCTGGAGGAGGAAGGATGTGGGGTCACAGCTGGTCCAGGCTGGGCCCCCGAATGCACCTTCGCCGGAAGGACCTTGGAATTCCCTGACCCGCGGACAATGGACGTCGTGGAGACCTTTGTAGGGACTACAAAGGAAAAAGGGGGGGGAAATGTGGAGATGTGCCCTGCGGGCGCATCGGCAGCGCTGGGTGCGTGGCGGCGGGTGTCCGGTGCAGGGATTACCCTTTTCCCTGCACCGGACCAGAGGCTGCGGAGGCGTTTGAATCTTGGCGCCCTCCGGGAGCCAATCGCGGCTCCCGGAGCGGCAGCCAATCGGAGAGGGGCGCGGCGAGCCAATCGGCGCTCGCCGCGTCATAGGCCCCGCCCCCGGCGTCTGACGTCAGACGCCGGGCGGGAGCCGTTCGGGGAGGAGGCCACGCCGAAGAGCGGCGAAGATCAGAGGGACGCCGGGCGCGCGCGGAAGAGCGCGAAGAAGAAAGAAGCCGGGTCCTGGAGAAGAGGGTCGGCGCGGAGAAGAAGACGGCGGCCGCTGAAGAGGCCAGAAGACGTCTGGCTCCTGCAAGAAGATGTCCAGCGGCGGCTGGACGCGGAGCAGCGGAGGCGGCGCCGCTGGCCAGGACGGGTCAGCGGCCGAAGATCCATGGAGCAGGTGAGGCCTCGGTGAGGCAACCTTCACCCCCTCCCCTCTTCCTCCCTCGACCACCAGGGACGGGCATTAGGCCCGAGGGCACAATTCAGGCACTAGGCCTGTGGCGCAGCTAGGAGTTTGGGGCCCCAATATTTGATTAGGTGGTTTCGGCATTAGGCCCAAGCCACCCTACCCCTGCGGCACCAGTTAGGCGGGCATTAGGCCCGAGGGACAAATCAGGCAATAGGCCTGTGGGCAATAGAGGGCATTAGGCCCTAGTGTGTTTTGGCCAATTAGGGAGTATTAAGGTGACCCTGGGCACAAGGCCCAGGTCACCCAACGGGCAGCAAGTTAGGCGGGCGCTAGGCCCGTGGGCGAAGTCAGGCCTCCGGCCTGAGCGCAGTCAGGGGGCGCTAGGCCCAGCGAGTAAGTACCCCCCCAAGGTGAATAAAGGGGGCACTAGGCTGGGGCCACCCGGAGGTGTTTAGGTGGGCAGGCCGTGTGGCACCCACCCCCTTCCAGCGGCAGGTAGGGATTAAAAAGGGACAACACCGTGTGATCTTGTATTCCGATAGTGTGATGTATGTTGTTACCGTGCAGGGCAAAGTGTATGTGTTGTTTAAGTTGTGCATAGTTGTGTCGCACCACCCACACGAGCTAGTTTGAGGGCTCTGTTTATGTAGCTAGTGTAGCGGACGCACACTAGGTTAGAGTTAGGCACTGCACGGCTGTTTCTCTTTGCCTCCTTACAGGGACCTGTAAGTGGAGAAGATCGGAGTGCAAGACTTGTGACGGTGAGTAGCATCCGTGTACGTTTGTCCCTTGTCTGTCCCCGAGCGCCGGAGTCAGGATTGCTCACGGACGTGAGAATCCCTTTCATCACACTACGTGCGAGAGCGCGAGTGTGTGAAAGCTGGGTGGCTGAGGCTTTGTGCCAGTGATGACCTTTCACCCAACCGGTGAAGGTCGCGGTCACCCCTGGGGTATCCCCTGTTCCAGTAGAAGAAGGGTCGATACCCCCCTTAAGGTAAACCATTCTCTCCTCAGCTCGCTCGTCGGTCAGCTCCGAGAGGGAATCGCCGTGTCCGGATCCGACTGAAGATTTCCAGGTCCGTTGGAGGTTCCGGTACCTGAAGGTGAGAGAGAGCGGCGCCTGGTGAGTACAGAGTCTACACCTGCACGGCAGCAGGCACCACACGTACCGCAGCCGCACCTCTCACACAGGCACACCTGTTGTGTATGTCATGTTAGGCAAGGGACAGCTATACAGTCAGGTGTTCTAGCTATGGAGAGAGTTCAGCAGCGTACCCAAGCCTTACTGAACATGAATTGAACTCACTTTGTGAAATGGTGAGCTTACGTCTTTTAACCACCAAAGTTACAGTACGGTATGTGTGTCAGTTTGTGTCATTGCTATAGTAAGGTACTCTACAACAGAGGCGTCACTCACCTCTGTAACACCCGGTGCGGCAGCGAGGAAAAAGGGGACGGGGCTTCACATGGATGGGCGGGGCTTAAATGGAGGGGTGGGGCTTAATGGGCAGCACCTGTTTTCAGCTCATTGAAGGCACGAAAAGGGGGCAGGGCTTTGCGGGAGGGGCGGGGCTTTGCATCCCGACACCCATTTTTTTTGTCACTGGGGTGTGTGAGAGGTGAGGGCTGACTCCCAGGGGAGCTGTTCCTGCAGTGCTGGCTCCTACACAGTGACAGGAGCCGAGCGCTGCACATAATATAACAGTGCAGCACTCTGCTCCTGTCACTGTGCAGGAGCCGGCATTTTGGTGTCACCCCTCGGCGGGTGACACCTGGGAGTGGGCCGCACCCCCCGCACCCTCCTTGTGACGCCACTGCTCTACAAGGTCAATAGCAGTTTAATGCAGCTTGGTGGCATAGCACTGAAATGAAAGTTTGGGGTGAGGTACCTAGCTATGAGACAGTTCAGCAGAGTACCCGAGCATTAATTAACATGAATTGAACTCACTTTGTGAAATGCTAAACTTGCGTCTTTTAACCACCAAAGTTACAGTATATGTGCCAGTTTGCGTCATTGCTACAGTAAGAGCCAAATAGAATGTGCTGATGGTGCAAGAACTACTGGAAAAATAAAGAAGGGGGACATAAGTAAGAAGGAAAGGAAGGGGAAGAAGAATATAGGGACTAAACAGTCACTATAAATATTTTTAAAACATGTATGTATTTGTAAAATTCATTAGTTAAAATAAATAACCAGTTCATCAATCGTCAAAAACCATATGGTCAGCATAAAAAGATATACTGTACACTTCAGATTGTAACCCTTTGTACAATTTATGCTAAAAGTGCGTAATTTAAGCTGTATCAAATCAGTATATGAAACATATGGATATACAGTGTTGCACTGTATTAGTAACAGGCTGTACTAAGAAAAAAATGATGCTTTAAATCAATCAATGGGATGTAGTTATGTGACCGGCGGTCAGGAGACCGCCAGTCACAATACCGCCCCCGACATCCCGCCCCCTCACTATCCCGACAGGTGCCATGCCGACTAACAGGGACTATTTCCACTCGTGGGTGTCCACGACACCCATAGAGTGGAAATAGAACCTGTGGATTTGTTGCGCTCCCCCCCCCCCACTGCACCAGCAGTCTGTGGCTGAGATCCCAGCGTCGGCAGAATCCCGATACCAACCCCAATCAATGCCTTATTTGTGCCAAAAAATAGCAGTGCCCAAAAAAGTTCAAATGTCTGCCTGAACGGCTTATATTGTCCCGAGATCTGTGTGTCCTGCCACTCAGGCTACTGATGTTATTTAAAAGGACATCCTTTATAGGGGGGTACATCCTTCAAGAAATAAAGAGCAGTGTTTCCCATATAGATAAGGCTCCGTTTGCGAATACTGTCCCTCCGGGTATTAAGAGGTACGGCTGCTCCATTTGTGAATACTGTCCCTCCGGGTACTTATTGGTACGGCTGCCTAGGGTAGCTACAGTAAGGTGCACTACATGGTCAATAGCAGTTTAGCGTCCAATGCAGCTCGGTGGCCTACAGTAGTATAGAAATGAAGCTTGCGAGGAGGTGCAGAGTCAAGTGACTGTTTAGACTGCCTGAATGTGATTTGCCGGCTTATCAGGGGTCCCCGTCCACTGACACAATATTGTTTTCAGTACTGTAGTTTCCATCCGTGGAGCATTCGTCACCCAGCGGTTAAACTGTGTACTGCATGGTGTGGATTCTCTTGTGGCGTACTGTACGGACGCCATGGCATGACATGCTGTGACTGGGAGGCTTTAATGATGCGCTATGAGCAAGGATGTAAGAGGACATATCTGTAAGGTATGGTAAAATTACGTCAAATATGTATGTTTCTTACTGGGTGGCATATAGTAACTTATACTGTAGACTGAACAGGAGACTGCTGAATGTAAAAGTCTGTGTGATCCTTTTCACAAACTCTCATGGGAGATTGTGAAAACAGTGGGAGGAATCTCTCACTCTACCTGTTAGATACAGACCTAACAATGTATTTGTTACACACAGTTTTCAAGTTTGGAGTTGTATGGCAAATTTGATGTCTTTGACTGTCAGTCACACAAGGCCCTAGGGTAAAGGATATGTTGGTGGTGTTTGTGTTACAGAGCAACCATACTAATACAGACTATCCTGGATAGGATACCACTGCATTATTTATAAAATTATTTATTTATTTATTCATTCATAGTTTCTTATATAGCGCAGCATATTCCATTGCACTTTACAATTGGAGAAAACCTTTATAAGACAAACTGGGTAATAACAGACAGGCATAGAGGTAGGAAGGCCCTGCTCACAAGCTTACAATCTATGATGTATACAGAAGTTTATACAGAAGTTGTTGATCAAACAACATTGGGGTAATTCAGAGTGGATTGCAGCAGCAAATTTGTTAGCAGTTGTGCAAAACCATGGCCCTCATTCCGAGTTGTTCGCTCGGTAATTTTCTTCGCATCGCAGCGATTTTCCGCTAATTGCGCATGCGCAATGTTCGCACTGCAACTGCGCCAAGTAAATTTGCTAAGAAGTTTGGTATTTTACTCACGGCATTACGAGGTTTTTTCTCCGTTCTGGAGATCGGAGTGTGATTGACAGGAAGTGGGTGTTTCTGGGCGGAACTGGCCGTTTTATGGGTGTGTGTGAAAAAACGCTGCCGTTTCTGGGAAAAACGCGGGAGTGGCTGGAGAAACGGGGGAGTGTCTGGGCGAACGCTGGGTGTGTTTGTGACGTCAAACCAGGAACGACAAGCACTGAACTGATCGCACTGGCCGAGTAAGTCTCGAGCTACTCAGAAACTGCACAGAAAAATCTTTTCGCAATATTGCGAATACTTCGTTCGCAATTCTGCTATGCTAAGATTTACTCCCAGGGGGCGGCGGCTTAGCGTGTGTAATGCTGCAAAAAGCGGCTAGCGAGCGAACAACTCGGAATGAGGGCCCATGTGCACTGCAGGGGATGCAGATATAACATGTGCAGAGAGAGTTAGATTAGGGTGGGTTATATTGTTTCTGTGCAGGGTAAATACTGGCGGCTTTAATTTTACACTGCAATTTAGATTTCAGTTTGAACACACTCCACCCAAATCTATCTCTCTCTGCACATGTTATATCTGTCCCCCCTGCAGCATAGCCAGATTAAGGGGGGTCTCTGGGGGTAAGTAACCCCAGGCCCCCTGCCTGCAAGGCCCCCCCGCGCCGTGAGCCGCCACAGATTGGATCTCTATTAAGGATCCGATCCACAGGGCTGTGCTCGCCACTGACAGCAGTCTTAATAGAGATCCGATCTGTGGAGGGTCGTGGCGCTCACAAGCGCCGGCACTGCAGTACTTTGCTGGGCTGCTTGTGGAGCAGCGGCTCAGCAGCAGCTCAGTGCCGGCTTCTCCGGGATCATGCCGGCATCTCACGCCCTGCGGTGCTGCCAGCGAGTGATGGGCTGGGCGCCGGTACTCACCCTGGTAGTGTGCTGTACTGGAGCTGTGTATCTGTAAGTACTGAGCTCCATTCATATGTGTGTGTGCAACACAGGATGTCTGTGTTATGTGTGTGCAGTAGCCATGATGTGTAGGTTCTATGTATAACATGTACCTCTATCTATATATACAGTATATATATATATATATATATATATATATATTTAGATATGTATATATATATATATATATATATATTAGAGATGAGCGGGTTCGGTTCTCCGAGACCTGAACCCCCCCGAACTTCACCCATTTTACACGGTTCCGAGGCAGCCTTGGATCTTCCCGCCTTGCTCGGTTAACCCAAACGCAGCCGAACGTCATCATCCCACTGTCGGATTCTCGCGAAATTCGTATTCTATATAAAGAGCCGCGCGTTGCCGCCATTTTCACTCGTGCATTGGAGATTGAACGGAGAGGACGTGGCTGCGTTCTCTCCCTGAAAAGCTCCGTAATCTGTGCTCAGTGTGCTACAAATATCTGTGCTCAGTGTGCTGCAAATATCTGTGCTCAGTGTGATGAAAATATCTACGTTCTCTGCCTGAAAACGCTCCATATCTGTGCTCAGTGTGCTGCAAATATCTGTGCTCAGTGTGCTTTATTGTGGGGACTGGGGACCACCAGTATATAATTATACTTATAGTAGTACAGTACAGTAGGCCATTGCTGTATCTTGCAGCTCTGTGTCACTGCAAGTATCTATTCCATATCTGTGCAGCATTTTTGTGAGCAGTATATATAGTATTACAGTGCAGCATTTTGGTGACCAACAGTATATAGTTGTGTACAGTAGGCCATTGCTGTATCTTGCAGCTCTGTGTCACTGCAAGTATCCATTCCATATCTGTGCTGCATTTTTGTGAGCAGTATATATAGTATTACAGTGCAGCATTTTGGTGACCCAACAGTATATAGTTGTGTACAGTAGGCCATTGCTGTATCTTGCAGCCCTGTGTCACTGCAAGTATCCATTCCATATCTGTGCTGCATTTTTGTGAGCAGTATATATAGTATTACAGTGCAGCATTTTGGTGACCCAACAGTATATAGTTGTGTACAGTAGGCCATTGCTGTATCTTGCAGCTCTGTGTCACTGCAAGTATCCATTCCATATCTGTGCTGCATTTTTGTGAGCAGTATATATAGTATTACAGTGCAGCATTTTGGTGACCCAACAGTATATAGTTGTGTACAGTAGGCCATTGCTGTATCTTGCAGCTCTGTGTCACTGCAAGTATCCATTCCATATCTGTGCTGCATTATTGTGAGCAGTATATAGTAGGACAGTGCAGCATTTTGGTGACCAGCAGTATACATATATAGTACAGTACAGTAGGCCATTGCTGTATCTTGCAGCTCTGTGTCACTTCTAGTATCCTGATCAGTGCTCAATATCTGCTGCATAGTTGTGACCAGTATGTATACTGTACTGTGTGACGTGTGTATTAGAGCAGGGAGGGATTGTGGACACCTGGTGATTATACATCCTGTAATCTGTACTGAGCGATGTGTGAGATACACCTGGGGATTATACACCCTATATACTGTACTGTGTGATGTGTGAGATACACCTGGGTATTATACACCCTATATTATTATTATTATTATTATCCTTTATTTATATGGCACCACAAGGGTTCTGCAGCGCCCAATTACAGAGTACATAAATAATCAAACAGGAAAACAGCAACTTACTGTTGATGACAGTATAGGACAAGTACAGGGTAAATACACATAGTTACATCAGCAGATGACACTGGAATAAGTATCAGGTGGAGGAAGACTGCTGGATGTGGTACAGTTGAAGATTATTAAAGTAAGACAAAGGATAAGCACATGAGGGAAGAGGGCCCTGCTCGTGAGAGCTTACAATCTAAAGGGGAGGGGTAGACAGACATGGGTGACACAGATGGGGTACATAGAGAACGTGGAACAGAGGGTTAGGATGAGGTTTGGCTGGGTTTGGTGAAGAAGTGGACCCCCAGAAGGCACAAGTCAATAATTAACATTGCAACATTTTACTGGGCTATGCAGGAGAAAATTAAAAAAAAGGGAAAAAAAAAAAAGAATCGATAACTTCTACCGCTTTCAAAAAGGTAAATGGAAGCTGAAATAATGGACAACTACCTCATGGAAGCCACATACAGTATACCAAACAGTACTTAGCAGAGTTAGGAATGAGTGCTTATGAAATACAGTAACATTTTGTCATAATATTTCAGAAACTGCATGGCTGGTCTCTTGCACTCTTTTGCTCTAATACACCACCTGCTTTAGGATTTATATTCAAAAACATTATGTCTCCATAATCCCAAAAACGTCAGTCTTCTTGGAAAGTGGTTTGTTCCTTTGTAAGGGAAAGAGAACAAACGTTCTCAAACAATGGTTTCTCAATTTCTTTTTCCTCTGGGAAGGTATTGTGGATTCGCAGGAATATCTGAGCATTTCTGTAATCAGAAAGCAGCAACTTTCTACAAATGTTTACGAATAATTCCAGTGATTTTGTCATTTCTTCCAGTGATTTGGACCAATAATACCATTGATTAGAACAAATAATTCCTGTGATATTGAGGTGTTTGTGTCGCTTAGCTTAGCCGTCCAGCGACCACAGTGCACCTCTTTTTCTCTTTTCTTTGCATCATGTGCTGTTTGGGGCCAATTTTTTTAAGTGCCATCCTGTCTGACACTTCCGTATATGTCCAGTGGTACTGCCATTTGATATAATTCCTGACATTACTGCCATTTAATTCCAGTGATTTTGTCATTTTCTTCCAGTGATTTGGACCAATAATACCATTCATTAGAACGAATAATTCCAGTGATTTGTCATTTTCTTCCAGTGATTTGGATCAATAATACCATTGATTAGAATGAATAATTCCTGTGATATTGAGGTGTTTGTGTCGCTTAGCTTAGCCGTCCAGCGACCACAGTGCACCTCTTTTTCTCTTTTCTTTGCATCATGTGCTGTTTGGGGCCAATTTTTTTAAGTGCCATCCTGTCTGACACTGCAGTGCCACTCCTAGATGGGCCAGGTGTTTGTGTCGCCCTCTTGCGTCGCATATGCTGCATTGTAGTATATAGTAGGAGGACAGTGCAGAATTTTGCTGACCACCAGTATATATATAGCAGTACGGTACAGCAGCTCTACCTCTGTGTCGTCAAGTATACTATGCATCCATACCTGTGCTGCATTTTAGTTGTGCGCAGTATATAGTAGGAGGACAGTGCAGAATTTTGCTGACCACCAGAATATATATAGCGGTACGGTACAGTAGTCCACTTCTCTACCTCTGTGTCGTCAAGTATACTATGCATCCATACCTGTGCTGCATTTTAGTTGTGCGCAGTATATAGTAGGAGGACAGTGCAGAATTTTGCTGACCACCAGTATATATATAGCAGTACGGTACAGTAGTCCATTGCTCTACCTCTGTGTCGTCAAGTATACTACAAAAGTTCAGTAAAATGAGCCAAAAATCAAAATTAAAAGCGTCTGATGAGAAGCGTAAACTTGCCAATATGCCATTTACGACACGGAGTGGCAAGGAACGGCTGAGGCCCTGGCGTATGTTCATGGCTAGTGGTTCAGATTCACATGAGGAGGGAAGCACTCATCCTCTTGCTAGAAAACTGCAGTGCCACTCCTAGATGGGCCAGGTGTTTGTGTCTGCCACTTGGGTCGCTTAGCTTAGCCATCCAGCGACCTTGGTGCACCTCTTTTTTTCTTTGTATCATGTGCTGTTTGGGGGCTATTTTTTGAAGTGCCATCCTGTCTGACACTGCAGTGCCACTCCTAGATGGGCCAGGTGTTTGTGTCGGCCACTTGGGTCGCTTAGCTTAGCCATCCAGCGACCTTGGTGCACCTCTTTTTTTCTTTGCATCATGTGCTGTTTGGGGACTATTTTTTAAATCTGCCATCCTGTCTGACACTGCAGTGCAACTTCTAGATGGGCCAGGTGTTTGTGTCGGCCACTTGGGTCGCTTAGCTTAGCCATCCAGCGACCTTGGTGCACATCTTTTTTTTCTTTGCATTATGTTCTGTTTGGGGACTATTTTTTAAATCGGCCATCCTGTCTGACACTGCAGTACCACTCCTAGATGGGCCAGGTGTTTGTGTCGGCCACTTGGGTCGCTTAGCTTAGTCATCCAGCGACCTCGGTGCAAATTTTAGGACTAAAAATAATATTGTGAGGTGTTCAGAATAGACTGGAAATGAGTGGAAATTATGGTTATTGAGGTTAATAATACTAGGATCAAAATGACCCCCAAATTCTATGATTTAAGCTGTTTTTGATGGGTTTTTGTAAAAAAACACCTGAATCCTACCAAAAATTTTCAGGGAGGTTTTGCCAAAACGCGTCCAAATCCAAAACACGGCCGCAGAACCGAATCCAAAACCAAAACACAAAACCCGAAAAATTTCCGGTGCACATCACTAATATACACTAGTTGGAGTACCCGGCGTTGCCCGGGATTCTAAGAATGTCTGTTTACAAAATTAAATGTAAATATTAAACACACAGTATAAATAACATTGTAGTTAGCTGAATATTAGAGATGAGCGCCGGAAATTTTTCGGGTTTTGTGTTTTGGTTTTGGGTTCGGTTCCGCGGCCGTGTTTTGGGTTCGACCGCGTTTTGGCAAAACCTCACCGAATTTTTTTTGTCGGATTCAGGTGTGTTTTGGATTCGGGTGTTTTTTTCCAAAAAACCTAAAAAACAGCTTAAATCATAGAATTTGGCGGTCATTTTGATCCCAAAGTATTATTAACCTCAAAAACCATAATTTCCACTCATTTTCAGTCTATTCTGAATACCTCACACCTCACAATATTATTTTTAGTCCTAAAATTTGCACCGAGGTCGCTGTGTGAGTAAGATAAGCGACCCTAGTGGCCGACACAAACACCGGGCCCATCTAGGAGTGGCACTGCAGTGTCACGCAGGATGTCCCTTCCAAAAAACCCTCCCCAAACAGCACATGACGCAAAGAAAAAAAGAGGCGCAATGAGGTAGCTGTGTGAGTAAGATAAGCGACCCTAGTGGCCGACACAAACACCGGGCCCATCTAGGAGTGGCACTGCAGTGTCACGCAGGATGTCCCTTCCAAAAAACCCTCCCCAAACAGCACATGACGCAAAGAAAAAGAAAAGAAAAAAGAGGTGCAAGATGGAATTGTCCTTGGGCCCTCCCACCCACCCTTATGTTGTATAAACAGGACATGCACACTTTAACCAACCCATCATTTCAGTGACAGGGTCTGCCACACGACTGTGACTGATATGACGGGTTGGTTTGGACCCCCACCAAAAAAGAAGCAATTAATCTCTCCTTGCACAAACTGGCTCTACAGAGGCAAGATGTCCACCTCATCATCATCCTCCGATATATCACCGTGTACATCCCCCTCCTCACAGATTATCAATTCGTCCCCACTGGAATCCACCATCTCAGCTCCCTGTGTACTTTGTGGAGGCAATTGCTGCTGGTCAATGTCTCCACGGAGGAATTGATTATAATTCATTTTAATGAACATCATCTTCTCCACATTTTCTGGATGTAACCTCGTACGCCGATTGCTGACAAGGTGAGCGGCGGCACTAAACACTCTTTCGGAGTACACACTTGTGGGAGGGCAACTTAGGTAGAATAAAGCCAGTTTGTGCAAGGGCCTCCAAATTGCCTCTTTTTCCTGCCAGTATAAGTACGGACTGTGTGACGTGCCTACTTGGATGCGGTCACTCATATAATCCTCCACCATTCTTTCAATGGGGAGAGAATCATATGCAGTGACAGTAGACGACATGTCCGTAATCGTAACCACGGTTAGGTGGTATATACAATTATGGACGGGCTGCCGAGTGCCGACACAGAGGTAGCCACAGCCGTGAACTACCGCACTGTACTGTGTCTGCTGCTAATATAGACTGGTTGATAAAGAGATAGTATACTCGTAACTAGTATGTATGTATAAAGAAAGAAAAAAAAACCACGGTTAGGTGGTATATACAATTATGGACGGGCTGCCGAGTGCCGACACAGAGGTAGCCACAGCCGTGAACTACCGCACTGTACTGTGTCTGCTGCTAATATAGACTGGTTGATAAAGAGATAGTATACTCGTAACTAGTATGTATGTATAAAGAAAGAAAAAAAAACCACGGTTAGGTGGTATATACAATTATGGACGGGCTGCCGAGTGCCGACACAGAGGTAGCCACAGCCGTGAACTACCGCACTGTACTGTGTCTGCTGCTAATATATAGACTGGTTGATAAAGAGATAGTATACTCGTAACTAGTATGTATGTATAAAGAAAGAAAAAAAAACCACGGTTAGGTGGTATATACAATTATGGACGGGCTGCCGAGTGCCGACACAGAGGTAGCCACAGCCGTGAACTACCGCACTGTACTGTGTCTGCTGCTAATATAGACTGGTTGATAAAGAGATAGTTTACTCGTAACTAGTATGTATGTATAAAGAAAGAAAAAAAAACCACGGTTAGGTGGTATATACAATTATGGACGGGCTGCCGAGTGCCGACACAGAGGTAGCCACAGCCGTGAACTACCGCACTGTACTGTGTCTGCTGCTAATATATAGACTGGTTGATAAAGAGATAGTATACTCGTAACTAGTATGTATGTATAAAGAAAGAAAAAAAAACCACGGTTAGGTGGTATATACAATTATGGACGGGCTGCCGAGTGCCGACACAGAGGTAGCCACAGCCGTGAACTACCGCACTGTACTGTGTCTGCTGCTAATATAGACTGGTTGATAAAGAGATAGTATACTCGTAACTAGTATGTATGTATAAAGAAAGAAAAAAAAACCACGGTTAGGTGGTATATACAATTATGGACGGGCTGCCGAGTGCCGACACAGAGGTAGCCACAGCCGTGAACTACCGCACTGTACTGTGTCTGCTGCTAATATATAGACTGGTTGATAAAGAGATAGTATACTCGTAACTAGTATGTATGTATAAAGAAAGAAAAAAAAACCACGGTTAGGTGGTATATACAATTATGGACGGGCTGCCGAGTGCCGACACAGAGGTAGCCACAGCCGTGAACTACCGCACTGTACTGTGTCTGCTGCTAATATAGACTGGTTGATAAAGAGATAGTATACTCGTAACTAGTATGTATGTATAAAGAAAGAAAAAAAAACCACGGTTAGGTGGTATATACAATTATGGACGGGCTGCCGAGTGCCGACACAGAGGTAGCCACAGCCGTGAACTACCGCACTGTACTGTGTCTGCTGCTAATATAGACTGGTTGATAAAGAGATAGTATACTCGTAACTAGTATGACTATAAAGAAAGAAAGAAAAAACCACGGTTAGGTGGTATATACAATTATGGACGGGCTGCCGAGTGCCGACACAGAGGTAGCCACAGCCGTGAACTACCGCACTGTACTGTGTCTGCTGCTAATATAGACTGGTTGATAAAGAGATAGTATACTACTAATATTATATATACTGGTGGTCAGGTCACTGGTCACTAGTCACACTGGCAGTGGCACTCCTGCAGCAAAAGTGTGCACTGTTTAATTTTAATATAATATTATGTACTCCTGGCTCCTGCTATAACCTATAACTGGCACTGCAGTGCTCCCCAGTCTCCCCCACAATTATAAGCTGTGTGAGCTGAGCACAGTCAGATATATATATACATTGATGCAGCACACTGGGCTGAGCAGTGCACACAGATATGGTATGTGACTGAGTCACTGTGTGTATCGTTTTTTTCAGGCAGAGAACGGATATATTAAATAAAACAAACAACTGCACTGTCTGGTGGTCACTGTGGTCGTCAGTCACTAAACTCTGCACTCTCTTCTACAGTATCACAGCCTCAGGTCAATCTCTCTCTCTCTCTCTCAACCCTAATCTAAATGGAGAGGACGCCAGCCACGTCCTCTCCCTATCAATCTCAATGCACGTGTGAAAATGGCGGCGACGCGCGGCTCCTTATATAGAATCCGAGTCTCGCGAGAATCCGACAGCGTCATGATGACGTTCGGGCGCGCTCGGGTTAACCGAGCAAGGCGGGAAGATCCGAGTCGCTCGGACCCGTGAAAAAAAACATGAAGTTCGGGCGGGTTCGGATTCCGAGGAACCGAACCCGCTCATCTCTACTGAATATCTGTGCTTTGCTACGGGATGAGGATGGTAAATTACAATGATAGTTGTTCGTTAATTTATGTTGTTGGAGATCTAGTATATAGTAGAGATGAGCGCCTGAAATTTTTCGGGTTTTGTGTTTTGGTTTTGGGTTCGGTTCCGCGGCCGTGTTTTGGGTTCGAACGCGTTTTGGCAAAACCTCACCGAATTATTTTTGTCGGATTCGGGTGTGTTTTGGATTCGGGTGTTTTTTTCCAAAAACACTAAAAAACAGCTTAAATCATAGAATTTGGGGGTCATTTTGATCCCAAAGTATTATTAACCTCAAAAACCATAATTTACACTCATTTTCAGTCTATTCTGAATACCTCACACCTCACAATATTATTTTTAGTCCTAAAATTTGCACCGAGGTCGCTGTGTGAGTAAGATAAGCGACCCTAGTGGCCGACACAAACACCGGGCCCATCTAGGAGTGGCACTGCAGTGTCACGCAGGATGTCCCTTCCAAAAAACCCTCCCCAAACAGCACATGACGCAAAGAAAAAAAGAGGCGCAATGAGGTAGCTGTGTGAGTAAGATTAGCGACCCTAGTGGCCGACACAAACACCGGGCCCATCTAGGAGTGGCACTGCAGTGTCACGCAGGATGGCCCTTCCAAAAAACCCTCCCCAAACAGCACATGACGCAAAGAAAAAAAGAGGCGCAATGAGGTAGCTGACTGTGTGAGTAAGATTAGCGACCCTAGTGGCCGACACAAACACCGGGCACATCTAGGAGTGGCACTGCAGTGTCACGCAGGATGTCCCTTCCAAAAAACCCTCCCCAAACAGCACATGACGCAAAGAAAAAAAGAGGCGCAATGAGGTAGCTGTGTGAGTAAGATTAGCGACCCTAGTGGCCGACACAAACACCGGGCCCATCTAGGAGTGGCACTGCAGTGTCACGCAGGATGTCCCTTCCAAAAAACCCTCCCCAATCAGCACATGATGCAAAGAAAAAGAAAAGAAAAAAGAGGTGCAAGATGGAATTATCCTTGGGCCCTCCCACCCACCCTTATGTTGTATAAACAAAACAGGACATGCACACTTTAACCAACCCATCATTTCAGTGACAGGGTCTGCCACACGACTGTGACTGATATGACGGGTTGGTTTGGACCCCCCCCAAAAAAGAAGCAATTAATCTCTCCTTGCACAAACTGGCTCTACAGAGGCAAGATGTCCACCTCATCTTCACCCTCCGATATATCACCGTGTACATCCCCCTCCTCACAGATTATCAATTCGTCCCCACTGGAATCCACCATCTCAGCTCCCTGTGTACTTTGTGGAGGCAATTGCTGCTGGTCAATGTCTCCGCGGAGGAATTGATTATAATTCATTTTAATGAACATCATCTTCTCCACATTTTCTGGATGTAACCTCGTACGCCGATTGCTGACAAGGTGAGCGGCGGCACTAAACACTCTTTCGGAGTACACACTTGTGGGAGGGCAACTTAGGTAGAATAAAGCCAGTTTGTGCAAGGGCCTCCAAATTGCCTCTTTTTCCTGCCAGTATAAGTACGGACTGTGTGACGTGCCTACTTGGATGCGGTCACTCATATAATCCTCCACCATTCTATCAATGTTGAGAGAATCATATGCAGTGACAGTAGACGACATGTCCGTAATCGTTGTCAGGTCCTTCAGTCCGGACCAGATGTCAGCATCAGCAGTCGCTCCAGACTGCCCTGCATCACCGCCAGCGGGTGGGCTCGGAATTCTGAGCCTTTTCCTCGCACCCCCAGTTGCGGGAGAATGTGAAGGAGGAGATGTTGACAGGTCGCGTTCCGCTTGACTTGACAATTTTGTCACCAGCAGGTCTTTCAACCCCAGCAGACCTGTGTCTGCCGGAAAGAGAGATCCAAGGTAGGCTTTAAATCTAGGATCGAGCACGGTGGCCAAAATGTAGTGCTCTGATTTCAACAGATTGACCACCCGTGAATCCTTGTTAAGCGAATTAAGGGCTGCATCCACAAGTCCCACATGCCTAGCGGAATCGCTCCGTGTTAGCTCCTTCTTCAATGCCTCCAGCTTCTTCTGCAAAAGCCTGATGAGGGGAATGACCTGACTCAGGCTGGCAGTGTCTGAACTGACTTCACGTGTGGCAAGTTCAAAGGGCATCAGAACCTTGCACAACGTTGAAATCATTCTCCACTGCACTTGAGACAGGTGCATTCCATCTCCTATATCGTGCTCAATTGTATAGGCTTGAATGGCCTTTTGCTGCTCCTCCAACCTCTGAAGCATATAGAGGGTTGAATTCCACCTCGTTACCACTTCTTGCTTCAGATGATGGCAGGGCAGGTTCAGTAGTTTTTGGTGGTGCTCCAGTCTTCTGTACGTGGTGCCTGTACGCCGAAAGTGTCCCGCAATTTTTCTGGCCACCGACAGCATCTCTTGCACGCCCCTGTCGTTTTTTAAAAAATTCTGCACCACCAAATTCAAGGTATGTGCAAAACATGGGACGTGCTGGAATTTGCCCATATTTAATGCACACACAATATTGCTGGCGTTGTCCGATGCCACAAATCCACAGGAGAGTCCAATTGGGGTAAGCCATTCCGCGATGATCTTCCTCAGTTGCCGTAAGAGGTTTTCAGCTGTGTGCGTATTCTGGAAAGCGGTGATACAAAGCGTAGCCTGCCTAGGAAAGAGTTGGCGTTTGCGAGATGCTGCTACTGGTGCCGCCGCTGCTGTTCTTGCGGCGGGAGTCCATACATCTACCCAGTGGGCTGTCACAGTCATATAGTCCTGACCCTGCCCTGCTCCACTTGTCCACATGTCCGTGGTTAAGTGGACATTGGGTACAACTGCATTTTTTAGGACACTGGTGAGTCTTTTTCTGACGTCCGTGTACATTCTCGGTATCGCCTGCCTAGAGAAGTGGAACCTAGATGGTATTTGGTAACGGGGGCACACTGCCTCAATAAATTGTCTAGTTCCCTGTGAACTAACGGCGGATACCGGACGCACGTCTAACACCAACATAGTTGTCAAGGACTCAGTTATCCGCTTTGCAGTAGGATGACTGCTGTGATATTTCATCTTCCTCGCAAAGGACTGTTGAACAGTCAATTGCTTACTGGAAGTAGTACAAGTGGGCTTACGACTTCCCCTCTGGGATGACCATCGACTCCCAGCGGCAACAACAGCAGCGCCAGCAGCAGTAGGCGTTACACTCAAGGATGCATCGGAGGAATCCCAGGCAGGAGAGGACTCATCAGACTTGCCAGTGACATGGCCTGCAGGACTATTGGCATTCCTGGGGAAGGAGGAAATTGACACTGAGGGAGTTGGTGGGGTGGTTTGCGTGAGCTTGGTTACAAGAGGAAGGGATTTACTGGTCAGTGGACTGCTTCCGCTGTCACCCAAAGTTTTTGAACTTGTCACTGACTTATTATGAATGCGCTGCAGGTGACGTATAAGGGAGGATGTTCCGAGGTGGTTAACGTCCTTACCCCTACTTATTACAGCTTGACAAAGGGAACACACGGCTTGACACCTGTTGTCCGCATTTCTGGTGAAATACCTCCACACCGAAGAGCTGATTTTTTTGGTATTTTCACCTGGCATGTCAACGGCCATATTCCTCCCACGGACAACAGGTGTCTCCCCGGGTGCCTGACTTAAACAAACCACCTCACCATCAGAATCCTTCTGGTCAATTTCCTCCCCAGCGCCAGCAACACCCATATCCTCCTCATCCTGGTGTACTTCAACACTGACATCTTCAATCTGACTATCAGGAACTGGACTGCGGGTGCTCCTTCCAGCACTTGCAGGGGGCATGCAAATAGTGGAAGGCGCATGCTCTTCACGTCCAGTGTTGGGAAGGTCAGGCATCGCAACCGACACAATTGGACTCTCCTTGTGGATTTGGGATTTCAAAGAACGCACAGTTCTTTGCGGTGCTTTTGCCAGCTTGAGTCTTTTCAGTTTTCTAGCGAGAGGCTGAGTGCTTCCATCCTCATGTGAAGCTGAACCACTAGCCATGAACATAGGCCAGGGCCTCAGCCGTTCCTTGCCACTCCGTGTGGTAAATGGCATATTGGCAAGTTTACGCTTCTCCTCCGACAATTTTATTTTAGGTTTTGGAGTCCTTTTTTTTCTGATATTTGGTGTTTTGGATTTGACATGCTCTGTACTATGACATTGGGCATCGGCCTTGGCAGACGACGTTGCTGGCATTTCATCGTCTCGGCCATGACTAGTTGCAGCAGCTTCAGCACGAGGTGGAAGTGGATCTTGATCTTTCCCTAATTTTGGAACCTCAACTTTTTTGTTCTCCATATTTTATAGGCAGAACTAAAAGGCACCTCAGGTAAACAATGGAGATGGATGGATTGGATACTAGTATACAATTATGGACGGACTGCCACGGTTAGGTGGTATAAAAAAACCACGGTTAGGTGGTATATATTGTAATACAATTATGGATGGACGGACTGCCTGCCGAGTGCCGACACAGAGGTAGCCACAGCCGTGAACTACCGCACTGTACACTGGTTGATAAAGAGATAGTAGTATACTCGTAACAGCTAGTATGACTGACTATGACGGTATAAAGAATGAAAAAAAAACCACGGTTAGGTGGTATATATTGTAATACAATTATGGATGGACGGACTGCCTGCCGAGTTCCGACACAGAGGTAGCCACAGCCGTGAACTACCGCACTGTACACTGGTTGATAAAGAGATAGTAGTATACTCGTAACAACTAGTATGACTGACTATGACGGTATAAAGAATGAAAAAAAAACCACGGTTAGGTGGTATATATTATAATACAATTATGGATGGACGGACTGCCTGCCGACTGCCGACACAGAGGTAGCCACAGCCGTGAACTACCGCACTGTACACTGGTTGATAAAGAGATAGTAGTATACTCGTAACAACTAGTATGACACTATGACGGTATAAAGAATGAAAAAAAAACCACGGTTAGGTGGTATATATTATAATACAATTATGGATGGACGGACTGCCTGCCGACTGCCGACACAGAGGTAGCCACAGCCGTGAACTACCGCACTGTACACTGGTTGATAAAGAGATAGTAGTATACTCGTAACAACTAGTATGACACTATGACGGTATAAAGAATGAAAAAAAAACCACGGTTAGGTGGTATATATTATAATACAATTATGGATGGACGGACTGCCTGCCGACTGCCGACACAGAGGTAGCCACAGCCGTGAACTACCGCACTGTACACTGGTTGATAAAGAGATAGTAGTATACTCGTAACAACTAGTATGACACTATGACGGTATAAAGAATGAAAAAAAAACCACGGTTAGGTGGTATATATTATAATACAATTATGGATGGACGGACTGCCTGCCGAGTGCCGACACAGAGGTAGCCACAGCCGTGAACTACCGCACTGTACACTGGTTGATAAAGAGATAGTAGTATACTCGTAACAACTAGTATGACTGACTATGACGGTATAAAGAATGAAAAAAAAACCACGGTTAGGTGGTATATATTATAATACAATTATGGATGGACGGACTGCCTGCCGACTGCCGACACAGAGGTAGCCACAGCCGTGAACTACCGCACTGTACACTGGTTGATAAAGAGATAGTAGTATACTCGTAACAACTAGTATGACACTATGACGGTATAAAGAATGAAAAAAAAACCACGGTTAGGTGGTATATATTATAATACAATTATGGATGGACGGACTGCCTGCCGACTGCCGACACAGAGGTAGCCACAGCCGTGAACTACCGCACTGTACACTGGTTGATAAAGAGATAGTAGTATACTCGTAACAACTAGTATGACACTATGACGGTATAAAGAATGAAAAAAAAACCACGGTTAGGTGGTATATATTATAATAATACAATTATGGATGGACGGACTGCCTGCCGACTGCCGACACAGAGGTAGCCACAGCCGTGAACTACCGCACTGTACACTGGTTGATAAAGAGATAGTAGTATACTCGTAACAACTAGTATGACTATGACGACGGTATAAAGAAAGAAAAAAAAATACCACGGTTAGGTGGTATATAATTATACAATTATGGATGGACGGACTGCCTGCCGAGTGCCGACTGCCGACACAGAGGTAGCCACAGCCGTGAACTACCGCACTGTACTGTGTCTGCTGCTAATATAGACTGGTTGATAAAGAGATAGTATACAACAATATACTACTATACTGGTGGTCAGGCACTGGTCACCACTAGTCACACTGGCAGTGGCACTCCTGCAGCAAAAGTGTGCACTGTTTAATTTTAAATTAATATAATATTATGTACTCCTGGCTCCTGCTATAACAACCTGCAGTGCTCCCCAGTCTCCCCCACAATTATTATAAGCTTTTATACATTGATGTGCAGCACACTGGGCTGAGCTGAGTGCACACAGACTGAGTCACACTGTGTGACTGCTGTGTATCGTTTTTTTCAGGCAGAGAACGGATATAGCAGAGAACGGATATATTAAATAAAAGTTAACTTAACAACAACTGCACTGGTCACTGTGGTAAACTCTGTCTGCACAATCTCTCTCTCTCTCTCTTCTAATCTATTCTAATGGAGAGGACGCCAGCCACGTCCTCTCCCTATCAATCTCAATGCACGTGTGAAAATGGCGGCGACGCGCGGCTCCTTATATAGAATCCGAGTCTCGCGAGAATCCGACAGCGTCATGATGACGTTCGGGCGCGCTCGGGTTAACCGAGCAAGGCGGGAAGATCCGAGTCGCTCGGACCCGTGAAAAAAAAAGTGAAGTTCGTGCGGGTTCGGATTCAAAGAAACCGAACCCGCTCATCTCTAGTATATAGCCATATTTGTCTTCCCTGAAGCACTTTGTGTAGTGGCCGGACCCCTTTTTGGTCCCCCATGGGACCCTGCTCTTCCCACTATACAACTCTCAGTCTGTGGCTTCCTGCTGCCTCCATTCCCCTCCTCACATCATGTCAGTGCCCCTGTGAAATTATCGATTTTTCCAGTTTCTTATATAGCGCAGCACATTATGTATCTCCAGATATACTCTGTGCTGCTGGGGGACTGTGTTACTTCCACTATATAACTCTCAGTGTGTGGGTTTGAGCTACCTGCATTCCCCTCCTCACATCATGTCACTGGCCTTGTCACATGCAGCCCTGTCATCATTGACATATCATGCATGTCCTGATATAGTCTGTGCTGCTGCCTCACCCCTAGAGGTGCTAGGGGTGTCTTATCCCCACAGTGTTTGTTCCCAGGTTGCAAGTCATATGTGTACCAAGTTTGTTGTAAATTGGTCAAGGCATTCGGGAATTATGCTTTCTCCTGAAATACTCTGTGCTGCTGTCCCACCGCTAGGGGTGTCTAACCCCCACAGAGTTTGTTCCCCCATTGTAAGTCAGATGTGTACCAAGTTTGTTGTAAATTGCTCCAGCCCTTCCACAGTTATGCTGTCCGCTGACATACTGTGTGCTGCTGTCCCACCCCTAGCGGTGCTAGAGGTGTCTGACCCCCACAGACCCCCACAGTGTTTGTTCCCGGAGCGTAAGTTATATGTGTACCAAGTTTGTTGTAAATTGCTGCATGCATTCCAGAGTTATGCTGTCTACTAAAATACTCAGTGCTGCTGCCTCACCCCTAGTGGTGCTAGGGGTGTCTAACCCCACAGAGTTTGTTCCTAGATTGTAAGTCAGATGTGTACCAAGTTTGGTGTAAATTGCTCCAGCCCTTCCACAGTTATGCTGTCTGATGACATACTCAGTGCTGCTGCCTCACCCCTAGGAGTGCTAGGGGTGTCTTCTCCCCACAGTGTTTGTTCCCAGATTGTAAGGCATATGTGTACCAATTTTTTGAGTACATTGCTCCAGTAATTCCAGAGTTGTGCTGTCTCCTGATATACTCTGTGCTGCTGTCTCCCCCCTAGGGGTGCTAGGGATTTCTATTTTTTTTAGTTGCCTCCGCCATGTTTTAATACGCTTGTATGTCAAATTTCACGATCTTCGCTTGTAAACTGTGGATTTGTATAGAAAGATACACAGAAGGACAAATTTTCACTTTTATATAGTAGATGAGCGGGTTCGGTTCCCTGAGAACCGAACCCTACCAGACTTCACTGCCCGAGCCCGGATCCAACCCCGGCTTAGGTTTTCCTGCCTGACTCGGAAATCAGAACGAGGCAAAACGTCATCATCCCGCTGTTGGATTCTCGCGGGTTTTGGATTCCATATAAGGAGCCGTGCGTCGCCACCATTTTCACTCCAATCCTGGAGAGTGTAGTGAGAGGACGTGTCTCCGTCCTCAGTGTCTGTGCAGGAGGGAAAATGGGGTGGCGATTCCAGTGCTGTCTTGTGCTGCTCAGTCCAGTGTAGTGTCTTATGCTGCATCAGTCCAGTCACAGTGGTGGTGTCCTCTGCTGCCATATGTCCAGTGTAGCTGTATAAGTCCAGTGCAGTGGTGCTGTGTTGTCCTGCATCAGTACAGTGGTGGTGTCTTGTGCTGCATCAGTCCAGTCACAGTGGTGGTGTCCTCTGCTACCATATGTCCAGTGCTGCTGTATCAGTCCAGTCCAGTGGTGCTGTGTTGTGCTGCATCAGCCCAGTGGTGGTGTCTTGTGCTGCATCAGTCCAGTCACAGTGGTGGTGTCCTCTGCAGCCATATGTCCAGTGCTGCTGTATAAGACCAGTCAATTGCAGTGGTGCTGTGTTGTCCTGAATTAGTCCAGTGGTGGTGTCCCTATGCTGCTGTATAAGTCCAGTGGTACTTGCCGTATATGTCCAGTGGTACTGCTGTATAAGTCCAGTGGTACTGCCGTATATGTCCAGTGGTACTGCTGTATAAGTCCAGGGGTACTGCCGTATATGTCCAGTGGTACTGCTGTATAAGTCAAGGGGTACTGCCGTATATGTCCAGTCCAGTGGTGCTTTCTTGTGCTGCATCAGTCCAGTGGCGCTGTCTTGTGCTGCCATAAGTCCAGTGGTGGTGTCCTGTGCTGTATATTATTTACTCCAAATAAAAGGGTTACATACATTACTTATATTATTATCCAAATAATTATTACAGGGTTTGCCCTGTGTGGTGCAGGGGTACGCTCGCCTGTGCTGCATATTATTATAATAGCTCCATATAAAAGGGTTATTATTATCCAAATTAATTTTCACAGGCTTTTCCATGTGTGTGGTTTAGGGGTACGCTCTCCTGTGCCACCAATATTGTGCGTGTATTACATCTGGGCAAATTCCAGCACGTCCCATGTTGTTTGTGCCGCGCACTTGTGTCGCTTAGCTTAGTCATACAGCTACCTCATTGCACCTCTTTATCTTTTTTGCATGACGTGCTGTTTGGAGACTAGAGATGTGCGGCTGGCACTTTTCGTGTTTTGGGGGTCATTCCGAGTTGATCGCTAGCTGCATTTGTTCGCAGCGCAGGCTAAAAATCGACAATTCTGCGCATGCGTATGCGGTGCAATGCGCACGCGTGACGTACGGGCACAACGAACTATGCAGTTTTGCCCTCGCTCTAGCAATGCATTTCAGTCGCACTGGTTGCCGCAGAGTGATTGACATGAAGTGTGCGTTTCTGGGTGGCAACTGACCGTTTTCAGGGAGTGTTTGGAAAAATCAAAGGAAAAAATAGCAGCGCTAATGGAATAGTATAAATGAATCTAATATGAAGGATTGAGTGAAAAAATTCTTAAATTTAATAAAACATAAGTTTTAGGCCTCAATAAAAATTGGATGCAAGATCCACATATAACAATTTAAAACAATGAAAGCAGCAATTGAGGGTCAATGATGCATAGCTGCCTATCACATTAGTATCCGTTCCTAGTATTATGCCTGGAACATATAGCAGATAATAGGAAAAGAGGAGCTAAGTTATGTATAACAACATTAATAGTATTAATAGAAATAAAGATATAGATGACAAATAAAATTTATATATTCTGTGGAAGTCGCAAATGAGTAATTAAGTTCTTGGAGAGAACAACATTTCAGTTCGCATTTTCCCCATCCTTCCCGGTTTTTTCCGCTCTCTCCCCTTTTTCTCCTCTTTCCCCTCTTTCTCTCCCTTTCCCCTCCTCCTTTTCCTTTTTTTCCTTTTTTTCTTTTCCAAATACTGAATTAATGAGCCAAAACAACATGATATTTATTGGTTTATCAGAGTCATAGACATAGCAAGACAGACATAGGAGCTGAGGAGATGAGTTAGATATATGTTCATCTATATAACTATTCTTAGATATGTCATATGAATAAACCCTTCCCCAGATAAGGAGACGTAATCAAAATATGTCCTCATAATAATCTGTTCTCATAATTGGTTCATATTAATTGAAGGAAGCGATAGCGGGTTACCATGCCAACAGGCGTGACTGCCCCGCTGCGTATACGAGGTTGTCACTAACAATCTGGGTTATACTACAATTCCCATAGGCATTAGGGAAACAGGGGTCACATGACCGGAGAAACGAACGATGTCCAGGAACAGCATCCGGTAAATTGAATGGTGGAACGCAAAATGCGTTCCAAGGGGCGGAAATGGAACGCCGAATTAGAACACAAAAGTAATGTGAGTTCTCCTGCTTGTTATCTATACATCTTATATGGGGGTTGTGCTGACCGAGGTAAAGACATGCGGGCAGGTAGAGAACCTCTGTATTTAAGTTTTTGAAAATATATGACGAGACTGGATACTTGTGATGGGAATAGATGCCCCTGTGACCCGGAAGTGATACATTAGGTAGGGTTTGGAATTGAGAAAAGAAATCGTTTTTGTATTAAAATTCCTTTGAATAATATAATTTAGTCATCTGAGTCTGTCCTAGGAACACATTTAGAACCCATAGAAGTGGTAATCTTAAAATTTTTATGTGGTATTGGACCAAATTGAAGGATTGTGTGAAACAGCTGCTTAGTGTTTGGTAATCACCTAAGGTATAAAAACCATGTTAGTTGCCCACCTAAGTCACCTTTGAAAAAGCTGCACTGCTCGCAGCGAAACACGTCAGGAGGAGGCTACTTGGGTCACCAATTGTGCTATCTTTTTGCTGCCAAATCACATCCGGACCAAATACTGGACTTTGCCATCTGCAGATAAAACGGGACAAAACATCCAACAACTTGGAACTAGAGATGAGCGCCTGAAATTTTTCGGGTTTTGTGTTTTGGTTTTGGGTTCGGTTCCGCGGCCGTGTTTTGGGTTCGAACGCGTTTTGGCAAAACCTCACCGAATTATTTTTGTCGGATTCGGGTGTGTTTTGGATTCGGGTGTTTTTTTTCCAAAAACACTAAAAAACAGCTTAAATCATAGAATTTGGGGGTCATTTTGATCCCAAAGTATTATTAACCTCAAAAACCATAATTTACACTCATTTTCAGTCTATTCTGAATACCTCACACCTCACAATATTATTTTTAGTCCTAAAATTTGCACCGAGGTCGCTGTGTGAGTAAGATAAGCGACCCTAGTGGCCGACACAAACACCGGGCCCATCTAGGAGTGGCACTGCAGTGTCACGCAGGATGTCCCTTCCAAAAAACCCTCCCCAAACAGCACATGACGCAAAGAAAAAAAGAGGCGCAATGAGGTAGCTGTGTGAGTAAGATTAGCGACCCTAGTGGCCGACACAAACACCGGGCCCATCTAGGAGTGGCACTGCAGTGTCACGTAGGATGTCCCTTCCAAAAAACCCTCCCCAAACAGCACATGACGCAAAGAAAAAAAGAGGCGCAATGAGGTAGCTGTGTGAGTAAGATTAGCGACCGTAGTGGCCGACACAAACACCGGGCCCATTTAGGAGTGGCACTGCAGTGTCACGTAGGATGTCCCTTCCAAAAAACCCTCCCCAAACAGCACATGACGCAAAGAAAAAGAGATAGTATACTCGTAACTAGTATGTATGTATAAAGAAAGAAAAAAAAACCACGGTTAGGTGGTATATACAATTATGGACGGGCTGCCGATTGCCGACACAGAGGTAGCCACAGCCGTGAACTACCGCACTGTACTGTGTCTGCTGCTAATATATAGACTGGTTGATAAAGAGATAGTATACTCGTAACTAGTATGTATGTATAAAGAAAGAAAAAAAAACCACGGTTAGGTGGTATATACAATTATGGACGGGCTGCCGAGTGCCGACACAGAGGTAGCCACAGCCGTGAACTACCGCACTGTACTGTGTCTGCTGCTAATATATAGACTGGTTGATAAAGAGATAGTATACTCGTAACTAGTATGTATGTATAAAGAAAGAAAAAAAAACCACGGTTAGGTGGTATATACAATTATGGACGGGCTGCCGAGTGCCGACACAGAGGTAGCCACAGCCGTGAACTACCGCACTGTACTGTGTCTGCTGCTAATATATAGACTGGTTGATAAAGAGATAGTATACTCGTAACTAGTATGTATGTATAAAGAAAGAAAAAAAAACCACGGTTAGGTCACTGGTATATACAATTATGGACGGGCTGCGGAGTGCCGACACAGAGGTAGCCACAGCCGTGAACTACCGCACTGTACTGTGTCTGCTGCTAATATATAGACTGGTTGATAAAGAGATAGTATACTCGTAACTAGTATGTATGTATAAAGAAAGAAAAAAAAACCACGGTTAGGTGGTATATACAATTATGGACGGGCTGCCGAGTGCCGACACAGAGGTAGCCACAGCCGTGAACTACCGCACTGTACTGTGTCTGCTGCTAATATATAGACTGGTTGATAAAGAGATAGTATACTCGTAACTAGTATGTATGTATAAAGAAAGAAAAAAAAAACACGGTTAGGTCACTGGTATATACAATTATGGACGGGCTGCCGAGTGCCGACACAGAGGTAGCCACAGCCGTGAACTACCGCACTGTACTGTGTCTGCTGCTAATATATAGACTGGTTGATAAAGAGATAGTATACTCGTAACTAGTATGTATGTATAAAGAAAGAAAAAAAAACCACGGTTAGGTCACTGGTATATACAATTATGGACGGGCTGCCGAGTGCCGACACAGAGGTAGCCACAGCCGTGAACTACCGCACTGTACTGTGTCTGCTGCTAATATATAGACTGGTTGATAAAGAGATAGTATACTCGTAACTAGTATGTATGTATAAAGAAAGAAAAAAAAACCACGGTTAGGTCACTGGTATATACAATTATGGACGGGCTGCCGAGTGCCGACACAGAGGTAGCCACAGCCGTGAACTACCGCACTGTACTGTGTCTGCTGCTAATATAGACTGGTTGATAAAGAGATAGTATACTACTAATATTATATACTGGTGGTCAGGTCACTGGTCACTAGTCACACTGGCAGTGGCACTCCTGCAGCAAAAGTGTGCACTGTTTAATTTTAATATAATATTATGTACTCCTGGCTCCTGCTATAACCTATAACTGGCACTGCAGTAGTGCTCCCCAGTCTCCCCCACAATTATAAGCTGTGTGAGCTGAGCAGTCAGACAGATATATAATATATATAGATGATGCAGCACACTGGCCTGAGCCTGAGCAGTGCACACAGATATGGTATGTATGTGACTGAGTCACTGTGTGCTGTGTATCGCTTTTTTCAGGCAGAGAACGGATTATAAATAAAAGTGGTGGTCACTGGTCACTATCAGCAAAACTCTGCACTGTACACTACTGAGTACTCCTAATGCTCCCCAAAATTAGTAAATCAAGTGTCTAAACGGAGAGGACGCCAGCCACGTCCTCTCCCTATCAATCTCAATGCACGTGTGAAAATGGCGGCGACGCGCGGCTCCTTATATAGAATCCGAGTCTCGCGATAGAATCCGAGCCTCGCGAGAATCCGACAGCGTCATGATGACGTTCGGGCGCGCTCGGGTTAACCGAGCAAGGCGGGAAGATCCGAGTCGCTCGGACTCGTGAAAAAAAACATGAAGTTCTGGCGGGTTCGGATTCAGAGAAACCGAACCCGCTCATCTCTACTTGGAACACCATCACCCCATCTCCACAAAGAGGACACCGTATTAAATGAGGATCCCCGAACCTGGCTGGTTTTGAGTATAAACATCATAGACACTCTTAAGGGACTACACCTCTAGCGGTCTTTGGGTAAAGTGCATTGGTGTGACTGCGCTGTCAGTCTGTTTTTATCTGCTATATGTTCCAGGCATAATACTAGGAACGGATACTAATGTGATAGGCAGCTATGCATCATTGACCCTCAATTGCTGCTTTCATTGTTTTAAATTGTTATATGTGGATCTTGCATCCAATTTTTATTGAGGCCTAAAACTTATGTTTTATTAAATTTAAGAATTTTTTCACTCAATCCTTCATATTAGATTCATTTATACTATTCCATTAGCGCTGCTATTTTTTCCTTTGGTTTTCTTTGATGTATGGTTGGGGTGTGACTACCCCCAATACGGTATAGCAGCAGCATTAGAGACACAGCACCTGAAAGCGCCCGATCTTCCATCTGTTTGGTAGATTTTTTAGTGTTTGGAAAAATGCAGGCATGCCAGGGAAAATGCAGGCATGGCTGGGCAAACGCTGGGTGGGTGTGTGACGTCAAATCCGGAACTGATTAGTCTGAAGTGATCGCAAGTGCTGAGTAGGTTTTGAGCTCCTCTGAAACTACACAAAACAATTTTGCAGGTGCTCTACGATACAATCGTTCGCACTTCTGCTAAGCTAAAATACACTTCCAGTGGGCGGCGGCATAGCGTTTGCACGGCTGCTAAAAACTGCTAGCGAGCGTTCAACTCGGAATGACCCCCTTTCTGTTTTGGTTTTTGTTCTAATTCCACTTTTGTGTTTTGGTTTTGGCTTGGTTTTGCCAAAACCACTCTTTCGTGTTTTGGTTTTGGTTTTGGATCTGGATGATTTTTGAAAAAAACATAAAAATGGCTAAAATCACAGACTTTGGGGGTAATTTTGATCCTACAGTATTATTAACCTCAATAACATTAATTTCCACTCATTTCTAGTCTATTCTGAACACCTCACGCTTCACAATATTGTTTTTAGGCCAAAAGGTTGCACCGAGGTTGCTGGATGACTAAGCTAAGCGACACAAGTAGACAACACAAACACCTGGCCCATCTAGGAGTGGCACTGCAGTGTCAGACAGGAGGGCAGATATAAAAAATACATTTTATTCGTCCAAATCACTGGAATTATACTGCAAAATCACTGGAATTATATGTCAAAATCACTGGAATTATAAATCCAAATCACTGGAATTATACGGCAAAATCACTGGAATTAAATGACAAAATCACTGGAATTATACGTCCAAATCACTGGATTTATACGTCAAAGTCACTGGAATTATACTGCAAAATCACTGGAATTATACGTCAAAATCACTGGAATTATACATCCAAATCACTGGAATTATACGTCCAAATCACTGGAATTAAATGGAATATCACTGGAATTAAATGGCAAAATCACTGGAATTATACGTCCAAATCACTGGAATTATACGTCAAAATCACTGGAATTAAATGGCAATATCACTGGAATTAAACGGCAAAATCACTGGCTCTACAGAGGCAAGATGTCGACCTCATCCTCCGATTCCTCACCCCTTTCACTGTGTACATCCCCCTCCTCACAGAGTATTAATTCGTCCCCATTGGCATCCACCATCACAGGTCCCTGTGTACTTTCCGGAGACAATTGCTGGTAAAGGTCTTCCCGGAGGAATTTATAATTCATTTTGATGAACATCATCTTCTCCACATTTTGTGGAAGTAACCTCCTAAGCCGATCGCTGACAAGGTTACCGGCTGCACTAAACACTCTTTTGGAGTACACACTGGAGGGGGGAGGGGGGGGGGGTAACATAGGTAAAATAAAGCCAGTTTATGCAAGGGCATCCAAATTGCCTCTCTTTCCTGCCAGTATACATACGGACTGTCTGACATGCCTAATTGGATGCTGTCACTCGTATAATCTTCCAGCATTCTTTCAATGGTGACAGAATCATATGCAGTGACAGTAGACATGTCAGTAATCGTTGGCAGGTCCTTCAGTCCGGACCAGATGTCAGCTTTCGCTCCTGACTTCCCTGCATCACCACCAGCGGGTGGGCTAGGAAATCTTATCCTTTTCCTTGCAGCCCCAGTGGTGGGAGAAATTGAAGGAGGAGATGTTGACGGGTCACGTTCCACTTGAGTTGACAATTTACTCACCAGCAGGTCTGCACACTTGTGTCTGCCGGAAAGAGAGATACAACGTAGGCTTTAAACCTAGGATTGAGCACGGTGGCCAAAATGTAGTGCTCTGATTTCAACAGATTGACCACCCTTGAACCCTGGCAAAGCGAATGAAGAGCTCCATCCACAAGTCCCACATACTTAGCGGAATCACTGTCTTAGCTCCAGCTTGAATTTCTTCAACTGCTTCTGCAAATGCCTGATGAGGGGAATGACCTGACTCAAGCTGGCATTGTCTGAACTGACTTCACGTGTGGCAAGTTCAAAGGGTTGGAGAACCTTGCACAATACGGAAATCATTCTCCACTGCGCTCGAGTCAGGTGCATTCCCCCTCCGTTGCCTATATCGTAGGTGGATGTATAGGCTTGAATGGCCTTTTGCTGTTCCTCCATCCTCTGAAGCATATAAAGTGTTGAATTCCACCTCGTTACCACCTCTGCTTCAGTTGATGGCAAGGCAGGTTCAGGAGTGTTTGCTGGTGCTCCAGTCTTTGGCATGCAGTGGCAGAATGTCAAAAGCGGGCAGCAATTTTTTGGGCCACCGACAGCATCTCCTGTACACCGCTGTAATTTAAAAAAAAATTCTGCATCACCAAATTAATTGTATGTGCAACACATGGGATGTGCTGGAATTTGCCCAGTTGCAATGCACACAAAATATTGGTGGCATTGTCCGATATCACAAGTACCCAGGAGAGTCTAAGTAGGGTAAGCCAATGCGCGATGATGTCCCTCAGTTTCCGTAAGAGGTTGTCAGCCTACAAATGAGTTTGGATTTGCGAGATGCTGCTACTGGTGCTGTTGTTGCTGCGGGCGGGCAATACATCTACCCAGTGGGCTGACACAGTCATATAGTCCTTAGTCTGCCCTGTTCCGCTTCTCCACATGTCCATGTTTAAGTGGACACTGGATACAACCACATTTTTTAGGACACTGGTGACACTTTTTTCTGACGTCTCTGTACATTCTCGGTATTGCCTGCCTAGTGAAATGGAACCTAGATGGGATATGGTACCGGGGACACAATACTGCCATCAATTGTCTAAATCCCACTGCACTAATGGTGGATACCGGAAGCACGTCTAACACCATCATAAGTGTCAAGGCCTCAGTTATCCGCTTTGCAACAGGATGACTGCTGTCATATTTCATCTTCCTCACAAAGGACTGTTGGACAGTCAATTGCTTAGTTGAAGTAGTACAAGTGGTCTTCCGGCTTCCCCTCTGGGATTACGATCAACTCCCAGCAGCAACAACAGCAGTGGCAGCAACAGCAGGCATACCACTCAAGGATCCTCCGGAGGAATCCCGGTTAAAAGAGGACTCGTCAGTCTTGCCAGGGACATAGCCTGTAGGACTACTGACGTTCATGGCTGAGGAGGAAGTTGACATTGAGGGAGTTGGTGGTGAGGCTTGCAGGAGTGGACTGCTTACACTCTTACCCAAAGTTTCACAACTTGACACTGACTTCTGATGAATGCACTGCAGGTAACGTATAAGGGAGGATGTTCCTAGGTGGTTAACATCCTTACCCCTACTTATTACAGATTGTTAGAGGCAACACACGGCTTGACACCTGTTGTCCGGATTTGTGGAGAAATAATTCCACACCGATGAGGTGTCTTTTTTGGTATTTTGCCCAGGCATCACAATGGGCTTCTTCATCCCACGGACAACAGGTGTCTCCCCTGGTGCCTGATTTAAACAAACCACATCACCATCAGAATCCTCATCGTCAACTTCCTCCTCAGCGCCAGCAACACCCATATCCTCATCCTGGTGTACTTCAACAGTGACATCTTTAATTTGAATATCAGGAACTGGACTGTGGGTGCTCCTTCCAGCACTTGCAGGGGGCGTGCAAATAGTGGAAGGAGCCACCTCTTCCCGTCGAGTGTTGGGAAGGTCAGGCATCACAACCGCCGACACACTTGGACTCTCCTTGGGGATTTTGTGATACCATCTCAGAATGCACAGTTCTTTTCAGTGCTTTTTCCAGCTTAACTCTTTTAATGTTTCTAGCGGGAGGTTGAGGGCTTCCATCGTCATGTGAAGCTGAACCACTAGTCATGAACAAAGGCCAGGGCCTTAGCCGTTCCTTGCCACTCCGTGTCGTAAATTACATATTGGCAAGTTTACGTTTCTCCTCAGACCATTTAAATTTCTTTTTTTTGGTTCTTTTACTGAACTTTGGCTTTTTTGATTTTACATGCCCTCTACTATCACATTGGGCATTGGCCTTGGCAGACGACGTTGATGGCATTTCATCGTCTATGTCATGGCTAGTGGCAGCAGCTTCAGCACTAGGAGGAAGTGGTTTTTAATCTTTCCCTATTTTATCCTCCAAATTTTTGTTTTCCATTATTTTTCTATTTTTCTGGATTATATATAACACAGTGGCCCTCATTCCGAGTTGTTCGCTCGCAAGCTGCTTTTAGCAGCATTGCACACGCTAAGCCACCGCCTACTGGGAGTGAATCTTAGCTTAGCAAAATTGCGAACGAAAGATTCTCAAAATTGCGAATAGAAATTTCTAAGCAGTTTCTGAGTAGCTCGACACTTACTCTGCCACTGCGATCAGTTCAGTCAGTTTCGTTCCTGGTTTGACGTCACAAACACACCCAGCGTTCGCCCAGACACTCCCCCGTTTCTCCAGCCACTCCCGCGTTTTTCCCAGAAACGGCAGCGTTTTTTCACACACACCCATAAACGGCCAGTTTCCGCCCAGAAACACCCACTTCCTGTCAATCACACTACGATCACCAAAACGAAGAAAAAACCTCGTAATGCCGTGAGTAAAATACCAAACTTCTTAGCAAATTTACTTGGCGCAGTCGCAGTGCGAACATTGCGCATGCACTGTTTGCGGAAAATCGCTGCGATGCGATGAAAAAAAAAACGAGCAAACAACTCGGAATGAGGGCCAATATGCGGCACAGGAGCACTGGACATATGGCAGCAGAGGATACCACTGTGACTGCCTGGTCACTGGAATGACTGATGGCTGATGCACGGGACACTACCACTGGTCTGATGCAGGACAACACAGCAACACTGTAAGGGCCTTGTTGTTGTTGTTATTATTATTATTATACGGCAGCAGTGGACATATGGCAGCAGAGCATACCACTGTGACTGCCTGGTCACTGAAATGACTGATGGCTGATGCACAGGTCAATACCACTGGTCTGATGCAGGACAACACAGCAACACTGTAAGGAACTTGTTGTTGTTGTTGTTGTTGTTATTATTATACGGCAGCAGTGGACATATGGCAGCAGAGTATACCACTGTAACTGCCTGGTTACTGTTATGACTGATGGCTGATGCACAGGACACTACTACTGGTCTGATGCAGGACAACACAGCAACACTGTAAGGGACTTGTTGTTGTTATTATTTTTATACTGCAGCAGTGGACATATGGCTGCAGAGTATACCACCGTGACTGCCTCATCACTGGAATGACTGATGGCGGATGCACAGGACACTACCACTGGACTGATGCAGCACAATACACCACCACTGAACTGATGAAACACAAAACAGCAGCAATGGACATATGGCAAAAAGAGGACACAACCACTGTGACTGCATGGTCACTGGAATGACTGATGGCTGATGCACAGGACACTACCACCGGACTGATGCAGCACAATACACCACCACTGAACTGATGCAGCACAACACAGCAGCAATGGACATATGGCAACAAGAGGACACAACCACTGTGACTGCATGATCACTGGAATGACTGATGGCTGATGCACAGGACACTACCACCGGACTGATGCAGCACAATACACCACCACTGAACTGATGCAGCACAACACAGCAGCAATGGACATATGGCAGCAAGAGACATGGACACTGGGGTATATTTACTAAGCTCCCGATTTTGACCGAGATGGTGTTTTTTCTTCAAAGTGTCATCTCGGAAATTTACTAAACTCAAATCTCGGCAGTGATGAGGGCATTCGTATTTTTTTGGAAGTCAAAGAATAAAAATACGAATGAATACACCATCGTTCAAATACGACTGTTTTTTCATACAACTCGGTAATTTACTAAAAAGTGTATTTCACAAACACTGCCGGCAATAGCCAAACACTGCCGTGAAAAAATACAAATCGTAAAAAAAAGCAGTTTTAAAACAGACCTGCTTTTTTTTACCGTGTTCTGATAGGCATGCACGGATCCGTGAGATCCGTGCATGTTTATCAGTGGGAAGGGGTGGGAAAGTGTTACATTTTGAGAAAAAAAATGCGTGGGGTCCCCCCTCCTAAGCAAAACCAGCCTCGGGCTCTTTGAGCCGGTCCTGGTTGAAAAAATATGGGGGGGAAAATGACAGGGGTTCCCCCATATTTAATCAACCAGCACCGGGCTCTGCGCCTGGTCCTGGTTCAAAACATATGGGGGACAAAAAGCGTAGGGGTCCCCCGTATTTTTTAAACCAGCACCGGGCTTCACTAGCCAGGTACATAATGCCACAGCCATGGGACACTTTTATTGTGGTCTCGGCGGCACTGGCATTACATACCCAACTAGTCACCCCTGGCCGGGGTACCCTGGAGGAGTAGGAACCCCTTAAATCAAGGGGTCCCCCCCTCCAGCCACCCAAGGGCCAGGGGTGAAGCCCGAGGCTGTCCCCACCATCCAAGGGCGGCGGATGGGGGGCTGATAGCCTTGTGAAAAAAATAGAATATTGTTTTTAGTAGCAGTACTACAAATCCCAGCAAGCCTCCCCCGCAAGCTGGTACTTGGAGAACCACAAGTACCAGCATGCGGTGGAAAACCGGGCCCGCTGGTACCTGTAGTACTACTACTAAAAAAATACCCAACAAAAAACAGGAGACACACACCGTGACAGTATAAGTTTATTACATACATGCACACCTCCAAACATACATACTTACCTATGTTCACACGAGGCTCGGTCCTCTTCTCCATGTAGAATCCTCGGGGTACCTGTGAAAAAAATTATACTCACATAATCCAGTGTATCTTCTGTTCTTTGTATAATCCACGTTCTTGGCAAAATAAAAAAACGGAAACCCGACCACGCACTGAAAGGGGCCCCATGTTTACACATGGGATACCTTTCCCCGACTGGCAGGAACCCCCTGACTCCTGTCAAAGAGGCAGCACACGGCAGAGATACAATGTAGCGCCTATGCGCTCCATTGTATCCAGTGCTGCCTCACAGACACTACAGGAGCACACAGCCAATCAGGAGAGTGCCACGACATGGCGCTCCCTGATTGGCTGAAGGGACCCTCTTTGACAGGAGAAGAGGACCGAGCCTCGTGTGAACATAGGTAAGTATGTATGTTTGGAGGTGTGCATGTATGTAATAAACTTATACTGTCACGGTGTGTGTCTCCTGTTTTTTGTTGGGTATTTTTTTAGTAGTAGTACTACTACAGGTACCAGCGGGCCCGGTTTTCCACCGCATGCTGGTACTTGTGGTTCTCCAAGTACCAGCTTGCGGGGGAGGCTTGCTGGGATTTGTAGTACTGCTACTAAAAACAATATTCTATTTTTTTCACAAGGCTATCAGCCCCTCATCCGCCGCCCTTGGAGGGTGGGGACAGCCTCGGGCTTCACCCCTGGCCCTTGGGTGGCTGGAGGGGGGGACCCCTTGATTTAAGGGGTTCCTACTCCTCCAGGGTACCCCGGCCAGTGGTGACTAGTTGGGTATATAATGCCAGGGCCGCTGAGACCACAATAAAAGTGTCCCCCGGCTGTGGCATTATGTACCTGGCTAGTGGAGCCCGGTGCTGGTTTAAAAAATACGGGGGACCCCTACGCTTTTGGTCCCCCATATTTTTTGAACCAGGACCAGGCGCAGAGCCCGGTGCTGGTTGATTAAATATGGGGAAACCCCTGTCATTTTTCCCCCCATATTTTTTCTACCAGGATCGGCTCAAAGAGCCCGAGGCTGGTTTTGCTTAGGAGGGGGGACCCCACGCATTTTTTTTTTACTTTTAACTATTTTTTATTTTTTAAAAGATGCACAATGAAACCCTGCACGAATCTCACAGATCCGGCCGAGTTTCATTGTTTTAATGTCGGCAGTGTTTTACTATTCACTCCCGTAAAACACTGCCAAAAAATACGAATGACATCGACATCGGAAAACACGAAAATGTAAAATACGGCAGCTTAGTAAATGAGGCATAATAAATTCAAAAAGTTGCAAATTCACACATTCGATGTCATTCGTGATGAATCTCACTCCAAATCGGTACAAATACGAATTTTAGTAAATTTACCCCACTGAGAGAACGGAGACACGTCCTCTCTCTACACTCTCCAATGCCAGAGTGAAAATGGCGGGGACGCGTCGCTCCTTATATGGAATCCAAATGGCGCAAGAATCCGACAGCGGGATGATGACGTTTTGCCTCGTTCTGGTTTCCGAGTCAGGTGGGAAAACCAGAGCCTGACTCGGATCCGGGCTTGAATGGTGAAGTCCGGTACAGGTCGGTTCTCTGAGAACCGAACCTGCTCATCTCTATTGGGGACTAGTTTTTTTAAGTGCCATCCTGTCTGCAACTGCAGTGCCACTCCTAGATGGGCCAGGTGTTTGTGCCGCACACTTGTGTTGCTTACCTTAGTCATACAGCTACCTCATTGCACCTCTTTTACGTCTTTGCATGATGTGCTGTTTGGGGCCTATTTTTTAAATCTGCCATCCTGTCTGCCACTGCAGTGCCACTTCTAGATGGGCAAGGTGTTTGTGCCGCACACTTGTGTCACTTAGCTTAGTCATACAACCACCTCGGTTCAACCTTATGGCCTAAAAACAATATTGTGAGGTGTTCAGAATAGACCGGAAATGAGTGGAAATGAATGCTGTTGAGGTTAATAATACCGTAGGATCAAAATTACCCCCAAATTCTGTGATTTTAGCCATTTTTTTTAAATCATCCAGATCCAAAACCAAAACATAAAAGGGTGGTTTTGGCAAAACCAATCCAGATCCAAAACACGAGCATGGAACCAGAACCAAACCAAAACACAAAACACGAAAAGTGCCCGCCGCACATCTCTAAAATGCAATTCTAACCTAAAGTAAATATACATATATTTACATTAGGTTATAAATGCATTACTGTGGTGATGGTACACATGGCGCTTGATTGGCCCAGTGGATAAGTGCATCCTGATTACATCACCAGCGGCACAGAGTCGCATTCCTGTAGCACGGATGTCCAGAGACGCTCGAATGGAGGGAGAGTCAGGTGTGGCTAATAGGGTAATTATGTGGATGTATGTCTGTACTGTATGTATAAAAAACAGCACTGCACTTGTGATTATGCATTCCTGAAGGAGGGCATGAGATTGAAACATTGAAATAAAAAGTACATTTTTGCATTATTCTACAAGCCTATGTGTGCCGCCATCTGGTCTTCCTCCAAACCTGTGGAACCACCATGGACACTATTTTTGCACACCCAGCTTCGCGAACCTTTTTATGGGACAATGGGAAAATGAGTATGTTTTTAATGATCATCCATACCAGCAGAACATCGTCTTTTATAAATGTTATATAGACAACATTTTAATCATATGGGATGGTGACAATCCTAGTTTTGAATAATTTTTTTATGTTATTTGCCAGATAACACTATGAACCTCAGTTTTACTGCCAATGACAGCACAGAAAAGATTGAATTTCTCGACTTAATATTGACACATCCGGGGAAAGAAGTGGTCACCAAGAACTACATTAAGGAGGTCGACATGAATAGTTATGTGCACTTTAAAAGTAACCACTGCCAACAATGGAAGAACAACATTCCCTTTTCACAATTCAACAGAATAGCCCAGAACTGCAAGAACGAGGATGACCGTGATCAGCAGTTGCAAGTCTACTGGAAGAAGACAATACAAAAACAAAGGAACTGGACAGGAAACAACTTCTAAGATATAAACCTAGAGAAAAGACAGAGGGCACAGTTAGGTTCATTACTACCTACAGCAGACATGAGAATTATATAAAAAAAACTTTAAGGAAACATTGGAACATATTATTAATGGACCCTATCCTAAAGGACTATCTTCCGAAAGAACCGCAAGTGGTATTTAAAAAGTCACAGAATCTGAAAGACCTTGTGGCACCGAGTATGCTAAAAAATCCTGAAGCACCTACCACTATGCCAAGGTGTGTGGGGTTCTATAAGTGTGGTCATTGTAACATCTGCAGATACTTGCATTCCAACAGGAGATCTTTCCAGAACAACAACAACAACATGAAAGAGTACAAGATTAAGCAGTTTATTAATTGTATCGTCTCAGTCATCTATATGCTGGAATGCCCATGCAAAATGAAGTACATAGGGAAAACTAAGAGACCTTTGAAACTCTGCATTCAGGAACATGTGAGAAACATTAGAAACAAAGTTTTGACACATGCAGTATCAAAGCATTTTCGCCTGTGTCATAATTCAGATCCTGATGAACTTACGTTTAAAGGTATCGAGTTGAATTCCCTAGGGGAACAAGGTGGAGACCTGTCCAACCTTCTCTTCAGAAGGGAGATGTACTGGATCTTTGAATTGAATACCCTCCACCTGTGACATAGGCTTTACACTATACCTCCCCCTGTCTACACCTTTGTGATCCTTTGCTTATATATCTCTCTTATCTCCTCCCTTCCTCCACATCAGTACTACAGCCATACCACACTGGATATGCCCAATTCCATCCGATCTTGGAAGCTAAGCAGTGTTGGGCCCGGTCAGTACATGGGTGGGAGACCGCCATGGAAGACAGGGTGCTGTAAAGGATGAGTAGCTGGTTTTTCGATCTACCTCTGATATATCTGAACTTTATCACTCAAACTTTCTCTCACATATGAGAATTGCTTTGGTTGGCCACTTTGTGCCACACATGGACTATTAGATATGAATGTAATCTTGGGCTATTCAATGCCTATGTAAAGTCATTCATATGGGCACATCTATTCCAATTATGGTTGTGATCCCCGACCCTGGATGCCTATCAAATATTACATTATGTAAATAATTCTAGTGCTGATTCCAGCAGTATGATACCATACTATATCAGCTTCATGTTTCCTCTTTTGGTATTTAGAATTATTACATCTGGACCCTATATATTGTTACTATAAGTTATTCTTTAAGCACAAACTTCTAAACAAATTCTCTTTATCTATTATATATTTTTCTCTTCTTTCAGTTACGAGCACAATTTGGTGTGCTAAGGAGGATCTTCACACCAAAGATGGCCGCTGGGACTCTAAAGATTAATAAGAAACGTCTCCAATTTGAAAAACTTCTAAAAAATGGCCATCGCACAAACCGTCTATTAAGAACTGTGGTACTGGTAATATGGAGCACATCGGAGTCTGTCACGAAGCGGGCGCATGCGCAGATGCCTGAAGGTCGCTGAACCCTGTTGCTCGGAGCCGGAGCATGCGCAGAAGCAATCACGGACGCCGGAAGTGGGGCGGAGATTACATCATACGCGGCCCGGACAGGAAGTCCGTGGCCAGACAACTTCTGAACGTTCTAATAACACTTTTTAATAACAATTACGTGTCATACATCTAGAGATCCTCCCCAGCATTAGTAGATTACTGGGGAAAGCAGATTATATCTGAAGTTTATTTTAAAAGGAGACTCTTCACCTTTGAACTTGTAATTGACAGGAAGTGATGTAGGATTCACTTCCCAATCAGTATCGGTATATATATGTGCCTTGTCCCACTGTCATAGCACCCCTTGTGAAGTCCAGCTAGGAAGAAACGCGTTGGGTGTTACCTGATACAATCCATCTTCTCAAGTTAAGCAATATATTCTTTTATAGATTGATTTTTTAAAAATGTTCTTGTTTCCATGTATTCTTGTTTTTCATAAGTTTATGGATGTATTTTTTTATGTGTATATTCAACTCCAGATGTAGCTTTTTAACCTACAGCTTTGGCATCTCTTTTTTATTTTAATAGTGCTATATATATGTGTATTAAATTTTGTAATTACTTTTAAATATACCTGATCTCACCTATTTTATATGACACAATTTGTCACTTAGAAATACCTTAATCACTCTTTCTCATATATATATATATATATATATATACATATATATATATACACTTCCCAACACACACACACACACACACACACACACACACACACATCTACACACACACACTGCTAGTTGCACACCTCCAACCCCCCCCCCCGCCCTGCACTCCCTCCACTCCACTCCTAAAACATACTTTACATGACTGCTGAAATGGCTTGCTGAAGCTGCTGCTCCAGTGCATACGAACTCCACATCAACTCAGCGGCAGCCCAGCCCTAGACCACAGCTCCCATTTCTCCTCCCTTCTCTCAGCATTCAACAGCCAGCCCAGCAGATGAACACAGAGAGAGCGGAGAGAGGAGAGTGCCATCTTCTCCAGCTCCGTCCGGGAGCTGAACACCAGCCAACTGTGGTGCGACACATGCACACACTCTGGCGGCGGCAGGCGCAGCGCTTACAGCGGCATACAATGAGTCACACTGACTCATTGTATTGCCGGCAGCTGTGGGCCCCTCCACAGTGCCAGGCCTTGGTGCAATGCACCGCTTGCATCGATGCAAATTCTGCCACTGAGGGGGCGAGTGGGCATGATGTCCTGGCCGGCCGCCCCCCTCTGCTGGGCCTGCCAAGGCGCCCAGGGCACGTGCCTTGCTCGTCACCCCTTAGTTACGCCTCTGTCAGGGATGCTTCTCGGTTTTATCCATCTGAGGTCTCCACCCTCTCCAGGGGCATAGCCAGAACTCTGTGGGCCCCATAGCAACATTTTGAAGGGGCCCCACCCCAATGCTTCTACAGAGACACTTCTCTGCAGCAGTTATTAATTGTATGCCCTATAATAGTGTCCTACAGTACTGTAGTTCATTTTCTGAACCATAGCAGAGCCTTATTTAATGTTATGCCCCATAGTAGTGCCGTTTTCTTTTATGAATCGTAGTAGTGATTAAGTTCACCCTACAGTATGTCACATTTCAGAGCTGCCAGTACACATTATGCCACACAGTACCCCCCAATTCACATTATTATATATAGTACTGCCCATTCATATTGTGCTTCATTACAGAGCCCCGGTTCATATTATATAACATTAAAATGCCCTACTGTTCATTTTATGCCACAATGAGCAGGTCCAGGGGCATACCTAGATATATTGTAGGCCCCAAGGAAAAAGTTTGAAAAATAATTTCATTTTATAGAGATGAGCGGGTTCGGTTTCTCTGAATCCGAACCCGCCCGAACTTCATGTTTTTTATCACGGGTCCGAGCGACTCGGATCTTCCCGCCTTGCTCGGTTAACCCGAGCGCGCCCGAACGTCATCATGACGCTGTCGGATTCTCGCGAGGCTCGGATTCTATCGCGAGACTCGGATTCTATATAAGGAGCCGCGCGTCGCCGCCATTTTCACACGTGCATTGAGATTGATAGGGAGAGGACGTGGCTGGCGTCCTCTCCATTTAGATTAGGGTTGAGAGAGAGAGAGAGAGATTGACCTGAGGCTGTGATACTGTAGAAGAGAGTGCAGAGTTTAGTGACTGACGACCACAGTGACCACCAGACAGTGCAGTTGTTTGTTTTATTTAATATATCCGTTCTCTGCCTGAAAAAAACGATACACACAGTGACTCAGTCACATACCATATCTGTGTGCACTGCTCAGCCCAGTGTGCTGCATCAATGTATATATATATCTGACTGTGCTCAGCTCACACAGCTTATAATTGTGGGGGAGACTGGGGAGCACTGCAGTGCCAGTTATAGGTTATAGCAGGAGCCAGGAGTACATAATATTATATTAAAATTAAACAGTGCACACTTTTGCTGCAGGAGTGCCACTGCCAGTGTGACTAGTGACCAGTGACCTGACCACCAGTATATATAATATTAGTAGTATACTATCTCTTTATCAACCAGTCTATATTAGCAGCAGACACAGTACAGTGCGGTAGTTCACGGCTGTGGCTACCTCTGTGTCGGCACTCGGCAGCCCGTCCATAATTGTATATACCACCTAACCGTGGTTTTTTTTTCTTTCTTTATACATACATACTAGTTACGAGTATACTATCTCTTTATCAACCAGTCTATATATTAGCAGCAGACACAGTACAGTGCGGTAGTTCACGGCTGTGGCTACCTCTGTGTCGGCACTCGGCAGCCCGTCCATAATTGTATATACCACCTAACCGTGTTTTTTTTTTCTTTCTTTATACATACATACTAGTTACGAGTATACTATCTCTTTATCAACCAGTCTATATATTAGCAGCAGACACAGTACAGTGCGGTAGTTCACGGCTGTGGCTACCTCTGTGTCGGCACTCGGCAGCCCGTCCATAATTGTATATACCACCTAACCGTGGTTTTTTTTTCTTTCTTTATACATACATACTAGTTACGAGTATACTATCTCTTTATCAACCAGTCTATATATTAGCAGCAGACACAGTACAGTGCGGTAGTTCACGGCTGTGGCTACCTCTGTGTCGGCACTCGGCAGCCCGTCCATAATTGTATATACCACCTAACCGTGGTTTTTTTTTCTTTCTTTATACATACATACTAGTTACGAGTATACTATCTCTTTATCAACCAGTCTATATTAGCAGCAGACACAGTACAGTGCGGTAGTTCACGGCTGTGGCTACCTCTGTGTCGGCACTCGGCAGCCCGTCCATAATTGTATATACCACCTAACCGTGGTTTTTTTTTCTTTCTTTATACATACATACTAGTTACGAGTATACTATCTCTTTATCAACCAGTCTATATATTAGCAGCAGACACAGTACAGTGCGGTAGTTCACGGCTGTGGCTACCTCTGTGTCGGCACTCGGCAGCCCGTCCATAATTGTATATACCACCTAACCGTGGTTTTTTTTTCTTTCTTTATACATACATACTAGTTACGAGTATACTATCTCTTTATCAACCAGTCTATATATTAGCAGCAGACACAGTACAGTGCGGTAGTTCACGGCTGTGGCTACCTCTGTGTCGGCACTCGGCAGCCCGTCCATAATTGTATATACCACCTAACCGTGTTTTTTTTTTCTTTCTTTATACATACATACTAGTTACGAGTATACTATCTCTTTATCAACCAGTCTATATTAGCAGCAGACACAGTACAGTGCGGTAGTTCACGGCTGTGGCTACCTCTGTGTCGGCACTCGGCAGCCCGTCCATAATTGTATATACCACCTAACCGTGGTTTTTTTTTCTTTCTTTATACATACATACTAGTTACGAGTATACTATCTCTTTATCAACCAGTCTATATATTAGCAGCAGACACAGTACAGTGCGGTAGTTCACGGCTGTGGCTACCTCTGTGTCGGCACTCGGCAGCCCGTCCATAATTGTATATACCACCTAACCGTGGTTTTTTTTTCTTTCTTTATACATACATACTAGTTACGAGTATACTATCTCTTTATCAACCAGTCTATATATTAGCAGCAGACACAGTACAGTGCGGTAGTTCACGGCTGTGGCTACCTCTGTGTCGGCACTCGGCAGCCCGTCCATAATTGTATATACCACCTAACCGTGTTTTTTTTTTTCTTTCTTTATACATACATACTAGTTACGAGTATACTATCTCTTTATCAACCAGTCTATATATTAGCAGCAGACACAGTACAGTGCGGTAGTTCACGGCTGTGGCTACCTCTGTGTCGGCACTCGGCAGCCCGTCCATAATTGTATATACCACCTAACCGTGTTTTTTTTTTCTTTCTTTATAGTCATACTAGTTACGAGTATACTATCTCTTTATCAACCAGTCTATATTAGCAGCAGACACAGTACAGTGCGGTAGTTCACGGCTGTGGCTACCTCTGTGTCGGCACTCGGCAGCCCGTCCATAATTGTATATACCACCTAACCGTGGTTTTTTTTTCTTTCTTTATACATACATACTAGTTACGAGTATACTATCTCTTTATCAACCAGTCTATATATTAGCAGCAGACACAGTACAGTGCGGTAGTTCACGGCTGTGGCTACCTCTGTGTCGGCACTCGGCAGCCCGTCCATAATTGTATATTCCACCTAACCGTGGTTTTTTTTTCTTTCTTTATACATACATACTAGTTACGAGTATACTATCTCTTTATCAACCAGTCTATATATTAGCAGCAGACACAGTACAGTGCGGTAGTTCACGGCTGTGGCTACCTCTGTGTCGGCACTCGGCAGGCAGTCCGTCCATAATTGTATACCACCTAACCGTGGTTTTTTTTTCTTTCTTCTTTATACATACATAGTTACATAGACATCTCTTTATCAACCAGTCTATATTAGCAGCAGACACAGTACAGTACGGTAGTTCACGGCTGTGGCTACCTCTGTGTCTGCACTCGGCAGGCAGTCCATAATTGTATACTAGTATCCATCTCCATTGTTTACCTGAGGTGCCTTTTAGTTGTGCCTATTAAAATATGGAGAACAAAAATGTTGAGGTTCCAAAATTAGGGAAAGATCAAGATCCACTTCCACCTCGTGCTGAAGCTGCTGCCACTAGTCATGGCCGAGACGATGAAATGCCAGCAACGTCGTCTGCCAAGGCCGATGCCCAATGTCATAGTACAGAGCATGTCAAATCCAAAACACCAAATATCAGAAAAAAAAGGACTCCAAAACCTAAAATAAAATTGTCGGAGGAGAAGCGTAAACTTGCCAATATGCCATTTACGACACGGAGTGGCAAGGAACGGCTGAGGCCCTGGCCTATGTTCATGGCTAGTGGTTCAGCTTCACATGAGGATGGAAGCACTCAGCCTCTCGCTAGAAAAATGAAAAGACTCAAGCTGGCAAAAGCAGCACAGCAAAGAACTGTGCATTCTTCGAAATCCCAAATCCACAAGGAGAGTCCAATTGTGTCGGTTGCGATGCCTGACCTTCCCAACACTGGACGTGAAGAGCATGCGCCTTCCACCATTTGCACGCCCCCTGCAAGTGCTGGAAGGAGCACCCGCAGTCCAGTTCCTGATAGTCAGATTGAAGATGTCAGTGTTGAAGTACACCAGGATGAGGAGGATATGGGTGTTGCTGGCGCTGGGGAGGAAATTGACCAGGAGGATTCTGATGGTGAGGTGGTTTGTTTAAGTCAGGCACCCGGGGAGACACCTGTTGTCCGTGGGAGGAATATGGCCGTTGACATGCCAGGTGAAAATACCAAAAAAATCAGCTCTTCGGTGTGGAGGTATTTCACCAGAAATGCGGACAACAGGTGTCAAGCCGTGTGTTCCCTTTGTCAAGCTGTAATAAGTAGGGGTAAGGACGTTAACCACCTCGGAACATCCTCCCTTATACGTCACCTGCAGCGCATTCATAATAAGTCAGTGACAAGTTCAAAAACTTTGGGTGACAGCGGAAGCAGTCCACTGACCAGTAAATCCCTTCCTCTTGTAACCAAGCTCACGCAAACCACCCCACCAACTCCCTCAGTGTCAATTTCCTCCTTCCCCAGGAATGCCAATAGTCCTGCAGGCCATGTCACTGGCAATTCTGACGAGTCCTCTCCTGCCTGGGATTCCTCTGAAGCATCCTTGCGTGCAACGCCTACTGCTGCTGGCGCTGCTGTTGTTGCCGCTGGGAGTCGATGGTCATCCCAGAGGGGAAGTCGTAAGCCCACTTGTACTACTTCCAGTAAGCAATTGACTGTTCAACAGTCCTTTGCGAGGAAGATGAAATATCACAGCAGTCATCCTACTGCAAAGCGGATAACTGAGGCCTTGGCATCCTGGGTGGTGAGAAACGTGGTTCCGGTATCCATCATTACTGCAGAGCCAACTAGAGACTTGTTGGAGGTACTGTGTCCCCGGTACCAAATACCATCTAGGTTCCATTTCTCTAGGCAGGCGATACCGAAAATGTACACAGACCTCAGAAAAAGAGTCACCAGTGTCCTAAAAAATGCAGCTGTACCCAATGTCCACTTAACCACGGACATGTGGACAAGTGGAGCAGGGCAGGGTCAGGACTATATGACTGTGACAGCCCACTGGGTAGATGTATGGACTCCCGCCGCAAGAACAGCAGCGGCGGCACCAGTAGCAGCATCTCGCAAACGCCAACTCTTTCCTAGGCAGGCTACGCTTTGTATCACCGGTTTCCAGAATACGCACACAGCTGAAAACCTCTTACGGCAACTGAGGAAGATCATCGCGGAATGGCTTACCCCAATTGGACTCTCCTGTGGATTTGTGGCATCGGACAACGCCAGCAATATTGTGTGTGCATTAAATATGGGCAAATTCCAGCACGTCCCATGTTTTGCACATACCTTGAATTTGGTGGTGCAGAATTTTTTAAAAAACGACAGGGGCGTGCAAGAGATGCTGTCGGTGGCCAGAAGAATTGCGGGACACTTTCGGCGTACAGGCACCACGTACAGAAGACTGGAGCACCACCAAAAACTACTGAACCTGCCCTGCCATCATCTGAAGCAAGAAGTGGTAACGAGGTGGAATTCAACCCTCTAATGCTTCAGAGGTTGGAGGAGCAGCAAAAGGCCATTCAAGCCTATACAATTGAGCACGATATAGTAGGTGGAATGCACCTGTCTCAAGCGCAGTGGAGAATGATTTCAACGTTGTGCAAGGTTCTGATGCCCTTTGAACTTGCCACACGTGAAGTCAGTTCAGACACTGCCAGCCTGAGTCAGGTCATTCCCCTCATCAGGCTTTTGCAGAAGAAGCTGGAGACATTGAAGGAGGAGCTAACACGGAGCGATTCCGCTAGGCATGTGGGACTTGTGGATGGAGCCCTTAATTCGCTTAACAAGAATTCACGGGTGGTCAATCTGTTGAAATCAGAGCACTACATTTTGGCCACCGTGCTCGATCCTAGATTTAAAGCCTACCTTGGATCTCTCTTTCCGGCAGACACAAGTCTGCTGGGGTTGAAAGACCTGCTGGTGACAAAATTGTCAAGTCAAGCGGAACGCGACCTGTCAACATCTCCTCCTTCACATTCTCCCGCAACTGGGGGTGCGAGGAAAAGGCTCAGAATTCCGAGCCCACCCGCTGGCGGTGATGCAGGGCAGTCTGGAGCGACTGCTGATGCTGACATCTGGTCCGGACTGAAGGACCTGACAACGATTACGGACATGTCGTCTACTGTCACTGCATATGATTCTCTCAACATTGATAGAATGGTGGAGGATTATATGAGTGACCGCATCCAAGTAGGCACGTCACACAGTCCGTACTTATACTGGCAGGAAAAAGAGGCAATTTGGAGGCCCTTGCACAAACTGGCTTTATTCTACCTAAGTTGCCCTCCCACAAGTGTGTACTCCGAAAGAGTGTTTAGTGCCGCCGCTCACCTTGTCAGCAATCGGCGTACGAGGTTACATCCAGAAAATGTGGAGAAGATGATGTTCATTAAAATGAATTATAATCAATTCCTCCGCGGAGACATTGACCAGCAGCAATTGCCTCCACAAAGTACACAGGGAGCTGAGATGGTGGATTCCAGTGGGGACGAATTGATAATCTGTGAGGAGGGGGATGTACACAGTGATATATCGGAGGGTGATGATGAGGTGGACATCTTGCCTCTGTAGAGCCAGTTTGTGCAAGGAGAGATTAATTGCTTCTTTTTTGGGGGGGGTCCAAACCACCCCGTCATATCAGTCACAGTCGTGTGGCAGACCCTGTCACTGAAATGATGGGTTGGTTAAAGTGTGCATGTCCTGTTTTGTTTATACAACATAAGGGTGGGTGGGAGGGCCCAAGGACAATTCCATCTTGCACCTCTTTTTTCTTTTCTTTTTCTTTGCATCATGTGCTGATTGGGGAGGGTTTTTTGGAAGGGACATCCTGCGTGACAGTGCAGTGCCACTCCTAAATGGGCCCGGTGTTTGTGTCGGCCACTAGGGTCGCTTATCTTACTCACACAGTCAGCTACCTCATTGCGCCTCTTTTTTTCTTTGCGTCATGTGCTGTTTGGGGAGGGTTTTTTGGAAGGGACATCCTGCGTGACACTGCAGTGCCACTCCTAGATGGGCCCGGTGTTTGTGTGGGCCACTAGGGTCGCTAATCTTACTCACACAGCTACCTCATTGCGCCTCTTTTTTTCTTTGCGTCATGTGCTGTTTGGGGAGGGTTTTTTGGAAGGGACATCCTGCGTGACACTGCAGTGCCACTCCTAGATGGGCCCGGTGTTTGTGTCGGCCACTAGGGTCGCTAATCTTACTCACACAGCTACCTCATTGCGCCTCTTTTTTTCTTTGCGTCATGTGCTGTTTGGGGAGGGTTTTTTGGAAGGGCCATCCTGCGTGACACTGCAGTGCCACTCCTAGATGGGCCCGGTGTTTGTGTCGGCCACTAGGGTCGCTAATCTTACTCACACAGCTACCTCATTGCGCCTCTTTTTTTCTTTGCATCATGTGCTGTTTGGGGAGGGTTTTTTGGAAGGGACATCCTGCGTGACACTGCAGTGCCACTCCTAGATGGGCCCGGTGTTTGTGTCGGCCACTAGGGTCGCTTATCTTACTCACACAGCGACCTCGGTGCAAATTTTAGGACTAAAAATAATATTGTGAGGTGTGAGGTATTCAGAATAGACTGAAAATGAGTGTAAATTATGGTTTTTGAGGTTAATAATACTTTGGGATCAAAATGACCCCCAAATTCTATGATTTAAGCTGTTTTTTAGTGTTTTTTGAAAAAAACACCCGAATCCAAAACACACCCGAATCCGACAAAAAAAATTCGGTGAGGTTTTGCCAAAACGCGTTCGAACCCAAAACACGGCCGCGGAACCGAACCCAAAACCAAAACACAAAACCCGAAAAATTTCAGGCGCTCATCTCTATTTTATATACAATGAGCAAGTCCAGGGGCATACCTAGATATATTGCAGGCCCCAAGGAAAAAGTTTGAAAGGACCCCTATGTACCACCCAATGACAAAAAATGTATATACAGTAACACATGTAACTTTGATAGGGAAGATGGGCCCCTCTCAGCTCTGGGCTCCATAGCAGCTGCACTGCCTGCACCTATGATAGCTATGCCCTTGACCCTCAGAACAAGATGGTAAAGCTGCCTGGTGCAGCGAAACGCGTCAGGTATAGACCCTGGGTGGACCTTTTGCTGACCTGCACCACTACTGTACAAAATATTTACAGTCAGGACCTTGCACTTTGCTTTTCCGTGGACCAGGACTCCATTGACGGTATTGCCATTACCTACCATCTTTTTCTGAGATCCTCTACATTGGAACACGGAACATTCCATCCACTGTGAACCAGAACTCCACCATCTGCTGTCGTTGCTAATACGAACTTGCATTCATGGGAGCCTCATAATTGGAACACAGACTTGGTAATCACATCCATTTGGATGAATTATTCTTCAATTGGTCCTCTTTCATGACTGTTTACATGCTCTGCATGCATATATCTATTGGTGCCAGTATCAAAAGGGTCTCAAAGTCCTCCGGGTTTATCTATTTGTGAGACATAGAATTTATGCTTATTATTTTAAATATTGACATGTTTTTATATGTATAAGTTTTTACACAAATATTAAATACATCTATTGCGATCATTATCCTGTGTCAATCAGCGCTGTATACATATTTTCTTCTTTTTATCCAAGTGTTAGCCTGCAGTAACTGTCCCTGCCACAGCTTTCACTGTCATGCACCCATGCACAATAAAAATACCAGAAAAAACACAGATATCTCCACAATACAACAATGCTTATAGGGGGTCATTCAGATCTGATCGCTGCTGTGCGTTTTTTCACAGCGGACAATCAGGTACTTAATGCGTATGCATATGAACCACAACACGCATGCGCTTTGGACAACAACAACGGGCATCGATGGTCAGCGACGGGAAGGTGGGATAATTTCGTTTGCACCAGCGGTTGCAAGATGATTGACAGGAGGAGGCTGTTCGTGAGTGGCAACTGACCGTTTACTGGGAGTGTTCGGAAAAACGGCCAAGCATTTTCAGGGAAGGTGTCTGACGTCAGCCAGAGCTGGATTAAGGAATTTGGGGGCCCGGGGTATTTAAGACAGGGGTGCCCTACCCTAAAATTAAAATCATGACACAAATATATATATATATATACTGTATATATATATATATATATATATATATCCCAAAAGTAGATATGCACTCGGAGACAGCAATCAGACAAAACAGCGTGTATTAACGGTCTAGCACTTTCGGGTCCGTAGACCACACAGCAAGAAAAGACATCAACAAATACATCCAGTCACTTACCCAACTTTAAACCCCTCCACCACGCTGTCGGACGCTGCCGGAGCTCCGAGACCCGCTGGCCGGAAGCAGCACATTCTGACGCGAATCCTGCAGGAAACAGTCAGCGTTGCCCTGGTGATCGCCTGCATGCGTTCCACCCAGGTGCCGATGCGTTCCACCGCTCTCCCAAACTATAACCAGCCATCTCAGATAACACAGGGGGCAGCCGCAAGCGTGAAACTATAAAACAAAAATATACAAAAACCTATAAACAAATATATACATACAGATCACAGTGAAAACATTATATAATGAAAATACTAATACGCAAACACAAAATAAACCCATTGAATAGAACATATTAATTCAAAGTATTCCAATTGATTTTATCATTGAGACCAGCAAGCTTGCTGGTACCCAATCTCATTATCCACCTAGATTCTTTTACTAATAAAGTTTTACCTCTATCTCCACTCCTGAGAGTTGCGGGTACATGGTCAATCATAAAGTATCTGATCGACTCTTGAGGATGTTTCTTTTCCCAAAAGTGACGTGCCACCGGATGGTCCACGTCTCTACCACTAAAAGTTAAATTCAGAGCCGATCTATGCGCATTCATGCGCTCTTTAAATGTATGTGTGGTCTGTCCCACGTAGTAAAGACCACAGGGACAGACCACCACGCAAACCACAGGTGTCATATTACATGTAAGAACATACCTAATGTCAAATGGGCCCTACACACTGGCCGATATTTTGAAAGATATGAACGATCTCGTTCATAAATGAACGAGATCTCGTTCATATCTTTCAGTGTGGAGACTTAAGCAATGAACGATGCGCGTCCCCGCGCTCGTTCATCGCTGGTCTCCTGTCGGCTGTGCATGCAGGCCAATATGGACGATCTCGTCCATATTTGCCTGCACGTCTATGGAGCCGGGTGACGGGGGGAGTGAAGGAGCTTCACTCCCCCCGTCACTGCCCCCCCCGCCGCCGGGTCGCTCGTCGGCCGTATCGGCCGTCGGGCACCTCGGCCAGTGAGTAGGGCCCAAAAGACCTTACCAGACAATGGATGTTTAAATGACTTGCACGGTGTCATAAATTTACAAGTCGTGCAGTTGTTGCAACTGTAGCATCCTGGTGGTTTTCTATAAACGTTAGTTAATACTGGCTCATTACGTCCCGAGATGTCGGCATGCACTAATCTGTCTCTCAAATTAGTCCCCATCTGAAAGCTGCTACTGGTCTAAGCTTCTTAAACATGGGCAACTCCTGGTCGGTACTAACAAAAGGCCATAATGCCTTAGACGCTCTCTTGATGATTGAGCTCGCAGTGGTATAATCACTACTCCAAGGAGGATGTTATCAACATCCCTTTTGGTAGTCTTCAATAACTGGTTGCTGGGCATATTCAGAACCTTTTCTTTCTGTACCAGCAGAGTGTTTAGATCATACCCTCTACTGCAAAACCTATCATGATCTTATCTAATTCCTGCGAGACTCTAGATGGAATGCTAGTAATGCGTGCTACCCGTATCATCTGGGAGAGCGGAAGGCCTTTCTTCAATGCCTCTGGGTGATGACTACCAGACATTAACAGGGTGTTCCTATCTGTTGGCTTATAGTACACACCCGTTTCCAACTTGCCATCAACCACAGTAACGTGTACATCTAAGAAATTTGCTTCAAATGTACTGCATGTATAAGTAAACTTGATGGGTTAATCCAAAGAATTGATTTCCACCATCATTGTCTCGAAAGCTGTAACACTTCCTGACCATAAAATAAACACATCATCGATGTATCGTTTAAATAGCAATATGTTACGCATTCTCTCAGGGACGTCAAAGAACATGGTGGTCTCTTGGTCGAACATGTAAATATTTGCATAGCTGGGGGCCACAGATGACCCCATGGCACAACCCGCTTCGGCAAATAAAAACCACTGTTGAACAAGAAATAATTTCGATTAAGTGTCAAACCTAAAAGCTCTAAAAAAAGGTCATGGTCAAACACAGAGACTGGCACATTACGCTCTATGAAATGCTTCATTGCCTGCATTCCCCCCTCATGTGGAATGCAGGTATAAAGACTGCATATAGACTGATAAAGACTGATATATATATATATATATATATATATACTTATACACACATATATACTTATACAGACAGAGTAATAAACGGCACTCAAGAATAAATTCAACAGGGTCTCACAGCGTGATGAACTCAACATTTTGGTGACATTTATTCACCTTCCTCAGGAGAACCCTATATATATATATATATATATATATATATATATATCCATACGTATATATATTAGAGATGTGCAATTTTTCGGGTTTTGTGTTTTGGTTTTGAATTCGGTTCCGCAGCCGTGTTTTGGATTTGGACACATTTTGGCAAAACCTCCCTGAAAATTTTTGGGCGGATTCGGGTGTGTTTTGGATTCAGATGTTTTTTTTTTTTTTTTTTAAACCCTCAAAAACAGCTTAAATCATAGAATTTGGGAGTCATTTTGATCCCATAGTATTATTAACCTCAGTAACCATAATTTCCACTCATTTCCAGTCTATTCTGAACACCTCACACCTCACAATATTATTTTTAGTCCTTAAATTTGCACCGAGGTCGCTGTATGACTAAGCTAAGCGACCCAAGTGGCTGGCACAAACACCTGGCCCATCTAGGAGTGGCACTGCAGTGTCAGACAGGATGGCACTTAAAAAAATTGTCCCCAAACAGCACATGATGCAAAGAAAAAAAGAGGTGCACCAAGGTCGCTGGGTGGCTAAGCTAAGCGACCCAAGTGGCCAACACAAACACCTGGCCCATCTAGGAGTGGCACTGCAGTGTCAGACAGGATGGCACTTAAAAAAATAGTCCCCAAACAGCACATGATGCAAAGAAAAAAATAGGTGCACCAAGGTCGCTGGATGGCTAAGTTAAGCGACCCAAGTGGCCCGGCACAAACACCTGGCCCATCTAGGAGTGGCACTGCAGTGTCAGACAGGATGGCACTTAAAAAAATTGTCCCCAAACAGCACATGATGCAAAGAAAAAAAGAGGTGCACCAAGGTCGCTGGATGGCTAAGCTAAGCGACCCAAGTGGCCGGCCTCCCTCCACATTTTTGTTCTCCATCTTTTAATGTGTGGATTTATATGCTAGTAATATATCAATAGCAATGGCCTACTGTACCGTACTGCTATATATATATATATATATATATATACTGGTGGTCAGCAAAATTCTGCACTGTCCTCCTACTATATACTGCGCACAACTACAATGCAGCACAGATATGGATAGTATACTTGATGACACAGAGGTAGAGCAATGGACTACTGTACCGTACTGCTATATATATATTAGTGATGAGCGGGTTCGGTTCCTCGGGATCCGAACCCCCCGAACTTCACCCATTTTTGCACGGTTCCGAGCAGACTCGGATCCTCCCGCCTTGCTCGGTTAACCCGAGCACACCCGAACGTCATCATCCCGCTGTCGGATTCTCGCGAGATTCGTATTCTATATAAGGAGCCGCGCGTTGCCACCATTTTTCACTCGTGCATTGAAGATGATAGTGAGAGGACGTGGCTGGCGTTCTCTCAGTTTCTGTGTTCAGTGTGCTGCAAATATCTGTGCTCAGTGTGCTGCAAATATCTGTGCTCAGTGTGCTGCAAATATCTACGTTCTCTGCCTGAAAAACGCTCCATATCTGTGCTCAGTGTGCTGCAAATATCTGTGCTCAGTGTGCTTTATTGTGGGGACTGGGGACCACCAGTATTATATAGTAGGAGGACAGAGCAGAATTTTGTTGACCAGTGACCACCAGAATTATATCAGTATGGTACAGTAGTACACTGCTCGACCTACCTCTGTGTCGTCAAGTATACTATCCATCCATACCTGTGGTGCATTTAAGTTTTTGTGCGCAGTATATATATAGTAGTAGGACAGTGCATAATTCTGCTGACCACCAGTATATAATATATAGCAGTACGGTACAGTAGGCCACTGCTCTACCTACCTCTGTGTCGTCAAGTATACTATCCATCCATACCTGTGGTGCATTTAAGTTTTTGTGCGCAGTATATATATAGTAGCAGGACAGTGCATAATTTTGCTGACCACCAGTATATAATATATAGCAGTACGGTACATTAGGCCACTGTTCTACCTACCTCTGTGTCGTCAAGTATACTATCCATCCATACCTGTGGTGCATTTAAATTTTTGTGCGCAGTATATATATATATAGTAGGACAGTGCATAATTTTGCTGACCACCAGTATATAATATATAGCAGTACGGTACAGTAGGCCACTGCTCTACCTACCTCTGTGTCGTCAAGTATACTATCCATCCATACCTGTGGTGCATTTAAGTTTTTGTGCGCAGTATATATATATAGTAGTAGGACAGTGCATAATTTTGCTGACCACCAGTATATAATATATAGCAGTACGGTACAGTAGGCCACTGCTCTACCTACCTCTGTGTCGTCAAGTATACTATCCATCCATACCTGTGGTGCATTTAAGTTTTTGTGCGCAGTATATATAGTAGTAGGCCATTGCTATTGATATATTACTGGCATATATTTCCACACGTTAAAAAATGGAGAACAAAAATGTGGATGGTAAAATAGGGAAAGATCAAGATCCACTTCCACCTCGTGCTGAAGCTGCTGCCACTAGTCATGGCTGAGACGATGAAATGCCATCAACGTCGTCTGCCAAGGCTGATGCCCAATGTCATAGTAGAGAGCATGTAAAATCCAAAAAACAAAAGTTCAGTAAAATGACCCAAAAATCTAAATTAAAAGCGTCTGAGGAGAAGCGTAAACTTGCCAATATGCCATTTACGACACGGAGTGGCAAGGAACGGCTGAGGCCCTGGCCTATGTTCATGGCTATTGGTTCAGCTTCACATGAGGATGGAAGCACTCATCCTCCTGCTAGAAATCTTAACAGAGTTAAGATGGCAAAAGCACAGCAAAGAACTGTGCTTTCTTCTAAATCACAAATTTCCAAGGAGAGTCCAATTGTGTCGGTTGCGATGCCTGACCTTCCCAACACTGGACGGGAAGAGGTGGCACCTTCCACCATTTGCACGCCCCCTGCAAGTGCTGGAAGGAGCACCCGCAGTCCAGTTCCTGATAGTCAAATTGAAGATGTCACTGTTGAAGTACACCAGGATGATGATATGGGTGTTGCTGGCGCTGGGGAGGAAATTGACAAGGAGGATTCTGATGGTGAGGTGGTTTGTTTAAGTCAGGCACCCGGGGAGACACCTGTTGTCCGTGGGACGAATATGGCCATTGACATGCCTGGTCAAATTACAAAAAAAATCACCTCTTCGGTGTGGAATTATTTCAACAGAAATGCGGACAACTGGTGTCAAGCAGTGTGTTGCCTTTGTCAAGCTGTAATAAGTAGGGGTAAGGACTTTAACCACCTAGGAACATCCTCCCTTATATGTCACCTGGAGCGCATTCATCAGAAGTCATTGACAAGTTCAAAAACTTTGGGTGACAGCGGAAGCAGTCCACTGCCAACTAAATCCCTTCCTCTTGTAACCAAGTTCCTGCAAACCACACCACCAACTCCCTCAGTGTCAATTTCTTCCTTAGACAGGAAAGCCAATAGTCCTGCAGGCCATGTCACTGTCAATTCTGACGAGTCCTCTCCTGCCTGGGATTCCTCCGATGCATCCTTGAGTGTAACGCCTACTGCTGCTGGCGCTGCTGTTGTTGCTGCTGGGAGTCGATCGTCATCCCAGAGGGGAAGTCGGAAGACCACTTGTACTACTTCCAGTAAGCAATTGACTGTCCAACAGTCCTTTGCGAGGAAGATGAAATATCACAGCAGTCATCCTGCTGCAAAGCGGATAACTCAGGTCTTGGCAGCTTGGTTGGTTAAAAACGTGTTTCCGGTATCCACCGTTAATTCACAGGGAACTAGAGAATTGATTGAGGTACTGTGTCCCCGGTACCAAATACCATCTAGGTTCAATTTCTCTAGGCAGGCGATACCGAAAATGTACACAGACGTCAGAAAAAGAGTCACCAGTGTCCTAAAAAATGCAGTTGTACCCAATGTCCACTTAACCACGGACATGTGGACAAGTGGAGCAGGGACTATATGACTGTGACAGCCCACTGGGTAGATGTATTGCCTCCCGCAGCAAGAACAGCAGCGGAGGCACCAGTAGCAGCATCTCGCAAACGCCAACTCGTTCCTAGGCAGGCTACGCTTTGTATCACCGCTTTCCATAAGAGGCACACAGCTGACAACCTCTTACGGAAACTGAGGAACATCATCGCAGAATGGCTTACCCCAATTGGACTCTCCTGGGGATTTGTGACATCGGACAACGCCACCAATATTGTGCGTGCATTACATTTGGGCAAATTCCAGCACGTCCCATGTTTTGCACATACATTGAATTTGGTGGTGCAGAATTATTTAAAAAAACGACAGGGGCGTGCAAGAGATGCTGTCGGTGGCTCGAAGAATTGCGGGCCACTTTCGGCATTCAGCCACCGCGTGCCGAAGACCGGAGCACCAGCAAACACTCCTGAACCTGCCCTGCCATCATCTGAAGCAAGAGGTGGTAACGAGGTGGAATTCAACCCTCTATATGCTTCAGAGGATGGAGGAGCAGCAAAAGGCCATTCAAGCCTAAACAGCTACCTACGATATAGGCAAAGGAGGGGGAATGCACCTGACTCAAGCGCAGTGGAGAATGATTTTAACGTTGTGCAAGGTTCTGCAACCCTTTGAACTTGCCACACGTGAAGTCAGTTCAGACACTGCCAGCCTGAGTCAGGTCATTCCCCTCATCAGGCTTTTGCAGAAGAAGCTGGAGAGATTGAAGGAGGAGCTAAAACAGAGCGATTCCGCTAGGCATGTGGGACTTGTGGATGGAGCCCTTAATTCGCTTAACCAGGATTCACGGGTGGTCAATCTGTTGAAATCAAAGCACTACATTTTGGCCACCGTGCTCGATCCTAGATTTAAAACCTACGTTTTATCTCTCTTTCCGGCAGACACAAGTCTGCAGAGGTTCAAAGACCTGCTGGTGAGAAAATTGTCAAGTCAAGCAGAACGTGACCCGTCAACAGCTCCTCCTTCACATTCTCCCGCAACTGGGGCTGCGAGGAAAAGGCTAAGAATTCCGAGCCCACCCGCTGGCGGTGATGCAGGGCAGTCTGGAGCGAGTGCTGACATCTGGTCCGGACTGAAGGACCTGCCAACGATTACTGACATGTCGTCTACTGTCACTGCATATGATTCTGTCACCATTGAAAGAATGGTGGAGGATTATATGAGTGACCGCATCCAAGTAGGCACGTCAGACAGTCCGTACGTATACTGGCAGGATAAAGAGGCAATTTGGAGGCCCATGCAGAAACTGGCTTTATTTTACCTAAGTTGCCCCCCCTCCAGTGTGTACTCCGAAAGAGTGTTTAGTGCAGCCGCTCACCTTGTCAGCAATCGGCGTACGAGGTTACTTCCAGAAAATGTGGAGAAGATGATGTTCATCAAAATTAATTATAATCAATTCCTCCGTGGAGACATTCACCAGCAATTGCCTCCAGAAAGTACACAGGGACCTGAGATGGTGGATTCCAGTGGGGACGAATTAATAATCTGTGAGGAGGGGGATGTACACAGTGAAAGGGGTGAGGAATCGGACGATGAGGAGGAGGTGGACATCTTGCCTCTGTAGAGCCAGTTTGTGCAAGGAGAGATTGATTGCTTCTTTTTTGGTGGGGGCCCAAACCAACCAGTCATTTCAGTCACAGTCGTGTGGCAGACCCTGTCGCTGAAATGATGGGTTTGTTAAAGTGTGCATGTCCAGTTTATACAACATAAGGGTGGGTGGGAGGGCCCAAGGACAATTCCATCTTGCACCTCTTTTTTCTTTCATTTTTCTTTGCATCTTGTGCTGTTTGGGAAATATTTTTTGAAGTGCCATCCTGTCTGACACTGCAGTGTCACTCCTAGATGGGCCAGGTGTTTGTGTCGGCCACTTGGGTCGCTTAGCTTAGTCACACAGCTACCTCATTGCGCCTCTTTTTTTCTTTGCATCATGTGCTTTTTGGGGACTATTTTTTTAATCTGGCATCCTGTCTGACACTGCAGTGCAACTCCTAGATGGGCCAGGTGTTTGTGTCGGCCACTTGGGTCGCTTAGCTTAGTCACACAGCTACCTCATTGCGCCTCTTTTTTTCTTTGCATCATGTGCTGTTTGGGGACAATTTTTTTAATCTGCCATCCTGTCTGACACTGCAGTGCCACTCCTAGATGGGCCAGGTGTTTGTGTCGGCCACTTGGGTCGCTTAGCTTAGTCACACAGCTACCTCATTGTGCCTCTTTTTTTCTTTGCATCATGTGCTGTTTGGGGGAAATTTTTTAATCTGCCATCCTGTCTGACACTGCAGTGCCACTCCTAGTTGGGCCAGGTGTTTGTGTCGGCCACTTGGGTCGCTTAGCTTAGCCATCCAGCCACCTTGGTGCACCTCTTTTTTTCTTTGCATCATGTGCTGTTTGGGGACTATTTTTTAAATCTGCCATCCTGTCTGACACTGCAGTGCAACTCCTAGATGGGCCAGGTGTTTGTGTCGGCCACTTGGGTCGCTTAGCTTAGCCATCCAGCGACCTTGGTGCAAATTTTAGGACTAAAAATAATATTGTGAGGTGTGAGGTGTTCAGAATAGACTGGAAATTAGAGATGAGCGGGTTCGGTTTCTCTGAATCCGAACCCGCACGAACTTCATGTTTTTTTCACGGGTCCGAGCAGACTCGGATCCTCCCGCCTTGCTCGGTTAACCCGAGCGCGCCCGAACGTCATCATGACGCTGTCGGATTCTCGCGAGACTCGGATTCTATATAAGGAGCCGCGCGTCGCCGCCATTTTCACACGTGCATTGAGATTGATAGGGAGAGGACGTGGCTGGCGTCCTCTCCATTTAGATTAGGGTTGAGAGAGAGAGAGAGAGATTGACCTGAGGCTGTGATACTGTAGAAGAGAGTGCAGAGTTTAGTGACTGATGACCACAGTGACCACCAGACAGTGCAGTTGTTTGTTTTATTTAATATATCCGTTCTCTGCCTGAAAAAAACGATACACACAGTGACTCAGTCACATACCATATCTGTGTGCACTGCTCAGCCCAGTGTGCTGCATCAATGTATATATATATCTGACTGTGCTCAGCTCACACAGCTTATAATTGTGGGGGAGACTGGGGAGCACTGCAGTGCCAGTTATAGGTTATAGCAGGAGCCAGGAGTACATAATATTATATTAAAATTAAACAGTGCACACTTTTGCTGCAGGAGTGCCACTGCCAGTGTGACTAGTGACCAGTGACCTGACCACCAGTATATATAATATTAGTAGTATACTATCTCTTTATCAACCAGTCTATATTAGCAGCAGACACAGTACAGTGCGGTAGTTCACGGCTGTGGCTACCTCTGTGTCGGCACTCGGCAGCCCGTCCATAATTGTATATACCACCTAACCGTGGTTTTTTTTTCTTTCTTTATAGTCATACTAGTTACGAGTATACTATCTCTTTATCAACCAGTCTATATTAGCAGCAGACACAGTACAGTGCGGTAGTTCACGGCTGTGGCTACCTCTGTGTCGGCACTCGGCAGCCCGTCCATAATTGTATATACCACCTAACCGTGGTTTTTTTTTCTTTCTTTATACATACATACTAGTTACGAGTATACTATCTCTTTATCAACCAGTCTATATTAGCAGCAGACACAGTACAGTGCGGTAGTTCACGGCTGTGGCTACCTCTGTGTCGGCACTCGGCAGCCCGTCCATAATTGTATATACCACCTAACCGTGTTTTTTTTTTCTTTCTTTATACATACATACTAGTTACGAGTATACTATCTCTTTATCAACCAGTCTATATTAGCAGCAGACACAGTACAGTGCGGTAGTTCACGGCTGTGGCTACCTCTGTGTCGGCACTCGGCAGCCCGTCCATAATTGTATATACCACCTAACCGTGGTTTTTCTTTCTTTCTTTATACATACATACTAGTTACGAGTATACTATCTCTTTATCAACCAGTCTATATATTAGCAGCAGACACAGTACAGTGCGGTAGTTCACGGCTGTGGCTACCTCTGTGTCGGCACTCGGCAGCCCGTCCATAATTGTATATACCACCTAACCGTGGTTTTTTTTTCTTTCTTTATACATACATACTAGTTACGAGTATACTATCTCTTTATCAACCAGTCTATATATTAGCAGCAGACACAGTACAGTGCGGTAGTTCACGGCTGTGGCTACCTCTGTGTCGGCACTCGGCAGCCCGTCCATAATTGTATATACCACCTAACCGTGGTTTTTTTTTCTTTCTTTATACATACATACTAGTTACGAGTATACTATCTCTTTATCAACCAGTCTATATTAGCAGCAGACACAGTACAGTGCGGTAGTTCACGGCTGTGGCTACCTCTGTGTCGGCACTCGGCAGCCCGTCCATAATTGTATATACCACCTAACCGTGGTTTTTTTTTCTTTCTTTATACATACATACTAGTTACGAGTATACTATCTCTTTATCAACCAGTCTATATATTAGCAGCAGACACAGTACAGTGCGGTAGTTCACGGCTGTGGCTACCTCTGTGTCGGCACTCGGCAGCCCGTCCATAATTGTATATACCACCTAACCGTGGTTTTTTTTTCTTTCTTTATAGTCATACTAGTTACGAGTATACTATCTCTTTATCAATCAGTCTATATTAGCAGCAGACACAGTACAGTGCGGTAGTTCACGGCTGTGGCTACCTCTGTGTCGGCACTCGGCAGCCCGTCCATAATTGTATATACCACCTAACCGTGGTTTTTTTTTCTTTCTTTATACATACATACTAGTTACGAGTATACTATCTCTTTATCAACCAGTCTATATTAGCAGCAGACACAGTACAGTGCGGTAGTTCACGGCTGTGGCTACCTCTGTGTCGGCACTCGGCAGCCCGTCCATAATTGTATATACCACCTAACCGTATTTTTTTTTTCTTTCTTTATACATACATACTAGTTACGAGTATACTATCTCTTTATCAACCAGTCTATATATTAGCAGCAGACACAGTACAGTGCGGTAGTTCACGGCTGTGGCTACCTCTGTGTCGGCACTCGGCAGCCCGTCCATAATTGTATATACCACCTAACCGTGGTTTTTCTTTCTTTCTTTATACATACATACTAGTTACGAGTATACTATCTCTTTATCAACCAGTCTATATTAGCAGCAGACACAGTACAGTACGGTAGTTCACGGCTGTGGCTACCTCTGTGTCTGCACTCGGCAGGCAGTCCATAATTGTATACTAGTATCCATCTCCATTGTTTACCTGAGGTGCCTTTTAGTTGTGCCTATTAAAATATGGAGAACAAAAATGTTGAGGTTCCAAAATTAGGGAAAGATCAAGATCCACTTCCACCTCGTGCTGAAGCTGCTGCCACTAGTCATGGCCGAGACGATGAAATGCCAGCAACGTCGTCTGCCAAGGCCGATGCCCAATGTCATAGTACAGAGCATGTCAAATCCAAAACACCAAATATCAGAAAAAAAAGGACTCCAAAACCTAAAATAAAATTGTCGGAGGAGAAGCGTAAACTTGCCAATATGCCATTTACGACACGGAGTGGCAAGGAACGGCTGAGGCCCTGGCCTATGTTCATGGCTAGTGGTTCAGCTTCACATGAGGATGGAAGCACTCAGCCTCTCGCTAGAAAAATGAAAAGACTCAAGCTGGCAAAAGCAGCACAGCAAAGAACTGTGCATTCTTCGAAATCCCAAATCCACAAGGAGAGTCCAATTGTGTCGGTTGCGATGCCTGACCTTCCCAACACTGGACGTGAAGAGCATGCGCCTTCCACCATTTGCACGCCCCCTGCAAGTGCTGGAAGGAGCACCCGCAGTCCAGTTCCTGATAGTCAGATTGAAGATGTCAGTGTTGAAGTACACCAGGATGAGGAGGATATGGGTGTTGCTGGCGCTGGGGAGGAAATTGACCAGGAGGATTCTGATGGTGAGGTGGTTTGTTTAAGTCAGGCACCCGGGGAGACACCTGTTGTCCGTGGGAGGAATATGGCCGTTGACATGCCAGGTGAAAATACCAAAAAAATCAGCTCTTCGGTGTGGAGGTATTTCACCAGAAATGCGGACAACAGGTGTCAAGCCGTGTGTTCCCTTTGTCAAGCTGTAATAAGTAGGGGTAAGGACGTTAACCACCTCGGAACATCCTCCCTTATACGTCACCTGCAGCGCATTCATAATAAGTCAGTGACAAGTTCAAAAACTTTGGGTGACAGCGGAAGCAGCCCACTGACCAGTAAATCCCTTCCTCTTGTAACCAAGCTCACGCAAACCACCCCACCAACTCCCTCAGTGTCAATTTCCTCCTTCCCCAGGAATGCCAATAGTCCTGCAGGCCATGTCACTGGCAATTCTGACGAGTCCTCTCCTGCCTGGGATTCCTCCGATGCATCCTTGCGTGTAACGCCTACTGCTGCTGGCGCTGCTGTTGTTGCCGCTGGGAGTCGATGGTCATCCCAGAGGGGAAGTCGTAAGCCCACTTGTACTACTTCCAGTAAGCAATTGACTGTTCAACAGTCCTTTGCGAGGAAGATGAAATATCACAGCAGTCATCCTACTGCAAAGCGGATAACTGAGGCCTTGACAACTATGTTGGTGTTAGACGTGCGTCCGGTATCCGCCGTTAGTTCACAGGGAACTAGACAATTTATTGAGGCAGTGTGCCCCCGTTACCAAATACCATCTAGGTTCCACTTCTCTAGGCAGGCGATACCGAGAATGTACACGGACGTCAGAAAAAGACTCACCAGTGTCCTAAAAAATGCAGTTGTACCCAATGTCCACTTAACCACGGACATGTGGACAAGTGGAGCAGGGCAGGGTCAGGACTATATGACTGTGACAGCCCACTGGGTAGATGTATGGACTCCCGCCGCAAGAACAGCAGCGGCGGCACCAGTAGCAGCATCTCGCAAATGCCAACTCTTTCCTAGGCAGGCTACGCTTTGTATCACCGCTTTCCAGAATACGCACACAGCTGAAAACCTCTTACGGCAACTGAGGAAGATCATCGCGGAATGGCTTACCCCAATTGGACTCTCCTGTGGATTTGTGGCATCGGACAACGCCAGCAATATTGTGTGTGCATTAAATATGGGCAAATTCCAGCACGTCCCATGTTTTGCACATACCTTGAATTTGGTGGTGCAGAATTTTTTAAAAAACGACAGGGACGTGCAAGAGATGCTGTCGGTGGCCAGAAGAATTGCGGGACACTTTCGGCGTACAGGCACCACGTACAGAAGACTGGAGCACCACCAAAAACTACTGAACCTGCCCTGCCATCATCTGAAGCAAGAAGTGGTAACGAGGTGGAATTCAACCCTCTATATGCTTCAGAGGTTGGAGGAGCAGCAAAAGGCCATTCAAGCCTATACAATTGAGCACGATATAGGAGATGGAATGCACCTGTCTCAAGCGCAGTGGAGAATGATTTCAACGTTGTGCAAGGTTCTGATGCCCTTTGAACTTGCCACACGTGAAGTCAGTTCAGACACTGCCAGCCTGAGTCAGGTCATTCCCCTCATCAGGCTTTTGCAGAAGAAGCTGGAGACATTGAAGGAGGAGCTAACACGGAGCGATTCCGCTAGGCATGTGGGACTTGTGGATGGAGCCCTTAATTCGCTTAACAAGGATTCACGGGTGGTCAATCTGTTGAAATCAGAGCACTACATTTTGGCCACCGTGCTCGATCCTAGATTTAAAGCCTACCTTGGATCTCTCTTTCCGGCAGACACAAGTCTGCTGGGGTTGAAAGACCTGCTGGTGACAAAATTGTCAATTCAAGCGGAACGCGACCTGTCAACATCTCCTCCTTCACATTCTCCCGCAACTGGGGGTGCGAGGAAAAGGCTCAGAATTCCGAGCCCACCCGCTGGCGGTGATGCAGGGCAGTCTGGAGCGACTGCTGATGCTGACATCTGGTCCGGACTGAAGGACCTGACAACGATTACGGACATGTCGTCTACTGTCACTGCATATGATTCTCTCAACATTGATAGAATGGTGGAGGATTATATGAGTGACCGCATCCAAGTAGGCACGTCACACAGTCCGTACTTATACTGGCAGGAAAAAGAGGCAATTTGGAGGCCCTTGCACAAACTGGCTTTATTCTACCTAAGTTGCCCTCCCACAAGTGTGTACTCCGAAACAGTGTTTAGTGCCGCCGCTCACCTTGTCAGCAATCGGCGTACGAGGTTACATCCAGAAAATGTGGAGAAGATGATGTTCATTAAAATGAATTATAATCAATTCCTCCGCGGAGACATTGACCAGCAGCAATTGCCTCCACAAAGTACACAGGGAGCTGAGATGGTGGATTCCAGTGGGGACGAATTGATAATCTGTGAGGAGGGGGATGTACACGGTGATATATCGGAGGGTGATGATGAGGTGGACATCTTGCCTCTGTAGAGCCAGTTTGTGCAAGGAGAGATTAATTGCTTCTTTTTTGGGGGGGTCCAAACCAACCCGTCATATCAGTCACAGTCGTGTGGCAGACCCTGTCACTGAAATGATGGGTTGGTTAAAGTGTGCATGTCCTGTTTTGTTTATACAACATAAGGGTGGGTGGGAGGGCCCAAGGACAATTCCATCTTGCACCTCTTTTTTCTTTTCTTTTTCTTTGCATCATGTGCTGATTGGGGAGGGTTTTTTGGAAGGGACATCCTGCGTGACACTGCAGTGCCACTTCTAAATGGGCCCGGTGTTTGTGTCGGCCACTAGGGTCGCTAATCTTACTCACACAGTCAGCTACCTCATTGCGCCTCTTTTTTTCTTTGCGTCATGTGCTGTTTGGGGAGGGTTTTTTGGAAGGGACATCCTGCGTGACACTGCAGTGCCACTCCTAGATGGGCCCGGTGTTTGTGTCGGCCACTAGGGTCGCTAATCTTACTCACACAGCTACCTCATTGCGCCTCTTTTTTTCTTTGCGTCATGTGCTGTTTGGGGAGGGTTTTTTGGAAGGGACATCCTGCGTGACACTGCAGTGCCACTCCTAGATGGGCCCGGTGTTTGTGTCGGCCACTAGGGTCGCTAATCTTACTCACACAGCTACCTCATTGCGCCTCTTTTTTTCTTTGCGTCATGTGCTGTTTGGGGAGGGTTTTTTGGAAGGGCCATCCTGCGTGACACTGCAGTGCCACTCCTAGATGGGCCCGGTGTTTGTGTCGGCCACTAGGGTCGCTAATCTTACTCACACAGCTACCTCATTGCGCCTCTTTTTTTCTTTGCGTCATGTGCTGTTTGGGGAGGGTTTTTTGGAAGGGACATCCTGCGTGACACTGCAGTGCCACTCCTAGATGGGCCCGGTGTTTGTGTCGGCCACTAGGGTCGCTTATCTTACTCACACAGCGACCTCGGTGCAAATTTTAGGACTAAAAATAATATTGTGAGGTGTGAGGTATTCAGAATAGACTGAAAATGAGTGTAAATTATGGTTTTTGAGGTTAATAATACTTTGGGATCAAAATGACCCCCAAATTCTATGATTTAAGCTGTTTTTTAGTGTTTTTTGAAAAAAACACCCGAATCCAAAACACACCCGAATCCGACAAAAAAAATTCGGTGAGGTTTTGCCAAAACGCGTTCGAACCCAAAACACGGCCGCGGAACCGAACCCAAAACCAAAACACAAAACCCGAAAAATTTCAGGCGCTCATCTCTACTGGAAATGAGTGGAAATTATGGTTATTGAGGTTAATAATACTATGGGATCAAAATGACCCCCAAATTCTATGATTTAAGCTGTTTTTGACGGTTTTTTGTAAAAAAAACACCTGAATCCGACCAAAAATTTATAGCAGTACGGTACGGAAGGCCACAGCTGTACCTACCTCTGTGTCGTCATTAAGTATACTATCCATCTACATTCTATACCTGTGGTGCATTTTAGTTTTGCAGTTTGCTGACACAGTGACCACCAGTATATATAGCAGTACGGTACGGAAGGCCACTGCTGTACCTACCTCTGTGTCGTCATTAAGTATACTATCCATCTACATTCTATACCTGTGGTGCATTTTAGTTTTGCAGTTTGCTGACACAGTGACCACCAGTATATATAGCAGTACGGTACGGAAGGCCACTGCTGTACCTACCTCTGTGTCGTCAAGTATACTATCCATCTACATTCTATACCTGTGGTGCATTTTAGTTGTGCGCAGTATTTATAGTAGTAGGCCATTGCTATTGATACTGGCATATAATTCCACACATTAAAAAATGGAGAACAAAAATGTGGAGGTTAAAATAGGGAAAGATCAAGATCCACTTCCACCTCGTGCTGAAGCTGCTGCCACTAGTCATGGCCGAGAAGATGAAATGCCATCAACGTCGTCTGCCAAGGCTGATGCCCAATGTCATAGTAGAGAGCATGTAAAATCCAAAAAACAAAAGTTCAGTAAAATGACCCAAAAATCAAAATTGAAAGCGTCTGATGAGAAGCGTAAACTTGCCAATATGCCATTTACGGCACGGAGTGGCAAGGAACGGCTGAGGCCCTGGCCTATGTTCATGGCTAGTGGTTCAGATTCACATGAGGATGGAAGCACTCATCCTCTCGCTAGAAAACTGCAGTGCCACTCCTAGATGGGCCAGGTGTTTGTGTCGGCCACTTGGGTCGCTTAGCTTAGTTATCCAGCGACCTCGGTGCAAATTTTAGGACTAAAAACAATATTGTGAGGTGTGAGGTGTTCAGAATAGACTGGAAATGAGTGGAAATTATGGTTATTGAGGTTAATAATACTATGGGATCAAAATGACCCCCAAATTCTATGATTTAAGCTGTTTTTGAGAGTTTTTTGTAAAAAAACACCCGAATCCAAAACACACCCGAATCCGACAAAAAATTTTCAGGGAGGTTTTGCCAAAACGCGTCCGAATCCAAAACCAACACACAAAACCCGAAAAATTTCCGGTGCACATCACTAATACATATATATATATATATATATATATATATACTGGTGGTCAGCAAAATTCTGCACTGTCCTCCTACTGTATACTGCGCACAACTACATTGCAGCACAGATATGGATAGTATACTTGACGACACAGAGGTAGAGCAATGGACTACTGTACCGTACTGCTATATATATAAATACTAGTGGTCAGCAAAATTCTGCACTGTCCTCCTACTATATACTATATACTGCGCACAACTACAATGCAGCACACATATGGATGGTATACTTGACGACAAAGAGGTAGAGCAATGGACTACTGTGTCGTACTGCTACATATATATACTGGTGGTCAGCAAAATTCTGCACTGTCCTCCTACTATATACTGCGCACAACTACAATGCAGCACAGATATGGATAGTATACTTGACGACACAGAGGTAGAGCAATGGCCTACTGTACCGTACTGCTATATATATATATATATATATATATACTGGTGGTCAGCAAAATTCTGCACTGCCCTCCTACTATATACTGCGCACAACTACAATGCAGCACAGATATGGATTGTATACTTTATGACACAGAGGTAGAGCAATGAACTACTGTACCGTACTGCTATATATATATACTGGTGGTCAGCAACATTCTGCACTGTCCTCCTACTACATACTGCGCACAACTACAATGCAGCACAGATATGGATAGTATACTTGACGACACAGAGGTAGAGCAATGGACTACTGTACCGTACTGCTATATATATATACTGATGGTCAACAAAATTCTGCACTGTCCTCCTACTATATACTATATACTGCGCACAACTACAATGCAGCACACATATGGATGGTATACTTGACGACACAGAGGTAGAGCAATGGACTACTGTACCGTACTGCTATATATATATACTGGTGGTCAGCAAAATTCTGCACTGTCCTCCTACTATATACTGCACACAACTACAATGCAGCACAGATATGGATAGTATACTTGACGACACAGAGGTAGAGCAATGGCATACTGTACCGTACTGCTATATATATATACTGGTGGTCAGCAAAATTCTGCACTGTCCTCCTACTATATACTGCACACAACTACAATGCAGCACAGATATGGATAGTATACTTGACGACACAGAGGTAGAACAATGGACTACTATACCGTACTGCTATATATATATACTGGTGGTCAGCAAAATTCTGCACTGTCCTCCTACTATATACTGCACACAACTACAATGCAGCACAGATATGGATAGTATACTTGACGACACAGAGGTAGAACAATGGACTACTATACCGTACTGCTATATATATATACTGGTGGTCAGCAAAATTCTGCACTGTCCTCCTACTATATACTGTGCACAACTACAATGCAGCACAGATATGGATAGTATACTTGACGACACAGAGGTAGAGCAATGGACTACTGTACAGTACTGCTATATATATATACTGGTGGTCAGCAAAATTCTGCACTGTCCTCCTACTATATACTGCGCACAACTACAATGCAGCACAGATATGGATAGTATACTTGACGACACAGAGGTAGAACAATGGACTACAATACCGTACTGCTATATATATATACTGGTGGTCAGCAAAATTCTGCACTGTCCTCCTACTATATACTGTGCACAACTACAATGCAGCACAGATATGGATAGTATACTTGACGACACAGAGGTAGAGCAATGGACTACTGTACAGTACTGCTATATATATATACTGGTGGTCAGCAAAATTCTGCACTGTCCTCCTACTATATACTGCGCACAACTACAATGCAGCACAGATATGGATAGTATACTTGACGACACAGAGGTAGAGCAATGGACTACTGTACCGTACTGCTATATATATATACTGGTGGTCAACAAAATTCTGCACTGTCCTCCTACTATATACTATATACTGCGCACAACTACAATGCAGCACACATATGGATGGTATACTTGATGACACAGAGGTAGAGCAATGGACTACTGTACCGTACTGCTATATATATATACTGGTGGTCAGCAAAATTCTGCAATGTCCTCCTACTATATACTGCGCACAACTACAATGCAGCACAGATATGGATAGTATACTTGATGACACAGAGGTAGAGCAATGGCCTACTGTACCGTACTGCTATATATATATATATATATACTGGTGGTCAGCAAAATTCTGCACTGTCCTCCTACTATATACTGCGCACAACTACAGTGCAGCACAGATATGGATAGTAATCTTGACGACACAGAGGTAGAGAAATGAACTACTGTACCGTACTGCTATATATATATACTGGTGGTCAGCAAAATTCTGCACTGTCCTCCTACTATATACTGCGCACAACTACAATGCAGCACAGATATGGATAGTATACTTGACGACACAGAGGTAGAGCAATGGACTACTGTTCCGTACTGCTATATATATATATACTGGTGGTCAGCAAAATTCTGCACTGTCCTCCTACTATATACTGCGCACAACTACAATGCAGCACAGATATGGATAGTATACTTGACGACACAGAGGTAGAGCAATGGCCTACTGTACCGTACTGCTATATATATATATACTGGTGGTCAGCAAAATTCTGCACTGTCCTCCTTCAATGCAGCACAGATATGGAGCGTTTTCAGGCAGAGAACGTAGATATTTGCAGCACACTGAGCACAGATATTTGCAGCACACTGAGCACAGATATTTGCAGCACACTGAACAGTGAACACAGAAACTGAGAGAACGCAGCCATGTCCTCTCGCTATCATCCCCAAAGCACGAGTGTAAATGGTGGCGACGCGCGGCTCCTTATAGAGAATACGAATTTCGCAAGAATACGACAGCGGGATGATGACGTTCGGGCGCGCTCGGGTTAACCGAGCAAGGCGGGAAGATCCGAGGCTGCCTCGGAACCGTGTAAAATAGGTGAAGTTCGGGGGGGTTCGTATCTCGAGGAACCGAACCCGCTCATCTCTAATATATATATCCATCTATATATATATATATATATATATATATATATACACACGCATCTATACTGTATATATAGATAGAGATACATGTTACACTTATAACCTACACATCATGGCTACTGCACACACATAACACAGACATCCTGTATTGCACACACACATATGAATGGAGCGCAGTACTTACAGATATACAGCTCCAGTACACAGGCATAGTAGGACTAGCACACTACCAGGGTGAGTACCGGCACACAGCCCATCACTCGCTGGCAGCACCGCAGGGCGTGAGACGCCGTCATGATTCCGGAGCAGCCGACACTGAGCTGCTGCTGAGCCGCTGCTCCACAAGCAGCCCAGCAAAGTACTGCAGTGCCGGCGCTTGTGAGCGCCACGACCCTCCACAGATCGGATCTCTATTAAGGATCCGATCCACAAGGCTACACTCGCCACTGACAGCAGGCTGGTATCAGTGGCGAGCGCAGCCCTGTGGATCGGATCCTAAATAGAGATCCAATCTGTGGCAGCTGGGGGAGCGGGAGGCCCTTGCAGGCAGGGGGGTCTGGGGTTACTTACCCCCAGAGACCCCCCCCCCCCCCCCTTAATCCGGCTCTGACATCTGCTCCGGCCCAGATCAAGCAAATTGTTTCTACCAAGGTAAAGACAAAAAGGTTCCGGGCGCTGAATGGATGTTGCTTTTCTAATGCTGCTGCTAAAAAATGGGGTAGTCAGACCCAAAAACACAAGCAAATAAACAAATAGAATAGCAGCGCTATATGGATTATATATAAATGAGAATAAGAAGGATTGAGTGAAAAAAATAAATCACAATTTAATTATACATAATTCTAAAAACACATAAAAAACCATGGTATGGCCACTTCTATAATATAACATTAAATGACTGCTGCCTTTCTGGTGTAGTCCGTTCCTATTAATGAGTGGACTGGATAAAGACTTTGCAAATGAAACACTGGAAAATGGACAAAGGTGTAGTCCCACATAGATTGTTACCACATTAGGCCGCTGGAGGTGTAGTCCCTTGAGATTGTCCTTTTGTTGGACTCAAACCCAAGCAAGGGTTGAGAGGGATCCTCACTGCAATGCGGTTCCTCCTGTTGTACAGAGGATGAGTGGTATTCCAGATGAATTCTTTCTTTATAAATTGAATGCTCCAGTCCTGGTTCGGACACACCAAGGTAGCTGAAATGGTGAGAAGTAGTGGCCTGGCAAGCCTCCTGACGCGTTTCACTGCAAGGCACTGCAGCTTTATCAAAGGTGGTTTGTATATGTAAACTGCCTGGGTATTTATACCCTCCATGATTGTTTAACAGGTCAACAGCTGTTCACTCAATCCCTCTAATTAATGTAAAATAACTTAAAAATAATTATCCTGATAGTTCCACAGATTACTATCTATTCCTAAAACAGACTCAGTGCTAAAAAGTGGTATTATATGCTCAATATACGCTTAACAAGCTATTATATATCCTTCTGAATTCTATAACACTCTAAATACTTCCGGGTTAATAAGAACATGTGACTCCGTAATCCTAAATTACATCGTTAGTATCAATTCAAAAAACTGGGGAGACAAGAGCTTACAAATAAATTTACTATTTATCTTATGGAGGACTTAATATACATTAGATAAGAAAATCATATCTCAATATTATCAGTGTTATCATCCCGGGATAGCCGTTACGTCACTTCCGGGAAGGAGAACTCAATGGTATCTCCGCTCAATGGACAGCAAACTGCCCCGGTTGCTAGGCAACCTGCTCGGGAACATCTTCATAGTTCCACCTCTCTCCGGTCACACGTCTCTCCGGTCACGTGACTAAATTAGTCACGTGTACGGGTGACGTAGGACGCGCCTAAACGTGAACCTCAGGATTAATGTGTATTTGGTTACCATGGTAACCCGTCGCCGCTGGCAGCATAGTTTTACTTAGATTTTAATCCCACAATTATACATATAACATTTCCATTAAGTGGAGCTAATGTATTCATCCAAAATAACCGTAACATATCTTGAGAGGTGACAGAAGAAGGACATTTAACTCTAAACGCTCATGATGTTTAAATACATAATTATTCCCTCACATTCATTTAGCTCCTCCTGTTATCTGATTTTATATCAGTTATAGACTGGACAGAACGCCAAGTAGAGCTTGGGAGTACAGCAGGCAGAGGGAGAAGGGAATGGACCCAAACAGGGAAGGGAGGAAAAACAGAAACAGTCCTAGTTTTTTATATACATAAATAATGTATAATAATGACCTTAATGATTTAGTAATTAATCCAAACTAATAGTCATTTTGAACACTTCTATAGTCATCATATAGTGGGCTAATTATAATAACACTAAGAATCAGCAAGAAAAGAAACAGGGGAACACATCTCCCAAATTGGCAGTATAACTATCTCCATCTAATTACCGGTAAACAATTACTATATCCCTCCTATCTTGGGTCAAATCACCATATTTAATTCTACTGCCTCATTGAGACCTTCTGGATAAATACTATTCATCTGATACATCCAGAAGACCTCCTGTCTACACAGTCTCTTGAATCTATCCCCACCACGTATGGTTTTGGGTATAGATTCGAGACCTATTAGTTTTAGGCCCTCCGGATCCCCATTATGGGCTTCCGCATAGTGTTTCGAGACACTATGGGTTTGAATACGTTTTATAATATTCCTCCTGTGCTCAAGGAATCTTATCCTCAACATTCTGGTGGTTCGTCCTACGTATTTTTTATCACAGCCACATATTAACATATAGATGACGTAAGTTGTATCACAGTTAATAAAACTTTTTATTTCCAGTGGTCTGTCTATCATTTCTATATTTATTCTTTTTGTCCGATTTTGTATATAATTACATGTTATGCATTTATTTTTGCCACATCTGTAGCACCCCTTGATTTTCTCTTGATGTTTTGCTAGCCAGTCATTCTTGGTCTCTCCCTCACTTCTAGACTCTTTTACGGGTTTTAAATGGCTCGGTGCCAATATATTCCTAAGGGATTTATTTCTGCGAAAAATAAATCTAGGTTTAGATGTTAATACTGGACAGAGTAGTGGATCTTGTTTAAGAATACCATAATTTTTGGAGATGATTTCCCTAATTTCTGAATGACAATTATTAAAAGTGGAGATATATGCTATTTCTTCTTTTTTCTCTGTATTTAATCCCTTATTCCCTTTGGATGTTAACAGAGTCTCTTTTTCTTTATTTCTAACTTCTTCCAGGGCTGAATTTATAAGGGGTAAAGGGTATCCCCTATTTTGAAAGGCATTACACATGTTTTTAGCCTGATCATCAAAAGAGGCAAGGTCGGAACAATTCCTTCTGAGTCTTAAAAGCTGACTCTTCGGAATGCTTTTTTTCCACGGTGTATAATGACCGCTTTTGAAGTGTAAATATGCATCCGTTCCTACATCCTTCATAAAATTAGTTGTACATATTTTGTTACCCCTGACCTCCAAGGAGAGGTCCAAGAAATTCATTTTGAGGGGGTGGGAGGTGTGGGTGAAGGATAAATTAAAAGGATTGGAATTCAAGTGTGTGACAAATGATACAACTGACGTGTCATCCCCATCCCAAATAATAAACAAATCATCAATATAACGGCCATAAAGGACCAGCCTCGCGCTGGTTTCCAGAAATAAAAATACGTCACAATTATTTTTTATTTCTGGACACCTTTTATTTACAGGTGATGGGAACGGCCATGGGGACCAGGTTCGCGCCCAGCTACGCCAACCTCTACATGGGCGAGGTCGAGGACCAACTCGTGTGGGGGGGCGGGTTCGGCGCGAGGCTGGTCCTTTATGGCCATTATATTGATGATTTGTTTATTATTTGGGATGGGGATGACACGTCAGTTGTATCAGTTGTCACACACTTGAATTCCAATCCTTTTAATTTATCCTTCACCCACACCTCCCACCCCCTCAAAATGAATTTCTTGGACCTCTCCTTGGAGGTCAGGGGTAACAAAATATGTACAACTAATTTTATGAAGGATGTAGGAACGGATGCATATTTACACTTCAAAAGCGGTCATTATACACCGTGGAAAAAAAGCATTCCGAAGAGTCAGCTTTTAAGACTCAGAAGGAATTTTTCCGACCTTGCCTCTTTTGATGATCAGGCTAAAAACATGTGTAATGCCTTTCAAAATAGGGGATACCCTTTACCCCTTATAAATTCAGCCCTGGAAGAAGTTAGAAATAAAGAAAAAGAGACTCTGTTAACATCCAAAGGGAATAAGGGATTAAATACAGAGAAAAAAGAAGAAATAGCATATATCTCCACTTTTAATAATTGTCATTCAGAAATTAGGGAAATCATCTCCAAAAATTATGGTATTCTTAAACAAGATCCACTACTCTGTCCAGTATTAACATCTAAACCTAGATTTATTTTTCGCAGAAATAAATCCCTTAGGAATATATTGGCACCGAGCCATTTAAAACCCGTAAAAGAGTCTAGAAGTGAGGGAGAGACCAAGAATGACTGGCTAGCAAAACATCAAGAGAAAATCAAGGGGTGCTACAGATGTGGCAAAAATAAATGCATAACATGTAATTATATACAAAATCGGACAAAAAGAATAAATATAGAAATGATAGACAGACCACTGGAAATAAAAAGTTTTATTAACTGTGATACAACTTACGTCATCTATATGTTAATATGTGGCTGTGATAAAAAATACGTAGGACGAACCACCAGAATGTTGAGGATAAGATTCCTTGAGCACAGGAGGAATATTATAAAACGTATTCAAACCCATAGTGTCTCGAAACACTATGCGGAAGCCCATAATGGGGATCCGGAGGGCCTAAAACTAATAGGTCTCGAATCTATACCCAAAACCATACGTGGTGGGGATAGATTCAAGAGACTGTGTAGACAGGAGGTCTTCTGGATGTATCAGATGAATAGTATTTATCCAGAAGGTCTCAATGAGGCAGTAGAATTAAATATGGTGATTTGACCCAAGATAGGAGGGATATAGTAATTGTTTACCGGTAATTAGATGGAGATAGTTATACTGCCAATTTGGGAGATGTGTTCCCCTGTTTCTTTTCTTGCTGATTCTTAGTGTTATTATAATTAGCCCACTATATGATGACTATAGAAGTGTTCAAAATGACTATTAGTTTGGATTAATTACTAAATCATTAAGGTCATTATTATACATTATTTATGTATATAAAAAACTAGGACTGTTTCTGTTTTTCCTCCCTTCCCTGTTTGGGTCCATTCCCTTCTCCCTCTGCCTGCTGTACTCCCAAGCTCTACTTGGCGTTCTGTCCAGTCTATAACTGATATAAAATCAGATAACAGGAGGAGCTAAATGAATGTGAGGGAATAATTATGTATTTAAACATCATGAGCGTTTAGAGTTAAATGTCCTTCTTCTGTCACCTCTCAAGATATGTTACGGTTATTTTGGATGAATACATTAGCTCCACTTAATGGAAATGTTATATGTATAATTGTGGGATTAAAATCTAAGTAAAACTATGCTGCCAGCGGCGACGGGTTACCATGGTAACCAAATACACATTAATCCTGAGGTTCACGTTTAGGCGCGTCCTACGTCACCCGTACACGTGACTAATTTAGTCACGTGACCGGAGAGACGTGTGACCGGAGAGAGGTGGAACTATGAAGATGTACCCGAGCAGGTTGCCTAGCAACCGGGGTAGTTTGCTGTCCATTGAGCGGAGATACCATTGAGTTCTCCTTCCCGGAAGTGACGTAACGGCTATCCCGGGATGATAACACTGATTATATTGAGATATGATTTTCTTATCTAATGTATATTAAGTCCTCCATAAGATAAATAGTAAATTTATTTGTAAGCTCTTGTCTCCCCAGTTTTTTTAATTGATACTAACGATGTAATTTAGGATTACGGAGTCACATGTTCTTATTAACCCGGAAGTATTTAGAGTGTTATAGAATTCGGAAGGATATATAATAGCTTGTTAAGCGTATATTGAGCATATAATACCACTTTTTAGCACTGAGTCTGTTTTAGGAATAGATAGTAATCTGTGGAACTATCAGGATAATTATTTTTAAGTTATTTTACATTAATTAGAGGGATTGAGTGAACAGCTGTTGACCTGTTAAACAATCATGGAGGGTATAAATACCCAGGCAGTTTACATATACAAACCACCTTTGATAAAGCTGCAGTGCCTTGCAGTGAAACGCGTCAGGAGGCTTGCCAGGCCACTACTTCCGGCCCAGATCAGCCTGATGTGGTCGCACTGAAGGAGTAAGTCTCATGCTGCGCACAGACAGCACTAAGTGGATTTTAGCAGTTCGGCGTACACATAGCATCACACACTTGCACAGCGAATATATACTCACCCTGTAGGCGGCGACTAACTGAACACAGGACAGCAAAATTCACAGCCCAGAGATTAGATCTGAATGACCTCCTTAATTACTGTGATTACTTTGAATCCCTGCTTCTTTATTATATGGGGAAATCCATGAAGAACATGCTTAAAGCAAACTCTACTTTAAAATATGTATATATATATATATATACATACACTGCTCAAAAAAATAAAGGGAACACTAAAATAACACATCCTAGATCTGAATGAATGAAATATTCTTATTAAATACTTTGTTCTTTACATAGTTGAATGTGTTGACAACAAAATCACACAAAAATGATCAATGGAAATCAAATTTATTAACCCATGGAGGTCTGGATTTGGAGTCACACTCAAAATTAAAGTGGAAAAACACACTACAGGCTGATCCAACTTTGATGTAATGTCCTTAAAACAAGTCAAAATGAGACTCAGTAGTGTGTGTGGCCTCCACGTGCCTGTATGACCTCCCTACAACGCCTGGGCATGCTCCTGATGAGGTGGCGGATGGTCTCCTGAGGGATCTCCTCCCAGACCTGGACTAAAGCATCTGGCAACTCCTGGACAGTCTGTTGGTGGATGGAGCGAGACATGATGTCCCAGATGTGCTCAATTGGATTCAGGTCTGGGGAACAGGCGGGCCAGTCCATAGCATCAATGCCTTTGTCTTGCAGGAACTGCTGACACACTCCAGCCACATGAGGTCTAGCACTGTCTTGCATTAGGAGGAACCCAGGGCCAACCGCACCAACATATGGTCTCACAAGGGGTCTGAGGATGTCATCTTGGTACCTAATGGCAGTTAGGCTACCTCTGGCGAGCCCATGGAGGGCTGTGCGGCCCCCCAAAGAAATGCCACCCCACACCATTACTGACCCACTGCCAAACCGGTCATGCTGGAGGATGTTGCAGGCAGCAGAACGTTCTCCTTGGCGTCTCCAGACTCTGTCACATCTGTCACGTGTGCTCAGTGAGAACCTGCTTTCATCTGTGAAGAGCACAGGGCGCCAGTGGCGAATTTGCCAATCTTGATGTTCTCTGGCAAATGTAAGCACAACCCCCACCTGTGGACGTCGGGCCCTCATACCACCCTCATGGAGTCTGTTTCTGATCGTTTGAGTAGACACATGCACATTTGTGGCTTGCTGGAGGTCATTTTGCAGGGCTCTGGCAGTGCTCCTCCTGTTCCTCCTTGCACAAAGGCGAAGGTAGCGGTCCTGCTGCTGGGTTGTTGCCCTCCTACGGCCTCCTCCGCCTCCTGATGTACTGGCCTGTCTCCTGGTAGCGCCTCCATGCTCTGGACACTACGCTGGCAGACACAGCAAACCTTCTTGCCACAGCTCGCATTGATGTGCCATCCTGGATGAGCTGCACAACCTGAGCCACTTGTGTGGGTTGTAGGGAGGGTTGTGTGCTACGTGTAAGTTGATGTTGAATTGTAAATCCTTTAAACACCCCCACTGCAACAAAACATATGATATTAGGTTTGTGTTAACTTGTTCCTCCTCTTTTGTTGTTTATATTATTTTTTGCCCTTGTGGGTTAATGTATGTAGGTCAAACTACTCGAAAGTTTTCTGAAAGGATGGCGGCTCATAGATCAGCTATCAAGCTTACCCTTGAGGGTAAACCCATAGACCAGCCGGTAGCCAAACATTTCAAAAGTGCTGGACATTCTTTAGAGTCTCTCCGGTATTTTATGATTGATCACGTGCCCCCCAGTTTGAGGGGTGTTGATCGTGCAAAGTCCCTTTTAGTTAAAGAAACAAGATGGATCATGAGACTGGGTACCTGTGCCCCGGGAGGATTGAATGAAAAAATTAATTGGAATATGCTTGTCTAACTTATTCCCTTTATTTATATGGGTGGTATGTAGTATATGTATATTGCGGGTCTTGCTGACTGTCTCTATTGTCTTTTTTGTATACATGTATTCGTTATGCTTTTTTGTCCATTATGTTCATTTATTTGGGTTTGTTTTACTGATGCTGTCGTTGCCTTTGTCCACAGCCCTCCCTCCCCCATGGGTCCGGCCTGCGTCCTTTCCTGCTTGTGGAACGCAGCCGGAGACGAGGTGGACCGCATGCTGTGGTTCCCTTGGAGACGGCTGGCGCCGGAAGCGGATGTTGGATGACGTATGCGGAAGCGGGTTTCGAGATGCGGGCGTGCACGAGACGGACGGCAGGGCCAGGATCACTCGGGTATATAGGAGGGTAAGTGTTGGTTATTTGATGTGATACTGCTGTATGTTTGTCCTGAAGACGGGGACTTGATCCCCGAAACGTTGACTTTATGGAATATAACTTTCTTCACATTTGCTGTCTCTGAGTGCCGTTCATTGGTGGATGTTTATGGATGATTGGTCCTGGCACCTGAGCATCAGTGATTCCGTTGTTGGAGTGCCGGCTGCTGCTGGATTTGTATATATATATATATATATATATATATAATAAAAATAAATGATCTTTTCATCTGTATCTGAATAGTAGGCCTTCCCCTATTGTGGAGACCTTGCTCCGCTCTAGAAGTAGCCCTCCTATGCCCCCCCCCCCCCCCTTCCCCAGTAAAGGGATTGCCAGTACACAGCATAATCGATTCTGTCATTTTGGGAGGCATTTTTCTTTCTGCTACAATATACAGTATGATGATACAATCTCCTTTTTCTTCTTTATATACTGTATAATGCTGCTGTGAATAAGTGAGAGCTAGAAGCCCAGTAAAAAAGATGAATACTATAAGACCAGCATTAAGATAAACGGGTAAAATAACATAAAGGTAGATTTTTGTTTATGAAAGCTGGGTACACACTGGCTGATACGGGTTCACTATGGTATGCCGGCGGTCGGGCTCCCGGCGACCAGCATACCGGCGCCGGGAGCCCGACCGCCGGCTTACCGACAGTGTGGCGAGCGCAAATGAGCCCCTTGCGGGTTCGCCGCGCTGCGGGCACGGTGGCGCGCTACGCGCGCCATGCTATTTTATTCTCCATCCAGGGGGGTCGTGGACCCCCACGAGGGAGAATAAGTGTCGATATGCTGGCTGTCGCGGATCCCGGCGCCGGTATACTGTGTGCCGGGATCCAGTCAGTCGGCATACTGAAGACCACCCGCTGATACTGTATGTCGGCCTTTCAATTCAATAGCTGATATCGTCATTTACTGATCACAGGTGTATACAAACAATATACTTGTGAATGAGTTGTTCGCAGACATATCGCATAAACTGTGCTGCACAGTGATGCCCAATATATCTGCAGATATCTGCAGTGCATCATGCTATGTGTATGGCCGACCCACCAATCACAGGAGATTCACTGCAGAGACTGGGAGACCCAGTTAGCGGGAGCTGTCATTGATGAATTTCAGGTGTGGGCACAGTGGGTTAGGTGCCGAACCGGTGATCTGGGGTGGGGGATGATGTGTGCTTCGACTTGTATGTGTGTTGGGGTGGGTTTTTATGTGGGTGTTCCGGCCAGCCGGTGCTGTGACCTGTGGGCTGGGGGAATATGACAGTGGGAGTCCTGACCAGCGGGCAGGCTTGGACTGGCCCACAGGGGTAACCACCGGTGGGCCCCTCTGCCTGGGGGCCCACCTCCTGCTGTAAGGATCAGGTTCCAGACTGTGCACTTGAATTATACATCATACATATGTTACCTTATACTGGACTATGGTATATTTTCTACAGTGCATTGCTGTTCTTAATCTGGTACATTATTATGCATGCAGCAGATGAATTTACTGTATATATTTATGAAGGGGCCCAGATATTGCACTCTGTAATGGTTAGTCAAACCAATGAGGTGGCAGGCAACACCCCGTCTGCGGACTGGCCATACCCCTAAACATGGGTCCCTACCATTGCATTCCCCCGGTGGGCCCTACATGCCCCAGTCCGACACTGCCAGCGGGAGCAGTACCATACTGGAGCCCAACCAGCGATGGCAGTGGTGGTTGGTCAGTGTGTATGAACAACCACCAGTGGCAGCTGCAGCGCGCCAACTATCTAGTGCAAGGAGGGCCCGCTAAGCACTTATAATTATACATGTGATGATGTATGTAATATATGTGCTGGCGTGTCCAAGGGGATGCAGCCACCACTGACAACCACCATCTGCAGATATATCTTTCAGGTGTGTACCCAGCAGAAGGAATAAAAAAATTGTTTCTTTGTTAAGACAGGTGCATACATACTGGCTGACTTTTTATCTGGGCACCCAGGGGATGCTGGAGTAGGGATGGCCATCAACCATCATTGATTCTAAACCATCGATGGTATATGGCCAAGGTTAAATGCTTTTACCATCGATGGCAGAGAACCAGATGTTTTTTGCGCCATCAATAGCAGACAGAGCGATGGCCATCTCTATTCTGGAGGGCAGGTCATTGTGGGAGTGCTCTCTATCCCAGAAGTCCTGCAGAATTCCCAAAGTCTAGGAGGCAAGTAACTGCCATTTTGGGGCATTTTCAGCCAGTAGTGAAATACAGTATTTGGGGAAAACATACTTGGATCAGTATAAGCATATCTCCCAACTTTGGTATTTGGAGATTTGGGACACTGTGTGAACGACTGAAAAGGGTCAGAGCTGTGGGTTAAAGGGGGTGGAGCCTCCATCATCCCTGTCCGCGTCACTATGCCCCCCTGCCCACCCCATTCCGACGCCTCTGGTGGGACAGCTGGGAGGTATGGTATAAGGCCATCCCTATTAGTAAGGATGTCTGCAGATTGTTATACTGTGATATTTGTCTGATCGACAGTAGGCACATGCCAGAGCTCTGCCCGCCATCTTTATATGTCTCACTGTCTGCTTGTAGCTGTGCAGCAGGGTTACTTCTGTCCTGCAGCACCACTCTCTGTTCCCTCTGCTGCGCACCTCTCTCTCTGTCCCAGCTGCTGCTGCAGCAGCACCTCTCTCTGCATTGGAAGCTGCAGAGTAACATGTATAAGCGGCTCTACTGTGGCTTAACATGTGTAAGCGGCTCTACTGTGTTGTGTAATGTGTATACGGGGCTCTACTGTGTTGCGTAAAGTGTATAAGAGGTACTACTGATTGAAGTAATGTTAATAACAGACATTACTGTGGTGTAAGGTGTCATCTGAATTGGTACTATGCTGTGGCCACACCCCTTCCCCATGAAGCTATGCCCCTTTATTTTTGCTGCGCGCATTGTCCCTATTTTAAACATGGGGGGGCGCCCAAAGGAAACCTTCGCCCTGAGATCCACAAGGTCTAGAACCGGCCCTGTCACAGGTTTTAGGATTTTTTAATATTTCTCTAACGTCCTAAGTGGATGCTGGGGACTCCGTCAGGACCATGGGGTTTAGCGGCTCCGCAGGAGACAGGGCACAATAATAAAAGCTTTAGGATCAGGTGGTGTGCACTAGAGATGAGCGGGTTCGGTTTCTTTGAATCCGAACCCGCACGAACTTCACTTTTTTTTTCACGGGTCCGAGCGACTCGGATCTTCCCGCCTTGCTCGGTTAACCCGAGCGCGCCCGAACGTCATCATGACGCTGTCGGATTCTCGCGAGACTCGGATTCTATATAAGGAGCCGCGCGTCGCCGCCATTTTCACACGTGCATTGAGATTGATAGGGAGAGGACGTGGCTGGCGTCCTCTCCATTAGAATAGATTAGAAGAGAGAGAGATTGTGCAGACAGAGTTTACCACAGTGACCAGTGCAGTTGTTGTTAAGTTAACTTTTATTTAATATATCCGTTCTCTGCTATATCCGTTCTCTGCCTGAAAAAAACGATACACAGCAGTCACACAGTGTGACTCAGTCTGTGTGCACTCAGCTCAGCCCAGTGTGCTGCACATCAATGTATAAAAGCTTATAATAATTGTGGGGGAGACTGGGGAGCACTGCAGGTTGTTATAGCAGGAGCCAGGAGTACATAATATTATATTAATTTAAAATTAAACAGTGCACACTTTTGCTGCAGGAGTGCCACTGCCAGTGTGACTAGTGGTGACCAGTGCCTGACCACCAGTATAGTAGTATATTGTTGTATACTATCTCTTTATCAACCAGTCTATATTAGCAGCAGACACAGTACAGTGCGGTAGTTCACGGCTGTGGCTACCTCTGTGTCGGCAGTCGGCACTCGGCAGGCAGTCCGTCCATCCATAATTGTATAATTATATACCACCTAACCGTGGTATTTTTTTTTCTTTCTTTATACCGTCGTCATAGTCATACTAGTTGTTACGAGTATACTACTATCTCTTTATCAACCAGTGTACAGTGCGGTAGTTCACGGCTGTGGCTACCTCTGTGTCGGAACTCGGCAGGCAGTCCGTCCATCCATAATTGTATTATTATAATATATACCACCTAACCGTGGTTTTTTTTTCATTCTTTATACCGTCATAGTGTCATACTAGTTGTTACGAGTATACTACTATCTCTTTATCAACCAGTGTACAGTGCGGTAGTTCACGGCTGTGGCTACCTCTGTGTCGGCAGTCGGCAGGCAGTCCGTCCATCCATAATTGTATTATAATATATACCACCTAACCGTGGTTTTTTTTTCATTCTTTATACCGTCATAGTGTCATACTAGTTGTTACGAGTATACTACTGTCTCTTTATCAACCAGTGTACAGTGCGGTAGTTCACGGCTGTGGCTACCTCTGTGTCGGCAGTCGGCAGGCAGTCCGTCCATCCATAATTGTATTATAATATATACCACCTAACCGTGGGTTTTTTTTCATTCTTTATACCGTCATAGTGTCATACTAGTTGTTACGAGTATACTACTATCTCTTTATCAACCAGTGTACAGTGCGGTAGTTCACGGCTGTGGCTACCTCTGTGTCGGCACTCGGCAGGCAGTCCGTCCATCCATAATTGTATTACAATATATACCACCTAACCGTGGTTTTTTTATACCACCTAACCGTGGCAGTCCGTCCATAATTGTATACTAGTATCCAATCCATCCATCTCCATTGTTTACCTGAGGTGCCTTTTAGTTCTGCCTATAAAATATGGAGAACAAAAAAGTTGAGGTTCCAAAATTAGGGAAAGATCAAGATCCACTTCCACCTCGTGCTGAAGCTGCTGCCACTAGTCATGGCCGAGACGATGAAATGCCAGCAACGTCGTCTGCCAAGGCCGATGCCCAATGTCATAGTACAGAGCATGTCAAATCCAAAACACCAAATATCAGAATAAAAAGGACTCCAAAACCTAAAATAAAATTGTCGGAGGAGAAGCGTAAACTTGCCAATATGCCATTTACCACACGGAGTGGCAAGGAACGGCTGAGGCCCTGGCCTATGTTCATGGCTAGTGGTTCAGCTTCACATGAGGATGGAAGCACTCAGCCTCTCGCTAGAAAACTGAAAAGACTCAAGCTGGCAAAAGCACCGCAAAGAACTGTGCGTTCTTTGAAATCCCAAATCCACAAGGAGAGTCCAATTGTGTCGGTTGCGATGCCTGACCTTCCCAACACTGGACGTGAAGAGCATGCGCCTTCCACTATTTGCATGCCCCCTGCAAGTGCTGGAAGGAGCACCCGCAGTCCAGTTCCTGATAGTCAGATTGAAGATGTCAGTGTTGAAGTACACCAGGATGAGGAGGATATGGGTGTTGCTGGCGCTGGGGAGGAAATTGACCAGAAGGATTCTGATGGTGAGGTGGTTTGTTTAAGTCAGGCACCCGGGGAGACACCTGTTGTCCGTGGGAGGAATATGGCCGTTGACATGCCAGGTGAAAATACCAAAAAAATCAGCTCTTCGGTGTGGAGGTATTTCACCAGAAATGCGGACAACAGGTGTCAAGCCGTGTGTTCCCTTTGTCAAGCTGTAATAAGTAGGGGTAAGGACGTTAACCACCTCGGAACATCCTCCCTTATACGTCACCTGCAGCGCATTCATAATAAGTCAGTGACAAGTTCAAAAACTTTGGGTGACAGCGGAAGCAGTCCACTGACCAGTAAATCCCTTCCTCTTGTAACCAAGCTCACGCAAACCACCCCACCAACTCCCTCAGTGTCAATTTCCTCCTTCCCCAGGAATGCCAATAGTCCTGCAGGCCATGTCACTGGCAAGTCTGACGAGTCCTCTCCTGCCTGGGATTACTCCGATGCATCCTTGCGTGTAACGCCTACTGCTGCTGGCGCTGCTGTTGTTGCCGCTGGGAGTCGATGGTCATCCCAGAGGGGAAGTCGTAAGCCCACTTGTACTACTTCCAGTAAGCAATTGACTGTTCAACAGTCCTTTGCGAGGAAGATGAAATATCACAGCAGTCATCCTACTGCAAAGCGGATAACTGAGTCCTTGACAACTATGTTGGTGTTAGACGTGCGTCCGGTATCCGCCGTTAGTTCACAGGGAACTAGACAATTTATTGAGGCAGTGTGCCCCCGTTACCAAATACCATCTAGGTTCCACTTCTCTAGGCAGGCGATACCGAGAATGTACACGGACGTCAGAAAAAGACTCACCAGTGTCCTAAAAAATGCAGTTGTACCCAATGTCCACTTAACCACGGACATGTGGACAAGTGGAGCAGGGCAGGGTCAGGACTATATGACTGTGACAGCCCACTGGGTAGATGTATGGACTCCCGCCGCAAGAACAGCAGCGGCGGCACCAGTAGCAGCATCTCGCAAACGCCAACTCTTTCCTAGGCAGGCTACGCTTTGTATCACCGCTTTCCAGAATACGCACACAGCTGAAAACCTCTTACGGCAACTGAGGAAGATCATCGCGGAATGGCTTACCCCAATTGGACTCTCCTGTGGATTTGTGGCATCGGACAACGCCAGCAATATTGTGTGTGCATTAAATATGGGCAAATTCCAGCACGTCCCATGTTTTGCACATACCTTGAATTTGGTGGTGCAGAATTTTTTAAAAAACGACAGGGGCGTGCAAGAGATGCTGTCGGTGGCCAGAAAAATTGCGGGACACTTTCGGCGTACAGGCACCACGTACAGAAGACTGGAGCACCACCAAAAACTACTGAACCTGCCCTGCCATCATCTGAAGCAAGAAGTGGTAACGAGGTGGAATTCAACCCTCTATATGCTTCAGAGGTTGGAGGAGCAGCAAAAGGCCATTCAAGCCTATACAATTGAGCACGATATAGGAGATGGAATGCACCTGTCTCAAGTGCAGTGGAGAATGATTTCAACGTTGTGCAAGGTTCTGATGCCCTTTGAACTTGCCACACGTGAAGTCAGTTCAGACACTGCCAGCCTGAGTCATGTCATTCCCCTCATCAGGCTTTTGCAGAAGAAGCTGGAGGCATTGAAGAAGGAGCTAACACGGAGCGATTCCGCTAGGCATGTGGGACTTGTGGATGCAGCCCTTAATTCGCTTAACAAGGATTCACGGGTGGTCAATCTGTTGAAATCAGAGCACTACATTTTGGCCACCGTGCTCGATCCTAGATTTAAAGCCTACCTTGGATCTCTCTTTCCGGCAGACACAGGTCTGCTGGGGTTGAAAGACCTGCTGGTGACAAAATTGTCAAGTCAAGCGGAACGCGACCTGTCAACATCTCCTCCTTCACATTCTCCCGCAACTGGGGGTGCGAGGAAAAGGCTCAGAATTCCGAGCCCACCCGCTGGCGGTGATGCAGGGCAGTCTGGAGCGACTGCTGATGCTGACATCTGGTCCGGACTGAAGGACCTGACAACGATTACGGACATGTCGTCTACTGTCACTGCATATGATTCTCTCAACATTGATAGAATGGTGGAGGATTATATGAGTGACCGCATCCAAGTAGGCACGTCACACAGTCCGTACTTATACTGGCAGGAAAAAGAGGCAATTTGGAGGCCCTTGCACAAACTGGCTTTATTCTACCTAAGTTGCCCTCCCACAAGTGTGTACTCCGAAAGAGTGTTTAGTGCCGCCGCTCACCTTGTCAGCAATCGGCGTACGAGGTTACATCCAGAAAATGTGGAGAAGATGATGTTCATTAAAATGAATTATAATCAATTCCTCCGCGGAGACATTGACCAGCAGCAATTGCCTCCACAAAGTACACAGGGAGCTGAGATGGTGGATTCCAGTGGGGACGAATTGATAATCTGTGAGGAGGGGGATGTACACGGTGATATATCGGAGGGTGAAGATGAGGTGGACATCTTGCCTCTGTAGAGCCAGTTTGTGCAAGGAGAGATTAATTGCTTCTTTTTTGGGGGGGGTCCAAACCAACCCGTCATATCAGTCACAGTCGTGTGGCAGACCCTGTCACTGAAATGATGGGTTGGTTAAAGTGTGCATGTCCTGTTTTGTTTATACAACATAAGGGTGGGTGGGAGGGCCCAAGGATAATTCCATCTTGCACCTCTTTTTTCTTTTCTTTTTCTTTGCATCATGTGCTGATTGGGGAGGGTTTTTTGGAAGGGACATCCTGCGTGACACTGCAGTGCCACTCCTAGATGGGCCCGGTGTTTGTGTCGGCCACTAGGGTCGCTAATCTTACTCACACAGTCAGCTACCTCATTGCGCCTCTTTTTTTCTTTGCGTCATGTGCTGTTTGGGGAGGGTTTTTTGGAAGGGCCATCCTGCGTGACACTGCAGTGCCACTCCTAGATGGGCCCGGTGTTTGTGTCGGCCACTAGGGTCGCTAATCTTACTCACACAGCTACCTCATTGCGCCTCTTTTTTTCTTTGCGTCATGTGCTGTTTGGGGAGGGTTTTTTGGAAGGGCCATCCTGCGTGACACTGCAGTGCCACTCCTAGATGGGCCCGGTGTTTGTGTCGGCCACTAGGGTCGCTAATCTTACTCACACAGCTACCTCATTGCGCCTCTTTTTTTCTTTGCGTCATGTGCTGTTTGGGGAGGGTTTTTTGGAAGGGACATCCTGCGTGACACTGCAGTGCCACTCCTAGATGGGCCCGGTGTTTGTGTCGGCCACTAGGGTCGCTTATCTTACTCACACAGCGACCTCGGTGCAAATTTTAGGACTAAAAATAATATTGTGAGGTGTGAGGTATTCAGAATAGACTGAAAATGAGTGTAAATTATGGTTTTTGAGGTTAATAATACTTTGGGATCAAAATGACCCCCAAATTCTATGATTTAAGCTGTTTTTTAGTGTTTTTGGAAAAAAACACCCGAATCCAAAACACACCCGAATCCGACAAAAATAATTCGGTGAGGTTTTGCCAAAACGCGTTCGAACCCAAAACACGGCCGCGGAACCGAACCCAAAACCAAAACACAAAACCCGAAAAATTTCAGGCGCTCATCTCTAGTGTGCACTGGCTCCTCCCCCTATGACCCTCCTCCAAGCCTCAGTTAGATCTTTGTGCCCGGCCGAGAAGGGTGCAATCTAGGTGGCTCTCCTGAGCTGCTTAGAATAAAAGTTTAAGTTAGGTTTTTTATTTTCAGTGAGTCCTGCTGGCAACAGGCTCACTGCTACGAGGGACTTAGGGGAGAGAAGTAAACTCACCTGCGTGCAGGATGGATTTGCTTCTTAGGCTACTGGACACCATTAGCTCCAGAGGGAGTCGGAACACAGGTCTCACTCTGGGGTTCGTCCCGGAGCCGTGCCGCCGACCCCCCTTGCAGATGCCGAAGTTGAAGAGGTCCAGAGGTCCGGAAACAGGCGGCAGAAGACTTTCAGTCTTCATAAGGTAGCGCACAGCACTGCAGCTGTGCGCCATTGTTGTCAGCACACTTCATACCAGCGGTCACTGAGGGTGCAGGGCGCTGGGGGGGGCGCCCTGGGCAGCAATGTATTATACCTTTTTTATGGCTAAAATACATCACATATAGCCCTTGAGGCTATATGGATGTATTTAACCCCTGCCAGATCTCACAAACTCCGGGAGAAGAGCCCGCCGTTTTAGGGGGCGGGGCCTATTCTCCTCAGCACACGGCGCCATTTTCCTGCTCAGCTCTGCTGTGAGGAAGGCTCCCAGGCTCTCCCCTGCACTGCACTACAGAAACAGGGTTAAAACAGAGAGGGGGGGCACTTATTTGGCGATATGATTACATATGTGAAAATGCTATAAGGGAAAACACTTGTATAAGGGGTTGTCCATGTATAATTATAGCGTTTTTGGTGTGTGCTGGCAAACTCTCCCTCTGTCTCCCCAAAGGGCTAGTGGGTCCTGTCCTCTATCAGAGCATTCCCTGTGTGTGTGCTGTGTGTCGGTACGTGTGTGTCGACATGTAGGAGGACGATGTTGGTGAGGAGGCGGAGCAAATTGCCTGTATTGGTGATGTCACTCTCTAGGGAGTCGACACCGGAATGGATGGCTTATTTAGGAATTACGTGATAATGTCAACACGATGCAAGGTCGGTTGACGACATGAGACGGCCGGCAAACAAATTAGTACCTGTCCAGGCGTCTCAGACACCGTCAGGGGCTTGTAAAAACGCCCATTTACCTCAGTTGGTCGACACAGACACAGACACGGACACTGACTTCAGTGTCGACGGTGAAGAAACAAACGTATTTTCCTTTAGGGCCACACGTTACATGTTAAGGGCAATGAAGGAGGTGTTACATATTTCTGATACTACAAGTACCTATTAGGGTCTCCTGCCCTGTGCTGCCACGTCGTCATGGCAACCGGGAGACAAGTGCTAGTGGAGTAACCTGAGCGCAGCTGATACTCCGGTTCGGGTCTTTTGCTGTGCAGTGGTTATAGGCTCTGTGCACGGCAGGGGATCCGGTGCTGGTTTTTGTGCTCACAGTCTGTGAGGTCTGAGTGGGGCGTGGACAGCACCTGCTTTATAAGGCCTCTTTTCAGGGTAAGCAGATGCTGCTGAATCTTTGTTGGTTAGTCAGTTCATGAACGTTAGCCAGTACTGTGTAGCTTTGTATTTGTTTGTTGCTTACTGCAAATAGGCCTGGGAATTTGGTATTACACTCTGCCAATCCAGACCTAGCAGTAAGACTGGAGTCAGTCGTTTAGCTTGCTGGGGTTCTGTTACTACTCTGTGAACTTAGCAAGTTTGCGGCTGTATTCTAAGACTTGCCTGTCTAATCCTGTCTCACTGTGCTAGGTGTCAGGGGTCAGTTTAGTGGCAGTAAGCTAAAACCTGTGCACTGCAAGTGAGAATTTGGATTGTGGAGATTCTCCTTGTGTCTATCATTCCATCTCTGACCAAGGAGTTTACTGCCACACCCGTTGGTAACCCTTTTAGGGTTTTGCTGTTGCCCTTAGCAACAGCATTTCGGGTACTCTACGTATTAAAACACAACATCTTGCTTTTTCCATCTTAGCAGTTCTAATACAAGGGAGATACCCAGTTCCTTAGCCTCTGGGCTTCTCTGTTCACTTTGTGTGTATTTTGTTACCCTATCACCTTCTGTGTACGTTATGTCATATCCCCCAGTTTGTCTGTGAGTCCATCTGTTTTGCATAACAGTTCAAACACCAGTACATTCCTGCAGACACTGGAGTGCATAACAGTTCTGACACCAGTACTTTCCTGCTGGCACTGGTGTGCATAACATATTCAGCAGCCTAATACTCCTGTTGAAATTTTGTGGGAATATGGAGCATACCCCTCAAAATACGTTGCAACAGGTGGTCGATCAGGTGCAGGTCCTGACTCGACAATTTAATGATTTGTCCATTAAAATGCACACCTCCCAGGCTGCTGGCGGAGCTCCCGCAGCAGCAGCACCTGCAGGGGTTAAGGAGCCGAAAGTAAATCTCCCGGATCGTTTTTCTGGAGATCGCTCGCAGTTCTTTTGTTTCAAGGAGAGCTGCAAGCTATACTTCCGGCTTAGGCCTCTGTCTTCTGGGTCGGAGATTCAGCGGGTGGGCATAGTGATTTCCTTGCTACAAGGAGACCCACAGGTCTGGGCATATGGGTTGCAGCCTGACTGTCCGTCGCTTAAAAGTGTTGATGCTTTTTTTACGGCACTGGGCATGTTGTATGATGACCCTGACAAGACGGCCTCAGCCGAGGCTCAGATTTCGATCCTTAAGCAAGGGCGCAGGCCAGTTGAGGTTTACTGTACGGAGTTTCGGAGGTTGGCCCATGATACCCAGTGGAATGACCCAGCCCTGAGACACCAGTACCGAAGAGGTCTTTCTAACCAGATAAAGGACCAACTGGTACAATATCCCTTGCCTGATAGCTTGGATCAGCTCATGCAGTTATCCATCCGGGTGGATAGACGGCTGAGAGAGCGTAGGCTTGAAAGGGAGACTGAGATTTCCTTCCTTCCCAAGGGAACCTCAGACTCTGAGGAATTTTCTGAGGAGCCTATGCAGATTGGGGCTACCCGCCTCTCCTCGCGTGAGAAGACGCGGAGGAGACAGCAGGGGTTGTGTTTGTACTGTGGGAATAAAGGTCATGTGGTAGTATCATGCCCAGAAAAGCCGGAAAACTTCAGGGCCTGAGGGTGATGGGAAATATCCTGTCAGGCCAGAAGTCAGAATTTCCCAAGAAGACTTTTATCATTCCGGTGACCTTGAAGATCCTCGGTCAAACTGTCAAGACTGAGGCCTTTGTGGACAGTGGGGCCGACGGGGTTTTTATGGACCGCCAATTCGCCCTGAAACACTCTGTTCCCTTAGTACCCTTGGCATCGGAAATTGAGATTTGTGGGTTAAACGGGGAACCATTATCCCAAGGTAAAATTACCTCTTGCACTAGCCAGATTTCTTTGTTTATTGGAGCCACACACTCTGAAAAATTGTCCTTTTATGTGACTGTCTGTACTTTTGCCCCATTGGTGTTGGGGTTACCCTGGTTAAGGGCCCACAATCCTCAATTTGACTGGGTCTCTGGGGAGATTCTTAGTTGGGGTACTGATTGTTTCAGGAGTTGCTTGAGCCTTCCAGTCAGGCTCTCGCAGCTAAGTTTGCCAGGATTGCCAGGGTGTTATGCAGATTTTGCGGACGTGTTCTCCAAAAAAGTTGCAGAGGTACTACCTCCCCATCGCCCCTATGACTGTGCCATTGATTTGTTGCCAAATGCTAAGCTTCCCAAGAGCAGGTTGTACTCCCTGTCACGTCCTGAGACTCAGGCTATGGCAGAGTACATTCAGGAGAACTTGGCTAAGGGATTTATCAGACCTTCACAGTCTCCAGTTGGGTCGGGGTTCTTCTTCGTGGGTAAAAAGGACGGTTCGTTGCGACCCAGCATCGACTTCAGGGAATTGAACCGTATCACGATTAAAAACTCATACCCACTGCCTCTCATTTCGGTCTTGTTTGACCAGCTTCGTACTGCCACCATTTTTTCTAAGATTGACCTACGCGGTGCGTACAATCTAATCCGAATAAGAGAGGGGGATGAATGGAAGACTGCCTTTAATACCCACTCAGGGCATTATGAATATTTGGTGATGCCTTTTGGGCTCTGTAATGCCCCGGCAGTCTTCCAGGATTTCATGAATGATGTGCTCAGGGAATATTTGGATAGATTCTTAGTTGTATACTTAGATGACATCCTAATCTTCTCCCATTCCCTGGAGGAACATCGGAAGCATGTACGCTTAGTCCTCCAGAAACTCAGAGACCACCGGCTTGGGGCAAAGCTGGAGAAGTGCGAATTTGAAGTTCAGCAAATCGCATTTCTAGGATATATTATCTCCCCAGAAGGTTTCCAAATGGAGGGTTCCAAGGTACAGGCAGTCCTGGATTGGGTGCAGCCCACTAGTTTGAAGGCGCTTCAGCGTTTCCTGGGCTTTGCGAATTTTTATAGACGATTTATCGCTGGATTTTCGTCTATAGTGGCGCCCTTGGTGGCACTCACTAAGAAAGGGGCGGATGTTGCTCACTGGTCTTGTGAGGCTAAAGCGGCTTTTGCCCGTCTCAAAAGGGCATTTGTTTCGGCCAAGGTGCTGCGACACCCAGATCCAGAGCGTCCTTTTGTGGTGGAGGTGGATGCCTCTGAGATGGGTATTGGGGCAGTGCTTTCTCAGATGGGAGTGTCTGATAATCGCCTTCATCCCTGTGCTTACTTTTCCCGTAAATTTTCGCCTGCCGAGATGAATTATGACGTGGGTAACCGGGAATTGTTGGCTATTAAGGATGCACTCGAGGAGTGGAGACACTGGCTTGAGGGGGCTAAGTTTGTGGTCTCAATTCTCACTGACCATAAGAATCTGGCATATTTAGAGTCAGCGAAGCGTCTCAATGCCAGGCAGGCACGATGGGCTTTGTTTTTTGCTCGCTTTAATTTTTTGATAACATATCGCCCTGGGTCAAAAAACATCAAGGCTGATGCGCTCTCGCGGAGTTTTGCTCCAATCCAGGAGACCACCGAGGAGCCGTTGCCCATTGTTTCCCCATCATGTATTAAAGTGGGCATTACCCAGGACCTCTTATCATTAGTCCTTAGAGCACAGGAGCAGGCTCCTCCAGACCTTCCGGTAGGTCTTTTGTTTGTGCCTCCTAGGTTAAGACAGCGAGTGTTCCTGGAATTCCATGCCAAGAAGTCGGCAGGTCACCCGAGTATTGCCAGAACTCGGGAGTTGCTATCTAGGGCGGTGTGGTGGCCCTCGGTGGCTAAGGATGTGGATCAGTGGGTTCGGGCATGTGACATCTGTGCCCGAAATAAGACTCCTAGAGGGGTTCCTGTTGGCCCATTACATCCACTCTCTATCCCATCTAAGCCATGGACCCACATTTCAATGGATTTTGTGGTGGACTTGCCCAAATCCTCGGGGATGACAGCCATCTGGGTTGTCGTTGACAGGTTTTCGAAAGATGGCGCACTTCGTTCCACTGGTTGGGCTGCCATCAGCCAGACGCCTGTCTGAATTATTTATGCTGCATGTTGTGCGTCTCCACGGGTTGCCACTTGATGTGGTCTCTGACCGCGGATCCCAGTTTGTGGCCAAATTCTGGAGGGCATTTTGTTCCGATCTCCAGATTTCTGTCAGCTTGTCGTCAGGCTACCATCCGCAGTCTAATGGGCAGACTGAAAGGGTGAACCAGTCCTTGGAGCAGTTCCTCAGGTGTTATGTCTCCAAGTGTCAGACTGACTGGGTTGCTCATCTGTCCATGGCGGAGTTTGCCTATAACAACGCGGCTCACTCTGCTACAGGGATCTCTCCCTTCCTTTGTGTGTATGGGCATCATCCTAAGGCCAATTCTTTTGACCCCGTGGACTCCACGCCTGGTGGTTCCTCTGTGGTTTCGGTCCTTAGAGGTATTTGGCGGAAAGTGAAGAAAGCCCTTGTGTCTGTGTCATTAGTGACCAAAAGGGTTTTTGATAAGCGGAAAAGACCCTGCAGCTTCAAATTAGGAGACTTCGTCTGGTTGTCTACCAAGAATTTGAAGTTGAGACAGCCATCTCATAAGTTAGGGCCCCGGTTCATCGGCCCTTATAAGATCACCAGGGTTATCAATCCGGTGGCATTTCAGTTAGATCTGCCCCGTTCTTTGGGTATCAATAAAACATTTCATTGTTCCCTTTTAAAACGGGCGATTAGTAATCCTTCTACCAGTGGAAGACCTTCCCCTCTTCTGATACGTGGCCAGAGGGAGTTTGTTGTTGAAAGGATTCTTGACTCCAAGGTGGTTCGGGGTCGGCTGTCATTTTTGGTGCACTGGAAGGGGTATGGCCCGGAGGAGCGGTCGTGGGTGCGCAGTTGTGATCTTCATGCCCCCAGACTGATACGCTCTTTCTTCTCGCAGTTCCCCGAGAAACCCGGTGGTAGGGGTTCTTTGACCCCTCGTCAGAGGGGGGGTACTGTTAGGGTCTCCTGCCCTGTGCTGCCACGTCGTCATGGCAACCGGGAGACAAGTGCTAGTGGAGTAACCTGAGCGCAGCTGATACTCCGGTTCGGGTCTTTTGCTGTGCAGTGGTTATAGGCTCTGTGCACGGCAGGGGATCCGGTGCTGGTTTTTGTGCTCACAGTCTGTGAGGTCTGAGTGGGGCGTGGACAGCACCTGCTTTATAAGGCCTCTTTTCAGGGTAAGCAGATGCTGCTGAATCTTTGTTGGTTAGTCAGTTCATGAACGTTAGCCAGTACTGTGTAGCTTTGTATTTGTTTGTTGCTTACTGCAAATAGGCCTGGGAATTTGGTATTACACTCTGCCAATCCAGACCTAGCAGTAAGACTGGAGTCAGTCGTTTAGCTTGCTGGGGTTCTGTTACTACTCTGTGAACTTAGCAAGTTTGCGGCTGTATTCTAAGACTTGCCTGTCTAATCCTGTCTCACTGTGCTAGGTGTCAGGGGTCAGTTTAGTGGCAGTAAGCTAAAACCTGTGCACTGCAAGTGAGAATTTGGATTGTGGAGATTCTCCTTGTGTCTATCATTCCATCTCTGACCAAGGAGTTTACTGCCACACCCGTTGGTAACCCTTTAGGGTTTTGCTGTTGCCCTTAGCAACAGCATTTCGGGTACTCTACGTATTAAAACACAACATCTTGCTTTTTCCATCTTAGCAGTTCTAATACAAGGGAGATACCCAGTTCCTTAGCCTCTGGGCTTCTCTGTTCACTTTGTGTGTATTTTGTTACCCTATCACCTTCTGTGTACGTTATGTCATATCCCCCAGTTTGTCTGTGAGTCCATCTGTTTTGCATAACAGTTCAAACACCAGTACATTCCTGCAGACACTGGAGTGCATAACAGTTCTGACACCAGTACTTTCCTGCTGGCACTGGTGTGCATAACAGTACCACAAATAAGGGTATTATGTAGGGTGGGAATAATCTACTTGTAGTTTTTCCTGAATCAGATAAATTAAAGTGTGTGATGATACGTGGGTTTCCTCCGATAGAAAATTATTGGAGGTATACCTTTTCCCGCCAGAAGTGAGGGCGAGTTGGGAAACACACCTTAGGGTGGATAAGGCGCTCACACGCTTATAAAAACAAGTGGCGTTACCGTCTCCAGATACGGCCGCCCTCAAAGAGCCAGCTGATAGGAAGCTGAAAAATATCCTAAAAAGTATATACACACATACTGGTGTTATACTACGACCAGCAATCGCCTCAGCCTGGATGTGCAGCGCTGGGGGGGATTGGTCGGATTTCCTGACTGAAAATATTGATACCCTTGACAGGAACAATATTTTATTGACTATAGAGCATTTTAAGGATGCATTTCTATATATGCGAGATGCGCAGAGGGATATTTGCATTCTGGCATCAAGAGTAGATGTGATGTCCATATCTGCCAGACGATGTTTATAGACACGACAGTGGTCAGGTGATGCAGATTCCAGACGGCACATGGAAGTATTGCCGTATAAAGGGGCGGTCCATCGGACCTGGTGGCCATGGCAACAGCTGGAAAATCCACTTTTGTTACCCCAAGTCACATCTCAGCAGAAAAGGACACAGTCTTTTCAGTCTCAGTCCTTTCGTACCCATAAAGGCAGGCGGGCAAAAGGCCAGTCATATCTGCCCAGGGTTAGAGGAAAGGGAAGAAGACTGCAGCAGGCAGCCCATTCCCAGGAACAGAAGTCCTCCACAGCTTCTGCCAAGTCCGCAGCATGACGCTGGGGCCATACAAGCGGACTCAGGTGCGGTGGGGGGTCATCTCAAGAGTTTCAGCACGCAGTGGGCTCACTCGCAAGTGGACTCCTGGATCCTACACGTAGTATCCCAGGTGTACATTGGAAATTCGAGACGTCTTCCCCTCACAAGTTCCTGAAGTCTGCTTTACCAACGTCTCCCTCTGACAGGGAGGCAGTATTGGAAAAAAATTCACAGGCTGTATTCCCAGCAGGTGATAATCAAAGTACCCCTCCTACAACAAGGGAAGGGGTATTATTCCACACTATATTGTGGTACTGAAGCCAAACGGCTCGGTGAGATCTAAAAGATTTGAACAATTACATACAAGGGTTCAAATCAAGATGGAGTCACTCAGAGCAGTGATAGCGAACCAGGACGATATGGTGTCACTGGATATCAGGGACGCTTACCTACATGTCCAAATTTTGCCCTTCTCACCAAGGGTATCTCAGGTTCGTGGTACAGAACTGTCACTATCAGTTCAGACGCTGCCGTTTGGATTGCCCACGGCACCCCGGGTCTTTACCATGGTAATGGCCGAAATGATGATTCTTCCTAAAAGAAATATGGACGCTTTCCTGATAAGGGCAAGGTCCAGAGAACAGTTGGCGGTCGGAGTAGCACTATCTCAAGTAGTTCTACGACAGCACGAGTGGATTCTAAATATTCCAAAATCGCAGCTTTTTCCGACGACACGTCTAATGTTCCTAGGAATGATTCTGGACACAGTCCAGAAAAGGATGTTTTCTCCCGGAGAAGAAGGCCAGGGAGTTATCCGAGCTAGTCAGGAACCTCCTAAAACCAGGAAAAGTATCAGTGCATCATTGCACAAGGGTCCTGTGAAAAATGGTGGTTTCTTACAAAGCGATCCCATTCGGTAGATTTCACGCAAGAACCTTTCAGTGGAATCTGCTGGGAAAATGGTCCGGATCGCATCTTCAGATGCATCAGCGGACAACCCTGTCTCCAAGGACAAGGGTGTTTTCTTCTGCGGTGGCTGCAGAGTGCTCATCTATGAAAGGGCCGCAGATTCGACATTCAGGACTGGGTCCTGGTGACCACGGATGCCAGCCTGAGTGGCTGGGGAGCAGTCACACAAGGAAAAAATTTCCAGGGAGTGTGATCAAGTCTGGAGACTTCTCTCCACATAAATATACTGGAGCTAAGGGCAATTTACAAGGCTCTAAGCTTAGCAAGACCTCTGCTTCAAGGTCAGCCGGTATTGATCCAGTGGGACAACATCACGGCAGTCGCCCACGTAAACAGACAGGGCGGCACATGAAGCAGGAGGGAAATGGCAGAAACTGCAAGGATTCTTCGCTGGGCGAAAAATCATGTGATAACACTCTCAGCAGTGTTAATTCCGGGAGTGGAAAACTGGGAAGCAAACTTCCTCAGCAGGCATAACCTCCACCCGGGAGAGTGGGGACTTCAGCGGGAAGTCTTCCACATGATTGTAAACCGTTGGGAAAAACCAAAGGTGGACATGATGGCGTCCCGCCTGAACAAAAAACTAGACAAATATTGCGCCAGGTCAAGGGACCCTCAGGCAATAGCGGTGGACGCTCTGGTAACACTGTGGGTGTACCAGTCAGGGTATGTGTTCCCTCCTATGCATCTCATACCAAAAGTACTGAGAATCATAAGAAGGAGATGAGTAAGAACGATACTCGTGGTTCCGGATGGGTCAAGAAGGACTTGGTACCCGGAACTTCAAGAGATGCTCACGGAAGAACCGTGGCCTCTACCTTTAAGAAAGGACCTGCTCCAGCAGGGGCCTTGTCTGTTCCAAGACTTACCGCGGCTGCGTTTGACGGCATGGCAGTTGAACGCCGGATCCTGAAAGGGCATTCCAGATGAAGTCATCCCTACCCTGGTCGAAGCCAGGAAGGATGTAACCGCAAAACATTTTCACCGCATTTGGCGAAAATATGTTGCGTGGTGTGAGGCCAAGAAGGTCCCTACAGAGGAATTCCAACTTGGTCGTTTCCTACATTTCCTGAAAACAGGACTGTCTATGGGCCTAAAATTAGGGTCCATTAAGGTTCAAATTTCGACCCTGTCAAATTTCTTCCAGAAAGAACTGGCTTCAGTGCCTGAAGTTCAGACGTTTGTAAAAGGGGTACTGCATATACAGCCTCCTTTTGTGCCCCCAGTGGCACCTTGGGATCTCAATGTTGTTTTGAGTTTCCTAAAGTCACATTGGTGATCCACTCACCACTGTGGAATTAAAATATTTCACATGGAAGGTGAAGATTCTATTAGCCCTGGCTTCAGCCAGGCGTGTGTCAGAATGGGCGGCTTTATCATATAAAAGCCCTTACTTAATTTTTCATTCTGACAGGGCAGAATTGAGGACTCGTCCTCAATTTCTCCTTAAGGTGTTTTCTGTTTTTCACATGAACCAACCTATTGTGGTACCTGCGGCTACTAGGGACTTGGAGGACTCCAAGTTACTTGACGTTGTCAGGGCCCTGAAAATATATGTTTCCAGGACGACTGGAGTCAGAAAATCTGACTCGCTGTTTAGCCTGTATGCACCCAACAAGATGGGTGTTCCTGCTTCTAAGCAGACGATTGCTCGCTGGATTTGTGGTACAATTCAGCTTGCACATTCTGTGGCAGGCTTGCCACAGCCAAAATCAGTAAAAGCCCATTCCACAAGGAAGTGGGCTCATCTTGGGCGGCTGCCCGAGGTGTCTCGGCTTTACAACTTTGCCGAGCTGCTACTTGGTCAGGGGCACACCCTGACTGAGGAGGACCTGGAGTTCTCTCATTCGGTGCTGCAGAGTCATCCGCACTCTCCCGCCCGTTTGGGAGCTTTGGTATAATCCCCATGGTCCTGACGGAGTCCCCAGCATCCACTTAGGACGTTAGAGAAAATAAGAATTTACTTACCGATAATTCTATTTCTCGTAGTCCGTAGTGGATGCTGGGCGCCCATCCCAAGTGCGGATTGTCTGCAATACTTGTACATAGTTATTGTTACAAAAATCGGGTTATTCTTGTTGTGAGCCATCTTTTCAGAGGCTCCTTCGTTGTGATCATACTGTTAACTGGGTTCAGATCACAGGTTGTACGGTGTGATTGGTGTGGCTGGTATGAGTCTTACCCGGGATTCAATATCCTTCCTTATTATACACGCTCGTCCGGGCACAGTATCCTAACTGAGGCTTGGAGGAGGGTCATAGGGGGAGGAGCCAGTGCACACCACCTGATCCTAAAGCTTTTATTATTGTGCCCTGTCTCCTGCGGAGCCGCTAAACCCCATGGTCCTGACGGAGTCCCCAGCATCCACTACGGACTACGAGAAATAGAATTATCGGTAAGTAAATTCTTATTTTTTTATTTTCAAATGTATCATGTACCCAAGTCAGTACAGGAGAGGGGGTGCAGAAACATACCCCTGCTCCGGGAACCATGGCACCTAGCTACACCTCTGTTTATGACATGCAAGGATTTGACTAGCTGTTAATACAATTATCACCAGATAGCGGCATCTAATGTACTGCATCATGGTCTTCCCCTTCTGTAACGGTGAAAGATACATGCTGAGTATGGCAGTTAAAACACTTTGGGCTCCTGATTTTAAGATCTCTAAAAATGATAGCTCCCCACTTACAGCTGACAGTGTAAAATAAACACTAGTTCTCCTTCACTGTGTGCAGAGTAATTAGAGAGCCATTAAGATCTAATTAAAAATTCCCTTGCTCTTTTCCAGACTCTGCTTTCGATTCCTCCAGAATGTATTTAGCTGTAGAGCGTAAATATTGTTCCTCCCTCAAGGCTTTAAAAATGTAAATGATAATGTTATACTCTGCAGGAGACTGACAATGATCAGTTCACACTGGCATGCTCCGCACTGCTGTCTGGCAGGTAAGGGATATTTTGCTCAGTCCCTATTCTGCCAAATTTAGCATTGCTATAATTCCAGCATGCAAATGTAATAGTTTAGTTTTCATCAATGTCAAGTGAATCAGTTATTGAATCAATCTGCCTGATGGGTAGGCTACATAGGTCATTATGAGCCACGACTTCTTGACGATATTTACATGTGAAAATATCATGCCTCAACCCAATGTTCAACCTTGACAGCCCTTCGTCTCTTATGCTTTCAATCACCTGTATAAAAAAATAAAAAGATATATATATATATATATATATATATATATATATAATACAATTTTAATCATCATAGGGAGATTGATTATATTTCATTTAATTGTTTTAAACTTATTGTTGGAGTTTCCCTTTAGGATGGTGGTCAACTTGATTGTTTATATAGCGATGTACTGTAAATCATTTTCATATATACGGTAGAATTAGCTTGGTCTAGCTAGTGTTATGTGAAATGTAGCAGACAAGTGGAATAAGCTGTTTACATATACATCATAAGTTTGCTCATAGACAGCTGACAACTGACTATTCTGTTAACTACTAACTTCTTTTTTTTACACCAAAATCCCAGGTCTGTCCCGGGATTTTTCACCTGCCATTTTGTCGGGTCATATCCGGCTTAGACCCCATTTCCACTGCACCCTCTTCCTGTATTTTTCCAGGGTTGCCTCCATTTCCACTGAACCTGGGTAAGCCCAGAAAAACCAGTGGATGTCTTTAAAAATGCCTTTATTCAGGCTCACAAAGATAAGGTCACAGCAGGGGCATTTCTAGAGAGGAGGAGGCCCATGTGCAGGCTCCATCTGGGTCCCCTCCTATCTAGCCGGCATCGCTATGGCTCTGGGCACTAGGGTCTCTAGAGGACCCTAGCGCTGTCCCAGAATCTAGAGCTCATGCACAGATCACTGGGAAAATGGCACAGTGATTTTACTACTGCGTATGTGTAAAACACTGGGCAAATGTAGCCATGACATTTTCCTGGTGATTTCTGCAGCGCTGCTGTTGCGTTACGTTATTCCGGAGGGTAAGTATTAAAAATAATGAGTGCAGGGTGTGCGGTGTGGGCCCCCTGGACCCCAGGGTCCCGTGTGCACCACACACACTGCACCCATTATGAATTCGCTAGTGGGTCACAGGCCTGTGTGTGCCCAGTGCCCAGCTTTCCTTCCAAGCCCTCTCTCTCCTGAACAGGGTGCTCTGTGACATGTGTTCTCAGCGCCTAGCTTTCCAAGTACTCCATGCTTGTGTGCACCCAGCTCTCCTTCCAGGCCCACTCTGTGCTCAGCTTCCAGCACCTAGCTCTGCCTGTGTGGGACCAGCTTTCCTTCCAGGCCCTCTCTCAACAGCCTCTCTCTCTGTTCTCTGGGTATTTATATCAGTAGCCAGAGCCCTGGAAGGACCAATCTGCAGCTTTTGCAATTACCTTGGTCAAAAAACATGGGTTAAAGCTGTTTCCACTGCAGTGTTGCTGGGTTTTTCCCACTAAAAACTAGTGATGAGCGGGTTCGGTTTCTCGGAAACCGAACCCCCCCGAACTTCACCCTTTTTACACGGGTCCGAGCCATACTCGGATTCTTCCGTATGGCTCGGTTAACCCGAGCACGCCCGAACGTCATCATCCCGCTGTCGGATTCTCGCGAGATTCGGATTCTATATAAGCAGCCGCACGTCGCCGCCATTTTCACTCGTGCATTGGAAATGTTAGGGAGAGGACGTGGCTGGCGTCCTCTCCGTTTATTGTTGAACTTGATTGTGCATTATTGCTTAATTGTGGGGAGGACTGGGGAGCAGCTGTATAATATAGGAGGAGTACAGTGCAGAGTTTTGCTGATCAGTGACCACCAGTTTTATCCGTTCTCTGTCTGAAAAAAACGCTCCTTATCTGTGCTCAGTGTGCTGCATATATCTGTGCTCACACTGCTTAATTGTGGGGACTGGGGAGCAGCTGTATTATATAGCAGGAGTACAGTGCAGAGTTTTGCTGACAGTGACCACCAGTATACGTTGTCTGCCTGAAAAACACTCCATATCTGTGCTCAGTGTGCTGCTTTATTGTGGGGACTGGGGACCACCAGTATAATATTATATAGGAGGAGTACAGTGCAGAGTTTTGCTGACCAGTGACCACCAGTATATAATATATAGCATTACGGTACAGTAGGCCACTGCTGTACCTACCTCTGTGTCGTCAAGTATACTATCCATCTAGATTCTATACCTGTGGTGCATTTCAGTTGTGCAGTTTGCTGACACAGTGACCACCAGTATATATAGCAGTATGGTACGGAAGGCCACTGCTGTACCTACCTCTGTGTCGTCATTAAGTATACTATCCATCTACATTCTATACCTGTGGTGCATTTTAGTTTTGCAGTTTGCTGATACAGTGACCACCAGTATATATAGCAGTACGGTATGGAAGGCCACTGCTGTACCTACCTCTGTGTTGTCATTAAGTATACTATCCATCTACATTCTATACCTGTGGTGCATTTTACTTTTGCAGTTTGCTGACACAGTGACCACCAGTATATATAGCAGTACGGTACGGAAGGCCACTGCTGTACGTACCTCTGTGTCGTCATTAAGTATACTGTCCATCTACATTCTATACCTGTGGTGCATTTTAGTTTTGCAGTTTGCTGACACAGTGACCACCAGTATATATAGCAGTACGGTACGGAAGGCCACTGCTGTACCTACCTCTGTGTCGTCATTAAGTATACTATCCATCTACATTCTATACCTGTGGTGCATTTTAGTTTTGCAGTTTGCTGACACAGTGACCACCAGTATATATAGCAGTACGGTACGGAAGGCCACTGCTGTACCTACCTCTGTGTCGTCATTAAGTATACTATCCATCTACATTCTATACCTGTGGTGCATTTTAGTTTTGCAGTTTGCTGACACAGTGACCACCAGTATATATAGCAGTACGGTACGGAAGGCCACTGCTGTACCTACCTCTGTGTCGTCATTAAGTATACTATCCATCTACATTCTATACCTGTGGTGCATTTTAGTTTTGCAGTTTACTGACACAGTGACCACCAGTATATATAGCAGTACGGTACGGAAGGCCACTGCTCTACCTACCTCTGTGTCGTCAAGTATACTATCCATCTACATTCTATACCTGTGGTGCATTTTAGTTGTGCGCAGTATATATATGGTAGTAGGCCATTGCTATTGATACTGGCATATAATTCCACACATTAAAAAATGGAGAACAAAAATGTGGAGGTTAAAATAGGGAAAGATCAAGATCCACTTCCACCTCGTGCTGAAGCTGCTGCCACTAGTCATGGCCGAGACGATGAAATGCCATCAACGTCGTCTGCCAAGCCCGATGCCCAATGTCATAGTAGAGAGCATGTAAAATCCAAAAAACAAAAGTTCAGTAAAATGACCCAAAAATCAAAATTGAAAGCGTCTGATGAGAAGCGTAAACTTGCCAATATGCCATTTACGGCACGGAGTGGCAAGGAACGGCTGAGGCCCTGGCCTATGTTCATGGCTAGTGGTTCAGATTCACATGAGGATGGAAGCACTCATCCTCTCGCTAGAAAACTGCAGTGCCACTCCTAGATGGGCCAGGTGTTTGTGTCTGCCACTTGGGTCGCTTAGCTTAGTCACACAGCTACCTCATTGCGCCTCTTTTTTTCTTTGCATCATGTGCTGTTTGGGGACAATTTTTTTGAAGTGCCATCCTGTCTGACACTGCAGTGCCACTCCTAGATGGGCCAGATGTTTGTGTCGGCCAATTGTGTCGCTTAGCTTAGTCACACAGCGACCTTGGTGCGCCTCTTTTTTTTCTTTGCATCATGTGTTGTTTGGGGACAATTTTTTTGAAGTGCCATCCTGTCTGACACTGCAGTGCCACTCCTAGATGGGCCAGGTGTTTGTGTCGGCCAGTTGTGTCGCTTAGCTTAGTCACACAGCGACCTTGGTGCGCCTCTTTTTTTCTTTGCATCATGTGCTGTTTGGGGACTATTTTTTTGAAGTGCCATCCTGCCTGACACTGCAGTGCCACTCCTAGATGGGCCAGGTGTTTGTGTCGGCCACTTGTGTCGCTTAGCTTAGCCATCCAGCGACCTCGGTGCAAATTTTAGAACTAAAAATAATATTGTGAGGTGTAAGGTGTTCAGAATAGACTGGAAATGAGTGGAAATTATGGTTATTGAGGTTAATAATACTATGGGATCAAAATGACCCCCAAATTCTATGATTTAAGCTGTTTTTTAGGGTTTTTTGAAAAAAACAGCCGAATCCAAAACACACCCGAATCCGGAAAAAAAAAATTCGGTGAGGTTTTGCCAAAACGCGTCCGAATCCAAAACACGGCCGCGGAACCGAATCCAAAACCAAAACACAAAACCCGAAAAATGTCCGGTGCACATCACTACTAAAAACTAGAGATGAGCGGGTTCGGTTCCCAGAGAATCGAACCGTACCGAACTACACCATTCGAGTCCGGTTCCGAGCCAAGCTCGGGTTTTCTGAAACCAGAACAAGGCAAAACGTCATCATCCCGCTGTCGAATTCTTGCGGGGTGTGGATTCCATATAAGGAGCCGCGCGTCCCCGCCATTTTTACTCCGGCATTGGAGAGTGTAGAGAGAGGACGTGTCTCCGTCCTCAGTGTCCTCTGTGGTAGTGTCTTGTGCTGTATTTGTCCAGTCACAGTGTTTGTGTCCTCTTGCTGCCATATGTCCATTGCTGCTGTGTTGTGCTGCATCAGTTCAGTGGGGGTGTATTGTGCTGCATCAGTCCAGTGGTAGTGTCCTGTGCATCAGCCATCAGTTATTCCAGTGACCAGGCAGTCACAGTGTTTGTGTCCTCTTGCTGCCATATGTCCATTGCTGCTGTGTTGTGCTGCATCAGTTCAGTGGTGCTGTGTTGTGCTGCAACAGACCAGTGGTAGTGTCCTGGCCATCAGTCATTCCAGTGACCAGGCAGTCACAGTGGTATACGCTGCTGCTATATGTCCACTGCTGCCGTATTATAATAACAACAACAACAACAACAACAACAACAACAAGTCCCTTACAGTGTTGCTGTGTTGTGCTGCATCAGACCAGTGGTAGTGTCCTGACCATCAGTCATTCCAGTGACCAGACAGTCACAGTGGTATACGCTGTTGCTACATGTCCACTGCTGCCGTATTATAATAATAATAATAATAATAATAATAACAACAACAACAACAAGTCCCTTACAGTGTTGCAATGTTGTGCTGCATCAGACCAGTGGTAGTGTCCTGGCCATCGGTCATTCCAGTGACCAGGCAGTCACAGTGGTATACGCTGCTGCTATATGTCCACTGCTGCTGCATAATAATAATAATAACAACAAGTTCCTTACAGTGTTGCTGTGTTGTGCAGCATCAGACCAGTGGTAGTGTCCTGGCCATCAGCCATCAGTCATTCCTGTGCCGCATATTGTGTTACATAACACAAAAAATCAATGGAGAACAAAAATTTGGAGGATAAAATAGGGTAAGATCAAGAACCACTTCCCCCTAGTGCTGAAGCTGCTGCCACTAGCCATGACATAGACAATGAAATGCCATCGTCGTCTGCCAAGTCTGAAGCCCAATGTGATAGTAGAGGGCATGTAAAATCCAAAAAGCCAAAGTTCAGTAAAAAGTCCCAAAAAAAGAAATTTAAATGGTCTGAGGAGAATCGTAAACTTTCCAATATGCCATTTACGACACGGAGTGGCAAGGAATGGCTGAGGCCCTGGCCTATGTTCATGACTAGTTGTTCAGCTTCACATGACCATGGAAGCCCTTATAACTGAGGCCTTGACACTTATGTTGGTCATAGACATGCGTCCGGTATCCACCATTAGTGCAGTGGGATATAGACAATTGATGAAGGTATTGTGTCCCCGGTGCCAAATCCCATCTAGATTCCACTTCACTAGGCAGGCGATACCGAGATTTTGCCATTTAATTCCAGTGATTTGGACGTATAATTCCAGTGATTTTTCCATTTAATTCCAGTGATTTTGCCATTTAATTCCAGTGATTTGGACGTATAATTCCAGTGATTTGGACGTATAATTCCAGTGATTTTGCAGTATAATTCCAGTAATTTTGCCATTTAATTCCAGTGATTTTGCCATTTAATTCCAGTGATTTGGATGTGTAATTCCAGTGATTTGGACGTATAACTACAGTGATTTTGCAGTATTATTCCAGTGATTTTGCCATTTAATTGCAGTGATTTGGACATATAATTTCAGTGATTTTGCCACTTAATTCCAGTGATTTTGCAATTTAATTCCAGTGATTTGGACGTTGTCGAAGTCGAAAATATTTCAGTACACACATCACGTACAAACTACACACAGATGGACTCTGCGCGCACTTGTTCTGCCGTGCGTGCACATATTCGCAATTTGCGTATGATCGCTCCCGCGGTCCTGCGTATTAGCGCGTGGTATGAGTAATTACGGTAGTATTTGTGATCGCATGGAAAAGCCATAAAACACATTACATATTTAATCCAAATAGTGCACAATGTACACATAGCCCACATGCACCGCACCAGGGATTATAATTGTTTAAATGGTACAGCAACAAAGGGATTCACCTTTACAGGATAGGAGGGGACAGAACTAGGTTGTAAGGTGGTGTTTGGTATCCAGCTGTAGGGAATTTTAAGAGCAATATTCCGGTGTTGGTTTGCAGAAGATCGCACGCTCCTGTGAACAGTTATGCGCAGGAGCAGAATATTAATATTAACTGTATTTACTGTACTCTTGATATTCGGCCGGAACCCAGAGGAGAACATCTGCAAGTGCACCTGGACCAGACATCGCCTACCTATTCAAACTGACCTATGACCTCTCCTGTACTGTAAATGACCATCCCAGTGACCAATAGTCAAAGAGATTACAGTTTCCATTGTGTTAGGTTTTGGTCAAATGTATAAAAAGCCAGCTGCAGGCCAGGTCACTCTCACAATCTCTGAAGGTCATCTACCTTGATGACTGCGGACCGGACCGGGAAGCGCAGGCGAACAAACGTATGTACCATTGACTGTAGCCTCTTTTCTGTTATTGTAATTGTATCTTTGTTGTAACCCCCTTTTATCAATTATATGTTGGCGGGTCGGATCCCAACTTCTTAAATACAATTGGTGTTGTGTCTCTTTCTCTGCTAGATTTGTAAGTGTATTTCAGACACACGTGAGGCTGCATAGTGCTCACGGCGTGTCGTTGTGTGTGTATGCACCGCGTGTAGTTGGCACGTCCATCGCGGTGTTAGTACGCAAAGTGCGTACACGGTACGGGGCTTTGTACGCTAACTGAGTAATAAGTACGTAGGATAAGGATTGCATACAGCGGCCGCAGCGGCTCGATTTTAAAGCGTATTGAGAGTGTTTTAAGTATTGCTTTTAGTTCTGTAAGTAAATCAGCATTTACAACGTATAATTCCAGTGATTTTTCCATTTAATTCCAGTGATTTTGCCATTTAATTCCAGTGATTTGGATGTATAATTCCAGTGATTTGGACGTATAATTCCATTGGTATTTGTTTGTGTTGCTTGGCTTAGTCATACAGCTAACTCATTGCACCTCTTCTACATCTTTGCATGAGGTGCTGTTTGGGGCCTAGTTTTTGAATAGTGCCATCTTGTCTGCCACTGCAGTGCCACTCCTAAATGGGCCAGGTGTTTGTGCCGCTTAGCTTGGTCATACAGCCACCTCTGTGCAACTTTTAGGCCTAAAAGCAATATTGTGAGGTGTGAGGTGTTCAGAATAGACTGGAAATGAGTGAAAATAAATGTCATTGAGGTTAATAATATCGTAGGAGCAAAATTGCCCCCAAATTCTGTTATTTTACCTGTTTTTATGTTTTTTTTCAAAAATCATCCAGATCCAAAAACAAAAAACAAAAGGGTGGTTTTGGCAAAACCAAGCCAAAACCAAAACACGAAAGTGGAATTAGAACCAAAACCAAAACACGAAAAGTGCCTGCCGCACATCTCTACTAAAAACTCTGCTTGATAGCAGGGTAAGAAATCCTGGATAATTTTTTCCTTGAAGCCGTTTCCACTGAGCCGCGTCCCATGTAGACATAGCAATTACCTTGGGTTTTTTTAAGCAGTGGAAAAGGGGTATAAGATGTTTTCAACACTGTTTATGATGCTCCGCAGTGATAGGTTACTCTTGTCAAAGTTGGTAATTCTCAATCTTCTAGCTGCTAGATTAACACATTTTTTATTACATCACCCCTAGGCCAAAAGTCTCTTAGTGATGAATTTGGAAAAACATTAAATGAAGTAAAATGTGCTTACCTGTTCTCATTAGGTCCAGTAATGTGTTTGTGCACAGAGTTGTGCTTCTGATTGTCCGAATGTTTTATGATTGGAGATCTAACACAGTTTTACCTATCACTTTGACCATAAGTAATTTGATTTGGTCCTGGACTACCAATCCGAGGCACCCCTGCAATAGCCTTATGCAGGGACGGTCTGGGGGCCGAAATTGGCCCTGGTATGTGTGTGCAGACTTGCGTCGAAGGCACGTGAGCACACATGGCAGGAGCGCGTGCGCCATGAAAGGGGTCGCGCGGGCACTAAAGACAGGGGGCGTGTCGTGAGTCGGGTGGTCGTGGACTTGTGGCACGCCTCCATTTCTATTGAGAGGGGAGAGGAGGCAGGGGAGTGGCCAGACCAGAAAGCCGGAGGCTGCGATGCGCGCCGCCTTCCCAGCTTTCTGTGTGACACCAGTGGTGGCTAGAGCTAACACTCTGGAGGTGACGGCAAGTGTTAAGACCCCCGGGGGGTGGCGGCTAGCGCAAGACTTGAGGGGTAGTGGCTACAGCTAACCCCCTTCTAGTGCCTACCCTAACATGATTTCTACGGATTCTGTAATGTGTTGCAAGTGTCATTCCTCCAAGGCAAATTTGTACATTGTTTTTGGGAATGTGGCTAAAACAAAAGATCCTGGAATAAGCTAGTTGGGTTTGTGAATGTTATTTTTTTAATTAATTTACAACCCGACCCCCTAGTTTGTTTTTGCTATAGTTTCTACAACTGGTTAATTTCATTACTCTTTGTATTAGTAACTGTAGCTAGTTCTTCTTCTCTCAATGAGGTCAAACAAACATTTTTACAACTGCTGTACTTTAATAAAAGGGCTACCCTACCAGAAGCCGAAAAAGGGGCAGAAAACTTTTATTGGAGGTGGGGTATCTATATTGAATAGATGGCCCTAAACGATCAAGAACACATTTTTAAAAAAAATTTCAGTCTACAAAGTGGACTCCATCGTAAATTGTTGCTTAGTGAGGATTGATGGTAACTAGTGATGTGCACCGGCAATTTTTCGGGTTTTGTGTTTTGGTTTTGGGTTCGGTTCCGTGGCCGTGTTTTGGGTTCGTACGCGTTTTGGCAAAACCTCACCGAATTTTTTTTGTCGCATTCGGGTGTGTTTTGGATTCGGGTGTTTTTTTAAAAAAACCCTAAAAAACAGCTTAAATCATAGAATTTGGGGGTCATTTTGATCCCATAGTATTATTAACCTCAATAACCATAATTTCCACTCATTTTCAGTCTATTCTGAACACCTCACACCTCACAATATTATTTTTAGTCCTAAAATTTGCACCGAGGTCGCTGGATGGCTAAGCTAAGCGACACAAGTGGCCGACACAAACACCTGGCCCATCTAGGAGTGGCACTGCAGTGTCAGGCAGGATGGCACTTAAAAAAATAGTCCCCAAACAGCACATGATGCAAAGAAAAAAAGAGCTGCACCAAAGTCGCTGTGTGACTAAGCTAAGCGACCCAAGTGGCCGACACAAACACCTGGCCCATCTAGGAGTGGCACTGCAGTGTCACGCAGGATGGCCCGTCCAAAAAATACTCCCCAAACAGCACATGACGCAAAGAAAAAAAGAGGCGCAATGAGGTAGCTGTGTGACGACTAAGCTAAGCGACCCTAGTGGCCGACACAAACACCTGGCCCATCTAGGAGTGGCACTGCAGTGTCAGACAGGATGGCACTTAAAAAAATAGTCCCCAAACAGCACATGATGCAAAGAAAAAAAGAGCTGCACCAAAGTCGTTGTGTGACTAAGCTAAGTGACCCAAGTGGCCGACACAAACACCTGGCCCATCTAGGAGTGGCACTGCAGTGTCACGCAGGATGGCCCTTCCAAAAAATACTCTCCAAACAGCACATGACGCAAAGAAAAGAAGAGGCGCAATGAGGTAGCTGTGTGACGACTAAGCTAAGCGACCCTAGTGGCCGACACAAACACCTGGCCCATCTAGGAGTGGCACTGCAGTGTCAGACAGGATGGCACTTAAAAAAATAGTCCCCAAACAGCACATGATGCAAAGAAAAAAAGAGCTGCACCAAAGTCGTTGTGTGACTAAGCTAAGCGACCCAAGTGGCCGACACAAACACCTGGCCCATCTAGGAGTGGCACTGCAGTGTCACGCAGGATGGCCCTTCAAAAAAATACTCCCCAAACAGCACATGACGCAAAGAAAAAAAGAGGCGCAATAAGGTAGCTGTGTGACTAAGCTAAGCGACCCTAGTGGCCGACACAAACACCTGGCCCATCTAGGAGTGGCACTGCAGTGTCACGCAGGATGGCCCTTCAAAAAAATACTCCCCAAACAGCACATGACGCAAAGAAAAAAAGAGGCGCAATGAGGTAGCTGTGTGACTAAGATAAGCGACCCAAGTGGCCGACACAAACACCTGGCCCATCTAGGAGTGGCACTGCAGTGTCAGGCAGGATGGCACTTCAAAAAATTGTCCCCAAACAGCACATGATGCAAAGAAAAATGAAAGAAAAAAGAGGTGCAAGATGGAATTGTCCTTGGGCCCTCAAGATGGAATTGTCCTTGGGCCCTCCCACCCACCCTTATGTTGTATAAACAGGACATGCACACTTTAACGAACCCATCATTTCAGCGACAGGGTCTGCCACACGACTGTGACTGAAATGACTGGTTGGTTTGGGCCCCCACCAAAAAAGAAGCAATCAATCTCTCCTTGCATAAACTGGCTCTACGGAGGCAAGATGTCCACCTCATCATCATCGTCCGATTCATCACCCCTTTCACTGTGTACATCCCCCATCTCAGGTCCCCGTGTACTTTCTGGAGGCAATTGCTGCTGGTGAATGTCTCCACGGAGGAATTGATTATAATTAATTTTAATGAACATCATCTTCTCCACATTTTCTGGAAGTAACCTCGCACGCCGATTGCTGACAAGGTGAGCGGCGGCACTAAACACTCTTTCGGAGTACACACTGGAGGGAGGGCAACTTAGGTAGAATAAAGCCAGTTTCTGCAAGGGCCTCCAAATTGCCTCTTTTTCCTGCCAGTATACGTACGGACTGTCTGACGTGCCTACTTGGATGCGGTCACTCATATAATCCTCCACCATTCTTTCATTGGTGACAGAATCATATGCAGTGACAGTAGACGACATGTCAGTAATCGTTGGCAGGTCCTTCAGTCCGGACCGGATGTCAGCACTCGCTCCAGACTGCCCTGCATCACCGCCAGCGGGTGGGCTCGGAATTCTTAGCCTTTTCCTCGCACCCCCAGTTGCGGGAGAATGTGAAGGAGGAGATGGTGACGGGTCACGTTCCGCTTGACTTGACAATTTTCTCACCAGCAGGTCTTTGAACCTCTGCAGACTTGTGTCTGCCGGAAAGAGAGATACAACGTAGGTTTTAAATCTAGGATCGAGCACGGTGGCCAAAATGTAGTGCTCTGATTTCAACAGATTGACCACCCGTGAATCCTGGTTAAGCGAATGAAGGGCTCCATCCACAAGTCCCACATGCCTAGCGGAATCGCTCTGTTTTAGCTCCTCCTTCAATGCCTCCAGCTTCTTCTGCAAAAGCCTGATGAGGGGAATGACCTGACTCAGGCTGGCAGTGTCTGAACTGACTTCACGTGTGGCAAGTTCAAAAGGTTGCAGAACCTTGCACAACGTTGAAATCATTCTCCACTGCGCTTGAGACAGGTGCATTCCACCTCCTTTGCCTATATCGTGGGCAGATGTATAGGCTTGAATGGCCTTTTGCTGCTCCTCCATCCTCTGAAGCATATAGAGGGTTGAATTCCACCTCGTTACCACCTCTTGCTTCAGATGATGGCAGGGCAGGTTCAGGTGTTTTTGGTGGTGCTCCAGTCTTCTGTACGCGGTGCCTGTACGCCGAAAGTGGCCCGCAATTCTTCTGGCCACCGACAGCATCTCTTGCACGCCCCTGTCATTTTTTAAATAATTCTGCACCACCAAATTCAAGGTATGTGCAAAACATGGGACGTGCTGGAATTTGCCCAGATGTAATGCACGCACAATATTTCTGGCGTTGTCCGATGTCACAAATCCCCAGGAGAGTCCAATTGGGGTAAGCCATTCTGCGATGATCTACCTCAGTTGCCGTAAGAGGTTTTCAGCTGTGTGCGTATTCTGGAAAGCGGTGATACAAAGCGTAGCCTGCCTAGGAACGAGTTGGCGTTTGCGAGATGCTGCTACTGGTGCCGCCGCTGCTGTTCTTGCTGCGGGAGGCAATACATCTACCCAGTGGGCTGTCACAGTCATATAGTCCTGAGTCTGCCCTGCTCCACTTGTCCACATGTCCGTGGTTAAGTGGACATTGGGTACAACTGCATTTTTTAGGACACTGGTGACTCTTTTTCTGACATCTGTGTACATTCTCGGTATCGCCTGCCTAGAGAAATGGAACCTAGATGGTATTTGGTACCGGGGACACAGTACCTCAATCAAGTCTATAGTTGGCTCTGAAGTAACGATGGATACCGGAACCACGTTTCTCACCGCCCAGGCTGCCAAGGCCTCAGTTATCCGCTTTGCAGCAGGATGACTGCTGTGATATTTCATCTTCCTCGCAAAGGACTGTTGGACAGTCAATTGCTTACTGGAAGTAGTACAAGTGGTCTTCCGACTTCCCCTCTGGGATGACCATCGACTCCCAGCAGCAACAACAGCAGCGCCAGCAGCAGTAGGCGTTACACTCAAGGATGCATCGGAGGAATCCCAGGCAGGAGAGGACTCGTCAGACTTGCCAGTGACATGGCCTGCAGGACTATTGGCTTTCCTGGGTAAGGAGGAAATTGACACTGAGGGAGTTGGTGGTGTGGTTTGCGTGAGCTTGGTTACAAGAGGAAGGGATTTACTGGTCAGTGGACTGCTTCCGCTGTCGCCCAAAGTTTTTGAACTTGTCACTGACTTATGATGAATGCGCTGCAGGTGACGTATAAGGGAGGATGTTCCGAGGTGGTTAACGTCCTTACCCCTACTTATTACAGCTTGACAAAGGCAACACACGGCTTGACACCTGTTGTCCGCATTTGTGTTGAAATAATTCCACACCGAAGAGCTGATTTTTTTTGTATTTTGACCAGGCATGTCAATGGCCATATTCCTCCCACGGACAACAGGTGTCTCCCCGAGTGCCTGACTTAAACAAACCACCTCACCATCAGAATCCTCCTTGTCAATTTCCTCCCCAGCGCCAGCAACACCCATATCCTCATCCTGGTGTACTTCAACACTGACATCTTCAATTTGACTATCAGGAACTGGACTGCGGGTGCTCCTTCCAGCACTTGCAGGGGGCGTGCAAATGCTGGAAGGCGCAAGCTCTTCCCGTCCAGTGTTGGGAAGGTCAGGCATAGCAACCGACACAATTGGACTCTCCTTGGGGATTTGTGATTTCGAAGAACGCACAGTTCTTTGCTGTGCTTTTGCCAGCTTAAGTCTTTTCATTTTTCTAGCGAGAGGCTGAGTGCTTCCATCCATCATGTGAAGCTGAACCACTAGCCATGAACATAGGCCAGGGCCTCAGCCGTTCCTTGCCACTCCGTGTCGTAAATGGCATATTGGCAAGTTTACGCTTCTCCTCAGACGCTTTTAATTTTGATTTTTGGGTCATTTTTTTACTGATCTTTTGTGTTTTGGATTTTACATGCTCTGTACTATGACATTGGGCATCGGCCTTGACAGACGACGTTGATGGCATTTCATCGTCTCGGCCATGACTAGTAGCAGCAGCTTGAGCACGAGGTGGAAGTGGATCTTGATCTTTCCCTATTTTTTTAACCTCCACATTTTTGTTCTCCATATTTTAATGCGCACAACTAAAAGACACCACAGTTATACAATGTAGATGGATGGATGTACTACTAGTATACTTTATGTATGACGACGAGTGACGACACAGAGGTAGGTACAGCAGTGGCCTACCGTACTGCTATATACAGTATAATGGACCTGGTGGACACTGTCAGCAGACTGTGTTTATAGTATAAATAAAAAAAGACACCACAGGTATACAATGTAGATGGATGGATATACTATTAGTATACTTTATGTATGACGATGAGTGACGACACAGAGGTAGGTACAGCAGTGGCCTACCGTACTGCTATATACAGTATAATGGACCTGGTGGACACTGTCAGCAGACTGCGTTTATAGTATAAAGAAAAAAAGACACCACAGGTATACAATGTAGATGGATGGATATACTACTAGTATACTTTATGTATGACGACGAGTGACGACACAGAGGTAGGTACAGCAGTGGCCTACCGTACTGCTATATACAGTATAATGGACATGGTGGACACTGTCAGCAGATTGAATTTATAGTATAAAGAAAAAAAGACACCACAGGTATACAATGTAGATGGATGGATATACTACTAGTATACTTTATGTATGACGACGAGTGACGACACAGAGGTAGGTACAGCAGTGGCCTACCGTACTGCTATATACAGTATAATGGACCTGGTGGACACTGTCAGCAGACTGCGATAATAGTATAAAGAAAAAAAGACACCACAGGTATACAATGTAGATGGATGGATATACTACTAGTATACTTTATGTATGACGACGAGTGACGACACAGAGGTAGGTACAGCAGTGGCCTACCGTACTGCTATATACAGTATAATGGACCTGGTGGACACTGTCAGCAGACTGCGTTTATAGTATAAAGAAAAAAAGACACCACAGGTATACAATGTAGATGGATGGATATACTACTAGTATACTTTATGTATGACGACGAGTGACGACACAGAGGTAGGTACAGCAGTGGCCTACCGTACTGCTATATACAGTATAATGGACCTGGTGGACACTGTCAGCAGACTGCGTTTATAGTATAAAGAAAAAAAGACACCACAGGTATACAATGTAGATGGATAGATATACTACTAGTATACTTTATGTATGATGAGGAGTGACGACACAGAGGTAGGTACAGCAGTGGCCTACCGTACTGCTATATACAGTATAATGGACCTGGTGGACACTGTCAGCAGACTGCATTTATAGTATAAAGAAAAAAAGACACCACAGGTATACAATGTAGATGGATGGATATACTACTAGTATACTTTATGTATGACGACGAGTGACGACACAGAGGTAGGTACAGCAGTGGCCTACCGTACTGCTATATACAGTATAATGGACCTGGTGGACACTGTCAGCAGACTGCGTTTATAGTATAAAGAAAAAAAGACACCACAGGTATACAATGTAGATGGATGGATATACTACTAGTATACTTTATGTATGACGACGAGTGACGACACATAGGTAGGTACAGCAGTGGCCTACCGTACTGCTATATACGGTATAATGGACCTGGTGGACACTGTCAGCAGACTGCGTTTATAGTATAAAGAAAAAAAGACACCACAGGTATACAATGTAGATGGATGGATATACTACTAGTATACTTTATGTATGACGACGAGTGACGACACAGAGGTAGGTACAGCAGTGGCCTACCGTACTGCTATATACAGTATAATGGACCTGGTGGACACTGTCAGCAGACTGCGTTTATAGTATAAAGAAAAAAAGACACCACAGGTATACAATGTAGATGGATGGATATACTACTAGTATACTTTATGTATGACGACGAGTGACGACACAGAGGTAGGTACAGCAGTGGCCTACCGTACTGCTATATACAGTATAATGGACCTGGTGGACACTGTCAGCAGACTGCGTTTATAGTATAAAGAAAAAAAGACACCACAGGTATACAATGTAGATGGATGGATATACTACTAGTATACTTTATGTATGACGACGAGTGACGACACAGAGGTAGGTACAGCAGTGGCCTACCATACTGCTATATACAGTATAATGGACCTGGTGGACACTGTCAGCAGACTGCGTTTATAGTATAAAGAAAAAAAGACACCACAGGTATACAATGTAGATGGATGGATATACTACTAGTATACTTTATGTATGACGACGAGTGACGACACAGAGGTAGGTACAGCAGTGGCCTACTGTACTGCTATATACAGTATAATGGACCTGGTGGACACTGTCAGCAGATTGCATTTATAGTATAAAGAAAAAAGACACCACAGGTATACAATGTAGATGGATGGATATACTACTAGTATACTTTATGTATGACGACGAGTGACGACACAGAGGTAGGTACAGCAGTGGCCTACCGTACTGCTATATACAGTATAATGGACCTGGTGGACACTGTCAGCAGACTGCGTTTATAGTATAAAGAAAAAAAGACACCACAGGTATACAATGTAGATGGATGGATATACTACTAGTATACTTTATGTATGACGACGAGTGACGACACAGAGGTAGGTACAGCAGTGGCCTACCGTACTGCTATATACAGTATAATGGACCTGGTGGACACTGTCAGCAGACTGCGTTTATAGTATAAAGAAAAAAAGACACCACAGGTATACAATGTAGATGGATGGATATACTACTAGTATACTTTATGTATGACGACGAGTGACGACACAGAGGTAGGTACAGCAGTGGCCTACCGTACTGCTATATACAGTATAATGGACCTGGTGGACACTGTCAGCAGACTGCGTTTATAGTATAAAGAAAAAAAGACACCACAGGTATACAATGTAGATGGATGGATATACTACTAGTATACTTTATGTATGACGACGAGTGACGACACAGAGGTAGGTACAGCAGTGGCCTACCGTACTGCTACATACAGTATAATGGACCTGGTGGACACTGTCAGCAGACTGCATTTATATTATAAAGAAAAAAAGACACCACAGGTATACAATGTAGATGGATGGATATACTACTAGTATACTTTATGTATGACGACGAGTGACGACACAGAGGTAGGTACAGCAGTGGCCTACCGTACTGCTATATACAGTATAATGGACCTGGTGGACACTGTCAGCAGACTGCGTTTATAGTATAAAGAAAAAAAGACACCACAGGTATACAATGTAGATGGATGGATATACTACTAGTATACTTTATGTATGACGACGAGTGACGACACATAGGTAGGTACAGCAGTGGCCTACCGTACTGCTATATACGGTATAATGGACCTGGTGGACACTGTCAGCAGACTGCGTTTATAGTATAAAGAAAAAAAGACACCACAGGTATACAATGTAGATGGATGGATATATACTACTAATATACTTTATGTATGATGACGAGTGACGACACAGAGGTAGGTACAGCAGTGGCCTACCGTACTGCTATATACAGTATAATGGACCTGGTGGACACTGTCAGCAGACTGCGTTTATAGTATAAAGAAAAAAAGACACCACAGGTATACAATGTAGATGGATGGATATACTACTAGTATACTTTATGTATGACGACGAGTGACGACACAGAGGTAGGTACAGCAGTGGCCTACCGTACTGCTATATACAGTATAATGGACCTGGTGGACACTGTCAGCAGACTGCGTTTATAGTATAAAGAAAAAAAGACACCACAGGTATACAATGTAGATGGATGGATATACTACTAGTATACTTTATGTATGACGACGAGTGACGACACAGAGGTAGGTACAGCAGTGGCCTACCGTACTGCTATATACAGTATAATGGACCTGGTGGACACTGTCAGCAGACTGCGTTTATAGTATAAAGAAAAAAAGACACCACAGGTATACAATGTAGATGGATGGATATACTACCAGTATACTTTATGTATGACGACGAGTGACGACACAGAGGTAGGTACAGCAGTGGCCTACCGTACTGCTATATACAGTATAATGGACCTGGTGGACACTGTCAGCAGACTGCATTTATAGTATAAAGAAAAAAAGACACCACAGGTATACAATGTAGATGGATGGATATACTACTAGTATACTTTATGTATGACGACGAGTGACGACACAGAGGTAGGTACAGCAGTGGCCTACCATACTGCTATATACAGTATAATGGACCTGGTGGACACTGTCAGCAGACTGCGTTTATAGTATAAAGAAAAAAAGACACCACAGGTATACAATGTAGATGGATGGATATACTACTAGTATACTTTATGTATGACGACGAGTGACGACACAGAGGTAGGTACAGCAGTGGCCTACCGTACTGCTATATACAGTATAATGGACCTGGTGGACACTGTCAGCAGACTGCGTTTATAGTATAAAGAAAAAAAGACACCACAGGTATACAATGTAGATGGATGGATATACTACTAGTATACTTTATGTATGACGACGAGTGACGACACAGAGGTAGGTACAGCAGTGGCCTACCGTACTGCTATATACAGTATAATGGACCTGGTGGACACTGTCAGCAGACTGCGTTTATAGTATAAAGAAAAAAAGACACCACAGGTATACAATGTAGATGGATGGATATACTACCAGTATACTTTATGTATGACGACGAGTGACGACACAGAGGTAGGTACAGCAGTGGCCTACCGTACTGCTATATACAGTATAATGGACCTGGTGGACACTGTCAGCAGACTGCGTTTATAGTATAAAGAAAAAAAGACACCACAGGTATACAATGTAGATGGATGGATTTACTACTAGTATACTTTATGTATGATGACGAGTGACGACACAGAGGTAGGTACAGCAGTGGCCTACCGTATTGCTATATACAGTATAATGGACCTGGTGGACACTGTCAGCAGACTGCGTTTATAGTATAAAGAAAAAAAGACACCACAGGTATACAATGTAGATGGATGGATATACTACTAGTATACTTTATGTATGATGAGGAGTGACGACACAGAGGTAGGTACAGCAGTGGCCTACCGTACTGCTATATACAGTATAATGGACCTGGTGGACACTGTCAGCAGACTGCGTTTATAGTATAAAGAAAAAAAGACACCACAGGTATACAATGTAGATGGATGGATATACTACTAGTATACTTTATGTATGACGACGAGTGACGACACAGAGGTAGGTACAGCAGTGGCCTACCGTACTGCTATATACAGTATAATGGACCTGGTGGACACTGTCAGCAGACTGCGTTTATAGTATAAAGAAAAAAAGACACCACAGGTATACAATGTAGATGGATGGATATACTACTAGTATATTTTATGTATGACGACGAGTGACGACACAGAGGTAGGTACAGCAGTGGCCTACCGTACTGCTATATACAGTATAATGGACCTGGTGGACACTGTCAGCAGACTGCGTTTATAGTATAAAGAAAAAAAGACACCACAGGTATACAATGTAGATGGATGGATATACTACTAGTATACTTTATGTATGATGAGGAGTGACGACACAGAGGTAGGTACAGCAGTGGCCTACCGTACTGCTATATACAGTATAATGGACCTGGTGGACACTGTCAGCAGACTGCATTTATAGTATTATTATTATTATTATTATCAATTTATTTATATGGCGCCACAAGGGTTCCGCAGCGCCCAATTACAGAGTACATATGCACATAATCAAAACAGTGACTTACAGTTGAAATCAATTTTGGACAAGTACAGGGTAACTAAGCATAACTACACCAGTAAATGACAGAGATAAGTTCCAGGTGGCCCAAAAACTGTGATTTGGGCAGTTGAGAATTATTAAAGAAGAAAAGGGTGAGCACATGAGGGAAGAGGGCCCTACTCGTGAGAGCTTACATTCTAGGGGTAGGGGTAGACAGACAGGGGTGACACAGATGGGGTACATAGAGAGCATGGAACAGGGGGTTAGGATGAGATTTGGCTGGGTTTGGTAAAGAAATGTGTCTTGAGAGCCCGTTTGAAGTTTTGTAGAGAGGTGGAGAGTCTGAGGGGGAGAGGTAAAGAATTCCAAAGGAAGGGAGCAGCACGTGAAAAATCTTGGAGATAGGAGTGGGAGGAAGTAATCAGGGGACAGGAGAGGCGGCGTGCATTAGCAGAGCGAAGAGGACGGGTGGGAGAGTAAAGGGAGATAAGGTCAGAGATGTAAATGGGAGAGGATTGGGTGAGAGCTTTGTAAGTGAGAGTGAGAAGTTTGAATTGGATTCTGAAGGGGAAGGGAAGCCAGTGAAGGGCTAGTAGGAGAGGGGAGGTGGATGTAGTGCGTTTGGTGAGGAAGATGAGCCGAGCAGCAGCATTGAGGATAGACTGGAGTGGAGAGAGGTAATTATCAGGGAGGCCAGTTAGGAGGAGATTACAGTAGTCCAGTCTGGAAATAATCAGTGAGTGAATAATGATCTTAGTGGCATCCTGGGTGAGAAAAGGTCTGATCCTGGAAATGTTTTTGAGATGAAAATGACAGGTTTGTGAGAGGTGCTGAATGTGTGGTTTGAAGGAGAGGGAGGAGTCAAGGATTACACCAAGACAGCGTACTTGGGGGCTAGAGGAGATAGTCGTGCCATCAATGGATAATGAGATTGTGGGAGGTGAGGTTGTGCGGGAGGGTGGGAAGATGATCAGCTCAGTCTTAGACATGTTGAGTTTAAGAAAGCGCTGGGACATCCAGGAAGAGATAGCAGAAAGACAGTTAGAGGCACGAGTGAGGAGAGCCGTGGAGAGATCAGGGGAGGAGAGGTAGATTTGAGTGTCATCAGCATAGAGGTGGTACTGGAAATTAAAAGAACTAATGAGTTCACCTAAAGAGGACGTATAGAGAGAGAAAAGGAGAGGCCCAAGAACAGAACCTTGGGGGACACCAACAGTTAGTGGAAGTGGGGGCGAGGTAGCATCATGAGAGGAGACAGAGAAGGAACGATCGGAGAGGTAGGAGGACAGCCAGGAGAGGGCAGTATCACGTAGACCAAGAGAGTGAAGGATTTGCAGAAGAAGAGGGTGGTCCACAGTGTCAAAAGCAGCAGAGAGGTCAAGAAGAATAAGCAGAGAGTAGTGGCCCTTAGATTTGGCGGCATGGAGGTCATTGCAGACTTTTGTGAGGGCAGTTTCAGTGGAGTGGAGAGAGCGGAAACCAGACTGGTATGGGTCAAGCAGTGAGTGAGAGGAAAGAAAGGCAGTAAGGCGATTATAGACAATACGCTCAAGAAGTTTGGAGGCAAAGGGGAGGAGAGAGATCGGTCGATAGTTGGAGAGAGTGTTAGGATCAAGGGTAGGTTTTTTAAGAATAGGGGAGACAAGAGCATGCTTGAAGGCAGAGGGGACAGTGCCTGATGAGAGGGAGAGATTGAGAAGGTGGGCAAGATGGGAACAGGCAGAAGGGGAGAGGTAGCGAAGGAGGTGGGAGGGGATAGGGTCGAGTGGGGAGGTTGTGGGGGGGGGAGGAGTGTAAGAGGGCCATGACTTCCTCACCAGATACTAGGGAGAAAGATGTCAGAGTTGGTAAGAGGGTAGGGGAGGGGTGGCAAAGGATGGGTGGTGGCTGGTTGCTGGACTGGTGGGATGTGATGTCCTGACGTATGGAGTCAATCTTGGATGTGAAGTAAGTGGCAAAGTCAAGAGCAGACAATGAGGAAGGGAGAGGGGGTGGTGGTGGGCAGAGGAGGGAGTTAACAGTGGCAAAGAGGCGCCGGGGGTTGGAAGAGTGGGTAGAGATGAGGATTTTGAAGTATGATTGTTTAGCAAGGGAAAGGGCAGCACTGAAGGATGAGAGCATGAATTTGAAATGGAGGAAGTCTGCTTGAGAGCGTGATTTCCTCCAGTGTCGCTCGGCAGTACGTGAGCATTTTTGTAGATATCTGGTGCATTTGGTGTGCCAGGGTTGAGGTGTTGATCTGCGAGGGTGAATAGTGGTTGGCGGAGCAACAGAGTCAAGGGCTGAAGTAAGAGATGCATTGTATAGAGATGTGGCTTGTTCAGGGCATGTGAGAGAGAGAAGAGGAGAGAGAATCGAGTCAAACAGGGAGGATAGGGATGAGGTGTCAATAGCCTCAATATTACGCTTAGTGATGGTAGCCTTAGGAGGGAGAGATGGGGGAGCAGAGATAGATAAGTTGAATGAGAGCAAGTGGTGGTCAGAGAGGGGAAAAGGGGAATTGGAGAAATCAGAAATAACACAGCGGTGAGTGAAAACCAGATCCAGTGAGCTCCCGTTCACATGGGAGGGTGAGGAGGTCCACTGGTAGAGACCAAGTGAAGAGGTGAGGTTAAGGAGTTTAGAGGCAGGTGGTTTTGTGGGGTTATCGATAGGGATGTTGAAATCACCTAGGATAATGGTGGGAATGTCAGAAGAGAGGAAGTGAGGAAGCCAGGAGGCAAAGTTGTCGAGGAATTTAGAGGAAATGCCAGGTGGACGGTAAATGACAGCAACTCGAAGATTAGTGGGTTGGTAGAGGCGAATTGCATGGACCTCAAATGTAGAGAATGTAAGAGATGGTTCTGGAGGTATAAGTTGGTATGTGTAGCTTGAGGGTAAAAGGATCCCAACACCACCCCCATGACGACCCCCAGGTCGGGGTGTGTGTGAGAATGTAAGGCCCCCAGCCGAGAGAGAAGCAGGAGAAGCGGTGTCATAGGGTGTAATCCAGGTTTCAGTAATGGCCAGGAGGTGCAGGGAGTTGGATATGAAGAGGTCGTGAGTGGGGGTCAATTTGTTGCAAACAGATCTGGCATTCCAGAGCGCACAGGATAGGGGGTATGAGTTTGTTGGAGAGATGTGAATGAGATTATCTGGATTGCTATGGCGTTGAGGTAAGCTTGATGGGGAAGGAAGGGATAAAGAGGGTGAATTGATGGTGCTGGGGCCTTGGCTAGGAAGGGTGACTGCAGGAGTGAGGCAGGGAGGGAGTGCAGTATGATACTGGTGGAGGAGAGGTGAGGAGACAGGCAGAGGAGGGAGAGAGCAGGGTTGAGTGCTGGGGTATAAATGGTGTGAAGGGGCAGAAGTGAATTGCAGTGGGGAAACAGAAGAGGAGGGGAAGGGAGGCAGACAGAGGAGAGGAGACAGCATGAGATGTAGGAGACTGGGAGAGAGGGATAGAGGTGGTAACAGGGGACAGAAAAAAGGAATAGGAAGACGAGGATTAATGAGGGATGTTGCCAGCCTGGCCATAGTGTGGATGGGGTAAATAGTGGTAGCAAAATGAGAGTAGGAGGAGGAGTGGTGGCTGAATAAGAGAGCAGTGAAGTTTGCAGAAATAAATTCAATGTTAAACTATCGTTATTATCTACAGGTAACAGTAAATCAAATATTTGCTGATGTTAGTTGGAAAATTACACAGTGTTGGCAAACTGCAAGTCAGTGTTACTTCATTAAATATGCTTCTCAGTGACCCATTTGTTGTCCAGGTGTTTGCAGGGTCAGAGTAGAAGTTGCAATGCAGGTGTTTGTGCAGAAAGTGAATGTATAGTTTTACAAATAAGTGAGGTTTGGAGAATATTAGGAGTAAACAAACATTTGTAGCTGCAGTCCAAGTATTGGGGTTTGTGTTGTTTTTTTGTGTGCAATTGATGGTGCTTCCTTTCAGTTTCCGTCCAGTAGAAGTCCAGTAAAAGTCACAGATGACACCCTTAGAAAGTTTCTCCCTTTGAAAGCTTTCACCCCACACTGAATCAGCTACGCTGTTTCAGCTAGACTACAAGCTAATATAAAGAGCAACAAACATGTGTATGTAGGCACATTGATTGATTGGACCCACCCCTAGCCCATCACCCACTTAAAGCAATAAAACTTACACAGACAAATGGTGTGGGGTATGAAACCATCACACATTCCCCAAATGCAAAAAATAGTTTGCTTAAATCTGCTAATGATTAATAAGCTAAACATACCTATTGCTAAGCATTCATGAAAGTCATATATGATAATTAACAGATGCAGTGTGGCTTGCTGGCGCTTGTAGTCCCACTAGACATACCTATTGCTAAGCATTCATGAAAGTCATATATGATAATTAACAGATGCAGTGTGGCTTGCTGGCGCTTGTAGTCCCACTAGACATACCTGTTAAGAGAACAATGAGATATGAGGTTACTTCATAGTCCTTGCAAATTGATCACTAATTTTCCAGTAAAAGTCACAGATGACACCCTTAGAAAGTTTCTCCCTTTGAAAGCTTTCACCCCACACTGAATCAGCTACGCTGTTTCAGCTAGACTACAAGCTAATATACAAGCTAGTATAAAGAAAAAAAGACACCACAGGTATACAATGTAGATGGATGGATATACTACTAGTATACTTTATGTATGACGACGAGTGACGACACAGAGGTAGGTACAGCAGTGGCCTACCGTACTGCTATATACAGTATAATGGACCTGGTGGACACTGTCAGCAGACTGCGTTTATAGTATAAAGAAAAAAAGACACCACAGGTATACAATGTAGATGGATGGATATACTACTAGTATACTTTATGTATGACGACGAGTGACGACACAGAGGTAGGTACAGCAGTGGCCTACCGTACTGCTATATACAGTATAATGGACCTGGTGGACACTGTCAGCAGATTGCATTTATAGTATAAAGAAAAAAAGACACCACAGGTATACAATGTAGATGGATGGATATACTACTAGTATACTTTATGTATGACGACGAGTGACGACACAGAGGTAGGTACAGCAGTGGCCTACCGTACTGCTATATACAGTATAATGGACCTGGTGGACACTGTCAGCAGACTGCGTTTATAGTATAAAGAAAAAAAGACACCACAGGTATACAATGTAGATGGATGGATATACTACTAGTATACTTTATGTATGACGACGAGTGACGACACAGAGGTAGGTACAGCAGTGGCCTACCGTACTGCTATATACAGTATAATGGACCTGGTGGACACTGTCAGCAGATTGCATTTATAGTATAAAGAAAAAAAGACACCACAGGTATACAATGTAGATGGATGGATATACTACTAGTATACTTTATGTATGACGACGAGTGACGACACAGAGGTAGGTACAGCAGTGGCCTACCGTACTGCTATATACAGTATAATGGACCTGGTGGACACTGTCAGCAGACTGCATTTATAGTATAAAGAAAAAAAGACACCACAGGTATACAATGTAGATGGATGGATATACTACTAGTATACTTTATGTATGACGACGAGTGACGACACAGAGGTAGGTACAGCAGTGGCCTACCGTACTGCTATATACAGTATAATGGACCTGGTGGACACTGTCAGCAGACTGCGTTTATAGTATAAAGAAAAAAAGACACCACAGGTATACAATGTAGATGGATGGATATACTACTAGTATACTTTATGTATGACGACGAGTGACGACACAGAGGTAGGTACAGCAGTGGCCTACCGTACTGCTATATACAGTATAATGGACCTGGTGGACACTGTCAGCAGACTGCATTTATAGTATAAAGAAAAAAAGACACCACATGTATACAATGTAGATGGATGGATATACTACTAGTATACTTTATGTATGACGACGAGTGACGACACAGAGGTAGGTACAGCAGTGGCCTACCGTACTGCTATATACAGTATAATGGACCTGGTGGACACTGTCAGCAGACTGCGTTTATAGTATAAAGAAAAAAAGACACCACAGGTATACAATGTAGATGGATGGATATACTACTAGTATACTTTATGTATGACGACGAGTGACGACACAGAGGTAGGTACAGCAGTGGCCTACCGTACTGCTATACACAGTATAATGGACCTGGTGGACACTGTCAGCAGACTGCGTTTATAGTATAAAGAAAAAAAGACACCACAGGTATACAATGTAGATGGATGGATATACTACTAGTATACTTTATGTATGACGACGAGTGACGACACAGAGGTAGGTACAGCAGTGGCCTACCATACTGCTATATACAGTATAATGGACCTGGTGGACACTGTCAGCAGACTGCGTTTATAGTATAAAGAAAAAAAGACACCACAGGTATACAATGTAGATGGATGGATATACTACTAGTATACTTTATGTATGACGACGAGTGACGACACAGAGGTAGGTACAGCAGTGGCCTACCGTACTGCTATATACAGTATAATGGACCTGGTGGACACTGTCAGCAGACTGCGTTTATAGTATAAAGAAAAAAAGACACCACAGGTATACAATGTAGATGGATGGATATACTACTAGTATACTTTATGTATGACGACGAGTGACGACACAGAGGTAGGTACAGCAGTGGCCTACCGTACTGCTATATACAGTATAATGGACCTGGTGGACACTGTCAGCAGACTGCGTTTATAGTATAAAGAAAAAAAGACACCACAGGTATACAATGTAGATGGATGGATATACTACCAGTATACTTTATGTATGACGACGAGTGACGACACAGAGGTAGGTACAGCAGTGGCCTACCGTACTGCTATATACAGTATAATGGACCTGGTGGACACTGTCAGCAGACTGCGTTTATAGTATAAAGAAAAAAAGACACCACAGGTATACAATGTAGATGGATGGATTTATTACTAGTATACTTTATGTATGATGACGAGTGACGACACAGAGGTAGGTACAGCAGTGGCCTACCGTATTGCTATATACAGTATAATGGACCTGGTGGACACTGTCAGCAGACTGCGTTTATAGTATAAAGAAAAAAAGACACCACAGGTATACAATGTAGATGGATGGATATACTACTTGTATACTTTATGTATGACGACGAGTGACGACACAGAGGTAGGTACAGCAGTGGCCTACCGTACTGCTATATACAGTATAATGGACCTGGTGGACACTGTCAGCAGACTGCGTTTATAGTATAAAGAAAAAAAGACACCACAGGTATACAATGTAGATGGATGGATATACTACTAGTATACTTTATGTATGATGACGAGTGACGACACAGAGGTAGGTACAGCAGTGGCCTACCGTACTGCTATATACAGTATAATGGACCTGGTGGACACTGTCAGCAGACTGCATTTATAGTATAAAGAAAAAAAGACACCACAGGTATACAATGTAGATGGATGGATATACTACTAGTATACTTTATGTATGACGACGAGTGACGACACAGAGGTAGGTACAGCAGTGGCCTACCGTACTGCTATATACAGTATAATGGACCTGGTGGACACTGTCAGCAGACTGCGTTTATAGTATAAAGAAAAAAAGACACCACAGATATACAATGTAGATGGATGGATATACTACTAGTATACTTTATGTATGACGACGAGTGACGACACAGAGGTAGGTACAGCAGTGGCCTACCGTACTGCTATATACAGTATAATGGACCTGGTGGACACTGTCAGCAGACTGCGTTTATAGTATAAAGAAAAAAAGACACCACAGGTATACAATGTAGATGGATGGATATACTACCAGTATACTTTATGTATGACGACGAGTGACGACACAGAGGTAGGTACAGCAGTGGCCTACCGTACTGCTATATACAGTATAATGGACCTGGTGGACACTGTCAGCAGACTGCGTTTATAGTATAAAGAAAAAAAGACACCACAGGTATACAATGTAGATGGATGGATTTACTACTAGTATACTTTATGTATGATGACGAGTGACGACACAGAGGTAGGTACAGCAGTGGCCTACCGTATTGCTATATACAGTATAATGGACCTGGTGGACACTGTCAGCAGACTGCGTTTATAGTATAAAGAAAAAAAGACACCACAGGTATACAATGTAGATGGATGGATATACTACTAGTATACTTTATGTATGACGACGAGTGACGACACAGAGGTAGGTACAGCAGTGGCCTACCGTACTGCTATATACAGTATAATGGACCTGGTGGACACTGTCAGCAGACTGCGTTTATAGTATAAAGAAAAAAAGACACCACAGGTATACAATGTAGATGGATGGATATACTACTAGTATACTTTATGTATGATGACGAGTGACGACACAGAGGTAGGTACAGCAGTGGCCTACGGTACTGCTATATACAGTATAATGGACCTGGTGGACACTGTCAGCAGACTGCATTTATAGTATAAAGAAAAAAAGACACCACAGGTATACAATGTAGATGGATGGATATACTACTAGTATACTTTATGTATGACGACGAGTGACGACACAGAGGTAGGTACAGCAGTGGCCTACCGTACTGCTATATACAGTATAATGGACCTGGTGGACACTGTCAGCAGACTGCGTTTATAGTATAAAGAAAAAAAGACACCACAGATATACAATGTAGATGGATGGATATACTACTAGTATACTTTATGTATGACGACGAGTGACGACACAGAGGTAGGTACAGCAGTGGCCTACCGTACTGCTATATACAGTATAATGGACCTGGTGGACACTGTCAGCAGACTGCGTTTATAGTATAAAGAAAAAAAGACACCACAGATATACAATATAGATGGATGGATATACTACTAGTATACTTTATGTATGACGACGAGTGACGACACAGAGGTAGGTACAGCAGTGGCCTACCATACTGCTATATACAGTATAATGGACCTGGTGGACACTGTCAGCAGACTGCGTTTATAGTATAAAGAAAAAAAGACACCACAGGTATACAATGTAGATGGATGGATATACTACTAGTATACTTTATGTATGACGACGAGTGACGACACAGAGGTAGGTACAGCAGTGGCCTACCATACTGCTATATACAGTATAATGGACCTGGTGGACACTGTCAGCAGACTGCGTTTATAGTATAAAGAAAAAAAGACACCACAGGTATACAATGTAGATGGATGGATATACTACTAGTATACTTTATGTATGATGACGAGTGACGACACAGAGGTAGGTACAGCAGTGGCCTACCGTACTGCTATATACAGTATAATGGACCTGGTGGACACTGTCAGCAGACTGCGTTTATAGTATAAAGAAAAAAAGACACCACAGGTATACAATGTAGATGGATGGATATACTACTAGTATACTTTATGTATGACGACGAGTGACGACACAGAGGTAGGTACAGCAGTGGCCTACCATACTGCTATATACAGTATAATGGACCTGGTGGACACTGTCAGCAGACTGCGTTTATAGTATAAAGAAAAAAAGACACCACAGGTATACAATGTAGATGGATGGTTATACTACTTTTATACTTTATGTATGACGACGAGTGACGACACAGAGGTAGGTACAGCAGTGACGTACCGTACTGCTATATACAGTATAATGGACCTGGTGGACACTGTCAGCAGACTGCGTTTATAGTATAAAGAAAAAAAGACACCACAGGTATACAATGTAGATGGATGGATATACTACCAGTATACTTTATGTATGACGACGAGTGACGACACAGAGGTAGGTACAGCAGTGGCCTACCGTACTGCTATATACAGTATAATGGACCTGGTGGACACTGTCAGCAGACTGCGTTTATAGTATAAAGAAAAAAAGACACCACAGGTATACAATGTAGATGGATGGATTTACTACTAGTATACTTTATGTATGACGACGAGTGACGACACAGAGGTAGGTACAGCAGTGGCCTACCGTACTGCTATATACAGTATAATGGACCTGGTGGACACTGTCAGCAGACTGCGTTTATAGTATAAAGAAAAAAAGACACCACAGGTATACAATGTAGATGGATGGATATACTACTAGTATACTTTATGTATGACGACGAGTGACGACACAGAGGTAGGTACAGCAGTGGCCTACCGTACTGCTATATACAGTATAATGGACCTGGTGGACACTGTCAGCAGACTGCGTTTATAGTATAAAGAAAAAAAGACACCACAGGTATACAATGTAGATGGATGGATATACTACTAGTATACTTTATGTATGATGACGAGTGACGACACAGAGGTAGGTACAGCAGTGGCCTACCGTACTGCTATATACAGTATAATGGACCTGGTGGATACTGTCAGCAGACTGCGTTTATAGTATAAAGAAAAAAAGACACCACAGGTATACAATGTAGATGGATGGATATACTACTAGTATACTTTATGTATGACGATGAGTGACGACACAGAGGTAGGTACAGCAGTGGCCTACCGTACTGCTATATACAGTATAATGGACCTGGTGGACACTGTCAGCAGACTGCGTTTATAGTATAAAGAAAAAAAGACACCACAGGTATACAATGTAGATGGATGCATATACTACTAGTATACTTTATGTATGACGACGAGTGACGACAGAGAGGTAGGTACAGCAGTGGCCTACCGTACTGCTATATACAGTATAATGGACCTGGTGGACACTGTCAGCAGACTGCGTTTATAGTATAAAGAAAAAAAGACACCACAGGTATACAATGTAGATGGATGGATATACTACTAGTATACTTTATGTATGACGACGAGTGACGACACAGAGGTAGGTACAGCAGTGGCCTACCGTACTGCTATATACAGTATAATGGACCTGGTGGACACTGTCAGCAGACTGCGTTTATAGTATAAAGAAAAAAAGACACCACAGGTATACAATGTAGATGGATGGATATACTACTAGTATACTTTATGTATGACGACGAGTGACGACACAGAGGTAGGTACAGCAGTGGCCTACCGTACTGCTATATACAGTATAATGGACCTGGTGGACACTGTCAGCAGATTGCATTTATAGTATAAAGAAAAAAAGACACCACAGGTATACAATGTAGATGGATGGATATACTACTAGTATACTTTATGTATGACGACGAGTGACGACACAGAGGTAGGTACAGCAGTGGCCTACCGTACTGCTATATACAGTATAATGGACCTGGTGGACACTGTCAGCAGACTGCGTTTATAGTATAAAGAAAAAAAGACACCACAGGTATACAATGTAGATGGATGGATATACTACTAGTATACTTTATGTATGACGACGAGTGACGACACAGAGGTAGGTACAGCAGTGGCCTACCGTACTGCTATATACAGTATAATGGACCTGGTGGACACTGTCAGCAGACTGCGTTTATAGTATAAAGAAAAAAAGACACCACAGGTATACAATGTAGATGGATGGATATACTACTAGTATACTTTATGTATGACGACGAGTGACGACACAGAGGTAGGTACAGCAGTGGCCTACCGTACTGCTATATACAGTATAATGGACCTGGTGGACACTGTCAGCAGACTGCATTTATAGTATAAAGAAAAAAAGACACCACAGGTATACAATGTAGATGGATGGATATACTACTAGTATACTTTATGTATGACGACGAGTGACGACACAGAGGTAGGTACAGCAGTGGCCTACCGTACTGCTATATACAGTATAATGGACCTGGTGGACACTGTCAGCAGACTGCGTTTATAGTATAAAGAAAAAAAGACACCACAGGTATACAATGTAGATGGATGGATATACTACTAGTATACTTTATGTATGACGACCAGTGACGACACATAGGTAGGTACAGCAGTGGCCTACCGTACTGCTATATACGGTATAATGGACCTGGTGGACACTGTCAGCAGACTGCGTTTATAGTATAAAGAAAAAAAGACACCACAGGTATACAATGTAGATGGATGGATATACTACTAGTATACTTTATGTATGACGACGAGTGACGACACAGAGGTAGGTACAGCAGTGGCCTACCGTACTGCTATATACAGTATAATGGACCTGGTGGACACTGTCAGCAGACTGCGTTTATAGTATAAAGAAAAAAAGACACCACAGGTATACAATGTAGATGGATGGATATACTACTAGTATACTTTATGTATGACGACGAGTGACGACACAGAGGTAGGTACAGCAGTGGCCTACCGTACTGCTATATACAGTATAATGGACCTGGTGGACACTGTCAGCAGACTGCGTTTATAGTATAAAGAAAAAAAGACACCACAGGTATACAATGTAGATGGATGGATATACTACTAGTATACTTTATGTATGACGACGAGTGACGACACAGAGGTAGGTACAGCAGTGGCCTACCGTACTGCTATATACAGTATAAAGGACCTGGTGGACACTGTCAGCAGACTGCGTTTATAGTATAAAGAAAAAAAGACACCACAGGTATACAATGTAGATGGATGGATATACTACTAGTATACTTTATGTATGACGACGAGTGACGACACAGAGGTAGGTACAGCAGTGGCCTACCATACTGCTATATACAGTATAATGGACCTGGTGGACACTGTCAGCAGACTGCGTTTATAGTATAAAGAAAAAAAGACACCACAGGTATACAATGTAGATGGATGGATATACTACTAGTATACTTTATGTATGACGACGAGTGACGACACAGAGGTAGGTACAGCAGTGGCCTACCGTACTGCTATATACAGTATAATGGACCTGGTGGACACTGTCAGCAGACTGCGTTTATAGTATAAAGAAAAAAAGACACCACAGGTATACAATGTAGATGGATGGATATACTACTAGTATACTTTATGTATGACGACGAGTGACGACACAGAGGTAGGTACAGCAGTGGCCTACCGTACTGCTATATACAGTATAATGGACCTGGTGGACACTGTCAGCAGACTGCGTTTATAGTATAAAGAAAAAAAGACACCACAGGTATACAATGTAGATGGATGGATATACTACCAGTATACTTTATGTATGACGACGAGTGACGACACAGAGGTAGGTACAGCAGTGGCCTACCGTACTGCTATATACAGTATAATGGACCTGGTGGACACTGTCAGCAGACTGCGTTTATAGTATAAAGAAAAAAAGACACCACAGGTATACAATGTAGATGGATGGATTTACTACTAGTATACTTTATGTATGATGACGAGTGACGACACAGAGGTAGGTACAGCAGTGGCCTACCGTATTGCTATATACAGTATAATGGACCTGGTGGACACTGTCAGCAGACTGCGTTTATAGTATAAAGAAAAAAAGACACCACAGGTATACAATGTAGATGGATGGATATACTACTAGTATACTTTATGTATGACGACGAGTGACGACACAGAGGTAGGTACAGCAGTGGCCTACCGTACTGCTATATACAGTATAATGGACCTGGTGGACACTGTCAGCAGACTGCGTTTATAGTATAAAGAAAAAAAGACACCACAGGTATACAATGTAGATGGATGGATATACTACTAGTATACTTTATGTATGATGACGAGTGACGACACAGAGGTAGGTACAGCAGTGGCCTACCGTACTGCTATATACAGTATAATGGACCTGGTGGACACTGTCAGCAGACTGCATTTATAGTATAAAGAAAAAAAGACACCACAGGTATACAATGTAGATGGATGGATATACTACTAGTATACTTTATGTATGACGACGAGTGACGACACAGAGGTAGGTACAGCAGTGGCCTACCGTACTGCTATATACAGTATAATGGACCTGGTGGACACTGTCAGCAGACTGCGTTTATAGTATAAAGAAAAAAAGACACCACAGGTATACAATGTAGATGGATGGATATACTACTAGTATACTTTATGTATGACGACGAGTGACGACACAGAGGTAGGTACAGCAGTGGCCTACCGTACTGCTATATACAGTATAATGGACCTGGTGGACACTGTCAGCAGACTGCGTTTATAGTATAAAGAAAAAAAGACACCACAGATATACAATGTAGATGGATGGATATACTACTAGTATACTTTATGTATGACGACGAGTGACGACACAGAGGTAGGTACAGCAGTGGCCTACCATACTGCTATATACAGTATAATGGACCTGGTGGACACTGTCAGCAGACTGCGTTTATAGTATAAAGAAAAAAAGACACCACAGGTATACAATGTAGATGGATGGATATACTACTAGTATACTTTATGTATGACGACGAGTGACGACACAGAGGTAGGTACAGCAGTGGCCTACCGTACTGCTATATACAGCATAATGGACCTGGTGGACACTGTCAGCAGACTGCGTTTATAGTATAAAGAAAAAAAGACACCACAGGTATACAATGTAGATGGATGGATATACTACTAGTATACTTTATGTATGACGACGAGTGACGACACAGAGGTAGGTACAGCAGTGGCCTACCGTACTGCTATATACAGTATAATGGACCTGGTGGACACTGTCAGCAGACTGCGTTTATAGTATAAAGAAAAAAAGACACCACAGGTATACAATGTAGATGGATGGATATACTACTTTTATACTTTATGTATGACGACGAGTGACGACACAGAGGTAGGTACAGCAGTGACGTACCGTAGTGCTATATACAGTATAATGGACCTGGTGGACACTGTCAGCAGACTGCGTTTATAGTATAAAGAAAAAAAGACACCACAGGTATACAATGTAGATGGATGGATATACTACCAGTATACTTTATGTATGACGACGAGTGACGACACAGAGGTAGGTACAGCAGTGGCCTACCGTACTGCTATATACAGTATAATGGACCTGGTGGACACTGTCAGCAGACTGCGTTTATAGTATAAAGAAAAAAAGACACCACAGGTATACAATGTAGATGGATGGATTTACTACTAGTATACTTTATGTATGACGACGAGTGATGACACAGAGGTAGGTACAGCAGTGGCCTACCGTACTGCTATATACAGTATAATGGACCTGGTGGACACTGTCAGCAGACTGCGTTTATAGTATAAAGAAAAAAAGACACCACAGGTATACAATGTAGATGGATGGATATACTACTAGTATACTTTATGTATGACGACGAGTGACGACACAGAGGTAGGTACAGCAGTGGCCTACCGTACTGCTATATACAGTATAATGGACCTGGTGGACACTGTCAGCAGACTGCGTTTATAGTATAAAGAAAAAAAGACACCACAGGTATACAATGTAGATGGATGGATATACTACTAGTATACTTTATGTATGATGACGAGTGACGACACAGAGGTAGGTACAGCAGTGGCCTACCGTACTGCTATATACAGTATAATGGACCTGGTGGATACTGTCAGCAGACTGCGTTTATAGTATAAAGAAAAAAAGACACCACAGGTATACAATGTAGATGGATGGATATACTATTAGTATACTTTATGTATGACGATGAGTGACGACACAGAGGTAGGTACAGCAGTGGCCTACCGTACTGCTATATACAGTATAATGGACCTGGTGGACACTGTCAGCAGACTGCGTTTATAGTATAAAGAAAAAAAGACACCACAGGTATACAATGTAGATGGATGGATATACTACTAGTATACTTTATGTATGACGACGAGTGACGACACAGAGGTAGGTACAGCAGTGGCCTACCGTACTGCTATATACAGTATAATGGACCTGGTGGACACTGTCAGCAGACTGCGTTTATAGTATAAAGAAAAAAAGACACCACAGGTATACAATGTAGATGGATGGATATACTACTAGTATACTTTATGTATGACGACGAGTGACGACACAGAGGTAGGTACAGCAGTGGCCTACTGTACTACTATATACAGTATAATGGACCTGGTGGACACTGTCAGCAGACTGCGTTTATAGTATAAAGAAAAAAAGACTCCACAGGTATACAATGTAGATGGATGGATATACTACTAGTATACTTTATGTATGACGACGAGTGACGACACAGAGGTAGGTACAGCAGTGGCCTACCGTACTGCTATATACAGTATAATGGACCTGGTGGACACTGTCAGCAGACTGCGTTTATAGTATAAAGAAAAAAAGACACCACAGGTATACAATGTAGATGGATGGATATACTACTAGTATACTTTATGTATGACGACGAGTGACGACACAGAGGTAGGTACAGCAGTGGCCTACCGTACTGCTATATACAGTATAATGGACCTGGTGGACACTGTCAGCAGACTGCGTTTATAGTATAAAGAAAAAAAGACACCACAGGTATACAATGTAGATGGATGGATATTAGAGATGAGCGCCTGAAATTTTTCGGGTTTTGTGTTTTGGTTTTGGGTTCGGTTCCGCGGCCGTGTTTTGGGTTCGAACGCGTTTTGGCAAAACCTCACCGAATTATTTTTGTCGGATTCGGGTGTGTTTTGGATTCGGGTGTTTTTTTCCAAAAACACTAAAAAACAGCTTAAATCATAGAATTTGGGGGTCATTTTGATCCCAAAGTATTATTAACCTCAAAAACCATAATTTACACTCATTTTCAGTCTATTCTGAATACCTCACACCTCACAATATTATTTTTAGTCCTAAAATTTGCACCGAGGTCGCTGTGTGAGTAAGATAAGCGACCCTAGTGGCCGACACAAACACCGGGCCCATCTAGGAGTGGCACTGCAGTGTCACGCAGGATGTCCCTTCCAAAAAACCCTCCCCAAACAGCACATGACGCAAAGAAAAAAAGAGGCGCAATGAGGTAGCTGTGTGAGTAAGATTAGCGACCCTAGTGGCCGACACAAACACCGGGCCCATCTAGGAGTGGCACTGCAGTGTCACGCAGGATGGCCCTTCCAAAAAACCCTCCCCAAACAGCACATGACGCAAAGAAAAAAAGAGGCGCAATGAGGTAGCTGTGTGAGTAAGATTAGCGACCCTAGTGGCCGACACAAACACCGGGCCCATCTAGGAGTGGCACTGCAGTGTCACGCAGGATGGCCCTTCCAAAAAACCCTCCCCAAACAGCACATGACGCAAAGAAAAAAAGAGGCGCAATGAGGTAGCTGACTGTGTGAGTAAGATTAGCGACCCTAGTGGCCGACACAAACACCGGGCCCATCTAGGAGTGGCACTGCAGTGTCACGCAGGATGTCCCTTCCAAAAAACCCTCCCCAAACAGCACATGACGCAAAGAAAAAAAGAGGCGCAATGAGGTAGCTGTGTGAGTAAGATTAGCGACCCTAGTGGCCGACACAAACACCGGGCCCATCTAGGAGTGGCACTGCAGTGTCACGCAGGATGTCCCTTCCAAAAAACCCTCCCCAATCAGCACATGATGCAAAGAAAAAGAAAAGAAAAAAGAGGTGCATGATGGAATTGTCCTTGGGCCCTCCCACCCACCCTTATGTTGTATAAACAAAACAGGACATGCACACTTTAACCAACCCATCATTTCAGTGACAGGGTCTGCCACACGACTGTGACTGATATGACGGGTTGGTTTGGACCCCCCCCAAAAAAGAAGCAATTAATCTCTCCTTGCACAAACTGGCTCTACAGAGGCAAGATGTCCACCTCATCTTCACCCTCCGATATATCACCGTGTACATCCCCCTCCTCACAGATTATCAATTCGTCCCCACTGGAATCCACCATCTCAGCTCCCTGTGTACTTTGTGGAGGCAATTGCTGCTGGTCAATGTCTCCGCGGAGGAATTGATTATAATTCATTTTAATGAACATCATCTTCTCCACATTTTCTGGATGTAACCTCGTACGCCGATTGCTGACAAGGTGAGCGGCGGCACTAAACACTCTTTCGGAGTACACACTTGTGGGAGGGCAACTTAGGTAGAATAAAGCCAGTTTGTGCAAGGGCCTCCAAATTGCCTCTTTTTCCTGCCAGTATAAGTACGGACTGTGTGACGTGCCTACTTGGATGCGGTCACTCATATAATCCTCCACCATTCTATCAATGTTGAGAGAATCATATGCAGTGACAGTAGACGACATGTCCGTAATCGTTGTCAGGTCCTTCAGTCCGGACCAGATGTCAGCATCAGCAGTCGCTCCAGACTGCCCTGCATCACCGCCAGCGGGTGGGCTCGGAATTCTGAGCCTTTTCCTCGCACCCCCAGTTGCGGGAGAATGTGAAGGAGGAGATGTTGACAGGTCGCGTTCCGCTTGACTTGACAATTTTGTCACCAGCAGGTCTTTCAACCCCAGCAGACCTGTGTCTGCCGGAAAGAGAGATCCAAGGTAGGCTTTAAATCTAGGATCGAGCACGGTGGCCAAAATGTAGTGCTCTGATTTCAACAGATTGACCACCCGTGAATCCTTGTTAAGCGAATTAAGGGCTGCATCCACAAGTCCCACATGCCTAGCGGAATCGCTCCGTGTTAGCTCCTTCTTCAATGCCTCCAGCTTCTTCTGCAAAAGCCTGATGAGGGGAATGACCTGACTCAGGCTGGCAGTGTCTGAACTGACTTCACGTGTGGCAAGTTCAAAGGGCATCAGAACCTTGCACAACGTTGAAATCATTCTCCACTGCACTTGAGACAGGTGCATTCCATCTCCTATATCGTGCTCAATTGTATAGGCTTGAATGGCCTTTTGCTGCTCCTCCAACCTCTGAAGCATATAGAGGGTTGAATTCCACCTCGTTACCACTTCTTGCTTCAGATGATGGCAGGGCAGGTTCAGTAGTTTTTGGTGGTGCTCCAGTCTTCTGTACGTGGTGCCTGTACGCCGAAAGTGTCCCGCAATTTTTCTGGCCACCGACAGCATCTCTTGCACGCCCCTGTCGTTTTTTAAAAAATTCTGCACCACCAAATTCAAGGTATGTGCAAAACATGGGACGTGCTGGAATTTGCCCATATTTAATGCACACACAATATTGCTGGCGTTGTCCGATGCCACAAATCCACAGGAGAGTCCAATTGGGGTAAGCCATTCCGCGATGATCTTCCTCAGTTGCCGTAAGAGGTTTTCAGCTGTGTGCGTATTCTGGAAAGCGGTGATACAAAGCGTAGCCTGCCTAGGAAAGAGTTGGCGTTTGCGAGATGCTGCTACTGGTGCCGCCGCTGCTGTTCTTGCGGCGGGAGTCCATACATCTACCCAGTGGGCTGTCACAGTCATATAGTCCTGACCCTGCCCTGCTCCACTTGTCCACATGTCCGTGGTTAAGTGGACATTGGGTACAGCTGCATTTTTTAGGACACTGGTGACTCTTTTTCTGAGGTCTGTGTACATTTTCGGTATCGCCTGCCTAGAGAAATGGAACCTAGATGGTATTTGGTACCGGGGACACAGTACCTCCAACAAGTCTCTAGTTGGCTCTGCAGTAATGATGGATACCGGAACCACGTTTCTCACCACCCAGGATGCCAAGGCCTCAGTTATCCGCTTTGCAGTAGGATGACTGCTGTGATATTTCATCTTCCTCGCAAAGGACTGTTGAACAGTCAATTGCTTACTGGAAGTAGTACAAGTGGGCTTACGACTTCCCCTCTGGGATGACCATCGACTCCCAGCGGCAACAACAGCAGCGCCAGCAGCAGTAGGCGTTACACGCAAGGATGCATCGGAGGAATCCCAGGCAGGAGAGGACTCGTCAGACTTGCCAGTGACATGGCCTGCAGGACTATTGGCATTCCTGGGGAAGGAGGAAATTGACACTGAGGGAGTTGGTGGGGTGGTTTGCGTGAGCTTGGTTACAAGAGGAAGGGATTTACTGGTCAGTGGACTGCTTCCGCTGTCACCCAAAGTTTTTGAACTTGTCACTGACTTATTATGAATGCGCTGCAGGTGACGTATAAGGGAGGATGTTCCGAGGTGGTTAACGTCCTTACCCCTACTTATTACAGCTTGACAAAGGGAACACACGGCTTGACACCTGTTGTCCGCATTTCTGGTGAAATACCTCCACACCGAAGAGCTGATTTTTTTGGTATTTTCACCTGGCATGTCAACGGCCATATTCCTCCCACGGACAACAGGTGTCTCCCCGGGTGCCTGACTTAAACAAACCACCTCACCATCAGAATCCTTCTGGTCAATTTCCTCCCCAGCGCCAGCAACACCCATATCCTCCTCATCCTGGTGTACTTCAACACTGACATCTTCAATCTGACTATCAGGAACTGGACTGCGGGTGCTCCTTCCAGCACTTGCAGGGGGCATGCAAATAGTGGAAGGCGCATGCTCTTCACGTCCAGTGTTGGGAAGGTCAGGCATCGCAACCGACACAATTGGACTCTCCTTGTGGATTTGGGATTTCAAAGAACGCACAGTTCTTTGCGGTGCTTTTGCCAGCTTGAGTCTTTTCAGTTTTCTAGCGAGAGGCTGAGTGCTTCCATCCTCATGTGAAGCTGAACCACTAGCCATGAACATAGGCCAGGGCCTCAGCCGTTCCTTGCCACTCCGTGTGGTAAATGGCATATTGGCAAGTTTACGCTTCTCCTCCGACAATTTTATTTTAGGTTTTGGAGTCCTTTTTTTTCTGATATTTGGTGTTTTGGATTTGACATGCTCTGTACTATGACATTGGGCATCGGCCTTGGCAGACGACGTTGCTGGCATTTCATCGTCTCGGCCATGACTAGTGGCAGCAGCTTCAGCACGAGGTGGAAGTGGATCTTGATCTTTCCCTAATTTTGGAACCTCAACTTTTTTGTTCTCCATATTTTATAGGCAGAACTAAAAGGCACCTCAGGTAAACAATGGAGATGGATGGATTGGATACTAGTATACAATTATGGACGGACTGCCACGGTTAGGTGGTATAAAAAAACCACGGTTAGGTGGTATATATTGTAATACAATTATGGATGGACGGACTGCCTGCCGAGTGCCGACACAGAGGTAGCCACAGCCGTGAACTACCGCACTGTACACTGGTTGATAAAGAGATAGTAGTATACTCGTAACAACTAGTATGACTGACTATGACGGTATAAAGAATGAAAAAAAAACCACGGTTAGGTGGTATATATTGTAATACAATTATGGATGGACGGACTGCCTGCCGAGTTCCGACACAGAGGTAGCCACAGCCGTGAACTACCGCACTGTACACTGGTTGATAAAGAGATAGTAGTATACTCGTAACAACTAGTATGACTGACTATGACGGTATAAAGAATGAAAAAAAAAACACGGTTAGGTGGTATATATTATAATACAATTATGGATGGACGGACTGCCTGCCGACTGCCGACACAGAGGTAGCCACAGCCGTGAACTACCGCACTGTACACTGGTTGATAAAGAGATAGTAGTATACTCGTAACAACTAGTATGACACTATGACGGTATAAAGAATGAAAAAAAAACCACGGTTAGGTGGTATATATTATAATAATACAATTATGGATGGACGGACTGCCTGCCGAGTTCCGACACAGAGGTAGCCACAGCCGTGAACTACCGCACTGTACACTGGTTGATAAAGAGATAGTAGTATACTCGTAACAACTAGTATGACTGACTATGACGGTATAAAGAATGAAAAAAAAACCACGGTTAGGTGGTATATATTGTAATACAATTATGGATGGACGGACTGCCTGCCGAGTTCCGACACAGAGGTAGCCACAGCCGTGAACTACCGCACTGTACACTGGTTGATAAAGAGATAGTAGTATACTCGTAACAACTAGTATGACTGACTATGACGGTATAAAGAATGAAAAAAAAACCACGGTTAGGTGGTATATATTATAATACAATTATGGATGGACGGACTGCCTGCCGACTGCCGACACAGAGGTAGCCACAGCCGTGAACTACCGCACTGTACACTGGTTGATAAAGAGATAGTAGTATACTCGTAACAACTAGTATGACACTATGACGGTATAAAGAATGAAAAAAAAACCACGGTTAGGTGGTATATATTATAATAATACAATTATGGATGGACGGACTGCCTGCCGACTGCCGACACAGAGGTAGCCACAGCCGTGAACTACCGCACTGTACACTGGTTGATAAAGAGATAGTAGTATACTCGTAACAACTAGTATGACTATGACGACGGTATAAAGAAAGAAAAAAAAATACCACGGTTAGGTGGTATATAATTATACAATTATGGATGGACGGACTGCCTGCCGAGTGCCGACTGCCGACACAGAGGTAGCCACAGCCGTGAACTACCGCACTGTACTGTGTCTGCTGCTAATATAGACTGGTTGATAAAGAGATAGTATACAACAATATACTACTATACTGGTGGTCAGGCACTGGTCACCACTAGTCACACTGGCAGTGGCACTCCTGCAGCAAAAGTGTGCACTGTTTAATTTTAAATTAATATAATATTATGTACTCCTGGCTCCTGCTATAACAACCTGCAGTGCTCCCCAGTCTCCCCCACAATTATTATAAGCTTTTATACATTGATGTGCAGCACACTGGGCTGAGCTGAGTGCACACAGACTGAGTCACACTGTGTGACTGCTGTGTATCGTTTTTTTCAGGCAGAGTATGGATATAGCAGAGAACGGATATATTAAATAAAAGTTAACTTAACAACAACTGCACTGGTCACTGTGGTAAACTCTGTCTGCACAATCTCTCTCTCTCTCTCTCTCTTCTAATCTATTCTAATGGAGAGGACGCCAGCCACGTCCTCTCCCTATCAATCTCAATGCACGTGTGAAAATGGCGGCGACGCGCGGCTCCTTATATAGAATCCGAGTCTCGCGAGAATCCGACAGCGTCATGATGACGTTCGGGCGCGCTCGGGTTAACCGAGCAAGGCGGGAAGATCCGAGTCGCTCGGACCCGTGAAAAAAAAAGTGAAGTTCGTGCGGGTTCGGATTCAAAGAAACCGAACCCGCTCATCTCTAATGGATATACTACTAGTATACTTTATGTATGACGACGAGTGACGACACAGAGGTAGGTACAGCAGTGGCCTACCGTACTGCTATATACAGTATTATGGACCTGGTGGACACTGTCAGCAGACTGCGTTTATAGTATAAAGAAAAAAAGACACCACAGGTATACAATGTAGATGGATGGATATACTACTAGTATACTTTATGTATGACGACGAGTGACGACACAGAGGTAGGTACAGCAGTGGCCTACCGTACTGCTATATACAGTATAATGGACCTGGTGGACACTGTCAGCAGACTGCGTTTATAGTATAAAAAAAAAATAGACACCACAGGTATACAATGTAGATGGATGGATATACTACTAGTATACTTTATGTATGACGACGAGTGACGACACAGAGGTAGGTACAGCAGTGGCCTACCGTACTGCTATATACAGTATAATGGACCTGGTGGACACTGTCAGCAGACTGCGTTTATAGTATAAAGAAAAAAAGACACCACAGGAGTGTTTTTCAGGCAGACAAACGTATACTGGTGGTCACTGTCAGCAAAACTCTGCACTGTACTCCTGCTATAGCTGCTCCCAGTCTCCCCCACAATTAAGCAGTGTGAGCACTCAGCACAGTCAGATATATCATGCAGCACACTAAGGCTGAGCACAGATATGGTGTGGAGCGTTTTTTTAAGGCAGAGAACGGATAAAAAAAAACTAGCAAAACTCTGCACTGTACTCCTCCTGTCCTAACAGCTGCTCCCCAATCCTCCCCACAATAAGCTAAGCAGTAGCAATCAATCAGATCAACTAACTCTAAGGCTCTATAACTAAACGGAGAGGACGCCAGCCACGTCCTCTCCCTATCAATCTCAATGCACGTGTGAAAATGGCGGCGACGCGCGGCTGCTTATATAGAATCCGAATCCCGCGAGAATCCGACAGCGGGATGATGACGTTCGGGCGCGCTCGGGTTAGCCGAGCAAGGCGGGAGGATCCGAGTCTGCTCGGACCCGTGTAAAAAAGAGTGAAGTTCGGGGGGGTTCGGTTTCCGAGAAACCGAACCTGCTCATCACTAATGGTAACAAGTGTTATTTTCCTTTACTTTTTGAGGTTCTCCTCTTATGTGTTCAAACATGTTAGGCTTAGCTATTTTGATATATCTGGTCTTGTCATAGAATTTTTAACCCCCTCTTCACAACTAATACAGTATTTTATATTATCTTACTATCTCTCTGCCCTCCCCTCCCTTCGGCATTGCCTAATGGCATTTGTTTTTGTGTGTTAATATCTTTCCTTTTGATTACATATTGCATCACTAATGCCTTTGATGCAATCTATCATAAACTTAGGTAGTTGTCTGTTTATATGTTGACGTATCTTTTACTGATGTATGTCACTTTGACATTTCCAAACCACAGTGCTGTCATGTACTCTTTTCATTTTACTGTAGGTTCTCCTATTCAAATTTCTGTGATCCTTAAGATTTATATTGATCATTTTTGTATGTTCCCCTACTGTATTCTATTGTGAAAATCTCAGTTAAAAAACAAGCATTCTATATACATATATAATATACCCAGTAGGAGACATCTGAGCTTTCTTAGCACACATTCCCCTACCTCATGGTAACACGCTTGTCTCTTCTTGCTGGCAGCTGCTCTCTGGTCTTTCATGTCCAGTGTGCTGATTGAGGACTCAGGTCCATAGAAACAGCAAACTTGGATAAGAATCTGCTAACACTGGGAGTGCACAGCAGCTCCATTCCATCTATTATACTTTATGTTGTGATCAGAGCTCTATTAAAAACATATTATATACAACTACTAGTTTGGGGTTCAGGGCACAAGTGTCTTGTTGAGACACTACTGACTAGGAGTTATGACCAGTGATGGCTCTTTCCCTTGTCCATGCCTGTTATGCTGCATTCCAGTCCCAGACTGTATTGCCCTTGTCTCGTTGCATTTCAGCACTATTGTGCATGCGCAGTGGATCTGGCAGGCATTGGGATGGTGCTTGTGCACACTAACAATGTGTGCTCACAAGCATCAGTTTCTAGAGACTGTTGGAGTATAGTGCACTCAGGGGCTAATTTAGACCTGATCGTAGCCATGCAAAATTTTGCACAGCTACGATCAGCCACCCTGACATGCGGGGGGACGCCCTGCACAGGGCTAGTCCTCCCCGCATGTCTGGCCTTCCCCCCACTGCACAGGTGCAAATGCATTGCACGGCGGTGATGCTTTTGTACCTGAAGAGTAGCTCCCTACCAGCACAGCTCCTGAGTGCTGGCAGGGAGCTACCTGTTGTTCTCCGGGTCGCAGCGGCTGCGTGTGACATCATGCAGCCACTGCGGCCCACCCCCTGCGCGGTCCAGGCACGCCTGCGTTGCCCGAACCGTGCCCCCAAAATGGAGGACCAAAACCGCTGGCCCGCCCCCTCCCGCCCAGCGAACGCCTCTGCCTGTCAATCAAAACCTGCCTGTCAACCTGCAAAACATGAACCACGTGGGGTCCTGAGGACCGAGTTTGAGAACCATAGTGTTTACCCTCTAGTTTTGGAGCATCAGGGAGGTGGAGACTGATGACACAGTTCCTCCTGCAGTGGAGAGAGAGAGACAGTTCCTCATGCAGTGGAGAGAGAGAGAGACAATTTCTCTGTAGCCTGTGTCGCACTGCCTGAGCAGGACGGAGAGCAGTGGGCAGTGCGTGTTCCTTCCAACGGGAGTCAGTCTGCATGGATGTGCAGCCTTCCATCCTACACTGGCAGAGTCACTACCTTACCAAAGCCGCATGATGTATAGCGATAAGTACCGCACTTTCACTTTAACAGCCTGTTATATATATATATATATATATATATATATATATATGAGTGAGTTACTGCTGCTGCAGAACAACTTCCGCATTAACAAGTGTTGTCTTGTATGTTAATAAACAAGCGTTCTGGTTAACTATCAAATGTGTGGATTAACATCACTATCAAACACCTCTGCCAACAGAGACTGCATAACCTGCAGCCCTTAAAATCTTGGTAAAACTGATGGCAAGACAAGGAAGTGGATTTCCACTGGAAGCATGCTCTCTATTAATTTAGGCTGACCATATTATCCCTTTAACCTGGGACACTCATGAATTACACAGGTTCTGTGGCTGGCTGACTAAAAGCCTGCATTTCATCTGATTTTAAGCAGCCACAGAACATGTTTAATTCATGAGTGTCCCAGGTTAAATGCATAATATGGTCAGCCTAGTTAATTGCATTCTGGACTGGCAGTCCCAGAGGGAGAAAACACCTATCCCTAGGACTGCGTGTCCTGTGTGTGATTAGCAGCAGATTTTTTCCCCATTTCCCATCTCTGAATCAGACCCTTTGTCACTCAACGAATGGAGCTTCTGCTCAGACAGTGCACTCCCCCAGTTATAGCTGTTTGCTAATATAAGTGAGAGAAACAATAAAATAAGTTGTAATATCTTGTGAAAATCTGTGTGTAATTTGAGGATTGATAAATATAAACTGAATACATCTACTGAATTAACATGAGAACTTAAAAGAGGATATTATAACTAGTGATGTGCACCTGAAATTTTTCGGGTTTTGTGTTTTGGTTTTGGGTTCGGTTCCGTGGCCGTGTTTTGGGTTCGTACGCGTTTTGGCAAAACCTCACCGAATTTTTTTTGTCGGATTCGGGTGTGTTTTGGATTCGGGTGTTTTTTTTTAAAAAACCCTAAAAAACAGCTTAAATCATAGAATTTGGGGGTCATTTTGATCCCATAGTATTATTAACCTCAATAACCATAATTTCCACTCATTTTCAGTCTATTCTGAACACCTCACACCTCACAATATTATTTTTAGTCCTAAAATTTGCACAGAGGTCGCTGGATGGCTAAGCTAAGCGACACAAGTGGCCGACACAAACACCTGGCCCATCTAGGAGTGGCACTGCAGTGTCAGGCAGGATGGCACTTAAAAAAATAGTCCCCAAACAGCACATGATGCAAAGAAAAAAAGAGCTGCACCAAAGTCGTTGTGTGACTAAGCTAAGCGACCCAAGTGGCCGACACAAACACCTGGCCCATCTAGGAGTGTCACTGCAGTGTCACGCAGGATGGCCCTTCCAAAAAATACTTCCCAAACAGCACATGACGCAAAGAAAAAAAGAGGCGCAATGAGGTAGCTGTGTGACGACTAAGCTAAGCGACCCTAGTGGCCGACACAAACACCTGGCCCATCTAGGAGTGGCACTGCAGTGTCACGCAGGATGGCCCTTCCAAAAAATACTCCCCAAACAGCACATGACGCAAAGAAAAAAAGAGGCGCAATGAGGTAGCTGTGTGACGACTAAGCTAAGCGACCCTAGTGGCCGACACAAACACCTGGCCCATCTAGGAGTGGCACTGCAGTGTCACGCAGAATGGCCCTTCCAAAAAATACTCCCCAAACAGCACATGACGCAAAGAAAAAAAGAGGCGCAAGCTCTTCCCGTCCAGTGTTGGGAAGGTCAGGCATCGCAACCGACACAATTGGACTCTCCTTTGGGATTTGTGATTTCGAAGAACGCACAGTTCTTTGCTGTGCTTTTGCCGCAAGTCTTTTCTTTTTTCTAGCGAGAGGATGAGTGCTTCCATCCTCATGTGAAGCTGAACCACTAGCCATGAACATAGGCCAGGGCCTCAGCCGTTCCTTGCCACTCCGTGTCGTAAATGGCATATTGGCAAGTTTACGCTTCTCCTCAGACGCTTTTAATTTTGATTTTTGGGTCATTTTTTTACTGATCTTTTGTGTTTTGGATTTTACATGCTCTGTACTATGACATTGGGCATCGGCCTTGGCAGACGACGTTGATGGCATTTCATCGTCTCGGCCATGACTAGTGGCAGCAGCTTCAGCACGAGGTGGAAGTGGATCTTGATCTTTCCCTATTTTTTTAACCTCCACATTTTTGTTCTCCATATTTTAATGCGCACAACTAAAAGCCACCACAGGTATACAATGTAGATGGATGGATAGTATAGTATTATATTACTTATGGAGGACGAGTGCACTGACGACACAGAGGTAGGTACAGCCGTGGCCTACCGTACTGCTTATATATATAATATACTGTATATAACGGACCTGGTGGACACTGTCAGCAGACTGCTAAACTAGTATGAAGAAAAAAACCCCCACCACAGGTAGGTATACAATACAATGTAGATGGATGGATAGTAAGTATAGTATTATATTACTTATGGACGACGAGTGCACTGACGACACAGAGGTAGGTACAGCCGTGGCCTACCGTACTGCTTATATATATAATATACTGTATATAACGGACCTGGTGGACACTGTCAGCAGACTGCTAAACTAGTATGAAGAAAAAAAAAACACCACAGGTAGGTATACAATACAATGTAGATGGATGGATAGTAAGTATAGTATTATATTACTTATGGAGGACGAGTGCACTGACGACACAGAGGTAGGTACAGCCGTGGCCTACCATACTGCTTATATATATATATAATATACTGTATATAACGGACCTGGTGGACACTGTCAGCAGACTGCTAAACTAGTATGAAGAAAAAAAAAAACCACCACAGGTAGGTATACAATACAATGTAGATGGATGGATAGTAAGTATAGTATTATATTACTTATGGAGGACGAGTGCACTGACAACACAGAGGTAGGTACAGCCGTGGCCTACCGTACTGCTTATATATATAATATACTGTATATAACGGACCTGGTGGACACTGTCAGCAGACTGCTAAACTAGTATGAAGAAAAAAAAACCCACCACAGGTAGGTATACAATACAATGTAGATGGATGGATAGTAAGTATAGTATTATATTACTTATGGACGACGAGTGCACTGACGACACAGAGGTAGGTACAGCCGTTGCCTACCGTACTGCTTATATATATATAATATACTGTATATAACGGACCTGGTGGACACTGTCAGCAGACTGCTAAACTAGTATGAAGAAAAAAAAAAACACCACAGGTAGGTATACAATACAATGTAGATGGATGGATAGTAAGTATAGTATTATATTACTTATGGACGACGAGTGCACTGACGACACAGAGGTAGGTACAGCCGTGGCCTACCATACTGCTTATATATATAATATACTGTATATAACGGACCTGGTGGACACTGTCAGCAGACTGCTAAACTAGTATGAAGAAAAAAAAAAACCACCACAGGTAGGTATACAATAATGTAGATGGATGGATGGATAGTATAGTATTATATTACTTATGGAGGACGAGTGCACTGACGACACAGAGGTAGGTACAGCCGTGGCCTACCGTACTGCTTATATATATATAATATACTGTATATAACGGACCTGGTGGACACTGTCAGCAGACTGCTAAACTAGTATGAAGGAAAAAAAAAAGCCACCACAGGAGTGTTTTTCAGGCAGACAAACGTATACTGGACTGGTGGTCACTGTCAGCAAAACTGTGCACTGTACTCCTGCTATAACTGCTCCCCAGTCCCCACAATTAGGCAGTGTGAGCAGTGCACTCAGCACAGATATATCATGCAGCAGTGCAGCACACTGAGCACAGATATGGTAGAGCGTTTTTTTTAAGGCAGAGAAAAAAAGGATTAAACTAACTCACTGGTGGTAAACCCTGCACTGTACTCCCTAACAGCTGCTCCCCGTCCCCAATCCTCCCCACATAACTAAGTCACTCAGTTTACTCTGTTCTTTTCTAATATAACGGAGAGGACGCCAGCCACGTCCTCTCCCTATCAATCTCAATGCACGTGTGAAAATGGCGGCGACGCGCGGCTCCTTATATAGAATCCGAATCTCGCGAGAATCCGACAGCGGGATGATGACGTTCGGGCGCGCTCGTGTTAACCGAGCAAGGCGGGAGGATCCGAGTCGCTCGGACCCGTGTAAAAAAAAGGTGAAGTTCGGGCGGGTCGGATCCCGAGGATCCGAACCCGCTCATCACTAATTATAACCATGGGTGTTTTGTTTTTCTCTAAATGCATTAAAACCATTTGGAAATGTACTTATATGAACTAACCGTCAAAACCATATACTGACTATTCCATGCCCTCATTGTCCACTGTTGGGTTTGCAAAGCTTTTATATAAATGTCAATCAGTGCTACCTGGGCCTAAAGCATGTTAATACACACTGTGATAAATCTTCCAGTTTATTACATTACACAGCCTAATAGAACAATTAATTACGTGTCTAGCTTTGTATTATACTGGGTAGACTGACAATGAGCTTACCATGGTGTATAACAATATAGATTTTTTAGTCATAATTTAATTCCCCTTTCAACCGTTCAATATAACTCTCGCTGATAGTAATTTTATTGCTATATGTGTGTGTCTTTATCTGCAGAAGTGTCAATAGTGTTGGTGTCACCCAGTGCGCACTGTGTATGCTAAAGGGGGTGTTGTTGGCAGAGTGTTCTGGGCTATCTGGTGCAGTGACGTCAGTTCAAACACTTAGTGACTTAAACAGTAATGCAGGTTTATTTAGTGAACACAGGTGACTCAGATGTAACACTGATAGTGGTAATCAGGAGCCCATATATCACACAAGGTAACAGCATTAGGTAGCGGTACTTATCAGGAGATGTCTGTGGTGGTGAAGCATGGAGGACTGTACAGCCGTGCAGTCTGACTCCCACTGTAGAGAAGATGATGCATGCACTGGAACACTGTGAGTCTCTGTAGCTGAGATCTGCTCCCAGTCTCAGCTCTGCACACTTGTACACCAGGACTCTGTCTCTCAGTCTCTCTGTGTGTCACACTCTCCTCACTCTCTCTGAGATGGAGGAACAAGAACCTACATCATATAACGTCACCTCCGAGTGACTCCTGGCACTAGAGGTCTAACACTAGGGGATGCACCCTCATTAGGCCATGTCACCTTACAGAATATCATCATAATTCATGGGTCTATGTAGAGGGGGCAGGGCCAAAATGATATGTTGGCCCCACCACCTCCCTTAGACATTAGATTATATTGTGACATTATACTTCCTTTTCTGACCACCTTACCCGACACACACACCAGCAGCATCCCATACACCTCCTCATCCCTGCAACACATCTAGCAGGCAGAGGCTGTCAGTGGCCTGTATAGAGTGGTGCTGGGGCGCTGTAAGCTCTGCCCTAACCAGTACATAGAGGCGTTCAGCAGAGCCATCTTAACAGCAGTGTGGGCCCCTTGGCAAAGCAACGCACTGGGGCCCCTACCCATCCTGCATCAGTAGGGGTGGGAGGTGCTATCAGCTGCAGCTTTGATGTCCCGCAGGCTTTAGGGGGTGTTCTATCTTCCGCTCAGCATGTAGGACCTGGAGCAGTAATTTCTGCTCATTACTCCTTTACTGCCCAGATGGTGGGAGATGGGGTGGGAGGGAGAACACTAAATTGTAGAAGGAGCATTGGGTTGAATGACTTCCAGGGTACATGACTTCCAGGGTGGTAGGGCAGGGTTCAATAAACAGGTGAGGGGTGGATAGTGGAGTGGCCTTAATATTCATCATTTTCTGGTGGGAGGGCATCTTGCTTGACTGCAGATATTGCCAGTTTCTGGAAGTAGATTTCTTATCTTTCAGAGGGGTAACACACTAGAGAGTCCTGCCTTTCTGTAGGTACTGGGGACTTGGGGATCAGAATTCAGGAGCCAGAGCAATCCACCAACAAAATATAAAACTGCATACCAAGCGTGTGTAGATGGAGCAAGGACCAGCTGCTGGAAGGCTGATATGTCTGGTTCTGGGCACAGTAGAGACATGCTGCCAGTGTCCACAAAAAGAGGAGAGTCCCAGCTTTTATAGTATACCATCAAAAAAAATCTAAGTCACACAGAACCCGAGATATCTGGCTGGGAAGAGCAATTAACAGGCTCAGATGGGGACCACTGCTTAGAAGTTGGATATCTCAGGTTCCCCTGGGGCGATTTTCAAAAATCTGGTACCCCTGGAAAGAGGGGACCCTCAGCTATCAGTCTAGGACCCTTAGACTCGTGGGACCCTTGGGAAAGTGCCAATTGGGCCCATATGAAAAGACGGCCCTGGCGGTCAGGCAACCCTCCCTCCACAGTACAGAATAGCAGTCGCAAGCCTCCCCTCCCCACCAGCAATATAAAGACAGCCGTCCATTGTGTTCCTATTACCCCAATCACCTGTAGTTAGCTGGTGTCCTTCCTCTGCATGCAGTACAGCCACCCACTAATAAGCAGAGAGCTAGGAAGGGGATAACTGGGACTGAAGTCTATGACTCAGCAGGGAAATGGAGGGGGGGGGGGGGGTCTGGCGAGCCTTTCTGTACAATAGGTTGCTCCAGGTACACATTGAGGGGGGCTCTGTACAGTCCCGATGACACTGAAACCCCTTACCTACCCCCTCCCACCAGGAAGTACAGTAATCTACTGGGCCTGGAACCCAGCACACTTCAGAAAAAAACCACACACACACACACACACACACACACACACACACACACACACAAAAAAAAAGGTGCAGTGGGGTTGCTTGCTGGGCCCTCCAGCACCCCAAGTGGCCAGGCCCCATAGCAATTGCATTCCCTTCAGGCTCTGTAGTTCCGACACTTCCTCCCATGATTGGATCGCGGTCTGTGCCAAATTTAAACAGACGTTGAAGTGAAATGCCGGTATGACAACTTCAGGCACTGCATTAAGCCACACAGTAGTTTCCCTTATTCACATTACTCCACATGGTAGAGCGCCTTATTCACATTATTCCACAGTAGTGCACCTTATACACATATACACACAATAGTGCCATTTATTCTTTTTATGCCACACAGCAGTGCCCCTTATATCACATTATGCCATACAGTGGCCTAATGCCCAGACACTCAACAGGGGCTCAGGCTATTGCTTGCCTACCTTAAGGCACATAACGTTACCTGGGCCTAATACCCATATTATATTTATGGCACTAGCCCTCTACCTGCCTAACATACCCCACAGGACTTAGACCTGATTGCTCCCACGGGCCTAATGCTTGACACCTGGTGGTCTAGAAGGGGAGGGGGTAAATTACTTGGATAGCCTGCAGTGAGGAGTTTTATTTAACTCTTTGCTTCCCACCACCTCCTTGTCGGTCCTCATTTTGTTTCTTCTGACACTGTCCTTTTCTTCTTTTCTTCATCCAGCCGGCGCTGCCTATTTTCTTTCTTTACCATGTCATCTTCTGGCTTCTTCCATGGCCACTGGAGCTCTTCACCCAACATCTTCTGTTGACTGCCACCTTCAAACTCAACACTCTGCTCTGTAGTGTCTGATGTAATTCGCTGCAATTGGGCGGAGCTATGTGAGATGCATCTGACTGAACCGTGATTATCACCTCACAGCTGCATCTGATTGGCTGCTGAGTTCAAGTAGCTACTGCTGTCTATCGGCCACTTGTCCACAAGCCGCTAAATTTAAAGTAGCTCTACGCTCCGCCCTAATTATGGCCATGATAGTATGTAAGTATATACACTTTACTCTTAATGAACTGTACCCTTGACACATATACTAGTATTGAATAGCTGGATGTAATGTGAGATGCATCTGACTGAACATATGCACATCTTTTCCTGTTTAAGCTCAGTACTCAAATGCGTCCAACTCTTCAAGAGCCCCATAGTGAAGTAAAAAAAACAAAACATGCCATGGTAAGTATACTCTATCCAAAAGCAGGGTGTACTGTAGTATGGTTTGTGTTAAAAAATGTATAGCTGGGCTCTTACCGAATACCCCGAATACCCATGAGTGACATCCATAGTGCAGTTTTTGAATTTGTACAGAACAGAGGCACCAAACTTATCCACAGCAAAGACTACAATAAATTAATCATTTAAAGAATATACAGCAGCTTTTGCATTAAATTATTTTGGTAGCACTAGTGCTCTGACTCTATACTTAATATATGGGTTTAACTTATTGTGTCAGAAAATAGAAGTTTAATTTACTTAAATTCACATGAATACGGCTGGCATATTGATTTATCTGTCAAAAAAGCTCAGTTACATTCATACACATGATATGACATTACCAAAAACACCTAGAAATTAATGTATGTTCTTCAAATTTAGAGAATTGCTTTAAAATAGAGATGTGCGACGGGCACTTTTCATGTTTTGTGTTTTGGTTTTGGTTCTAATTCCCCGCTCGTATTTTGGTTTTGGGTTGGTTTTGCCAAAACCACCCTTTCGTGTTTTGGTTTTGGTTTTGGATCTGGATTATTTTTGAAGAAAACATAAAAACAGCAAAAGCATTTGGGGGTAATTTTGATCCTACGGTATTATTAACCTCAATACCATTTATTTCCACTCATTTCCAGTCTATTCTGAACACCTCACACCAGGGACGTGCAGTCAGGGGAGGCAGAGGAGGCCCGCTGAGAGCGGTGCCGCACGCTGACCATTGTAAAAGTCCGGAAGCAGGGGGCGGCTAGGGGGCGGAGCCAATCAGAGGACTGGAAAAGGCCATGAAAAAGAACAGTGGAAGTGGCACCAGTACAAGTGCCGCAGAGCAGCAGGGGTGTGCTTTCAGCGTATATGAAAGCACGCCCCTGTCTGTGAATTGACAGCAGCTGTCCCTGCGGCTGCAAGAACGGTGGGGGGCAAGGAAGCAACGCGCCAATCATGGACCCTGAAGAGTCCTGCCACCAGAGAAAAGGACCCGCAAGGCTGGAGGAGATCACAGACGCTAGCTGCAGCGAGACCAGAGGCGATCCCGGCTGCTGAAGAGGACACCCTGCTGTATAACCCGGGTGCGGTGCAGGCAGTGAGAGCAGAGCTCTGCGGAAGGACACCCGCAGTGAGTACCCTGCCTGGAGGACCCCAGGTGTCAGACCCGGAGAGAGAGCCCTGCTGAAGACAGAGACATCCCAATGGAGGAGAGTCTGGTGATGGGAACAAGGAGAGGAGCCACCCAGGACCAGCTGAGAGACCTCTGGTTAAGTTGCTTCAGCTGGGCTGGTAGCAGGTGTCAAAGTCGAAAAATATTGTAATGCATACACCATGTTTTAACCCCATGCACATGCCCACTGCGCGTGCACTCAGTCCGCCGTGCGTGCACATATCCGCAATTTGCCTAAAGTAGCTCCCCACGGCAATGTGCTTTAGCGCGTGGTATGCGCATTCACGGTAGAGTTTGTGAACACATAGAGGGTTATTAGAACATTACATAGTTCCCCTACACCACATCAGCGAGTATCAATAGTTTAAACAGTTCCAAGACTAAGGGATTCGCCTTTGCATGATAGGAAGGGTCAGATAAAGGTTGGAAGGTGATGTCTAGTATCCAGCTGTAGGGTATTTTAAGGGTAACATTCCGGTGTTGGTTAGAGAAAGATCGCATGTTCCAGCGTATAGTTATGTGCAGAAGTAGAATATAGATATTAACTGTATTTACTGTATATTATGTATGCGGCGGGAATCCAGAGGATACCACCCACAAGAGCAGTTGGGGAAAGACATCGCCCACCTTTTCAAATCAACCTATGACCTTACCTGTAATGAAAAGACACATCTCTGTGTCCAATGGACAATGAGATTACAGTGACCATTGTATTGCGTATGTAAGTTGTGTATAAAAAGACCGTTGTTGCCTGGCCGGTCAGAAGACTCTGAACGCTTTCTATCTGACTAGCGGAGGACCGGCCGGGTTGCGCTTGCGAACATTCTCACGTATGTACATTCTCTGTAGCCATTACTCTGTTTTAGATTTACTTGTTAGCCTGTAGTGTATGATTTGTACTGTTTTACCTTTTGAAATAATCCACGGTGGTCTTAGAACCCTGTGGTTTCAACTACAAATCGGTGTTGTGTCCTCACTTCCTGCAAGGGTTTAAAAGCATATTTTACTGTATAAGGTTTATAAGCATTGATATGGTGTACGCACTGCGGGTACTTTATACCGTCAGCGCTACTTAAGGTTTAAGAGATAACATCGTTGCAGTACTTTGCTACTAAGGGTTTAAAGTGTAATCATACCATTACATTGTATCACTATCAAGGTTTAAAGGTATCAAGGTTTAAATCAATTGTGTGTGCGTGCACTGTGCGTACTCTGTACACTCAGCGCGGCGTGTGTACGCCAAGTACGTACCACGTACGGGACTCTGTACGCAAATAGTGTACAGATTGCGTAGCACGTGTTCAGTCTAGCGGCCATAGCGGCTCCACGGTAAAAGTGTATGTAGAGGTATAGCTTTACGGTTTAAGATAAAATCGACATTATCAATTGGGAGCTCGTCCGGTTCTTCCTTATACCCGCAGCCTAGCAGGTTTACGCAGACTTTATCTATCAGCAAAGGGCGGAAAGGTATCCCCGGTAAGCCTTCTCTTGGTCGGTGGATACACTAGTGCTGATTAGATAAGCGTCTGCCCTGCATGGTTTGAAGGGATGCTGGAGGGATCCGTAAGGTAAGAACGCAAAAGCTATTTTTAAAATCTGTGAAATTTCTGCCTGGCGCCAAATGCGCACACATCACACGCATACACTCGTATTTTGTACTTTGCATATCTGCTCGCATTATTGGCATAAGTATTGATTACTAGATTTATTTCGACCTGTATTGAGAAAATTTGTTGCTATTTAGTTAAAATATAGAGTTAATATTTAAGGAAGTAAGTGTAAGACGCACACGCAGCCTGGCCTAGTTGTAAAGGTGTATACAGAAGAAACTGTGTGTTGTGTTAAGTGAGCGATTATAGTTAAATATCGCTTACATTTTTAGAAGTGTGGGATATGTAGTACTGCGGACGTACGGCCTTTGTACACGTGTCTCGGACACAGTACGGGACTGCGTACGCAACGTAAAGGCCTACACACGTTGCGTGTTTACGCAACGTGCGTAACAGAACGACCGCTAAGTATAAATCACACAATAGCATTGTTTTAGTTTAGGCGCGAGACGGTAGCCATGCGATAATAGCACAAATTGATCAGTTTCCAATATTTAGTTTAAAAAACTTTTTTACTGTATTACCTCTGGAACTAAGGCTGTTTTATCTGAATGAAAGTTAATTTTCTGTACAGAAAAACCAAAGTGTATATGAGTGAACGAGCGTGAGTGTGCAAACAATAAAGGTTTTGTGGACCCAGGGAATTCAGGATCCCGTAGGAGACCACACCAGGTGAGTGGACACTTGGTGGCGTGAGAGTGGCTTGCTCACGTTAACATTGATTAAGGTACAAGTAGTAGATATCGCAGACCAAAGGTCAGCGAAGGTATAGAGTACCGCAGACCAAAGGTCAGCAAGGTTTTTGTGTAGAGAGCGCAGCCCAGGTGGTTGGCGTAGAACCCATATAGGCCCGTTCAGATACGCTCCGGCTGAGGTTTTTTTAGCCTGAAAAACGATTCCATTGGTGGTACGGCGGATAAGTAACTATACGCTGTGCGATTGGACCGCGCGTTCGTGGGTGCAATACTTAGCTCAACGTGATACCCTTTTACGACCTTTGCGTAAAATCGCGGGATCATAAGCGCTAGGTTTAGCACACGCAACGTGATTTGTGCAACATTATTTTTTATTTTAAGGGAGTTTCTCTGGTCACTCAGGAAATCTCCAACGACCAATATTTACTGGTTAGGGTAAGTCACTCCCATATATTTCCAGTAAATAGAGGTTACACAGGGGCCCTAGGTTGGGTACGTACCGGCGCTGACGACAGTGTTTAGGTGTATTGGCCAACGTGGGCGTGAGTGGGTGAGAGCACTCGGAGGACTTTCACCGTTGCCTTATTATTGAGTATTTTGGTTTTTTGTAGGAATTAGCTGAGAAGGCAATACCTGCAAAAGATGGGGGGCAGTTGCTCAAGTAAGGGACGATCAACCAGGGTTCAGGTTGATATTCAGCGGCCCAAGGGGTCGGCGAGGTACATAATGTGTGAAAATATGGATCACACGCAGAGGTTTTATGCAGTGAATGGGAACGTATGACTGCGGAAGATAGGGAACCATTCCCTAAGGTAGGCAGTTTTAATCCAGAGGTGTTGCAGAATTTAAGGATTAGGATATGTCTGTTAAAATCCCGAAGACAAAGGGTCAGACACGCAAACTGTTTACATTTATGGCAACGAGAGAGTGATATGCAGAGGGAACTAGCTCACGCAGCCGGTTCCAACCCTAGCAGGAAACTGATAGCAACTGCACCACCACCACCACCGTATATTACAGGGGAGAAAGTGGCTACAGATAATGGCATACTAATATATGATAAGAGTGAACTTGATAAATGTATTAATGCTAACCCGTGCAAGTTGTATCCCATCTTAAACTTCCCTCAGGACTGCGACCAGGAAGATAAGCCCAGCACGATATCGGCACTCTCTCTAGCAGCCACCATACAAGACACACAAGTGGGCACGGCCCAACCAGTAAGAACAGTAGCAAAGGCCCCTAGTGGAAGGACAGGTGAGGTCGTGTCCACAGGTAAGTACGGTACAGTACATTATGCAGAGACAATTGCACCTCACATTGTAGAAGCAACTCAGAATGATGTCATTGAACTAAATCCTGTCAGGGTGATCGCAGTCCCCAATGGGAAGACTGACGCTCAGGGAATCACTCCCGTCAGGAACATTGCTATGCATTGTCCTTGGTACTGGACAGAATTGAGGACAATTATGTCTGAATTTCCCGATCCCAGAAAGGATCTAGCCGCATGTCAGAGGTTTATTAGAGAATTAGGCAACGCCACCGAACCCACAAACAAAGATTGGCGGACAGTGCTACGGGCATGTTTGCCCTCCAATATTGACCCTGTGAAATTCATTGCTGATTGTAAATTAGACGCAGAAGTACCTCTCACTGATGAGTACACTCAGGAGAATGTACGACAGATCAATCTGCAGTTAGGAGTATATTTCCCTACTGTTGTCAAGTGGAATAAAATCTTTTCCATAAGACAAAAAGAAGGTGAAACTGCTTCTGAATAATTCCATCGAGCACTGCAGGAAATGGCTAGATACACTGGGGTCGAGGACATTAAGGAAAATATACATCATAGAGAGGTAGCTGTGTCCGTATTAATGGACGGTCTAAAAGAAACGTTGAGAACAAGGGTACAAACCACTCAACCTAACTGGAGAGGTATTTCGGTGGCTGCATTAAGAGAGTCCGCTATCGAGCACGATCGGAACATCATTAAGCACAGGGAGTCACAGGGGGGATAAGCTGATGACCGTAAGTATCAAAGCCCTGACAACGAAGCCACAGCAGCCAAAACCCCAGACCCCTGATGGTAAGTCGTATGTAGTAAAATGTTATAATTGTCAGAGGGAAGGACATTACGCACGGAACTGTAATTATAAAAGCAACGTATATCGACCCCCTAGACCAGAACATGACTCACAGCATAACACACGTAATTGGGATCAGGGATCGCATAGGAGGAATTATGAGCCACATGCAGGGGAAACAAGGAGGTACCCACCTAGGAAGGACTGGCAGACCTCTGGAAATTCTCAGCTACCCCCCTCACATATTGTAGCTGCCAGCGCGCTGCGGGAGGGTCACAACATACAATAGGTGTTAGGCCACACCTGTAGTCTGCAGCTAGTGAAGTTAATTGCTAGCCTTGGAAATGAACCCAAGGTCACAGTTGATGTAGCTGGTAGATCACTACCTTTCCTTGTAGATACAGGGGCGGCCAGGTCAGTGTTAAATTCAACGGTAGGTATGAAAACCACGGGTAAAACAATTTCAGCAATGGGGGTGACAGGAGTAGTGCAACACTACCCTTTAAGTAGACCAGCGGAGATTACGATAGGGCCTTTGCAGACCAAGCACTCCTTTTTGCTAGCTGCATCGGCTCCGACTAATCTACTTGGGAGAGATTTATTGTGTAAGATGAGGTGTGTCATATATTGTACTCCTGAGGGTGTCTTCTTAGATATACCCGAGAATCACGTTCAGGAAGTGCAGGATATGTTAGACACCACACAAAGGTTAATGTCACACTCTGCTGTTGTAGACAGGTGTCCATCCAAGGTAGAGGAAATGATCTCCCAGATACCGAAATCCCTCTGGACCAAAGATGGACAAGACACTGGATTGATGGCAAATGTAGCTCCTGTAGTAGTGCAAGTAAAAGATGGTAGGATAGCTCCAAAAATCCCACAGTATCCTCTGAAGCCAGAGGTGGAATTAGGAGTGTACCCAGTCATAGAGCGCTTCCTACAACAGGGCATCCTAGTTAGGACGTCCAGCACTGCCAAAAGTCCCATCTTCCCTGTGAAAAAGAGTGGGGGGAGGGGTTACAGGCTAGTGCAGGATCTGAGGGGGATAAACAAGATAGTTGAGAGCCAATTCCCCGTAGTGCCAAATCCAGCTGTCATCCTCATGCAAATTCCCCCTACTGCGAAATTTTTCACTGTCATTGACCTCTGTTCTGCTTTCTTTTCTGTCCCTTTGCACCCTGACAGCCAATATTTGTTTGCATTTACATACAGGGGAGTACAGTACACCTGGACTCGTCTACCCCAAGGTTTTATTGACAGCCCAAGTATTTTCTCCCAGGCTTTGCATGACTGTTTACAATCCTTTCAACCTGAGAGCGGATCAGTATTAATACAGTATGTAGATGACTTACTGCTGTGTTCAGATTCACTTGAGTCGTCCTTGAAAGACACGAAACAGCTTCTGTTTCACCTTTCTAATACGGGACACAAGGTTTCAAAGGATAAGTTACAGTTGTGCCAGACCAAGGTAAAATATTTGGGACATTGCTTGACACAAGGACTTGGACACCTCACCGCTGATAGAATACAGGCGATTTGCGACATGACTCTGCCACAAACCCAGCAGCAGATCTGCACTTTCCGTGGAATGTGTGGGTACTGCCGAAACTGGATCCCAGGATTCTCCATACTGGCTTTACCTTTGCAGGAAATGGTCTCCTCGAACAAACCAGATCGGATCTCTCACACAGATGAGTCCGAACTGGCATTTGAGAGATTTAAACAATGCCTATCACAGGCACCTGCATTAGGCATGCCAGATTATGGGAAACCTTTTGAGTTGTACGGTACGGAAAGTGGTGGGTGTGTGGCAGGTGTCCTAACCCAGAGACATGGTGATGCCAGCAGGCCGGTAGCTTACTACAGTGCACAATTGGACACGGTAGCATGGTCCCTCCCCACATGCTTGCGAAGTGTTGCAGCGATAGCTTTGCTAGTGAGTAAAAGTGAAGACGTAGTGTTGGGACATAACCTGACAATCCATACACCTCATGCAGTGTCAGCCTTACTGAACTCTGCCCAAACCAGACATGTCTCATCAGCACGGTTTACAAGGTGGGAATTAGCACTAATGGCCCCTGTAAACATCACCATAAAGAGATGCAGCGCACTAAATCCTGCAACTTATTTACCAGGTGTGCCTGGACAGGCACAAAGGGTGGAGGATGAGAATGATGGTGAAGGAGGATTTAGTATAGACACTGACACACATGATTGTATGGAATATCTGAACCAAACTTTCACTGCAAGACCCGACATTAGTGACAACCCACTGGAAGGCGTAGATTTTACTTTTTACACTGATGGTAGTTGCCACAGACAGACGGACTCGGGAGACTTGTGTACGGGATACGCAGTCGTAGATGACAAAGGTATCATAGAAACTGAACCCCTGGGCCCACCGCACTCAGCACAAGTTGCTGAGCTGGCCGCCCTAACCAGAGCGTGTGAATTGGCTAAGGGTCAGTCAGCCAATATATATACAGATTCTAGGTATGCCTTTGGAGTAGTGCATGATTTCGGGGCCCTATGGCGCCTCAGAAATTTCATGACGGCAGCTGGCACACCTGTAGCGCATGCATCCCATATAAAAAGGCTTCTAACAGCGATACAGGAACCTGACAGAGTGGCTGTTATCAAGTGCAAAGCCCACACTTACAGTCAAGACCCAGTGTCACTTGGTAACAGCCGGGCAGATGAAGCTGCTAAATCAGTAGCTAGCACCCCCATACAGACAGATATCACACAACTGATGGTATTCAATACCGTCAACACACAAAAATTAAGTGAAATGCAAAATTTGTGTTCTCCACAGGAAAAGGCAGTCTGGAGGTCAAAAGGATATGGCCAGGAGTCCTCAGGACTCTGGACAGATGGACAAGGTAAGCCAGTAGCATATCTTCCAAGCTTAGCTGAGGCGGCACACGGTCTGACTCATCTGGGCAAAGAGGGCATGTGTAAGCTGGTGAGAGCCTACTGGTGTTATGATTCCAGTACTCCTGACCGGAGGAGATCTAATGACAATGGCCAGAGTACTGGAAGGGGAATGCTGGTTACGGGAGCTAGAAAGACTAGTTGCCCCTGGCGCCCTAACTCTATTGTCTCACCCGTGCTATCGAAAATCCCTTGCGAGACTATGGTTTCTTGAGCCCCTGGCAGCCACATTTGAAAGGCGGATTATGTCTGCCCAACTCCGGTGCCCCCCGGTCTTAGTGAGAGACAAAGGGAAATCCGAGGCAGGATGATGACAAGAGGACCTCTGACTGACAACAGGCCAGGGGCAACAAGCTAACTAACCAAACCAGAAGTATGCGCGGAAAAACCGCCAGATAAAAGGACAACCAAAATCCACTAGTCCGTTACTCCTACCCAGCACCGCTGGATACTAGAGTGGATCTGTGGGAGCGGAATCCTCCGCAAAAGCTCCGAAACACAAATAATAAATAATAAGTAATAAAGCGGCCAAGCCGCAACACACGGCTACGCCGTGACTCACGAACACCACTGGATGTTTAAAGGTGCTCAGTCAGGACTCCAGGAACAGATGACGACTTCCGAGTACAGGACAACTGAGGACAGGAACGACCGGGTACAGCAGGACTGGAAACACTCTCAGCAAACAGATACAGCATGCAGGAAGCTATTACCGGCGTCTGTGAGAAGCCCTGGAAGTGTACTTAACAGGGAGTCCTCCAATCAGCTGTTCAGAGGCTGATTGGATTAAATGCAGCTGCACGGCCAGGAAACAGGTCTCCTATTAATTTAAATGGACCCAGCAACGGGGAACGCGGTCCGCCAGTGGCGTCCCTGTTGCTAGGGTCCGTGCGGCTCCGTGCGCCCGGCGTCTAGCGTTGCCAGGGAGCCGGCGGCTGTACGCGCACGGCGTCCCTGGTTGCTAGACGCCGGGCCGCACCGACGAGCGGACCCCGGCGCATAACAGTACCCCCCCTTGAGGAGGGGTCAAGGAACCCCTAAAGCCAGGTTTCCGAGGAAATTCCCGAAAAAATGCCCTCTTGAGCCTCGGGGCATGGAGATCCTTATCCAGGACCCAAGACCTTTCCTCTGGACCATAGCCCTTCCAGTGCACCAGAAAATAAAGCCGACCCCGGGACAATTTGGAATCGAGAACCTTCTCCACCAAGAACTCCTGATGTCCCTGTACATCTACTGGTGATTTCCCCTGAGAGATCTTCCGAGGAAATCTACTGGAAGAAACGTATGGTTTCAACAGGGAGCAATGGAACGTATTTCCGATTCGGAGAGCTCTTGGTAAACGTAACCGGAAAGCAACTGGATTGATTTTTTTAATAATATGAAATGGTCCAATAAATTTGGGGCCCAATCTAGCTGAGGTTTGTCGAAGTCTAATGTTACGAGTCGACAACCATACCCTGTCTCCCACCTTAAAAGTGCAAGGACGCCGGAGCCTGTCAGAAAACTTTTTCTCTCGAAATGCCGCTTTTCTGAGAGCAAGGTGCACTTTTTTCCAAATGACTCTAAGATGAGAGGTTAAGGTTAGCGAGGAAACAGAGGAATGTTGAAAAAAAGAATTAGCTCTGGGGTGAAAACCAAAAACTGAAAAGAATGGAGACACATTAGTGGAGGAATGACAAGAATTGTTGTAAGCAAACTCCGTCAAAGGAAGAAACTCGGACCAATCATTCTGGAGTTTGGCTGAGTACAAACGCAAATACTGTTTTAATGATTGATTAACTCGCTCGGTCTGCCCGTTGGATTGGGGATGATAGCCGGATGTTAAAGACAATTTCATCTTTAATGAGGCACAAAAAGACTTCCAGAATTGTGCAATGAATTGTGGACCCCGATCAGAAACAATATCAGTGGGCAACCCATGAAGTCTGAAAACATGGCGGAGAAACAAAACAACCAATCCCTGGGCAGATGGCAGTCGGGGAAGAGCAATGAAATGGGCCATCTTGCTAAAACGGTCCACTACCACCCATATGACTCGGAATCCGGCTGACAGAGGGAGGTCTACCACAAAATCCATGGAAATATGAGACCATGGCCTGAGAGGAACATTTAAGGGCATAAGTTGCCTGATAGGCAAGGAACGGGGAACCTTATGCTGTGCACAGACCTGACAAGAAAAAACAAACTCCTTAATGTCTTTGGAAAGACCAGGCCACCATACTGAGCGGGAGACTAATTCCAAAGTCTTAGAGATCCCCGGATGCCCGGCAACTTTGCTATCATGAAACTCAGTCAAAACAGTAGCTCTCAAAAACTCAGGGACGTAAAGACGACCAGCAGGAGTATTTCCAGGAGCTTGATGTTGAAGCTGCTTTAACTGGGTAAACAAATCTTGTGTGAGGCCTGCCCAAATGACTGAAGACGGAAGTATGGGAGTAACAGGACTGTTATTATGAACTGGAAGAAAACTGCGTGACAGGGCATCCGCCTTGGTATTCTTGGAACCTGGCCTAAAAGTGATAATAAACTTGAAACGAGTAAAAAATAAAGCCCAACGAGCCTGCCGGGCATTCAGCCGCTTAGCTGATTCGATGTACTGAAGATTTTTGTGGTCAGTCAATACTGAAATGGTATGTGTTGCTCCCTCAAGCCAATGCCTCCACTCCTCGAAAGCCCATTTAATAGCCAGTAACTCCCGGTTACCAACATCGTAGTTGGATTCAGCAGATGAGAATTTCCTGGACATAAAGGCACAAGGATGTAGTTCCAGAGAGTCCGGATCCTTCTGAGATAGGATAGCCCCCACTCCAACCTCCGAGGCATCAACCTCAACAATGAAGGGCAATTCTGGGTTGGGATGTCTGAGGACTGGAGCTGAGACAAAAGCTTGTTTCAAGGCCTGAAAGGATAACTCAGCTTCACGTGACCAGTTGGTAGGATCCGCTCCCTTCTTAGTCAGTGCCACAATGGGAGCAACCAGGTCGGAAAAAGAATGAATAAATCTTCTATAATAATTCGCAAACCCTAAAAAGCGCTGAATTGCTTTTAAGTTGGTGGGTTGCGCCCAACTAAGGATGGCTTGGAGCTTCTTAGGTTCCATACAGAATCCCCGAGGGGAAATAATGTACCCTAAAAAGGATACCTCTGTGACATGAAACTCACACTTCTCCAGCTTGGCATATAGGTGATTTTCACGTAATTTTTGAAGAACCTGACGCACCTGGGTAACATGTTGTTCAATTGAGTCAGAATAGATCAGGATGTCGTCTAAGTAAACGACCACGAATCTTCCTAGAAAATCACGGAGCACATCGTTAATGAGATCCTGGAAAACTGCCGGAGCGTTAGACAAGCCAAACGGCATCACCAGATACTCGTAGTGACCCGACTGAGTACTGAAAGCCGTCTTCCACTCATCTCCCGACTTGATTCGGATGAGGTTATACGCTCCCCTCAGGTCAATTTTAGAAAAAATCACAGCCGAACGCAGCTGATCAAAGAGGACAGAAATCAGCGGCAGACGGTAAGTATTTTTAACTGAGATCTTATTCAGGGCTCTAAAGTCAATGCAAGGTCTGAGTGATCCATCTTTTTTCTCCACAAAGAAGAAGCCTGCACTCTTAAAGGGGATTTAGATGGCCTGATAAATCCTTTCCCTAGGCACTCCTTAACATACTCATTCATGGCCGCAGTTTCTGGCCCGGATAATGCATATAACCTTCCCTTTGGCAATGTGGCACCAGGAATTAGCTCAATAGCACAATCATAAGGCCGATGGGGAGGCAGAATGTCCGCATTGCTCTTGGAAAACACATCAACAAAGTCCTGGTATTCCACGGGAATGAGTTCGGGAATGGCAGCAGCTATTCTGACGGGAAACGTAATACATTCCTTATTACAGATGGTACCCCATTGTGAAATCTCCCCCGACTGCCAATCAATGATGGGATTATGAAAGGCCAGCCAAGGGTGACCCAGAACCACTGGAACTGCTGGACAATGGGTAAGGAAAAACTCGATCTTTTCGGAATGAAGAGCTCCTACCGTAAGTAGTATAGGGGGTGTACGGAGGGAAATAACCCCATTGGACAAGGGACTCCCATCTAAACCATGCATGGTGATACACCTACCCAAGGCTAACTGAGGAATACCTAAGGCTTTGGCCCACGTTAAGTCCATAAAGTTCCCTGCAGCTCCACTGTCAACAAAAGCCGACACCGAAGAACTGAGGCTGCCAAAGGAAACTTTAGCTGGGACTAAAAGGGAGTTATTCGAGGAGATAAGCTGCAGACCAAAGTGAACCCCCTCACAATTCACTTGGTCGAGGCGTTTCCCGACTTGTTCGGACAATTACGGGCAAAATGTCCCTTACCCCCACAGTACAAACAAAGACCAGAGTTTTGCCTTCTGGCTCTTTCTTCTGGAGACAGCCGGGAGAGACCCATCTGCATGGGCTCCTCTATGTCCTCAGGAATGGAAAATACACATGGAGTAGACCTGACAGGTGCTCCTTTTTCAGCCCTCCGCTCTCTGAGACGACGATCAATCTTAATAGAAAGCTCCATGAGTTTATCGAGAGTCTCAGGAGCGGGATACTGAAGGAGACTGTCTTTTATAGACTCAGATAAGCCGAGGCGAAACTGACTGCGCAGGGCTGGGTCATTCCAGCCACAGTCGTTCGACCAACGGCGAAACTCAGTACAATAAACCTCTGCAGGATTTCTACCCTGTCTGAGAGCGCGTAACTGACTCTCAGCGGATGCCTCTCTATCAGGGTCATCATACAAAAGCCCTAAAGACCCCAAAAAGGCGTCTACTGACAACAATGCCGGATCCTCTGCTTTTAAACCAAAAGCCCAGGTCTGAGGATCCCCCTGGAGCAAAGAAATAATAATTCCGACCCGCTGAGATTCAGTACCTGAGGAGATCGGTCTTAAACAAAAATAAAGTTTACAGGATTCTTTAAAATTAAAAAACTCCTTCCTATCACCAGAAAAACGGTCAGGCAAGTGCATTTTTGGTTCAGGGACTACCCTCGGGGAAGTTCGTAAAAGATCTTCCTGCGACTTCACCCGAAGGGAAAGATCCTGAACCATCTGAGTAAGTTCTTGAATCTGGCTGACTAGGAGCTGGCCAGGATTTGGCCCTAAACCTGTGGGATTCATGAGGCCGATAACTCTTACAAAACTGAATAAGGAAAAAATCAAACCCTGTTTAATTTTAAGTTTTGGTATGGCCGGTAATAATGTTATGATTCCAGTACTCCTGACCGGAGGAGATCTAATGACAATGGCCAGAGTACTGGAAGGGGAATGCTGGTTACGGGAGCTAGAAAGACTAGTTGCCCCTGGCGCCCTAACTCTATTGTCTCACCCGTGCTATCGAAAATCCCTTGCGAGACTATGGTTTCTTGAGCCCCTGGCAGCCACGTTTGAAAGGCGGATTATGTCTGCCCAACTCCGGTGCCCCCCGGTCTTAGTGAGAGACAAAGGGAAATCCGAGGCAGGATGATGACAAGAGGACCTCTGACTGACAACAGGCCAGGGGCAACAAGCTAACTAACCAAACCAGAAGTATGCGCGGAAAAACCGCCAGATAAAAGGACAACCAAAATCCACTAGTCCGTTACTCCTACCCAGCACCGCTGGATACCAGAGTGGATCTGTGGGAGCGGAATCCTCCGCAAAAGCTCCGAAACACAAATAATAAATAATAAGTAATAAAGCGGCCAAGCCGCAACACACGGCTATGCCGTGACTCACGAACACCACTGGATGTTTAAAGGTGCTCAGTCAGGACTCCAGGAACAGATGACGACTTCCGAGTACAGGACAACTGAGGACAGGAACGACCGGGTACAGCAGGACTGGAAACACTCTCAGCAAACAGATACAGCATGCAGGAAGCTATTACCGGCGTCTGTGAGAAGCCCTGGAAGTGTACTTAACAGGGAGTCCTCCAATCAGCTGTTCAGAGGCTGATTGGATTAAATGCCGTGCAGCTGCCTTGCTGCACGGCCAGGAAACAGGTCTCCTATTAATTTAAATGGACCCAGCAACGGGGAACGCGGTCCGCCAGTGGCGTCCCCGTTGCTAGGGTCCGTGCGGCTCCGTGCGCCCGGCGTCTAGCGTTGCCAGGGAGCCGGCGGCTGTACGCGCACGGCGTCCCTGGTTGCTAGGCGCCGGGCCGCACCGACGAGCGGACCCCGGCGCCTAACAACTGGTGTGCGCTGGGATTATCTTCTCATGCGGGTAAGAGAGCAATGACATGTCTTATCTGCTTGAGGAAGAATATTGGAAAGTCAATACCAAGAGAACCATCCCATATCCCGCCGACAGATGGCCCTTTTCAGGTAATACAAATTGATTTCATACAGTTACCACCCTGCAGAAATTTTAAATATGTGTTAGTTTTTATTGATGTGTTTTCAAATTGGGTAGAAGCGTTCCCCGCTGCCACAAATACTGCTACGTTTACTGCAAAGAAAATTGTGCAGGAATTTGTGTGCAGATATGGTATCCCTAGGATAATTGAAAGCGATAGGGGTACCCATTTTACAGGTGAAGTCTTTCAGGTTATGTGCAAACTGATGGGAATTAATAGTAAGCTGCATATTCCGTACCACCCACAGGCGAGTGCGAAAGTGGAAAGAGTAAACAGAACTATTAAGAACTAGCTGAGCAAAGTGATGGCTGAAACTGGATTGTTATGGCCAGAAGCTTTGCCACTTGTATTGTACAGCATCAGAACCACTCCCAGGTCCCCCCTTAACCTATCACCCTTTGAGATTCTTTTTGGTCGACAATCCCATGTAATGATTGACCCCCAGGATGATTTGAAATGCAATAATGAGGTGACTGTAAAATATATGGTTAAGATGAGCCAGCAGTTGAGGAATCAAAACAGAAATCTAAAGCTGGTGATTCCTGACCTACCAAACAGTAATTGTCATGGCATTGAACCTGGGGATTATGTAATGATTCAAAATTTTCTACGCTCAGGTTGCCTCATTGACAGGTGGGAAGGACCGTACCAAATCTTACTAACCAGCACGACAGCATTAAAGGTTGCCGAAAGAGAGACTTGGGTCCACTCGTCCCACTGTAAGAAGGTCGCTAACCCAGAGAGAACCCGTGACAAAGAGCATAGTGTAAAGGAAATCGTATCACTGGAGTGTCTGTTCCGGGAAGGTTGAGAGGCAGGACTGTTGTCACGGCACCTGAGCACGGAGAACTACAAGACCAGAGGCGGCTGTTGCACCAAATTTCTTTTTCCTTTTTATTATTTTCTCCATCTCCCATTACCCTCCTCCCCCCCCCCCCTTCTTGCTCCCTTTTCTCTCCCCTTAACAAGATGGACTTACCCCAAGAGACTGCATTCCGGGTTTTCCTGTTGACCCTGTTGTTGACCAGAGCAGTCTGTTTCGGTGAGAGTACCAGAGAGGTTGAGAAAGGATCTGGAATGGGTTCTGATGGCAAGGACGGATTTGTAGAATTCCAAGAGCAACACATCCACCGAGCAAAGGCGAGTATCAGAAAACGATCTGGTAGTCAAGAAACTAGGAGGCACTGTCAAGGGTTATTGGCTGAGGAAAATTGTATTTGTAGAAACTGTGAAAACATAGTTGAGGACGGGTGCATCCAGAGATGTCAGTCCAGCCTTAATATCAACATGGACCGTCATCCATTGAGTATTTACCACTCACTAGTGGGTAAGGTCTTAAACCAGACAGAATGCTGGGTGTGCTCACAAGTACCTCAAGGTCAAAGCAAGTCAGGACTAGTGCCGTATCCCTTAACAATAGATGAGGTACTTGAATTACGGGGTGGGAGACCGGTGGACAAGAAATTTAATATTTCTAGACCCCCTAGTTTGAAGCTCCACCAATACCATGTGGATAGATCCTTAGTATGTTTCAACATTTCCAATTCCCGAAAGCCGGGAAATTGGGAAGTGACATGGAATAACCAAACCATGACATTTTCACACAGAGCTGATAGAATGCCCGTAGATTCTGAACTTATACGCCAAATAGCCGACGGTGGAAGGTATTTTCGGTACAGGTATACTCTAGGAAGTAGGACCATGCGGGTTGGAGAAGTATCACCAGGGTACTGTGCGCATATCATACAGCCTGATACGTGTACTGAACAGATGAGAGAGTTAGGGATAGGATTTTTCACTTGGAAGGTTTGCAATATGGTAATGTCATATTCTGTCCCATATGTTCTCCCCGATGATGCATATTTCATATGCGGGAGGAAGGCGTATAAATGGCTTGCCCCAAACTCAGAGGGATTGTGTTACATTGGAAGAGTGTTGCCAGAAGTTATGACCATAACCCATAATAAGATGAAAGATGTTACCCGCAATGCTCAAGCTCCTTACACTCATACTCACTATGAACACATCGTTAAGAGACACCTCATAGATAGGACAGAGCACGCAGCCTCTGATTTGATCCACGAATCCACCGGGATTCAATTCCTGCTTGCATTAGACATCACCCGTACCGCCAGAGGAATTATAAATTATAGGTATATCCATGCGCTAGCGAACCTAATAGATAATATCACCGAGATGTATGATGACACCTTCAGGTATACAGGGAGGGAGTTGCAAGCTTACAAAACGGAACTGATCCAGCACAGGATGGTCCTCAATTATATCACAGCGGTGACAGGCGGGTACTGTGTCACTTTGGCAACTCAGTATGGTGTGAAGTGCTGCACGTACATTACAAACAGCACTGATGACCCAACCGAAGTCATAGATCAAAAGATGGACGATATCTTGCAGTTGAAGTGGGAGTTCCGGAGGAGACACAACCTTACCCTTACTGCTGTGAGTAATGAACTGACCGGCTGGGTCTCATGGTTGAACCCACGAAATTGGTTCTCAGGTTTCGGAGAATGGGCTCAAAATGTTATCGTGAGTGTAGGAAAGTTTCTCATTTGTATCCTGGGAGTTGTCATAATGATTGGTTTGATATTTAGGTGTGTTCGAATTTTAATGCGGTGCAAGCGCGGTACCAAAGTGATGAGTTTGAGGAGCGGGGGCATTGTTACACAAACTGATTTAATTTATGACCCATCAATAGAGACAATGTTGTGATAAGACGTGATTCCACGGTCCGTTTCTTTAACCCGTTTCTCTTTTGTTTTCCCTAAGCAAAAATACACCCATCCTAAGAAGACTTCAATCAACACCCAAGAATGATTACGCGAATGTTATGTGAATGTATGTTTGATACGTGTCTTATCTTCATCTCTACCACCTTCAGGTAGTGACACACATAGTCGACAGGTGATATCCACATATTAGCATTCACATGTGTTCCCCCTCCATGTATCATCAACTAAATGTGCACCCCATTTGTTGGAACAAGAAGCCGAAAAGAGCTCGGTAGTGTTTGTTGGCCCACTTACAGACCCTTAATACGGGATAAGAAGGATTTAATGTATACTTCGCAATACCTCGAAGCTTATCTAGAACATATACGGCATGATGATACATGCCCCTCAGACATGGATTTCATACATACATGCTTTTACTATCCCACTAGGTCATACATTTCCTGCCTACACCTCTTCTCCTACCATCCACTCATCTATGGATAATGTATTGTATATTTTTATCCAATCATCTGTAGATATTGTATTGTATATTTTTCTGTTTTATGTTTAGATAGTGGCAGTTATTGTTGACTGCCAAAGGGTGGACTGTCAAAGTCGAAAAATATTGTAATGCATACACCATGTACTAACCCCATGCACATGCCCGCTGCGCGTGCACTCAGTCCGCCGTGCGTGCACATATCCGCAATTTGCGTAAAGTAGCTCCCCACGGCCATGCGCTTTAGCGCGTGGTATGCGCATTTACGGTAGAGTTTGTGAACGCATAGAGGGTTATTAGAACATTACATATTTAACCAAAGTAGTGCATTTTGTACACATAGTTCCCCTACACCACATCAGCGAGTATCAATAGTTTAAACAGTTCCAAGACTAAGGGATTCGCCTTTGCATGATAGGAAGGGTCAGATAAAGGTTGGAAGGTGATGTCTAGTATCCAGCTGTAGGGTATTTTAAGGGTAACATTCCGGTGTTGGTTAGAGAAAAATCGCATGTTCCAGCGTATAGTTATGTGCAGAAGTAGAATATAGATATTAACTGTATTTACTGTATATTATGTATGCGGCGGGAATCCAGAGGATACCACCCACAAGAGCAGTTGGGGAAAGACATCGCCCACCTTTTCAAATCAACCTATGACCTTACCTGTAATGAAAAGACACATCTCTGTGTCCAATGGACAATGAGATTACAGTGACCATTGTATTGCGTATGTAAGTTGTGTATAAAAAGACCGTTGTTGCCTGGCCGGTCAGAAGACTCTGAACGCTTTCTATCTGACTAGCGGAGGACCGTCCGGGTTGCGCTTGCAAACATTCTCACGTATGTACATTCTCTGTAGCCATTACTCTGTGTTAGATTTACTTGTTAGCCTGTAGTGTATGATTTGTACTGTTTTACCTTTTGAAATAATCCACTGTGGCCTTAGAACCCTGTGGTTTCAACTACAAATCGGTGTTGTGTCCTCACTTTCCTGCAAGGGTTTAAAAGCATATTTTACTGTATAAGGTTTATAAGCATTGATAAGGTGTACGCACTGCGGGTACTTTATACCGTCAGTGCTACTTAAGGTTTAAGAGATAACATTGTTGCAGTACTTTGCTACTAAGGGTTTAAAGTGTAATCATACCATTACATTGTATCACTATCAAGGTTTAAATCAATTGTGTGTGCGTGCGCTGTGTGTACTCTGTACACTCAGCGTGGCGTGTGTACGCCAAGTACGTACCACGTACGGGACTCTGTACGCAAATAGCGTGCAGATTGCATAGCACGTCTTCAGTCTAGCGGCCATAGCGGCTCCACGGTAAAAGTGTATGTAGAGGTATAGCTTTACGGTTTAAGATAAAATCGACATTATCACAGGCAAGTGCTGGGTTCTGAGGCCAGGTAGCGGCTGTTGTAGAGGAGAGAGTGGAGGATGTGTCCCCCGGTAGTAGCTGCTGTAGGTGCTGTTACGGGTGAAGTATGGTATGCCGGCGGCCGGGCTCCGAACGACCAGCATACCGACGCCGGAATCCTGACCACCGGCATACCGACAGCATGGTGAGCGCAAATGAGCCCCTTGCAGGCTCGCTGCGCTCTCCACGCTATTTATTCTCCCTCCAGGGGGGTCGTGGACCCCCAAGAGGGAGAAAAAGTGTCAGGATTGCAGGTGTCGGGATTCCGACACCGGTATACTGTGCGCCGGGATCCCGACAGCCGGCAAACTGAAGACCACCTGCTGTTACATCGGGCTCTGTGTTCTGCCTGTATTTCCCCTAGAGGAATAAAGAACCCTGTAGCTTAAAATGGGTGTGTTAGCGCCTGAAGATGCCTGGTAGGAGAAGAGTGATAAAAGGGCTTCTTTATTGTCTGTTGGAAAACTGTTTAGTAATTGGGGGGCAGGCCTCTGCTAGGAGGAGTGTCGGATTCGGCTACACTGTAATTAGCCCTACACACTGGCAGATCCGCCGCCGAGCTGCCCGACGGCGGATACGGCCAACAGGCGACAGGGGGAGTGAAGTTTCTTCACTCCCCCTGTCACCCGGCTCCATAACACTGCATGCTAATATGGACAATCTCGTCCATATTGTCCTGCATGCATAAGCAACGGGGCACCAATGATTAACGAACGCGGGGCCGCGCATCGTTAATCGTTGGTGCCTACACACTGCACGATATGAACGGGTTCTCGTTCATTAATGAACGAGAACGTTCATATCGTGCAGTGTTATCTGCCAGTGTGTATGCCTCATGTGCCTAGTGGAAAATAAACCACTGTGCGGGATGTAGTGCATTGATATAGTGCGGGGAGGTAGCATGAGAAGTAGTTCAGTTATACTGTTTAGTGCAGGGATGAGGTGTGAGTAGGTAACAGTCAGAGGCGGAACTCTGGGAGGCAATGGAGTTGGCTGCCACCGGGCTCCTGCCCTGAAGGGGGTACTACTTCTCAAGAATTCCATTACCATCAGTGGGGACTGAAGTCCAAGCAGGCAGCCGCAGCCATGGAGAGATAGATCTGCCGGCATACCTGAGTGGTGTAGGCTGTCTCACTCTTCTGTGTAACTCCGTCCCCTCCTCCAGCAAGTATTGCAGTCTCCTGGTCCTGGCCAGTGGCCGCTGCTGTGCTGGAGGATGGGGGTCTCTGAGGTTGGCTTCTGGGTCCTAAATCTCCTCAGTGTGTCCTGCTGCCGCCTGTCCCTCCTCAGACCCCTCTCTCTGTCAGCGCCCATCACAGACACCCAGAACCCGAGGTACAGGCTGGATGTTACTGTGTGCATGTGTGTGTGTATGTGGCACAGGCTGGGTGTTGTTGGGTTAAGGCATAGGCTGAATGTTGCTATATGTGTGTTTGGTTGGGGCACAATGTTGGTGTCACTGTGTGTGTGTTTTTGGGGCACAGGCTGTGTGTGTGTGTGTGTGTGTGTGTGTGTGTGTGTGTGTGTGTGTGTGTCTATATGTATAGCTCTCTCTTTCTCTCTCTCTCTATATATACTTCTAGGGGGGGCACCAGCTTTTATCTTGCCTCCGGACGACTGGGACGAACTTACGCCACTGATAACAGTAATGTAGTGTTGAGAGGTAGTTTGTAGAGGGATAATGCGGGGATGTAGTGTGGGGAGGTAGCGTAGTGATATAGTGCAGGAATGTTGTGTAAGTATGTAGCATAGTAATGAAGTGTAGTGTACAGTAGATCGGTGAGCTGGTCACTGGGCTCCTGCTCTGTGACCCTGGTCAGCTGTGTTGTAGACTGGTACCTCACTTTAGAGCAGGGATGGGGAACCTTTTTGTCCTCCAGCAGTTGTTGAACTACACATACCAGCATGCCTTGCTATAGTTTTGCTATTTGGCCATGCTAAAACTGTTGCAGGGCATGCTGGGATATGTAGTTCAACAACAGCTGGAGGGCCGAAGGTTCCCCATCCCTGCTTTAGAGCATATGAGATGCCGGTTCACAGCTGATTTGGGTCACAGAGCAGGACCCTGTGATCAGCTGACCGGAAGAGAGCTCACCAATCACCAGGCAGATAAGAGTAGGCTGAGGTGGGTGGGGGTCACGAGGATGGGTGCCTGGTCGCGGATCATGTGCTTTAATTTTCTCAAAAATACCCTGAGAATTGTGGTAACTTGATTCTCAGGGACAGAGCTTTCTCACAAGCTCTATCCCTGTATGTGATAATTGCTACATCATTGTGATGTATTCAATTATTGCAGTGCAATTTTGGTTGAATTTATCACATCCCATCCACATCTCGGATATGAATTGTGATAAATATGATCCATGTTAGTGCGTAGATACAGTGTACTTGTTATATAGTGAAGAGTAGTGGGGGAAGGAAGTGCAGTGATGTAGCATACCACATCACCCCGTGTCCAGACAGGGAGAAATTCTTTGTGGCACTAATCACGCCCACTGCGCAGCACATAATAGGCCTTTCAAAAATGTCAGCTCCAGGCCCATGTGACCCTTAATCTGGCACTGCGTGTACAACATCGAAATCGGAGGACTGGGAACGATCACCTATGTGGTAATCTCTCTCTCTCTCCCCACCCCCCCTTCCTTGGGATTATTTCATGCTTTTCACCCTCCTGTGGATTAACAAAGTTTGTAAGTATCATTTTCATTTTTACAGGTACCCCTACCCTTTTGGAACCTACATGGACAAGTGGACGTGATCGGCGTGGGATGTAGGTAAGTAATCTCTCTCTCATTTTTACAGGTACCCCTTTTGGATTCTACATGGACAAGTGGACGTGACCGGCGTGGGATGTAGGTAAGTATGTGTGAGTGTGTAAGTGTGTTTTAATAAATTTTTACTTTCACGGCGGGTGTATTGTGTTTTTATTTGGGTATTTTGTTGTTGTAGAACTACTGGTACCAGCGGGCCCGTTATTTCCCCACATGCTGGTACTTGAGGTTCTCCAAGTACCAGCAAGCTGGGGAGGCTTGCTGGGCTTTGTAGTTCCACAACAACAAACAACATTTTTTTTACACACTTATGGCTATCAGCCTGGCACCCACCGCCCACGGGTGCTGGGGACAGCCTCGGGCTTCACACCTGACCCTTGGGTGCCTGGAGGGGAGGGAATCCTTGATTTAAGGGGTCCCCACTCCTCCAGAGAACCCCGGCCAGGGGTGACTAGTTGGGGGGTAATGCCACGGCCGCAGGGACCTACAAAAAAATGTGTCCCCCGGCTGTGGCATTATGTCCCTGGCTAGTGGAGCCCGGTGCTGGTTTTAAAAATACGGGGGACCCCAACATCTTTTGTCCCCCGTATTTTTGAAACCAAGACCGGACTAAGAGCCCGGTACTGGTTGTCTAAATACGGGGAACCCCTGTCCAATTTTTTCCCAGTATTTAAACAACCAGGACCGGCTCAAAGAGCCCGAGGCTGGTTATACTAAGGAGGGGGGACCTCACGCATTTTTTTTAACCCATTCAGACCCTTCTCTATTAAGTTAATGGAAGCCCTGGACAACAAAATTGCATTCATGTCTTCCTCCCACTCCCTTCCCAGTCCCAAACACTATTTTTTTTTCTATAAAAATGTACAATATACAACAAGTATGATGAGCAGGCAGGCAGCGGGCATTGGACTGAGATGCAAATTAGTGGCGGAGGGCTGGGTCAGTTTATGGTGGGCGAGTCTGTAAGCCATTGGCGGTGGCAGCGGGCATTGGCTAAGAGGCAGTAGCGGGCATTGGCTCGGCGGCAGTAGGGGTCATCGGCAGGATTCGGCGGACATTATGGCTGTAGTGCCTCACCAGCCACTGACCTCACCGCACGCCACTGCCTCACACCTCACAATATTGTTTTTAGGCCGAAAGGTTGCACCGAGGTGGCTGTATGACTAAGCTTAGCGGCACAAACACTTGGCCCATCTAGGAGTAGCACTGCAGTGTCAGACAGGATGGCAGATTTAAAAAATAGGCCCTAAACAGCACATGATGCAAAGAAGAATAAGAGGTGCACCGAGGTTGCTGTATGACTAAGCTAAGCGACACAAGTGTGCAGCACAAACACCTGGCCCATCTAGGAGTAGCACTGCAGTGTCAGACAGGATGGCAGATTTAAAAAATAGGCCCCAAACAGCACATGATGCAAAGAAGAAAAAGAAGTGCACTGAGGTTGCTGTATGACTAAGTTAAGAGACACAACTACCTGGCCCATCTAGTAGTGTCATGCAGTAGCTGAATGTTGAAAGTGGACTGCAATTTTTCAGTCCACTGACAGCATCTCCTGCACGCCCCTGTCATATTTAAAAAATTCTGCAATTGGTGGACAGATATGGCAGTACCCCTGGACTAGTACAGCAGTACCCCAGGACTTACACGGCAGTGTCAGACAGGATGGCACTTTAAAAAACCATGCCCCAAACAGCACATGATGCAAAGATGAAAAAGAGGTGCACCAAGGTTGTTGTTTGACAAAGCTAAGCAACACAAGTGTGCGGCACAAACACCTGGCCCATCTAGGAGTGGCACTGCAGTGTCAGACAGGAGGGCAGATGTAAAAAAAGGCCCCAAACAGCACATCATGCAAAGATGTAAAAGAGGTGCAATGAGGTAGCTGTATGACTAAGCTTAGCGGCACAAACACTTGGCCCATCTAGGAGTAGCACTGCAGTGTCAGACAGGATGGCAGATTTAAAAAATAGGCCCCAAACAGCACATGATGCAAAGAAGAAAAAGAAGTGCACTGAGGTTGCTGTATGACTAAGTTAAGAGACACAACTACCTGGCCCATCTAGTAGTGTCATGCAGTAGCTGAATGTTGAAAGTGGACTGCAATTTTTCAGTCCACTGACAGCATCTCCTGCACGCCCCTGTCATATTTAAAAAATTCTGCAATTGGTGGACAGATATGGCAGTACCCCTGGACTAGTACAGCAGTACCCCAGGACTTACACGGCAGTATCAGACAGGATGGCACTTTAAAAAACCATGCCCCAAACAGCACATGATGCAAAGATGAAAAAGAGGTGCACCAAGGTTGTTGTTTGACAAAGCTAAGCAACACAAGTGTGCGGCACAAACACCTGGCCCATCTAGGAGTGGCACTGCAGTGTCAGACAGGAGGGCAGATGTAAAAAAAGGCCCCAAACAGCACATCATGCAAAGATGTAAAAGAGGTGCAATGAGGTAGCTGTATGACTAAGCTTAGCGACACAAACAATTGGCCCATCTAGGAGTGGCATTGCAGTGTCGGACAGGATGGCACTTAAAAAAAAAATAGTACCCAAACAGCACATCATGCCAAAAAGTAAAAGAGGGCAATGAGGTAGCTTTATGACTAAGCTAAGCGACACAAGTGTGCGGCACAAACACCTGGCCCATCTAGGGTTGGCACTGCAGTCCCACTGCACTAATGGCGGATACCTGACGCACTTCTAACATCAGCATAGTTGTTATGGCCTCAGTAATCCGCTTTGCAACAAGGTATATATACATATACGGCAGTATCACTGGAATTATATGGCAGTACCACTGGACATATTAGGCAGGATCACTGGAATTATACGGCAGGATCACTGAAATTATACAGCAGGATCACTGAAATTATACGTTAGGATCACTGGATTTATATGGCAGGATCACTGGATTTATATGGCAGTACCGCTGGACATATACGGCAGTATCAACTGACATATACGGCAGTTTCACTGGACATATACGGCAGTATCACTGGACTGTACTTATACGCCAGAACCACTGTAATTATACGGCAGGATCACTGGAATTATACAGCAGGATCACTGTAATTATACGGCATGATCACTGGAATTATACAGCAGGATCACTGGAATTATATGGCAGGATCACAGTAATTATACGGCATGATCACTGGATTTATACGGCAGGATCACTGGAATTATACGTCAGTATCACAGGAATTATACGCCAGTATCACAGGAATTATACAGCAATATCACCGGAATTATACGCCCAGAGCCGGCCATAGCTATAGGCAAACTAGGCAATTGCCTAGGGCATTTGATATGCCTAGGGGCATCTGCAGCTTCTGCTGATTAAAATGATATGTGGCATGCCTATATTCTGTATAGCATTTCATATGCAGATACAGCCACACTCTCACACAGTATATAGACATGCTGCATATCATTTTAATCAGCAGAATCTGCTTGTGCACCCTAGCCACATAGCAATGCCAATAAGATGCATTTTCATAAAAAAAGGTGCCCAACGTTAGCATTGAGGCAAGATTTATGAGGACACATTTGTATCCAAGCAGAGGCAGAGGTCACAGTGTTAGTGGAAGTGTGAGTGCTGTGTGCATGTGAGTGGGTTGGTTGTGCAGTAGTGCTCAGAATATGTGTAAGGAGCATTATGTGTGTCATGTAAAAATGCATTAATAATGTGCAACACATGTGTAAGGGGCACAATGTGTGTCATTATGTGTATAAGGGCATTAATAATGTGTGGCATATGTGTAACAGGGTACTACTGTATGTGTGTCATTATGTGTATAGGGGCACTAATAATGTGCAGCAAATGTGTAGGGGGCACTATGTGTCATTATGTGTATAAGGGCATTAATAATGTGCGGCATATATGTAAGGGACATTATGTGTAAAAGGGCATTAATAAAGGTTGTCATAATGTGTAAGGCACATTATGTTTATAAGGACATTAATAATGTGTAAGGGGCATTACTGTGTGGAATTATGTGTATAAATGCATTACTAATGTGTGGCATTATGTGTATAGGGTGCTCTACTATGTGGCGTTGCGTATAGAAAGGGCACTACTGTGTCATCTAATATGAATAAAGAGCAATAGGGTGTGGTGTAATGTGAATAAGGAGCAATTCAATGTGATGTTATGTGAATAAGGGGCTCTACTGTGAGGAGTAATGTTTATAAGGTAAAGTAATACTACTGTGGGATGTAATATGAATTATGGACACTATTGCATGATCAAATGTGAATAAAGTTGCACTACTGTGAGGCGTAATTGGAATTGGGGGTACTATTGTGTGGCCATGCCCCTTGCCAGCAAAAACACACCCTTTTTGAGCTGTGCGCCAAATGTGCGAACTGTTCCTATTTAAAATATAGGGGGTACAAACACCAAAATAAAGACTGCTATGGGTGAGGGGTGATGGTGCTGGGAAAGAGGTGCAACCAGTGGTGGTGCTAGGGGGCACCAGCCAAAATCTTGCCTAGGGCATCATATTGGTTAGGGCCGGCCCTGTATACGCCAGTATCACAGGAATTATACAGCAATATCACCGGAATTATACGCCAGTATCACAGGAATTATACGGCAATATCACTGGAATTATCTGATAGTATCACGGGAATTATATGGCAGGATCACTGGAATTATACGGCAGGATCACTGGAATTATATGGCAGGATCACTGGAATTATACGTCAGTATCACAGGAATTATACGACAGTATCACAGGAATTATACAGCAATATCACCGGAATTATACGCCAGTATCACAGGAATTATACGGCAATATCACTGGAATTATCTGATAGTATCACGGGAATTATATGGCAGGATCACTGGAATTATACGGCAGGATCACTGGAATTATATGGCAGGATCACTGGAATTATACGATAGTATCACAGGAATTATACACCAGTATCACAGGAATTATATGGCAATATCACTAGAATTATATGCCAGTATCACAGGAATTATACAGCAACATCACTGGAATTATACGGCAGTATCACGGGAATTATACAGCAGTATCACAGGAATTATACGGCAATATCACTGGAATTATACGGCAGTATCACGGGAATTATACGCCAGTATCACAGGAATTATACGGCAATATCACTGGAATTATACGCCAGTATCACAGGAATTATACAGCAATATCACTGGAATTATACGGCAGTATCACAGGAATTATACGGCAATATCACTGGAATTATACAGCAGTATCACGGGAATTATACGGCAGTATCACAGGAATTATACGGCAATATCACGGGAATTATACGGCAGTATCACAGGAATTATACGGCAATATCACAGGAATTATACGCGAGTATCACGGAAATTATACGGCAGTAACACTGGATACAGTATATGGCAGCAGAGGACACCACCACTGTGACTGGTCACTGGACTGATGCTGCACAAGACACTACCCGTGGTCTGATACAGGACAACACAGCACCACTGAAAGGAACTTATACAGCTATATCGGATATGTGGCAGCAGAGGACACCACCATTGTGACTGGTCACTGGACTGATGCTGCACAAGACACTACCCCTGGTCTGATGCAAGACAATACAGCAATACTGCAAGGGACTTATACAGCAGCACTGGGGACATATAGCAGCAGAGGACACCACCACTGTGACTGGCTGGACTGATGCAGCATAAGACACTACACTGGACTGAGCAGCACAAGACAGCACTGGAATCGCCACCCCACTTTCCTGTCCACACAGACACTGAGGACGGAGACACGTCCTCTCACTACACTCTCCGAGACTGGAGTGAAAATGGTGGCGACGCGTGGGTCCTTATATGGAATCCAAACGAGAATCCGACAGCGGGATGATGACGTTTTGCCTCGGAAAACCCGAGCCTGACTCAGATCCAGGGACGGATCTAGACTTTTCTTTAGGGGGGAACGGTTTACTGTTTAATCTTGACTCCTCCCTCTACAGTCCCAACTCCTCCCATCTGCAATCCTAACGCCTCCTATCTCAATTGTGACTGAACTTTTTGAGTGAGACTGAGATAGAGCTTTGTGATTGTTCTATGTACATGTGACTGTGCTATGGGGTAATTGTATTTATTAGCCCTAGTACCCACACACCAGCAAGTGAGGGGCAAATGCTCTGTAACCCTTGCTCTCCTGGCTCCTCTGTGCTGCTGTGGTATAAGCTGCAGCACATGAGCTCTCTTCTGCTCAAAAGTGGGCGTGGCTATGACTGTGTTAGGGGGGCGGTCGCCCCCTTCGCGCCCACACCCCCCCCCCCCCCCTAGATCTGGCCCTGCTCAGATCTGGACTCAGGTAGAGAGGTTCGGTAGGATTCGGATCTCAGGTATCCGAACCCGCTCATCTCTACTTTAAAATATCTATTTTTAAAGAATGAGACCACTAAACGTCAAGAAACACAACATCTGTTTTTATGTTCATTTTATTTTGGCAGTGAACATCTTAAATTAACTTTTTTCGACAAGCAGAAGGTACAATGTCTACGTATAGGAAACTGGGTGTTTAAAAAAAAAATACGATCAAATATTTATATTATTTATATATACATTTTATATATTAAATTTTTTAGGTGGAAAAGCAAATATTCCATTCAGATACAATATATAAATATATATATATATATATACATACATTTATGTATGTATATATATATATATATATATATATATTTATTTATTTATAAATATAATGTTGAAAGAACAATTCAATTGCAATAAAGGTATTAATGAGATGTCACAAATACTATATAATATTTCTTGCCCTTGCTTAGCAACCTACTGAGTCATAAACTGAAGTAAACGAGATGTGTACTGCTGAATGTTATAATATAATGCATACTTTGTAGGCAATGAGGCTACTTCAGTAAGTATGTTTTATTCTTTATCCTTCAAATTGCGCATATTTTACTGTGCCCCTGAAATTATGACAAGAAGGCTATTGGATGCTATTTATTTTCCAACCAATATATATATATATATAGCATAAGTTAGTCCTGAAGTTTTTTGTTGGGAGTAGTCCTTGTGCTAATTGTGACACTAGAATAGTTCCTTTTCTGTAATTATATATACACACTAATATATTGATTATTTTTTATATAAACTTATGCATGTAAAATTATATGACATACATGTATATATTATATATATATATCTAGATATATCTAGATATATATATCTATATATGTAAACATATTCATCTTTATATATAGAAGTGTATATACATGCGTGTCTAGGCACTTTTTACAATTAAACCAGTACAGGTGGCATCTGCACACTATCTTTCACAGGATGCAATATGCCCCTCACCACTAGGAGCATCCTTTTAGCAATGAAGATGGTAAACTTGTCTCCAGCAACCACAGTGTTTTATCATCCATGTGACATTCCTGGGATAGAAGCACTCTGTGCAGGCAAGAGATGGGGAATGATCTTTGACCTTGAGAAGATGAAGAGTTGGGAGCCCTTGAATGGATTAGAGGAGGAAAGTGCAGGAGGTCTTCACACAGTGATTTTATTCTCTAGAGCGGTGATTCTCTTGGACACAGTTTCAAGTAAAGGTGGAGTTAAAGAAATATAGACTCAAAATAATTTACAGCACTGCAGACTCAATCGTTCATACAATGTGGGATAGCTTAAATGTCAAATGTTGCATTCATCCAAGACAGGTTCTACCAGACATAGGGTCTACAACTAGATTTCTTTTAGACTAAATCTAATGCCTATATTAACTCATGTTGACCATGTCACATGTCCAGCAATATGTCATATGAGTTCTTTGATTTAATTGATCATAAGATCTTCTTGCTAAAAAATGAAATGTTATGTTATCATCTTGTCATCCTCTTCTAAACCTAACCATAAATCTATTAGATGAAAACAGAAAACTTCATATTAGTCTTAAAAGATATTGGGGTCTGTTTATTTACCTAATTTTACCCAAATTTCTTGCAAAAATTGCAATTTTTTCCACATGATTATATAACTAGCTTACTTAATGGGGATTGTTGTCTGGCCATTTTTATCATTCTTGGCCCTGTTAGGTAATAATGGCCTTTGGTATTACTGGAAACAACTACAATTGTATTACTTGTTTTGTATTGCCCTATTAAGAAATTTGGTTTATTCTTATTTGGTGGTATATTTGGGCATATGTAATAGTGTACGAATTTGCCAGAGGTGTGGGGGGCCGGCCGATCTCGGATGATTTTTTTTTAAAAAGCGGCAATCATTTACAAGGCATAGCTTTGCCTTGTAAATGATTGCTGCTTTAAAAAACACTGTTAACGGCTGGCATCCCACAAACTCGGACACTATTACATATGCCCATTTATATGTTACAGTGGTGTTATTTCATTGAAAGGATGAAAATGTCCCTCATATACTGTACAGTACACTCATATCGTATTTTTCTTTTTCCAGTCTTATTATTTCTGTAGCCCACCTATGACAGGAGATTATGTTCACTCGCTTGCATACCTCCCATCTCAAGTGATTCAGAGCTTACTACAAAACAGGAGGAGGGTATATATGGGCGAGTCAGGCAGGTTTGAATACATTGGGGAGGGACTTATTTTGTCCAATTTTGCATGTATAAATGTTGGGAGGTGAGGTCTTGGGTGCAATCCTTTTCAAAGCTTTTCTTTGAACACAAATGATTAATAATTTTTGTTTTTGGACACGAGTTGCATCATCAAGAGTTAGGAGTATGTTCACCAAGATGGTGAAAATTTGCACCTTGGCAAAGCCATGTTGTGCTGCAGGGTCAATTTTAAATAACGTTGACGGATTTACATTAGGATGGAGTAGCATCCTAACATAACTCTAAATCCATACCTCCCAATATTTACAGATGCCAAAACATGCCACAATAATACTGAACTCCAATCTGCCCAAACCCCACTCCAATCTGCCCTAACCGTGCCCATAGCCAACTAAAAATGCATAATTCTCACAGGAATTCTTACTCTTTCAAAAATTGTGTACTAATATAAATCGCAAATAAAATATGTTACTAAATAAATTGTTATATAAACAGAGCCGGCCCTAGGCATATGCAAACTAGGCAATTGCCTATGGCATCTGGTATGCCTAGGGGCACAAGCAGCTTCTGCTGATTAAAATGATATGCAGCATGCCTATATTCTGTGTGTAGCATTTCGTATGCAGACACAGCCACAGTCGCACACAGTATATAGGCATGCTGCATATCATTTTAATCAGCAAAAGCTGCTTGTGCATCCTAACCACTTAGCAATGCAAATAAGATGCATTCTCATAAAAAAATAGGCACCCGACGTTAGCAGAGCTGCCAGTTGACTCACGCCAGGAACTATATGTGTCATTATGTGTATAAGGGCATTAATAATGTGTTACATATGGGTAAGGGGCACTATGTGTGTCATTATGTGTATAAGGGCACTAATAATGTGCGGCATATGTGTAAGGGACATTATCAATGTGCGGCATATGTGTAAGGGAAATTATGTGTATAAAGGCATTAATAAGGGTTGGTATAGTGTGTAAGGCGCATTATGTTTATAAGGACATTAGTAATGTGTGTCATATGTGTAAGGGGCATTACTGTGTGGTATTATGTGTATAAATGCATTACCAATGTGTGGCATTATGTGTATAACGTGCTCTACTGTGTGGTGTAATGTAAAGAAAGGTCACTACTATGTGGTCTAATGTGAATAAAGAGCAATATGGTGTGGTGTAATGTGAATAAGGAGCAATTCAGTGTGATGTAATGTGAAAAAGGGGCACTACTGTGAGGAGTAACGTATATAAGGTAAAGTGGTACTACTGTGTGATGTAATGTGAATAAGGGACACTATCGCATTATAAATTGTGAATAAAGTTGCACTACGGTGAGGCATAAGTTGAATTGGGGTTACTATTGTGTGGCCATGCCCTTTGCCAGCAACAACACATACCTTTTTGGGCTGTGCGCCGAATGTGCGCACTGTTCTTATTTAAATTACAGGGGGTAGGATAACAAAAAAAAGGACTGCTGTGGGTGGGGGGTGATGGTGCTGGGAAAGGGGTGCAGGGTCAGAGGCGGAACCAACGGTGGTGCTAGGGGGCACCAGCCAAAATCTTGCCTAGGGCATCATATTGGTTAGGGCCGGCTCTGTATATAAAAGTGTATTTAATTTGTATGTGTCACCTTAAACAAGCAAATAATAAATAAATGGATCTTTGCTACTTTAAATATAAAACCAATAGGTTTATATATGGCAGAAAGTCACACCAGGCATGTTAAGCAATCAATCAAATTGCACATGTCATGAACTAATGTTATAAAAGACTCATAAATGTTGTTACATAATGAGGAAATCTTATGTTGGCACATTTACACCCATCAGCCAGATTTTCTCCTAACAATAAAGGTCTTCTTGCGATATAAATTAAGAAAGATTTGAGTATGCTAGCCTGAGCTTGATTGGGTAAAGCATACCTCCCAACATTGGGAGAATGCAAATTGGAATGTATTTATGTCTGTTAGTGTATATAGCTTGTAGCTATATCAACATACATATAAAAAAAAGTTGGATGGGGGTTATCTACTAAATATTGGATTCTAATATCTGGTGCTTCTGATCGTGTTAATGCCTGAAATTTTAAATTGCAATGATTTTACTAGCAAAAGACGGCTAGTCAAAGAACTGCACTTTTAAATTTTGTGCATAAACATCATCGGGAGTGTTGGGTTTCAGAGCCTGATGGTTAGCAAATAAACCCCTAAAAGTGAGAAAAGAGATACCAGTAGTGGCTCCTCATACGTGACGTCTGCAGCGGGGAAGCCCGCACCTCCCGCTGCTATGTCTGCAGCCTGCACTTCCTGAGGCTCTGCCCGCACCTGTCACACTGCAGCACTGTGAGGGAATGGGGAATTTAAAAAAAACTGCTTGTGCTTACGCACAAGCGCAGTCAATGTTGGGGGAGTAGAAACCCCCCCCCCCCCCCACAATGTCACGCATGCACACTGGCTTCTAATGCCCAGAGAAGCGCATTACATCTGGCATGGAAACCTGCGCAAGCACACCCACACCCCCCTCAACCCCAACGGCTTCTAGGGACTGCATTGGCTGCATCCCTAGAAGCACATTAGAGCTGACAGACTTCCCGTTGGAAGCCCTATCCACCGATCACAGTTCATACACACTTTATTTATTTTTTTCAAGTACACTATAGGATTTATTTTTAGATGGGAGTGGACAGGTCTGCCTTACATTACACGTATATAACAAGTAATTAACATGCACAGTTTAGACAACGTAACTCTGGGGAACATTTTGGAGAGGCCGGATTTCTTCATGAGGCCTGTCCAAGGGCCCTTGGGACCCACAAAGCCCTTGCCTTGTGGGAAATCCGGGCCTTGGGGAAAGGAGGGAGATAGATGAGTTAAGCTGGGTACACACTAGATCAGTGGTGGCTAACCTTGACACTCCAGCTGTTGTTGAACTACATATCCCAGCATGTCCTGCTACAGTTTTGCTATTTGGCCATGCTAAAACTGATGCAGGGCATGCTGGGATGTGTAGTTCAACAACAGTTGGAGTGTCCAGGTTAGCCATCAAGGCACTAGATGATAAACTGGAAGATGTGTCATTTTTAGATGAATTGGAACGGCAAATTATCCACATCGTCAAGTGTGTATGAACTATTTTGCGCTCCCATTCATTGGAACGATGGGGAATTCACCTGTCAGTGTTTGGAGCTGACTTCCCACCACACTTTTCACAAACCTTAAATGCCTCCCTTTATCTCTGTTCTCTTTCATCTGTGTTCCCTCAGAGAAACAGAGTGGGCACTCATATGGAAGAGAACAGAGACACAGGGCATGATGCTGGAGAGCCATAGGTGGAATGAGTCAGGAGAGACACAAGGAAGGCATGAGGCAGGAGAGACACAGGTGGGGGGCATGAGGCTGGAACAACATAGGGGTTGTTTGAGGTTTGCTACACAGGTTTGCTACCCACTATGATTGGGGGGGGGGGCGTTGTGCATGAAAATTGAGTGATGGTAAAACACAGGTGGGATGATGTAACATGACAGCCAAACTTGCTAGTGTTTGCATATAATCCTGTTCAGATTGGGTATTCCCTTCTACTTTAAGGAGGATTTATTGATTTTAACTACTGTATACTGTTAACTACTCACTTCTACTAGAACTTTTAGACAATCTGTCTAACATAGAAGTTGCACAGCTATTTACAGTATACTACCACACCACGTGTGAACACCACCCACCTGCCTTAAAAATGCTTTGTATACTCAGAACAAATGAATACTTTTAAGTTTCTTGTTGCCCCTTGTTTTCAGCCTATGGAATTTTAAGTGATGGGCTGCTTCCATTTATAAGAAGTTTACATAGAAAATTTGGACAACTAAGGCCAAGCTCCATTCCATTGAGACACATCTCCAGATCCACCCAGATGCCCTCTTTATCCATTCAAACCACTCCCATTTTCTACAGAACCACACCCTTTTTTCAGTAGGCCCTGCAACTTTTGAAAACTTGAAACCTGTACCTTTGCTATGTTGGTTTATAAGCGCCCTGAAAGATGTAGTTAAGTTATAAAAAGGATATTTTTCCTTGTTAATGCTTGGATGAGTTCTTCCACCTTGGTCTGGAACTTGACAATAGCTTCACATTCACAGGGGTTCTCTTCTGGTGATGTAAAAAAGAGAAAATCAATTGGTTATTTTAGTCACTGTCTATGATTACAACTTACAAATGTCTGTATATATCCTGCTTTCAACATGGTTTTCATTTTCTGGCACTTACCGACACAGATTTTCATCTGAAGTTTTTTGCCAATTTCCTTCATGGCCTTGAAATCAGCTGTGTAGAAAGAGTGCTCAGCTACAGGTTCAGAGGCAATCATCCTGAGTTCATCCTCCACAGCGTTGCCCACACCAACAGCATACATCTTGTAACCTGCATAGCATAAAGAATATTTACTTTAAGATTTAAAAAAAAAATATTCTTTACAGCTTCATTGCCACCTAAAGTGGTGCATATTTTCATTCGCCTTTTTTAAAATGACTGCAGAAGAGGGACAACCATTCAGAGCCCACAATGTCCGTGCATGCAGATTCTATTTGGACCTCCTGCTCACCGCTCGCCATTACGATTTTCATTGCTGGGCATGTATATTAGCTAATTTAAAAATAAACAGTCAAAGGACAGACAAAATGATAAAAACAAACCCAAATTTCCACCATTATTCTCATTGTACAGTCAATCTTTTTTGTGGGAAAACAATATAAAAGTGCACTTATGATACCTTGGCAGGATGTAATTAAGTCAGAGTTGGTCGGAGGTGCGGGTTCCCGGCCGAATGTGGACTTTTATTTTTAAAGCGGCAATTATGTATAAGGCATGGTTTTGCCTTATACATGATTGCCGCTTTAAAAAAAGTTGGCATTCAGCCGGAAGCCGCAGCCAACTCGGACTTCATTACATCCAGCCCCTTAGGTTTTTTTTTAATATTGGCAATGAAGTCATACATTAATTTTATGTGCATTTTTACAAATTTATTTATTATCGCGCAAAATACAGGTTGATATAACTTTGCATTATAACAGATGATGGCATTGTCTTACCCAGTTCCTTGGCTTTCAATGCTGCATCATTTATGTAGTCCTGGGAACGACCATCAGTAAAGACAATGCCAACTTTAGATACACCTGGTCTTCCCCCATTGGAGATGGCAAAGGTATTGTCAATTAGATACTTGATGGCTTGACCAGTCATAGTGCCTTTCTCCATGTAGGACATCTTCTTTACAGCCGACTTAATATCCTTCTTGCTGCTATACCTTCCCAAGGGGAATTCTTGCCTTACTGAGCTTGAGTACTGGACAAGACCGACATGTGCCTTGTTGTCGCCAACATCCACAGACTCCACTATCTGATTGATGAATTGTTTGACAAGGTCAAAATTCTCCGGACGTACGCTCTTGGAACCATCAATCAGAAACACCAAATCAATAGCTGAGGCACCACAGGCTAAGTAGGAAAGAGAAATATATATTTCATGACCATAAGCCAGACCTACCTAGCCACACAGCTATGTATTTTGCATAGGCTTGACATAGGTTAGGTGACTGACAAAGGTGTGAGTTTTCACATTCCTTTCTGTATCTATTAGTCAAGTTTTTTCTTTTTTCCTCACCATTGCAGGTCTTTCCATCTTCATTTAATGTATATCCATCCTTGCAGGCACAGGTGTAGGACCCAGGCGCACTGACACAGATCTGTTGACAGTCATGATCTCCAGTAGAGCAGAGGTCAGTCAGTTCTGGGCAAAAACAATTAAGTTTAAAACAAATATATGCGCAAATACAATTTAAAAACTGTATACATAATGTAAATGTATGACATAACAGTTAAAAAAACAACACATAACCTACCACAGAGTGCTTCTTGAAATTTATTGCTTAGCTTCTCAATTACACTGTAGCTCTCCACATAGTCTACATGTTCATCTAGGGGCTCACTGGCAATCTGGCGCAGCGTGGCCATATCAACACGTCCGACCCCAATGGCAAACAACTCCAAATCACTTTGTCGTGCCTTAGCCGAAATATCCTTTACACCATCCTGAGGACGGCCATCAGTTACCACAATAGCCACCTGAAAAATGATTGAGAAATGATAATTTCTATATGTTAAATGACATTGAATATTTCCAGACTTCTTTAATTTAATTTATTTGTACTGACAGTTTACAATGCAAATATTGTGAATAAACAATGACAAGAAATATCATTGTATAGAAGAAAAGTGCAGCTAAGGGGTCGATTTAATTAGACACGCCCTGTGAGTCCATGCAAGTAAGAGTGGCTATATGCCACACTTATGGCAGCTCCAGAGTCACTAGAGCAGCCCCATAGGGCTACGTAAAAAACGCTGTCAGACTGGGGCGAGATTGCGCCACGATGGGGACGAGTTGAGATGACGTTTCTGGCATTTCCACTCCATTGCAATGGCAACTCTCCCAACTTGTGGATGGTTATATTGACCCCATATTAGTAGTACCACCGTTCTCATTGAGAGTGGTAGTCAGAAGACAGATACATGTAGAAACATCAATGAAAATGCTGATGATAGAGGGGTAATGGTCCACAGAATAGGTTTAGTCCAAATATCAGATATGTGTGTAAATAACTATTATTTTAGGTTTTTTTTGTAAGTAATTAGCAATGTGTGCCAATGGTACACTAACAGCTTACCCCAAATACCTGCATAGACTATAGGACAGTGATGGGGAAACTTTGGCACTCCAGCTGCTGTTGAACTACACATCCCAGCATGCCCTGCTACAGTTTTGCTATTTGGCCATGCTAAAACTGTAGCAGGGGATGCTGGGATGTGTAGTTCAACAACAGATGAAGTGCCAAAGGTTCCCCAACACTGCTATAGGACAATAATCAAACACATTTCTATTTGCAATACTGTATGTTTGCAGCTTCTTACCAAGGAAGGTAATTTGCCAGTCCATCACTTTTTATCTGATTTACATACCAGGCTCACACAGCCTAATGTTGGTTTGTGCATTGTGCTATCCTGGCCACACTACCAATGCAAGACTACAAAATGTTACTAGGAGGCTGAATTGCACACTGTCCTATCTGTTCCTGCGTGCGGTCACATACACCCCATATTCATAAAACAGCTTGCATAACTTGTTGCCAACATGTAGATGCTTTGCAAATGTGCTGCTATTAAATGCTATGTATGAGCCTGCATAGCACTGTGCTGTATTATTTATAGACTGGACCTAAGAATGTTGTGTTCATGACAGTTTTCTTTTCTTTTTTAATAACTACAAAGAACACACATATCTGTTATAAATAATCCCAATGGATGGTTAAATTAATATTTCCTGACGATTCATATTTAAAAAATATCTTTGCTACTTAAAACTTTTTCCTGGCATTTGCCATATTACCCCATACTTATATTACTAATAACTGACCTTGTAACTTCACTTATTTGCGACATTCTGTTTTAATGACAGGTGGTGCTTGAAAAAGGCTTTGTGTGTTCCCAAATCCAGTTACACTACCGCCGAGCCCACTTCCTATCGTTTTACTGGCCTAACTGGTAACATCTCTGGCAGGTTCTTGTTGTGCTTTGTCTAAGCTATATTCCTCAACTGAACTAGAGGTAAGCAGACATCACACTCAATAAAATACAGAGATGCTCACAAAATATATCGCTACTTATTTCTGAAATGTAAAAAAATCATAAAGATACCGTACGTGAAAATAACTCTATATATATATTTTTTAATGGTCATGTTAAACTAGTGCCAGTTACATGATTAATGTTAAACTCATTTGGTGTGATTTAAAGTTACAGGCAAACCTAGGAAAAGGTGCAAAATTGAACCTGATCAAGCCATGCAGTGATGTCAGGACAACAGCTGCAATCTACAGGGAGTTCCTACCTCTATGTCTGTATTATTACCCAGTTTGTCTTATCTGTTGTTTCCAATTGTAAAGCGCAATGGAATATGCTGCACTATATATGAAACTGTAAATAAATAACTGTTTTATGCAGGGAAAATAATACCTGCTTTTTCATGTAGCACAGTATTCTACTAGGTATAGTATTTTACTGTGTGGGACTTATGTCTGTAGACACTTTAATATGGAATGAGCCACTTTAATACGGAACACACCCGCTAATTCAAGTGATATATCCCAAAGTAGCGCTAACTTTTAATTTTATGGTTGGCCCATTTGAGTACTGCATTAATATTTATTTATTTGTAGTCCCTGATACAGTTGAGAGATTTGATATGACTGGTGAAAAGTTGTAGTAGCATGGTCATTTAACACTGCTCACCTTCTTGACTCCCGGAGATCTTAGCCGCGCACCTTCAGCCTCACTGAAGGCATGGTTGATGGCATATTGGATGGCAAGGCCTGTCATTGTTCCAGTAGAAAGAGGTTGGACTTTTTTGACTGCCTGGAGGAGAGCAGCCTTCGTCTTGTGTGTTTTGAGGGAGAACTCATTTTTGACAGAGCTGGCATAATTGATGAGACCGACTCTTGTGGCATTAACACCAACATCCAGAGACTCGATGACTTGTGACAAAAAGTGCTTGACCTGTTCAAATTCAGAAGGTCGTACACTACGTGAGCTGTCTATGATGAATACCAGGTCAGAGGGATGAGTCTTGCAATTTGGGCCTTTGTTGGGAGAGAAAGTGAGATGAATTACAAGACTCTGTAAGACTCTCCATTGTATTTTGAGGTCAGTAAAGTGATTACATTTCACAACAGGCTGCAGTAAGGGCATGTATGTTACTAATAAACAGTATTACTAAACATATAGTACATGTCATTATCAGTACTAAAGGGCCCTACACACTTGGCGACATTGATGATAGATATGAACGATAAATCGTTCATATCGTTCAGTGTGTATGCATCAATGATGAACGCAGTCACTCATCGTTGGTCGATCATCGTTTATACATGCAAGCCAATTTGGACAATATAGATGTAATATACTGTCATATCGTCCAAATTGGCTATAGATATCAACCAGTGTGTATGCAAAAATCGTTGAAAAATCGGCCAACGATAATATCGTTGGTCGTCATAATCGCTGAAATCGCCAAGTATGTAGGGCCCTTATATTACTAGTCAATCGTTTGCAATCAGCAAACCAAGCCATTACACTAAGGAGTTACTACTGTATGTATTATGTTATAGTAACATAACAATTTTTGCAGTGCTAAGAATGATAAATATGTACAGATTGATAGTTCCGAGGAGTAAACTACTGTCAATAAAATACCGTAATCTGTTTTTATGCTGCAATATTTTGAAAGCCAACTTTATGTGGGGTTTCCTAGAGGAATAAAGCCTCCTGTTTATTATAACAGTGTCACTAATATATATTTTAGGGTTTTAAACTTGATCATAGAAAAATGGAGCTGTGTCAGTCCTTATGATATTTAATAGTGACTATTGCTTTAGTGTTTTGCATCATTGACTTCTATTGTATACTAAACATTGTAGGCACACTGTGGAAAGCTTGAATTTCGTTTTCATGCTACAGCCTTGACGATGTAATCTCAGTACCTAGTGGGACAAAAGTTATATGATAGACATTCTCATCAGCTGCATGCCTGTGATTTCTAACCAAAAGTGCAATTTTGAAATGGGCAATTTTTCAAGTTGGTAGCGGAAAACTTTCCCTTGGTTGGAAATGTGGGTTTCACATACCAGATACTGCTATAGCTGTTTTACAGGAATTCTGTAGTTTTATATTTTTTAATTGTGTGATAAAAGTAATAGTTAAATAATATCAGCTGTGCTGGCAATAAAATACATTGACATTGTTATAATAAAATCTGCACTATTTGACTGTACATTATTGAGCCATTGTCAATTAAATTATAACTTAAAAGAGTTATATAGATTTCAGGCAGGATGTGTGGGAGAAACATTTGAGAATTCAAGACTCTTCGCTGTCCAACCTTCATACAGTAGCTCTCATACACCTAGATGATGCACATACTGTAGGTCTAGGAACTGATGTATGGAAAATAGACAATCAAATTCATCAGGAAATTTTACTACAGTTTTTTTCTACAACCATTTTGCATTATAGTTATTAGAAATGCTCTAAAATCTTGTTAAATACATTTTTTAGACTTTAATAACTGTCCAGAAAATTATATTTATAGACTTTTCATGTTCCTGAATGTTTTATACTTGAAACAACAGTGTGCAAAGATTTCTGTGGGATACGTTGAAGATAATGTGGTCTATTCATGAAGCAGTGAAAAGAGTGGAGAAGTGAGCCAGTGGAGAAGTTGCCAATGGCAACCAATCAGCTGCTCTGTATAAGTTTATAGAATACACTTGATAAATGTTACTTCAAAGCTGATTGGTTGACATGGACAACTTCTCCACCAGCTTACTGCTTCATGAATAGATCCCAATATCACAAACATATATCAGAAGTATACTCTTAGATTAACAATGCTTGGGTCAGGGGCTTTGTGGATTTATAATAGCACAGCTTTAATAGTTTGTTTCAGGAAATATACAGGACACACCAAACAGAGTTAAGTATCAAGACCCCAAAACCAGCCTTCCAGTCAACCTAAATCCCCTCATAAAAATTAATTGTCATTATCAAAAGAACTTGCATCTAAAATCAATGTTATACAGTTTATATTATAAATATGTCTCTGTGTTGTATCTCCATCTAACCAATATTTTTTATTCAGGTGAGGTCAATAAAACTGGGACCTGGATCCGGATGAAATAGCACCTGAGTTTTGGCGGCCATGCAGGATGCGGCCAAACTATGACCTTTTTTTTTTACAGGGGCAATCATGTACAAGGCTAAACCATGCCTTGTACATGATTGCCCCTTTAAAAATACACCAAACTGAGACGTCATTACATCTGGCTCCTTGTGTTTTTTGTTGGGTCTGTGACAGAAAATGTGTTTTCCCCAGAAAATGTAGCAAAGCATATTTATCTAGGCTACACATAAATTCATACAGTACTTCAAATATCAGATTCACTTTTTGTCATCTTACACATTCTGAATTTCTAGATTTAATTTGTGTCATTTTAAGCAACACTAACAGTTCATTACTGTAAAATGTCAACTATTCACTGAAATCTGCAAATTGTCATAGAGTTGTACATGTCTGTGATTACTCTAGAAAGTGTAATGAATTTCAGATGGCTAAAGTAAGTGTGGATGCAGTGTATGTAAATTAGGGGAGTTTATGAAGCATGTTCAAAAGAAGTAAGCACTCACCCCTTAGCTGCTGCGGAGGTGCCCCCACTGCAACATAACTATAGCAACTGAAGAACAGGAGAGTGGAGAGTAGACACAGAGAGGTCTTCATGATGTCCGGACAGGAGTCAGAAAGTAGAGTGAGAATGATGGAGTGGGTAATTTGTGCTCAAGGTATCTTACCTACACCCTCCAGGCGTACCTCCCAGTTCAGTGACAGAGAGGGGGGTGGAACTGGTGGAGATTGGCTTGAGGGAGGTATATTAGGGGGAGGATGATTAGTGGAAGGATATTTGTCCTTTTTATAATATTGTTTTAAAAAATACTAAACTTAACTCTTTTGCTGTTGGAGTTGTAGCTACTTTACAATTAGAGATAACCTCCAAGTAACTTTACACTATACACAGACTTGGCTGTGGTGGCTGTTCATCTGTCCAGTGCTGAACCTTATGTTGAAGAGTTGGACTGGTTAGGGCTCCCTGGGGACCAGCTGTGGATGCTGACCGCTACTAGTCTAAGAAATGTAAAAGTAGACATGGAATGTCTGAAAGTTGTACTGTGGTTCTCCTAGTAACAGGTTAATCAGGTGAAAGCTACCTAAATGAGATCCTTTCAGTGTGACTTATAAAAGAAGTCCTGTAACTGCAGGGAGGACATAAAGTTCTCTGTTCAGCAGCAGAGCAAATTCCAGGTTCTGCACACAAAGTATCTCCCTAGCAATCTGCGCCACAATTCATTTCTGCTGTGTTACTGTACAATAAAGCACTGCCAGCAAGTCCTACAGCAAATTAGGAAAAAGCATCTGCTATAAGGCGGAACATAACGAGTTAAGAATTAGTTCGGAAACACATTATTTTACTGAATAGATGCAGTGTAGTACTTTACTTTTACTTGACAATCCAAACAAAACACCAACTGTTCATATGTATATACTTTGCTTACAAGACTTCCTTTCAACTCCACTAGCAGTTAAGTCAATCAGTACCTTAAATCAATCTGTACACATTTACCTTTTTACTTCATATAACTACTGCCTATATATAACTGCTGCCCTCTTCATAACAGCTATTTTTCTCACAGTGTAATCCTTGTAAGTAAGCTGTACTTTTAAAATAAAGGTTTAATGTACTGTGGCGTGCCGCAATACAGCAAAGGATATACTTAGTGTGGTGAATGATATATTAGCATTACTCTTTTCAGTTTAGGGTATGGTGAAATCGCAGTGGTCAGTGAAAAATATGAACTGCAAATACTCGGCACATCAATTCCAGCCGTCTGCCATATACAGCCAGATTGGCTGTATATGGCAGAAATTGTCCCACATAACTTACTAATGTCACAATAATGATTCATTCACAGTATAGCCTTACATGCTATCATATAAACTCATAACCAATACTGTGTGTCATATAAATTCACCCTATACTTTCAAGATGTTGATATATATATATATATATATACATATATTTTTTATATATATATATATATATATATATATATATATATAAAAGAACCAGTCAGCAGCACTCCTTATTTGTAACAAAGTATATACTTAGAAATAGCCGGTGCCCTCCATTTGAAGGAGAAATCCTCAATAATATAGCAATGCACAGCGAGCGGCACTCACGGCTTTGGAAAGAAACACAGGAATCCACCTGAGCGTGTCAACGTTTCAAAGTTTATAATCAAACTTTTTCGTCAGGACCTGACGAAAAAGTTTGATTATAAACTTTGAAACGTTGACACGCTCAGGTGGATTCCTGTGTTTCTTTCCAAAGCCGTGAGTGCCGCCCGCTGTGCATTGCTATATACTGTATATTATATATATATATATATATATACTAGTAATACAGTATCTCACATATCCATAACCCCGATCATTTAAATAAGTGGCTCCTATGTATGTAGGCCCTTATTTGTCCCATATTGCCTCCAATAGTCCCTTACCTAACCTCACAACCTGTATACTCAGCCTGACTAATGATGCTTCTTCTACAATGGATGATTTCTTATTTCAAATTACCCACTGCTGCATGGACGTATTTACAGTGGATGCAGGGTGTGCAGTGCACACAGGCTTCTGGGTCTAAGGGGGTGGGGGGGGGGGTGGGGGGGGGGCATATTGCACACCCTTCCCCCATATAAATGATACTTAACTGTCCATCAGCACAATTAGAAAAATACATATTTTGGGTGTGGCCTAGCTGCTGAGGAGTATAGACGTGCCTGAGGAGAGCTCCTGCAGCTAATGATTTTAAAATAAATTCCTCCTGCACTTCGTTGATCTCAGGGGCTGTTTCGTGACTCTCTACCCCCCCCTGAGCTGGCCGGGTGTGTGCTGCGGAGTCGGGGAGCGAAATCAGAGCTCCTGCGGATTGCGGCCTGCTCGAGCCTCCCAGCCCGGGGCCTCGATTTGTGTCCGGTGCCGCCGCTGACCCCCGGGGGCGTGGACCCGCCCGACGGCTGTTCGATCCCCCTATCAGACCTATCACTGCCGCTGTGCACTGCCTGGGGGCTTCTCCGATATCCCGGCCCTGCTTACCGTCCCGAGGGGTGACGAGCTGCGGCCAGCGTGTCCGTCGGGAGAGACGCGCGGCGGCCATCTTGCCGGATCCTCCTGCGGTCTCCCTTCAACCTCTCCGCCTCCCGTCTGCCGAACCGAGCACTGGACGCCCTCCCGCCTCACTGGTGAGTCCTCGAGCGGCCCGCTGTCTGCCGCGGGATCCACGGCCTGTGCACCCTGCTCCCGCGAGCTGCGGCCTGGTGGAACCGGCGGTCCGGGATCCTCGGGCCTGACGCGACCCAGCACTCTGTGCTCTGTGCCTGGGGGAGCCTGCGCTCCTGGGATACGGGACCGAGAACCTCCCTCCCTCCCCTTGACTTAAACTATTGGGCTCCTGCTCCCACTGGGGCCCCGCTACGCGCAGCTGCAGACTGTCCTGGCACCACCATAAACGGGACCAGCGAAGGGGGGGCCATCTCTGTTGGGCCACATTAACAGCCTATCCCCACTTTGATCTAGCCTGGCCTGGAGTGGAGGTCCCTCCCTGTCAACCGCAAATAGTCTCCATTACCTGGGATCTCCTGCTTGGGTCTCCGCGGGCCTCCGAGACGGGATGGGCGCCTGATCCACCTTGCACGTCCCTGGCTGCCCTCTCCACCTACTGTAGCACCCGCTCCTCGGGAGTTTGCACCCGCTTGGCTGTCCCGGGCTCGGTGGCTGGTTGCAGGGATAGTTGCGGACCGTGTTACTGGCGTATGGGCTGTTCCTGCTTCATGTGCTCCCTGCTGGGGTGACCCACACGCTGTTACTGAACCTCTCTAACCACCCGGTGAGCCACATGGGGCTCATGTCTCCCTAATCATAGCGACCACGTAGTGACAGGGGGCCCTGCCGTATATATTGCATTATTCTACTATATTGATACGGAGCTCTGTGTTTATAATGTCTCAAAAAAATCGCAAGAACTCCCAGACACCTAAACCTAGTATCCTTCGTGCCTGGGAGAAAGCTGGCTCTTCTGCCCGGAGCTCGCCGTCAATTGAACAATCCTCTGATTCTGCTGACGTCGCCACCTCCAGTGCCCCACTTACCATTCAGGATATTGTGGCTATTGTTACGAAAACGATCCAGTCTGAGATGAGGGCGGTCTTAACCGAGTTCAGGTCCGAGCTGGCCGACCTGGGCTCCCGCACGGACACACTGGAACGCAAGGTGGATGATGTTTGCCACTTTCAGACGGTGGTTGAACAGGAACTTTTGGACATTCGGGCTGATATGGAAGCGTACAGAGACCACCTAGAGGATGTTGACAATCACAATCGCCGGAACAATATACGAGTTCGCAACATCCCTGAAAGTGTGTCCTCTGACTCTCTCCCCGAGTACCTAGAGAACCTTTTTCTACAACTAGTTCCGGATGTCCCCGAGGCCCTTTTCCAGCTAGACCGTGCCCATAGGGCCCTTCTACATAGACTGCCCCCGACCCAGCCGCCACGTGATGTAATTATACGTTTCCATTACTATGCTACCAAAGAACGAATCATGCTGGCGGCTAGGGGGTCACCGTTGGTCTCTTATGCCGGCTCCCAGTTGCAGCTTTTCCAGGATCTTGCCCCCTCCACCCTCAAAAAGCGCAGAGATCTCGTCCATATAACCAAGGTGCTTCGAGCCCATTCCATTAAATACAAGTGGGGCTTCCCTTTTCAACTGCAGGTTACACAGAATGGGAATGCGTTTGCAGTCAAGACCCCGACGCAAGGAGCTGATTTGCTTAAGACTCTTGGCATTTTTGAGGATCTCCCTGAGTCGATCCGGGATCAGTTGTCGTCCTCTATCTCGGGCCCGAGGGCCCCAGCCCCGGAACGGACTTCTACTTGAACATTCTCAGATACCTCATGACACAGCTTTTGTTAAATGTGATTTCTATTGTTTCTGATCTTTCTCTCATTTCAGTTTGTCTTGTATTCACATTTGTTTTTCATACTCTCCATGTGGCCTGATGGTTGTGACGCCACGGGCGGAACCCTCCACTCGGCAACACGCGATAGTCACCTAGCTTTTTATTTCTAAAGCTCGTTTTCATGTTTGTCTCTGATTAGTTCGGTGTTTGTCTATTTTTATTCATATTATCCCGGTAAGGTTTATGTCTGTTTAATATCTAATATAATTGAATGTTCTCTCCCGCCCCCTCATTATGTTCCTGGTGCTCGCAATGTCCCTATTTGTCTCGATAATGCAACTCTGTTATCCTCCTCTATCCCCCTGTCACTTGGTCGCTTTCACTATACTCTTTTTTCCTCTATGTTTCTCCTCACTTTATTTGCTCTTTTGTTACAAGCCCACACCCCCCACCGAAGGATGCGCCCGGACGGCGCTTATCCTTTCTTTGTTAAACCCGGCCCTTCTACAGGAAAGGGTTTCTCCCTTCTGTATTCTTATACGGACTCTTTTCCCTTTTCTCTCTTTCCCTTCTCCTCCTCTCCTTGTCTCCATCCCCATAGTCGGTTCGGTCCTTTCCCGCCCTCCACTCTGCGTCGCCCGCACCTTTTCCCACCATGACTTTGAACGTTATTTCGGTTAATGCTAACGGCCTTAACTCTCCCACCAAACGAGCCATGGCCATCCAATTATTTAATAGACGAAAGTCTGATATTGTTTTGATCCAGGAGACCCATTTTAAATCCCGCACCCCTCCATGTCTTGCAAACAATTTCCACACGTCTATTATTCAAATATGCCTGCCAAACGTAGGGGCGCCGCCATTATGATTCGTCGAGGCCTCCCCATAACTGTTCATGATACTATCTCGGATCCCCAGGGCCGCTACATTATCCTTTCATGTTCCTATAACCAGGTTCCTCTGGTTTTGGCTTCCATATATGCCCCTAATGCGCAGCAGGGTTCTCTTTTTACAGCCTTCTTTGACAGCCCCTCCCGACTTCCGACAGGCATGACTATAATCGGTGGAGACTGTAATGTTACTATGGACCCCGTCCAGGATAGGTCTCGTCCCGGTGCTACTGCTGCTTCTCCCACCAATCTGGCTAAGCGTCTACAGGCACATTTATCACTTTATAATCTGTATGACGGTTGGAGAACTTTGTATTCCTCAGCAAAGGGTTTTACTCATTACTCCCCACCTCATGATCTCTATACCCGTATTGACTATGTGTTTGTCGACCGAGACACGACCCGTAAACTCCTCAGTGCTCAGACGCTCCCCATCTCCTGGTCAGACCACTCAGCTGTTCTGCTTGAGATTTCATCTCCCTCACCCCCCCCCATCCGATTCTGGCGTTTAAATGAATCTCTCCTACTCAAGAAATGCACTGTTGCTGATATTACCACCGCACTGAATAATTATTATGCAGACAATGCGACCCCAGACATCCCTCCCTCCTTGTTATGGGAGGCACATAAGGCCACCATTCGAGGTCACCTTATAAGCCTCTCGGCTGCTCAAAGGAAAATTGAAGCACAACGGATCCGAGACCTAGAATCGGAACTTGCTGCCCTGACCCTTTTGCATCAACGCCTCCCCAGAAAGAAAACGTATTCCAAACTCCTAGCTATTAAGGGCCTGTTGTCTCAAATTCTGACCAAAAAGGCAGTCAAGGCACTCTTGTGGGCACGCCAGAGGTTCTACGAGAAGTCTGATAAGGCTGATACCTTGCTAGCCCAGAAACTTCGAGCGAAACGCACTCAAAACCGCATTGTCTCTCTACGTTGTGCTGACGGTTCCACCACGTTCGATCCGACACGTATGGCTTCTCAATTTTCGGGACTATTACACATATTTGTACAACCTTCCATCCACCATGGACGCTGACCCTCATCATGTCACTGAACTTCAAGACTATCTATCCTCTTGTAAACTTCCTAAGCTCTCCGAATCGGACGTGTCGAAGCTTAATGCCCCCATCTCTACAGAAGAAATTTCGACAGCCATTCAACAGCTACGCCGCACCGCAGCCCCTGGCCCTGATGGCTTTACTGCTCTGTATTATAAAAAATGTACAACCCCTTTGCTCCCCATGCTTCAATCTCTGTTTAACTCAGTCCTGGACGGGGGTTCATTCGATGCGGCCACCACTAGGACCAATCTTATCCTCATTCCTAAGCCTGATAGGGATCCTTTGGAGATGAAGAAATATCGACCTATCTCGCTTCTAAATGTCGACCTGAAGCTTTTTGCTAAAATCTTGGCTAACAGACTTGCCCCATTTTTGCCTTCCCTCATCCACCCCGACCAGATCGGCTTTATCCCCTGTAGACAGGCTGCAGATAACACCAGGCGTCTCATCGACCTTATCCATCTGGCACAAGATACGTTTCTCTCGACACTGGTGGTGGCCCTTGACGCAGAGAAGGCCTTCGACAGGGTGGCCTGGCCATTCTTACAACAGTTGCTTCTCAATATGGGCTTACATGGGGCCTTTTATAAAGGTGTCACATCGCTATATCAGAATCCCTCAGCCTCCATCTTAATCAATGGCCTGTCCTCCGACCCCCTTCCCATACGAAACGGCACCCGACAAGGTTGTCCCCTTTCCCCCCTGCTTTTCGCCCTCATTATGGAGCCGTTAGCAGCTAGAATTAGACTGAACCGTAATATATCTGGTATCGTGTCGGGAACCCAGAATCATAAAATTGCACTGTATGCCGACGACGTTATCCTTACCCTGACCGACCCTCATGCCTCCCTCCCACATTTGATGGAGGAGATAGCTACATACAGCCGGTTCTCAAATTATAGTATTAACTCGGACAAAACGGAAATCTTGGCCTTGCATGTCGCGGACTCGGATCTTCGGCTCCTACAGGCCTCCTTCCCGTGTACTTGGCAAGCTGATAAACTCAAATACCTGGGCATCTATTTAACTAAGTCCTATTCTGGTCTCTATGCTGCTAATTTTCCCAGGTTACTATCCTCTATTAAACATGACATGACCAATTGGAACAAATATATCCTGTCCTGGTTTGGACGAATGACGGCTGTTAAGATGACTTTACTACCCCGTCTGCTATACCTGTGGCAAACTCTCCCCATCCACGTCCCCACTTCAGTTCTTAAAAATCTTCAGGCTGATCTTACCAAATTTATCTGGGCTGGGAGGAAACCCAGGGTGAAGATGCGAATCCTTCAGAAGCACCGCCTGGCGGGAGGTTTGGGAGTTCCTGACCTCCTTAAATATTATAGAGCTGCTCACCTAACCACGTGTGTCCTTTGGCACGATAATCCTGGACATAGAGTATGGACACATTTGGAGGCTGCCACACTCCAAAAATATTCCCCCTATAGCTTGCTATGGTGTCAGCCGAATCGTCGTCCCCCCGCTTCCTCTCTGTTGCCTACAGTGTGATTTACCCTTTCCATCTGGGACCTTTGTTCTCGGCTTTACCAGCTACGATCCTTCCATCCTCTTCTCACCCCTCTGTGGAACAACCCTGGCTTCCCGCCGGGTGAGAACCATTTAGCATTTGATTCATGGACCAGCAATAATATACTCTTCCTTTTGGACATTGCTCCACTTCATACGTTCCCCACATTTGCTGATCTGCAATCCCGTTTCTCCCTCCCGCACTCAGCATTTTACCAATTCTTACAGATACGTCACTTTTTTACCTCTACCCCTAGACCACCATCCATGGGAGGTAAATCGAGCTTTGAATCTTTGTGTTACACCTGTCGATCAACCAAGGGCTTGCTCTCATCCATATATCAAATTTTGTTAGCTCACAATTTGCCCCTGAAGGAACCACATGAGACGGCTTGGGAGCGGGAGGTGGGTGAAACTCTGACGCCTGAAGACTGGTCTGTTATCAGGCAGGAAATTTCCACGAGCTCCATATCAGTTTGAATTAAAGAAAATGCCTACAAGTTATACTACCGCTGGTACCTGGTGCCTTCACATCTCCATTCAATCTATCCCTCCTGCTCGGATGGATGTTGGCGTCAATGTGGTCAACGCGGAACCCTGCTGCACATTTGGTGGAATTGCCCGCGGATTAAGGGATATTGGACTAGGGTCCATAAACTTATTTTTAACATCCTTGGCCTAGCGGTTCCGATATCACCTCTCTACTCCCTGCTCTCTCGTCCAATTACTCACACTCCCCGCCAACAACAGAAGCTAACTAAGCATATTCTAAATACGGCCAAATGTCAAATTGCGGCTAACTGTAAATCTATATCACCCCCTACAGTTCCTACTACCATAAACGCTATATGGCAAACCTATAGACTAGAACGTATTACTGCGGTACTTCGTGACACCCCAGACAACTTTATTGCCACGTGGTCTCCCTGGACGACATATTTTGGTGCTGAACCTCCGTTAGCTACTATATAATATAATATAATATCCTATTCAATTTGTATTACCCTGACGCACTGTTCCAGCGGTTGGGACCGACCGGCTATCCCCCCCCCCTCCCACCCCCCTCTTTTTCTCTCCCCCTCTTTCGCTCTTTTTCCTATTGCTAAGTTTACTTATTGTTCCTCTCTTGTAGTTTGTATTGTTTCACTGAGAGATATTCCTCTGCCCTTAGCTACGGTTCTTATTTTATGCGCATTGCCACCTCTTCGTGTTTCTTCATGCATAGGCATACCTATTTGTTTGGCCTACCGCACTCCCGCTTTCATCTCCATGCAGATATACTGTTACTGTTATTTAGCTACTGAGTGCGATATGTGCCATTGTTTGATGCCTGTAATCCCTACTTTACGAATATCTTGTTGAATGTTAAAAATCAATAAAAACTTTTTCTCAAAAAAAAGAAAAGAAAAATACATATTTCAATCAAAGGGTGCCCCAACAAAAAGAGTCTACTCAGTGCATACTGTATGTCAGTGAGTGGGGCCTCACACAGAGGGGGGAATTCAAATGTTTGAGAAGTCAGTTGGGTGTCTGTTTTTTCCTATCTAATAGACAGGAAAAAACAGACACCCTACCGACTTTTCAAACATTTGAATTCCCCCCAGAGACTGCACACTGTTCCCTTCCTTTCTCCTTTCTTCCCTTTGCACTGCTGAGATTACTTCCCTTCATAGTGAATTCGGGCCCTCATTCCGAGTTGATCGTTCGCAAGGCGATTTTAGCAGAGTTGCTCACGCTAAGCCGCCGCCTACTGGGAGTGTATCTTAGCATCTTAAAATTGCGAACGATGTATTCGCAATATTGCGATTACAAACTACTTAGCAGTTTCAGAGTAGCTCCACACTTACTCGGCATCTGCGATCAGTTCAGTGCTTGTCGTTCCTGGTTTGACGTCACAAACACACCCAGCGTTCGCCCAGACACTCCTCCGTTTCCCCGGCCACTCCTGCGTTTTTTCCGGAAACGGTAGCGTTTTTTCCCGCACGCCCATAAAACGGCCTGTTTCCGCCCAGTAACACCCATTTCCTGTCAATCACACTACGATCGCCGGAGCGATGAAAAAGCAGTGAGTAAAAATACTATCTCCATTGTAAAATTACTTGGCGCAGTCGCAGTGCGAATATTGCGCATGCGTACTAAGCGGAATTTCACTGCGATGCGATGAAAAATACCGAGCGAACGACTCGGAATGAGGGCCTCTGATCGCTGCATTCGGGGGCAGAACAGTGCATAGATAAGCCATATATTAAAATTTAGATAGGGCCATGTGTTGCTGTTCTCGCTTCTTTGTCCCTCCATAGTGCCCTCAGTAGAGCATGAATGGTCTGGTGCCAATGCCCAGTGCATTGCCGGGTTAAACTCACCACATAGTTGTCGCACCACCTGCCTGCAATCCATAGAATATGGCTTTATTAAATGATAATGGCATATTATTATAGAATGATTAAAAAGGGGAAGATAAAAGTTTTTAGTGGGAATATTATGATCCATTCACAGTACAGCAATGTTGGTTTAGGGAATAATAGAGTGTTCTGTGCGTATAGGAGGAGAATTAATGTAAGCTATGAGCGGACTGTGTATCAGGTTGGTAATCGGGTAAAATAACCTTTTGAGGATAATAATGTTATATCATAAGCTTGGCTAATGAGACGTTTCTTCAGGGAAATGGTAAAGGTTTGGAGTTTAGGGGAAAGCTTTCTTGCAAAAAGGAAGTGATTTAACAGAATGGGTGTAATACCAGGAAAGAGAGCAAGTGGTCTAACTGTTCACTAATGTAGGAAGAAGGGAGGAGGATCTAGTGAAATAAATAGTGTAGGGTAGTTTGATAAGTGGGTTGATAGTGATACACATAATGCTAGTTGTTCAAATCTATTTATAAGCCCATCACAGGTGCATTTAAGGAAGGGGCTAATCACATTCCCCCCCACACACTTAAATAGGGCAGCAAAAAAGAATGACATCTTACATGATAACAGAAATGCAGAGATCTCACATACATTTGCAAACATATGGTAGGCCAGCAATTACGGCTGTGGTGGTCTTAAACTATTTGATAATAGCACCTTACTTTGGGTCAGATGTTTATGGATTTTGAAAATGAGAGCTAACTTACCTGGAGCCACACCAAGAGCCTCCAATTTGGCACTACAAGGATCAGTATACCCTCCAGCTACAGATCCCATATATGCCTTTCAGAATAGTGATACACAGAATGGTAGTTGTTGAAATCAATATATAGCAAGGCTCATCACAAGTATGTGAGGAAGGGGTTAATCTAGACAAGAAAAGATAATCAAATTCCCCCAGCAAAATGGATATGCCAACAAAGACATATATCCTACATGATAATTAAAATGCAGAGATCTCAGCAACATACAGTTGCAAACATTTATAGTCTCAAAACAAAGAACAAAAATGGATTGTGTATTGTCATGGAAGACAGAGTTGTTGCAGCACAATGCAGTGTAAAGTTGTTGCACTGATCTAAAACATCAGCTAAGTCATTGTACCACTTCAAAACTCCCATTTGCTTTCCTTAGATTGACTCAATTAAATTCAGGCATTGAGGCTCTTTCAGGTACGGTCGCAAAGCGGTTATTTTACGCCATTGGTCAATGTTTTTTTACTGCACATGCAACTGAGCCGCAGTGCGCACGCGCAATGAGTGAATTGTGATTGCGGTCACAGCAAGGAATAAGTCGCAAGGTGAGTGACAGGAAGACCGCATTTATGGGGTGGTATGGAGAGTGGTCAGGTAAACGCAGGTGTGTCATGGGCGTTCAGACAACGTTTTGTGGGCGTGCATAATATAGGAGTTGCGATCGTACTTAGCACTTGAGAGTCCTCCGCGTCTCCGGAGAGTAGCTCAACCTGCGTGTTCCCAGAAGCAATCAAGACTCTCCAACATGTCCCAATTTGCAACGATGGTACCAATGTATCAGCAATTTTACGCTGTTGGATGGAAATGATGCGATATCAGTGGGCATCCCTATGCTCAGGTTAGCTTCTGCCCATATTAGAATATAATTGCCATTGCATACGGGAAAAGATAGCAATGGCAGCAGCAAGAACAACCACACCTGAACGAACCTCATTGTCTCCTTTGCATTCAAACATACCCTCGTCTTCCTTCCTCATTCTCAAAAAACGTACAATTGATCCTAACACTCTCTCTTACTACTGCCCCATTTCTCTCTTCCAGTTTGCCTTCAAACTCCTTGAGCACACTGTTTACAACTGCCTTACTGACGTTCTTTCTCACACTCCGTACTTGACCCATTTCAGTCTGGCTTCCATCCTCTCCACTCCATTGAAACTGCCCTCACGAAAGTAAGCAATGACCTCTTTGCTGCAAAATCTAAGGGCCACTGCTCTCTGCTAATTCTTGAGCTTTCTGCTGCTTTTGACACTGTAGACCACCCTCTCCTCCTGCAAATTCTTCACTCACTCGCTCTACATGATACTGCCCTCTCCTGGCTGTCCTCCCACCTCTCTGACCGTTCCTTCTCTGTCTCTTCTCATGACTCCACTTTCGCCCACTAACAGTTGGGGTAAATTTACTAAGAATCGTGTTTGGACGACTTGCATTTTTCTGCGATAAAGCCGTAAATGTACTAAAGACCAATTCACATAGAAGTCGCACATCAAACTCAATTTCACAGACCAAATCACGGTAAATTACCACTGGAACAAACATTGGGGGTCATTCCGAGTTGTTCGCTCGTTGCCAATTTTCGATATGCTGCGATTTGTTGCAAACCGCTTAGTTATTTAACAAAATACTTTGCAGATTTGCTGAGGATTCTGCGGCGCTTTTCAGTCGCACTGCTGTTCGGTAAATGATTGACAGGAAAGGGGCGTTTCTGGGGGGTAACTGAGCGTTTTCCCGGCGTTAGCTAAAAAACGCAGGCGTGTCAGGGAAAAACGCGGGAGTGGCTAGAGAAACGGAGGAGTGGCTGGCCGAACGCAGGGCGTGTTTGTGACGTCAAACCAGGAACTAAACGGACTGAGCTAATCATAATCTGTGAGTAGGTCCGGAGCTACTCAGAAACTGCAAAGAATTATTTAGTAGCAGTTCTGCTAATCTTTTGTTCGCAATTCTGCTAAACTAAGATACACTCCCAGAGGTTGGCGGCCTAGCGTGTGCAATGCTGCTAAAAGCAGCTAGCGAGCGAACAACTCGGAATGAGGGCCATTGTCAAAATAACATTAGTACTGATGTACATCGCAAATTTATTAAGAATTGCTTTGTGAGATGACTCAAAATTGCATCAAAATTACACCTCTAAGCACCAAATCAATGAACTTGCTTTTAACAAGCGTAATTTCTGTGAAGCCTGCACGGTTCCCCCACATTTCCAGGACTAGCACCAGGCTCTTACTAGCAGGGGGAGGGGGTAATGCCATAGCCAGGGGACACACTTGACGAGGTCCCGGCCAAAGTATTCATCCCACCCAACTATTCACCCCAGCCCTGGGATCCCTCAGAAAGTGGGGGTTTCCCCCCAATAATGGCATCCCCTCTCCCAAGGATCCCCCAAGGCTAGGAGAAACCTGGGGCTGTCCCCGTCCCCTGGGTGGTGGGTGTCGACTTGATAGGAGTTGTAAAAAAGAAATACATATTGTCTTTCTCTTACGTCCTAGAGGATGCTGGGGACTCCGTAAGGACCATGGGGTATAGACGTGCTCCGCAGGAGACATGGGCACTCTAAGACTTTAGATGGGTGTGAACTGGCTCCTCCCTCTATGCCCCTCCTCCAGACCCCAGTTAGATCCTGTGCCCAGAGGAGACTGGATGCACTACAGGGGAGCTCTACTGAGTTTCTCTGAAAAGACTTTTGTTAGGCTTTTTTTTTTCAGGGAGCACTGTTGGCAACAGGCTCCCTGCTTCTTGTGACTGAGGGGAGAGCAGCAAACCCACTTTCCTGGACTGATGGGCTTTGCTTCTGGACACCATTAGCTCCAGAGGGTCGGAACACAAGTGTCGTCTTTGCTGTTCGTCCCAGAGCCGCGCCGCCGTCCTCCTCACAGAGCCAGAAGATTGAAGCCGGGTAAGTATAGGAAGCAAGAAGACTTCAAAGGCGGGCAGAAGACTTCAGATCTTCATGAGGTACCGCGCAGCGGTCGCGATGCGCGCCATTGCTCCCACAACACACACAGGCACAGCAAGGGTGCAGGGCGCAGGGGGGACGCCCTGGGCAGCAAATTTTTACCTCACATAAGACTGGCACACGTATATAGATACTGCGGAGGCAGTATATAAGAAATCCCCTGCCAGTATAATAAAAATAGCGGGACCAAAGCCCGCCGGCGAGGGGGCGGGGCTTGATCTTCCAGCACTAACCAGAGCCATTTTCTCCACAGCATGCTGCAGAGAAGCTGCTCCCGGACTCTCTCCTGCTGAACAAGTAACAGGGGGCAAAAACGAGGTGGGGGCACATTTATTTGGTGTTAATTCTATATATAAATCGCTGTACAGGCTGGGACTTAGTTTCAGTATCTAGTGGCGCTGGGTGTGTGCTGGCATACTCTCTCTCTGTCTCTCCAAAGGGCCTTATTGTGGGTCTGTCCCCATATTCATATATCCCAGTGTGTGTGGGGGTGTCAGTACGTGTGTGTCGCCATGTCTGAAGCGGAAGGCTCGTCTAGGGAGGAAGCAGAGCAGGTGATGGTGGTGTCTCCGTCGGCACAGCCGACACCTGATTGGTTGGACATGTGGAATGTTTTAAATGCTATTGTGGCTTTATTACATAAGAGATTGGATAAAGCAGAGTCCAAGGACAAAGCAGGGAGTCAATCCATGGCTGTTACTGTGTCACAAGACCCTTCAGGGTCCCATAAACGTCCCTTTTCCCAGATAGCAGACACTGATACCGACACGGATTCCGACTCCAGTGTCGACTATGATGATGCAAGGTTGCACCCAGGAGTGGCCAAGAGTATTCAATATATGATTATTGCAATAAAAGATGTTTTGCATATCACAGAGGACCCCTCTGTCCCTGACACGAGGGTCTGCATGTTTAAGGAAAAGAAACCTGAGGTAATGTTTTCCCCCATCTCATGAGCTGAACGCTTTATTTGAAAAGGCTTGGGAAACTCCAGACAAGAGACTGCAGGTTCCCAAGAGAATTATTATGGCGTATCCTTTCCCCTCAAAGGACAGGGTACGGTGGGAATCCTCGCCCACGGTGGACAAGGCCTTGACGCGCTTGTCCAATAAGCTTGCACTACCGTCCCCGGACACGGCGGCCCTAAAGGATCCTGCGGATCGCAGGCAGAAAACTACCTTAAAATCAATTTATGCGACTACAGGAGCCCTGCTCAGACCTGCAGTAGCGTCAGCATGGGTGGGTAGCGCAATCGCAGCTTGGGCAGATAACTTGTCATCTGACATTGACACCCTAGATAAAGATAGTATTTTGTTGACCTTAGGTCACATCAAGGACGCAGCGTTATATATGAGAGAGGCTGCGAGAGATATTGGGCTTTTGGGTTCAAGAGCCAATGCCATGGCAGTTTCTGCTAGAAGGTCCCTGTGGACCCGTCAATGGACAGGTGATGCTGACTCAAAGAGACATATGGAGGCTTTTCCTTACAAAGGTGAAGTTTTATTTGGGGAGGGCCTCGCGGACCTGGTTTCCACCGCTACCGCGGGTAACTCTTCTTTTTTGCCTTACGTTCCCCCACAGCAGAAGAAAACACCTCAATACCTGATGCAGTCCTTTTGGTCTCATAAGTTCAGAAAGGGGCGTGGCTCTTCCTTTCTTGCCAGAGGTAGAGGGAAAAGAACACCAGCTACGGCTAGTTCCCAGGACCAAAAATCCTCCCCGGCCTCTACAAAATCCACCGCATGACGCTGGGGCTCCGCTGCAGTAGTCCACACCGGTGGGGGCACGTCTTCGACTCTTCAGCCAAGTCTGGGTTCAGGCGGATTTGGATCCTTGGGTGGTCGAAATTGTATCCCAAGGCTATAGCTGGAGTTCGAAGATGTGCCTCCACACCGATTTTTCAAATCGGCCTTGCCAGCTTCTCCCCCAGAGAGGGAAATAGTTTCAGCTGCCATACAAAAGCTGTGTCAACAGCAAGTGATTATCAGGGTTCCCCTAGTGCAACAGGGGAAAGGGTTTTATTCAACCCTATTTGTGGTCCCGAAGCCGGATGGCTCGGTCAGACCAATTCTGAATCTAAAATCCCTAAACCTATATTTGAAGAGGTTCAAATTCAAGATGGAATCTCTCCGGGCAGTGATCTCCAGCCTAGAAGGGGGGGATTTTATGGTGTCACTAGACATAAAGGATGCATACCGTTATGTCCCCATATATCCTCCTCATCAGGTGTACCTGAGATTCGCTGTACAGGATTGTCATTACCAGTTTCAGATGTTACCTTTTGGGCTTTCCATGGCCCCGAGAATTTTCACCAAGGTAATGGCGGAAATGATGGTGCTCCTGCGCAAGCAGGGGGTCACAATTATCCCATACTTGGACGATCTCCTGATAAAGGCAAGATCAAGAGATCAGTTACTAAAAAGCGTGTCTCTCTCCCTGAGAGTACTACAACAACACGGCTGGATTCTAAATCTACCAAAGTCGCAGTTGGTTCCGACAACTCAGCTGTCATTTTTGGGCATGATTCTGGACATGGAAAAAAAGGAGGGTTTTTCTCCCAATGGAAAAAGCCCAGGAACTCCAGAACATGGTCAAGGACCTGCTGAAACCAAAAAGAGTGTCAGTTCATCAATGCACTCGAGTATTGGGAAAGATGGTGGCGGCCTACGAGGCCATTCCGTTCGGCAGGTTCCATGTGAGAACTTTTCAGTGGGACCTTCTGGACAAGTGGTCAGGGTCCCATCTACAGATGCATCGGAGGATAAGCCTGTCCCCCAGGGCCAGGGTCTCTCTACTGTGGTGGCTCCAGAGTGCTCACCTTCTAGAGGGTCGCAGGTTCGGCATTCAAGATTGGGTTCTTGTGACCACGGACGCAAGCCTCCGAGGATGGGGAGCAGTCACACAAGGAAAAATTTTTCAGGGAATATGGTCAAGCCAGGGGGCTTGTCTACACATCAATGTGCTGGAATTAAGGGCCATATACAACGGCTTGCAACAGGTGGAGAATCTTCTTCGCAACCTACCCGTTCTGATCCAGTCAGACAACGTCACAGCCGTGGCGCATGTAAACCGCCAGGGTGGGACAAGGAGCAGAGCAGGAATGGCAGAAGCCACCAGGATTCTTCACTGGGCGGAAAATCATGTAAGCGCTCTGTCAGCGGTCTTCATTCCGGGAGTAGCCAATTGGGAGGCAGACTTCCTCAGCAGGCACGATCTCCATCCAGGAGAGTGGGGACTTCATCAAGAGGTCTTTGCAGAGGTAACAAGTCGTTGGGGACTTCCTCAAATAGACATGATGGCATCACGCCTCAACAGAAAGCGTCGGACGTATTGTTCCAGGTCGAGGGACCCTCAGGCAGTGGCGGTGGATGCCCTGGTGACACCGTGGGTGTTTCAGTCAGTCTATGTGTTCCTTCCACTTCCACTTATCTCAAAAATATTGAGAATCATAAGACGAACAAGAGTGCAGACAATACTCATTGTCCCAGATTGGCCTCGAAGGGCCTGGTATTCAGATCTTCAGTAAATGATCACAGAAGATCTGTGGCCTCTTCCTCCCAGGGAGGACATGTTGCAACAGGGGCCCTGTGTGTTCCAAGACTTACCGCGGTTACGTTTGACGGCATGGCGGTTGAACACCAAATCCTAGCTAGGAAAGGTATTTCGGGAGAAGTCATCCCTACTCTAATCAAAGCTCGGAAGGAGGTAACGGCGAAGCACTATCACCGTATCTGGAGGAAATACGTATCTTAATGTGAAGCCAAGAATGCTCCTACGGAAGATTTTCAGCAGGGTAATTTTCTCCATTTTCTACAGACAGGAGTAGATATGGGCCTTAAGTTAGGGTCCATTAAGGTGCAGATTTCAGCCTTATCTATATTTTTTCAGAAGGAATTGGCCTCTCTTCCAGAAGTGCAGACTTTTGTAAAGGGAGTGCTGCACATCCAGCCTCCTTTTGTGCCCCCAGTGGCACCGTGAGACCTTAACGTGGTGTTACAGTTCCTTAAATCACACTGGTTTGAACCTCTTCAAACAGTTGAATTAAAATTTCTCACTTGGAAAGTGGTCATGTTGTTGGCATTGGCATCTGCGAGGCGGGTTTCTGAATTGGCGGCTTTGTCTCACAAGAGCCCCTATCTGATTTTCCATGTGGATCGAGCAGAGTTGAGGACTCGTCCTCAATTTCTGCCTAAAGTGGTTTCGTCGTTTCATATGAACCAACCTATTGTGGTGCCTGTGGCTACGCGTGACGTGGAGGATTCCAAGTCACTTGATGTAGTCAGGGCCTTAAAAATGTATGTAGCCAGGACGGCTCGGGTTAGGAAAACAGAGGCACTGTTTGTCCTGTATGCAGCCAACAAGGTTTGCGCTCCTGCTTCTAAGCAGACTATTGCTCGCTGGATCTGTAACACGATTCAGCAGGCTCATTCTACGGCTGGATTGCCGTTACAAATTCGGTAAAGGCCCATTCCACTAGGAAGGTGGGCTCTTCTTGGGCGGCTGCCCGAGGCGTCTCGGCATTACAGCTTTGCCGAGCAGCTACTTGGTCGGGTCCAAACACTTTAGCAAAATTCTACAAGTTTGATACCCTGGCTGATGAGGACCTCATGTTTGCCTAATCGGTGCTGCAGAGTCATCCGCACTCTCCCGCCCGGTCTGGAGCTTTGGTATAAACCCCATGGTCCTTACGGAGTCCCCAGCATCCTCTAGGACGTAATAGAAAATAAGATTTTAAATCTACCGGTAAATCTTTTTCTCCTAGTCCGTAGAGGATGCTGGGCGCTCGTCCCAGTGCGGACAAATTCTGCAAGGCTTGTATATAGTTGTTGCTTACATAAGGCTTATGTTACAGTTGAGATCAGTCTCTGGCTGATGCTGTTTTGTTCATACTGTTAACTGGTTTAGTATATACCATGTTGTACGGTGTGTATGGTGTGGGCTGGTATGTATCTCGCCCTTAGATTAACAAAAATCCTTTCCTCGTACTGTCTGTCTCCTCTGGGCACAGTTATCAGGCAAGGTAGCATGCCGCTCAAAATACAATAGTTTAAGCATAACGTTTTTTAACTCAGCCAGGGACGGTGCGGTACGATGAATCCAATGATTGAATATCATCTTTTTCGCTGCAGTCACCAGGATTGTGAGGAGTGAAATGAGGGAAGGATCAAGCCCCATCGACACCCAATTAGTAAAGTTGGCATGTAATAATGCCAAGGGATCTAACGATAGATTCATCGCAAATGAGGACCTAAGGAAATATAATAGCTTATACCAGAATTTTTTGATTTTTCTACATTCCCAAAAGTTATGTATGAATGAAGCAGAGGGAGCACCACACTTTAAGCATTTACCAGTTTCATCAGGTACATAGTATTTTCGCTGTGCTTGTGAAATATAGGCTCTATGAAGCACTTTAGCATGAACGTCTTGCAAAGATGAGGAACCTACAATCTGCATGGTTTTATCATAATATCGAAAAATCATATCTCCATTTTCAATCACAGGAACTTCTCTCAGCCACTTATCAATTGTCGGTAGCAATAGAGTCGTACTAGATTGGGCAAGAAGTTCTAAATAAAGAAACCGAGTTCTATATACCTGTGTTTTGAAAATAGTAAGTAAATGTAGTATAGGGTCAATGTCAGTAACATTGGGCATAGCAGCAGGTAATGTGGTAATGAAATGTCTCATCTGAAGATAAGCATAAAAGTGGAGGGAAGTCAAACCATATCGATTTTGTAAATATACAAAGGAACTCACACGTCCTCCCGTGTCAAACACATCTGCTACTGATCTGATCCCTTTCAATTTTAGTCTGAGAAAAATTGGATTATCCAAACCCGGTGTAAAAAGTGGATTACCCCAGAAGGGGATAAATCTAGAGGTTCCAGGGTGTCTCCCTAGGTTCTTATTAATAGAATTCCAAGAGAGGTATGTATCATAAAATAAAGGGTTGTATCGATGGTGGGATCTTAGATTTTGGCGTATGGAGTAATGCTCCCGGGGAGTAAGGGGATAACAGGGCACAATCTAGATCATAGTAAGTAAAACCATCTCGTTCCAAAAACCAATCAGTTACATATCGAAAAAAGAATGTGAGGGAATAACTCTGAAGATCTGGCAAGCCAAATCCCCCATTCGTGCGAGGGGCACATTGTTTCTGACGAGCAATTCTAGGTTTCTTTTGGTGCCAAATAAACTTCTGAAACAGTGTAGATAAAGTGTGAAAGTCAGTATTTGTGAGTTTAATGGGGAGTAGTTGCATAGTGTAGGAGAGTTTAGGAAAAATTATTGACTTAAGAATTGCAATTCGTCCTAATAATGACAGTGGTAATATCATCCAGCTGTCCAGTAATTTAGAAATGGCAGCTATAAGTGGAGTGAAGTTAATACTATATAATTGAGAAAGGTGAGTTGGAATGTGTATCCCAAGGTATTTGAATTTATGGGAGACCAATCTGATAGACTGCAGCGAAGAATCTGAGGCTAGGAAGGTAGTATCACCCACTAAGAGCAATAATTCCGACTACTCAACGTTGACCTTGTATCCAGAGAATTTGATAAAACTGGAGAGAATCTGAAACACTACAGGTAATGACCGAGGCGGGTCAGACAGGAATAGCAACATGTCGTCAGCAAATAAAGCAACACGAAGGTCTATGCTGCCAACTGCGATACCCCTGAACAGAGGGGACTGTCGTAGTGCGATCGCCAATGGTTCCAGGGCTATTGCAAATAATAGGGGGGACAGGGGGCATCCCTGTCGGGTCCCACGCTGTACCTCAAAAGGGGAGGATAGATAACCATTACAAGAGATCTGGGAGTTCGGGGCAATGTAGAGTGTTCGAATATAAAAAGAAATTTGGATGGTATACCGAAACATGCCATTGAGTCAAAAAGGTGGGGCCAGAGAACCAAATCAAAGGCCTTTTCGGCGTCCAGGGACAATATGGCCCTGGAGACTGGAGTATCACGGGTATGAGTGTCGTAGATGGCCGACAGCACTTTGCGGATATTTACCACCGAATTTCTACCCAGGATGAATCCCGTCTGGTCAGGGTGTATCACAGCCGGCAGGACCCGCCTCAATCTATCAGCTAAAACTTAGTAAGTAATTTATAGTCAATCTTGAGAAGTGAGATTGGCCTGTAGGAGGCTGGGTTGCTAAGGTCCCTACCTGGCTTAGGGAGTAATTTAACCACAGCAGAATTGAAATATAATGGCATAAGGTCATGTTCCAAAATATAATTAAAAAGCGTGGTCAGAAATGGCGTTATCCTAGGAGAAAGCTATTTGTAGTAGTCTGCAGTGAGGCCATCAGGGCCCGGGGATTTGCCTATTTTTAATTTTGAAATGGCTCTCTGAACGTCTTGTTCTGTAATTGTCGCAGTCAGCAATTCTTTATATTGTTGAGGCAGTTGGGGGATAGGTAAATCTTCCCAGAATTGTGGGTCTGTAGTGGTATCTATAGGCGGTGCAGAATATAATGTGTTATAATAATCCTGCATTGTACTTGCTATTTGTTTACTGGAAGTAGTAATAGTGCCATCATTCAATTTGAGAGGGTGAATTACAGCAGGGGGGTTCTGGCCTTTTAATAAATTGGTGAGTAGCTTGCCAGGTTTGTTACCAAATGTAAAAAATCTATAATCCTTTTGAAAGGAGTAGGAGGCTTCTATATTAGTGAACAAGGCATCATAGTGAGATTTCGCAGCTAGATAAGCCGCTTTATGTGGTTGGGTAGGCATATGTTGGAAAGTCTGAAAAGTGTCAGTCAACACACGTTGAGCTTCTAGATAGTCAGCCGCTTGTATTTTTCTCTGAGCTGTGACATATGAAATTATGTTACCTCTAACAACAGCTTTAGACACCTGCCAAAATAGTAAGGGGTTTTCTGTGGCTGAAGATAAATTATTTAAACAGTAATCCTCCCAAAACCCTTCGACCTTGCCTCTAAATTTCAAGGAGGTGGAGAGATTAGACGGATATCGCCAGATCTTGCAGGGTCCTTTGTCTATGGCCGTGTGGAGAGTGAACCAGGGGCGGAACTACTGGCGGGGCAGGCAGTGCATTGCACTGGGGCCCCGCCGCACTCAGGGGCCCACAGCCGCCGGCCGGCATTTAGAACAGATTGACATGCGGACGAGAGTCCGCATGTCAATCTGCGTTCTCCTCTCCCTCCTTGCTGCTCCCCTGCTCCCCCGGCCCCCCCCCCCCCCTATGTGTTGGAGGGACACGAGCGCATCGCGCGTCTCTCTGTGTCCCTCCTGGCTCTCCCCCGGCCGCTCTAAGGAAGCATGTGCCGTTCGTGAGCTCTGATTGGCTCACGAACGGCACATGCTTCATTAGACCAGCGGGGGAGAGCCAGGAGGGACACAGGAGAGACGCGCGATGCGCTCGTGTCCCTCCAACACATAGGGGGGGGAGGGGGGACCGGGGGAGCAGGCACTGGGGGGACAGATCTGGCACTGGGGACATATACCTGGCACTGGGGGGACAGATCTGGCACTGGGGACATATACCTGGCACTGGGGGGACAGATCTGGCACTGGGGACATATACCTGGCACTGGGGGGACAGATCTGGCACTGGGGACATATACCTTGCACTGGGGGGGCATATACCCGGCACTGAGGGCATGTACCTGGCACTGGGGGCATATACCTGGCACTGGGGGGGAATATCTGGCACTGTGGGAGAATATCTGGCACTGGGGGGGCATATACCCGGCACTGGGGGCATATACCTGGCACTGGGGGGGAATATCTGGCACTGGGGGCATATACCTGGCACTGGGGGGGAATATCTGGCACTGTGGGAGAATATCTGGCACTGGGGGGGCATATACCAGGCACTGGGAGCATATAACTGGCACTGGGGGAGCATGTACCTGGCACTGGGGGCATATACCTGGCACTGGGGGGGAATATCTGGCACTGTGGGAGAATATCTGGCACTGGGGGGGCATATACCCGGCACTGGGGGCATATACCTGGCACTGGGGGGGAATATCTGGCACTGGGGGCATATACCTGGCACTGGGGGGGAATATCTGGCACTGTGGGAGAATATCTGGCACTGGGGGGGCATATACCCGGCACTGGGGGCATATACCTGGCACTGGGGGGGAAGCAGGCACTGGGGGGGAATATCTGGCACTGGGGGCATATACCTGGCACTGGGGGCATATAACTGGCACTGGGGGGGCATGTACCTGGCACTGGGGGCATATACCTGGCACTGGGGGGGAATATCTGGCACTGTGGGAGAATATCTGGCACTGGGTGCATATACCTGGCACTGTGGGGGAATATCTGGCACTGGGAGCATATGTGGCACTGGGAGCACGGCCCTAGCAACAAGCACTACCCACTAGCAACGAGCATGACACCCAGTGCATGAAACCCCTGGCAACGAGCATGACATCCTGGCACTGTGCATGGAACCAAGTGCATGAAACCCCTGGCAACAAGCAGGTAATTTCTTTTTTTATTTGTTGGGACTGCCTGCCGCAATGTGTAAAAAGGGGGGACTGCCTGCCGCTATGTATAAAAATGGGGAATCTGCATGCCGCAATGTAAAAATGGGGAATCTGCCTGCCGCTATGTGTAAAAAGGTAGAATCTGCCTGCCGTAATGTGTAAAAAGGGCACGCTATCTGCCGTTATGTGTAAAAGTGTATGGTGTCTGCCGTAATGTGTAAAATGGGGACGCTGTCTGCCGTAATGTGTAAAATGGGGACGCTGCCTGCCGTAATGTGTAAAAAGTGCACGCTGTCTGCCGCTATGTGTAACGAGGGCACGCTGTCTGCCGCTATGTGTAACGAGGGCACGCTGTCTGCCATTGTGTAAAAAGTGTATGCTGTCTGCCGCTATGTGTAACGAGGGCACGCTGTCTGCCGTTATGTGTAAAAAGTGCACGCTGTCTGCCGTTATGTGTAAAAAGGGGAATCTGTTCGCTGTAAGGAGTAAAAGGGTCTCTACCTGGTGTAGTGGTGCTACTGTGCGGCGTAATTTGAAGAATGGAGACTACTGTGCACCGTTTTATGAATTGGTATTATTTTGTGGACACACCCCTTCCCCACGAAGCCACGCCACTATGTATTTTTGTGCGCGCGCCTACGGCGCGCACTGCCCATGGGGTGTACTTGGATGGGGGGCCCAAAGCATTTTGTTGCACCTGGGCCCACCGCTTGCTTGTTCCGCCACTGGAGTGAACCATTGCAGTGCATGATCTGATAAGCAAATCGGCTCGAGTTCTGCCGCCGATACTCTGGGGAATAATGAGGCAGATAAAAACATGTAGTCAATTCTGTAAAGCGTCTCATGGGCTGCAGAAAGACAGGAGAACTCTCTATCTATGGAATGATGAGTGCACCAAATGTCTAAGAGTTGTAACCGTCTGAGAAACATAGGGGTACCAAATTTCGGTAATTGGCCACCTTTCTGTTTGGGTGTTTGCCTGTCTAGGTACGGGGATGTAATTAAATTAAAATCACCGCACACCACTTGTGGTATATTTGAGTATGGCTGTAATACTAACAATAACATCTGGAAAAAGGGTTTTGAATACTGATTAGTAGAGATGAGCGAGGTTCGGTTTTACTCGGTTCTCAAAACGGCATCTTATTGGCTATCCAAAACACGTGACATCCGAACCCGCTCATCACTACTGATTAGGGGAATAGATATTGCAAAAAAGAAAATGTTGCTGTGCAAGGGAAAGCTCACATAAAACATATCTGCCTTCAGGATCTATCACAGTATGGATTAGGTCTATGGAAAGCTGCGTCTTCACTAGAATAATGACCCCTCTGTTTTTTGAATTATATAAAGCAGACGTCAAAACTTTCCAATGCATAGTGTTTAACTTCAAAACTTCTTGAGATACTAGGTGGGATTCTTGTAAAAAAGGCAATGTCAAGTTTCATCTTAGTTCAGTACAGTAGAATTTTCTTACGTTTGCAGGGGGAGTTTATGCCCCCTACATTCCACGAATCTATATGTAATGTGGCCATGTCAACATATATGGTAGTAATCTAATAACCCAGATTGCTTGAGGGGAGTATGAACACAAAGGGAAGGAGGGGGTAAGGTGAAAACATGAGGGTTAACAGACAGGGGTAAATAACAGAAATAAGAGAGTAAAGAAAAAATCTCCATTGGTGTCGACTTCCGTAGAACAAAACCGGTAGGAGCAAACTCCAAAAAACATACAGAGATGCTCCCAACACACCAGACTCATAACGTAAACAAAGCAGAAATAACAGCAAAAATAAACAAACATGAAATGCAAAGGCCTGCTGAGACCAAAATCAATAACCGCCTCACCCCCGGGGAGGAAGAGAAGAACAGCATGAATACGTTAACATATCAATGTGTAGAGATGTGCCCTGTGGGCACATCTGTGGTGTTGTCCCTAGCTGGGGACAGCGCTGGGGCAGCTTGTCTGTCCCCAGCGCTGGGTGCATGGCGGCGGGTGTCCGGTGCAGGGATTACCCTTTTCCCTGCACCGGACCAGAGGCATTCGAATCTTGGCGCCCTCCGGGAGCCAATCGCGGCTCCCGGAGCGGCAGCCAATCAGAGAGGGACGCGGCGAGCCAATCGGCGCTCGCCGCGTCATAGGCCCCGCCCCCGGCGTCTGACGTCAGACGCCGGGCGGGAGCCTGAAGGAAAGGCCGCGCCGAAGAGCGGCGAAGAAGACAGGCGGGAGCGGAGGTCAGCGCGCGCGCGGAAGAGCGCGAGGAGAAGGCCAGCGGTCGGGCTCCAGGAAGAAGATGTCGCTGGCTAGGACGGGTCAGCGGCAGAAGACGGTGCCGGAGGCCCCCGGATTAGGTGAGGCCTCAGTGAGGCTATCCTTCCCCCTCCCCTTTTCCTCCGTCGACCACCAGGGACGGGCATTAGGCCCGAGGGCACAATTCAGGCACTAGGCCTGGGGCGCAGATAGGAGTTTGGGGTCACTATTTTATTAGGTGGTTTGGGCATTAGGCCCAAGCCACCCTCCCTGTGGCACTGTTAGGCGGGCATTAGGCCCGGGGGTGTATTTTGGCCGATTAGGGATACGATAAGGTGACCTTAGGCACAAGGCCCAGGTCACCCAACGGGCAGCAAGTTAGGCGGGCGCTAGGCCCGTGGGCGAAGTCAGGCCTCCGGCCTGTGTGCAGTTAGGGGGCGCTAGGCCCAGTGAATCAGTGTTTCCTCGAGGTGAGTACAGGTGGCCCTGGGCGCTAGGCCCAGGCCACCCTGAGGTATTTAGGTGGGTAGGCCGTGCGGCGCCCACCCCCTTCCAGCGGCAGGTAGGGATTTAAAGGGACCGTGCCGTCGCTTGCATTGTGTATCGTGATGTATGTTACCGTGCGGGGCAAAGTGTGAGCTTGTTAAGTGTGTTTAGTTTTGTTGCACCACACCCACAGAGCTAGTTCGAGGGCTCTGCCGTTGTAGTTAGTATAGGGTGTGACACTAGGTTAGAGTTAGGCCCCGCACGGCTGTTTGCTTGTTTGTTTACCTCCTTACAGGGACCTGTAAGAGAAGAAGACGTTCGCAGTGCGAAACTGACGGTGAGTAACATCTGTGTGCGTTTGTCCCTTGTCTGTCCCCGAGCGCCGGAATCGGGATTGCTCACGGACGTGAGAATCCTTTTCATCACACTACGTGCGAGAGCGCGAGTGTGTGAAATCTGGGTGGCTGAGGCTTTGTGCCGGTGATGACCATTCACCCAACCGGTGCAGGTCACGGTCACCCCTGGGGTATCCCCTGTTCCAGTGGAAGAAGGGTCGATACCCCCTTTAAGGTAAATTATTCTCTCCTCAGCTCGGTCGTCGGTCAGCTCCGAGAGGGAATCGCCGTGTCCGGATCCGACTGAAGATTTCCAGGTCCGTTGGAGGTTCCGGTACCTGAAGGTGAGAGAGAGCGGCGCCTGGTGAGTACCGAGTCTACACCTGCACGGCAGCAGGCACCACCACACCGCAGCCGCACCTCTCACAAATGTATCAATGACATAGGTGAAACAGCATGAAAAATGAGTAAGTAGGTAATAGCATGCACAATGGGAGAATATCTATCAACCACCAAACTATAAATCTAAAAATCTCAGAAATAGGTGGTAACGGTGAGGAAATGCTGAGTGCTGCAATTAGTCCTTATCTGGGGCATGCAGGTCAGCGAGGTAAGATTCGGCATCGGCTACCGTAGTAAAGTCCACATAAGAAGAGCCATTATACAGGCAGAGCCTGGCTGGGTATAGCAACGCAAACTTTTTCCCCTGCTGTATCAATTGCGAGCAGAGTGGGGAGAATTCCTTTCTCACCTTGGTGAGCTCCGCGGAGTAGTCTTGGAAAAAGTGTAATTTATGGCTTTCCCAAGCCAGCGAATGAGTGTTATGGTAAGCTTGCCAGATTAATTCTTTATGTAAAAAATTCAGACACCTGAAAAGAACCACATGTGGGCAGGTGTCAGCATGCGTGCGGACCGGCCCAACTCTGTCAGCCCGTTCCATGACTAGATCCACACAGGAATCCTGGATGTTTAATAATGAGGGCAGTACGTTGCGAACAAAATCAGACAATGCTGCTCCTTTCACTGTCTCTGGGAGACCCACAAGACGGAGGTTATTTCTTCTAGACCTATTTTCAAGGTCGTCAAGCTTATTTATAATGGGATAGTGTGCTTTATCTCGTGCTTTCTGAGCTGCAGTAAGGTTCGTGACATCAGCAAATAATTCCCCCACTTGGTGCTCAGTGGTGCTGAGACGCTAAGTTAGGCTAGAAATTTGGGAATTGATACTAGCTGTTTGGGCTGCTATAAGTGGCCCTTTAGCTTCCCTGATAGCACCCACACCGCATGTCCCTGGTACCCATATGTCACTGGGGTATCAGCAGCATGGAGTACCTGGTCGCTGGGCAGTGCAGCCGTGGGAGGGCTCAGGTGAGCAGTGTCCAGGAGATCCCTGTCCAGGTCCCCAGACGTGTGTGAGGGAGAAGAGGAGGCTGAGTCGCAGGCATCCCCCGCATCCGGCGCCATTTTGGAGTCTCCCCGGCGGGACCGGCGGTTCTTGCGGTGAGGCATGGGAGGCAGCAGGAACTTGTCCATGCAGGTCCCCAAGGTCAGCAAGGCAGTGGGAAGGCAGGCAGCTGTGTGTGGAAGCCCTGGGGGGGCCGAGAAATAGGTGTCGCGGGCGGCGGTAACAGAGCTCACTGCGAGTGCAGCTCACATGCCGGAGCACAAACCGGATGTCCGCAAGATTTGTAGATGTTAGAGAATAGAGCACTCAGCGATCTGTCTCCGTCCCAGCGCAATAGGCAGCTTCCCTGCTCTAGCCTTTACCCTCTAGTGTCAGCTCAATGCGGGAGTAAGTGCCTGATGCATACCCTCCAACTGTACCTATTTGGCAGGTACAGTACCTTTTTCCCTTTTTTTATGGTCTGTACCGATTTTTGACAAATTTCCATTGAAAGTATAGGAAAGGGGGTGTGGCCAGGCCCCTTTCTAATTTATACCAATTTTTATGTGTAAAATGTTGGAGGGTATGCCTGATGTTGCTGTACGGGCGGGACCACACACTTCTTCCGAGTTCTTCTTGGGAGAGACAAACTGCACGGAAATGCAGCTTATGCTCTCCTGCATAGTGTGACTTTATCTGTCCGCAGCTGCACCCTGCATATGTGTAGCCACTGTGAAACCACTGTACTGCACTGTCATCTTGGTGTAACTTCCTACTGCTGCAGAACCTCTTCACAGTATGTGTATAACGAACTGTCACCTCTGTTCTCTGAATAAACCTCCAATCTGGTTAATTGCCATTGTGTGGACTAACATCCATATCCAACACTGCAACACTCTGCCAACAGTAGAGGGGAAGTTTCCAAATGCATACCTCCCAACATGACCCTCTCCAGGAGGGACAGAATGCTCTGCTTCTGAACTTTCCTCTTAATTTATGATTGCCATCACCTGTGCTGAAACACCTTTCTTATCCATTAACCTGTTAAACACAGGTGCAGACAATCATAAATAAAGAAAAAAGCCCAGAAGTAGAGCCTTGTGTCTCTCCTGGAGAGGGTCATGTTGGGAGATATGCAAATGCAATCCACAATCTCCCACTCTGCGGAACATTGGAGTTGGTGGTCATCCCGTGGCCCCCAAACATTGAGAACCCCAAACGCACAGTGCTGATGTGATGTGATAAGTGGGGTCAGCATTACAGGGGAGCGCCGGGCTCGACAAGGGTTCCGTCATATACGAAGATGAGCTATACAGTATGTGTATACACATATAGCTTGTCCAGGTCCGGCTGGGTTCAGGTGATGTGTTTTTTTTTATTTTTAACCCCCTGGATACCTACTGGATAAGAGGATCCACTCTGCGCAAGGCATATGTGAGTATGGATCCCCCCATGTAGTGGATTCTTCTTGGACAAGTGGGCTGAACACGTCAGGGACAAGGTAAGTATATGTGAGTGTGTGTTCTAAAGCTATACTATCTATGGTGTGTGTGTGTGTGTGTGTGTGTGTGTGTGTGTGTGTGTCCTGTATTTATTTTATAAGCCTACCCCCAGACTCCCGTTGGCTAGTTTCACAGGAGTCAGCAGATCCCCAAGGTAAAGAAAGCCAGCACATATGTTTATATGTATTAACACCCCCCCCCCCCCCATCCCATACAATAAATGGTCAGCCACCACTGGTTATTATAACACGTGTGTGTTTGATATATAGGGAAGATCTGTTAACACTAGAAAAGTACAGTACCTAATGATATTAACGCTCTTTCTCTGGTAAATTAGTCATATTTATATGAGGTTAATAACTATCTGACAAGTGCTTAGACAAAATCCTGACATCATTTTTTACTGTTTGAAATTAAACTTAATGACTCCAGCAAGGCATGAACTTATCCGAGAGCAAAAAAAAGAATATAGTAGATAATATGTAAAATATATAACGCTGTGAAAGAACCTAGGAATGTATTAACATTAATGTAATTAACATACCCTGGAGACCAGTTATTGATAAGGGGCTGAAGACTGGTCAAAGGGGTATGCAGTAACTATCAAAATGTCAACACCAGAAGGTCAACATTAATGATGTTGACATGTTTTAAATTTTTACATAATTAATGTCCACACCGGCAAAATGTCGACATAGGAAAAATCGCCAGTTAGTGTTGGGATTAGCAATAGGATTTGTAGTGTTAGTGATAGAATTAAACAAAAAAGACATTGCCAACATTTCAACAATGTCGACATTACATCAGTGTCGACATAGTTAATGTTGATATTCTGAAAATGTTGACGTTAAATGTTGATATTACAACCATGTTGACAGTCTCATGTTGACCTAATGAATGTTGAAATTGTGTATGTAGACGGGATCAGTACGAGATACCGCCGGACGGGATCCCGGCGGTCGGAATACCGACACCGGGATCCCGACCGGCACAATCCCAACAGGGGGGTGAGCGCAACGTGGCCCCTGCGGGCTTGATGCGCTGGCCCGCTGCGGGTATGGTGACTCGCTACGCTCGGCACACTAATTTATTTTCCCAGTATGGGTGTCGTGGACACCCACAGAGGGAGAATATGTCGGGATTGTGCCGGTCGGGATCCTGGTGTCGGTATTCTGACTTCCGGGATCCCCTCCGGCGCGATCTTGACCGCATCCCATGTAGATATAATATGCTACACCGGGGGTGTAGCGAGAACCTTTTGGGCCCCATAGCAATATTTTGAAGAGGCCCCTGTCCCAGTGTTTCTAGAGAGACACCGCTCTGCAGCAGTTGTTATATTTATACCCCATAGTAGTGCTCTAGTTTATTTTATGAACCATAGTAGTGCCCAAGTTCACATTATGTCACATTGTAGGGCTGCCAGAACACATTATGTAACACAGTACACCCAATTCACATTATGATATACAGGGGGTCATTCGGAGTTGTTCGCTCGCTAGCAGATTTTAGCAGCATTGCACACGCTAGGCCGCCGCCCTCTGGGAGTGTATCTTAGCTTAGCAGAATAGCGAACGAAAGATTAGCAGAATTGCAAATAGAAAATTCTTAGCAGTTTCTGAGTAGCTCCAGACCTACTCACAGATTGCGATCAGCTCAGGCCATTTCGTTCCTGGTTTGACGTCACAAACACGCCCTGCATTTGGCCAGCCACTCCCCCGTTTCTCCAGACACTCCCGCGTTTTTTCCTGCCACGCCTGCGTTTTTCCGCACACTCCCAGAAAAGGGTTAGTTCCGCCCAGAAACACCCACTTCCTGTCAATCACACTCCGATCACTTCAACGATGAAAATTCTTCGTTCGGACGTGAGTAAATCTACTAAGTTTTGTGCTAAAATACTTACCGCATGCGCACTGCGTACCATGCGCATTTTTGCCTTAATCGCTCCGTTGCGAAAATCGGCAACGTGCGAATAACTTGGAATGACCCCCACAGTGTCCCCAGTTCATATTTTGTCACATTACAGTGCACCAGTTCATATGCCACACCACATTATCGCGACTTCATATTGAGCCACATTACACTGCCCCAGTTCATATTATGTAACATTAGAACGCCCTCCAGTTCATTTTATATCACATTACAGGGGCATACCTAGATGGGTGGTATTCATGTGACCAGCGGTCAGCAGATTGATGGTCACATAAACTCCCCCAAAATCCCGCCCCCTCACTATCCCGACGGTCGGCATGCCAACCAACAGGGACCACGACACCCATAGAGTGGGAATAGAACTCGTGGCGACCACAGGTCACCACCGAGCCCTCAAGGAGCTTGCTGCACTCACCCCTCCCTGCCGGGATCCCGGCGTCGGTATGCTGCCGGGATCCCAGCATCGGTATGCTGACCGGCAGTCAGGAGACCATCGGTCAGGCATACCACACCCACCTAGATATATTGCAGGCCTCAACGCAAAAGTTTGTAAGGGCCCCTAAGTACCATCCAATAGTGAAAACTGTACTGTATATAACACATGCAACTTTGACAGGGATGGTCAGCTCTTGGCCCTGTTGCAGCTGCACTCCCTGCACCTCTGGTAGCTATGCCCTAGAAGCTTTACTTAAGTATACTTCATACTGGTAAGTTAAACGCAGTAAAGATGCTGATATTTCTCACATAGGGAAAGTTGCAAGTACACACACAGTACTGTAAATCTATCTGATATCTTAATTAGTAATGAGCGGGTTCGGTTTCTCGGAAACCGAACCCCCCCGAACTTCACCCTTTTTACACGGGTCCGAGCCATACTCGGATTCTCCCGTATGGCTCGGGTAACCCGAGCGCGCCCGAACGTCATCATCCCGCTGTCGGATTCTCGCGAGATTCGGATTCTATATAAGCAGCCGCGCGTCGCCGCCATTTTCACTCGAGCATTGGAAATGTTAGGGAGAGGACGTGGCTGGCGTCCTCTCCGTTATTGTTGAACTTGATTGTGCACTATTGCTTAATTGTGGGGAGGACTGGGGAGCAGCTGTATACTATAGGAGGAGTACTGTGCAGAGTTTTGCTGATCAGTGACCACCAGTTATCCGTTCTCTGCCTGAAAAAAACGCTCCATATCTGTGCTCAGTGTGCTGCATATATCTGTGCTCACACTGCTTAATTGTGGGGACTGGGGAGCAGCTGTATTATATAGCAGGAGTACAGTGCAGAGTTTTGCTGACAGTGACCACCAGTATACGTTGTCTGCCTGAAAAACACTCCATATCTGTGCTCAGTGTGCTGCTTGATTGTGGGGACTGTGGACCACCAGTATAATATTATATAGGAGGAGTACAGTGCAGAGTTTTGCTGACCAGTGACCACCAGTATATAATATATAGCATTACGGTACAGTAGGCCACTGCTGTACCTACCTCTGTGTTGTCAATAAGTATACTATCCATCTAGATTCTATACCTGTGGTGCATTTCAGTTGTGCAGTTTGCTGACACAGTGACCACCAGTATATATAGCAGTACGGTACGGAAGGCCACTGCTGTACCTACCTCTGTGTCGTCATTAAGTATACTATCCATCTACATTCTATACCTGTGGTGCATTTTAGTTTTGCAGTTTGCTGACACAGTGACCACCAGTATACTATATATAGCAGTACGGTACGGAAGGCCACTGCTGTACCTACCTCTGTGTCGTCATTAAGTATACTATCCATCTACATTCTATACCTGTGGTGCATTTTAGTTTTGCAGTTTGCTGACACAGTGACCACCAGTGTACTATATATAGCAGTACGGTACGGAAGGCCACTGCTGTACCTACCTCTGTGTCGTCATTAGGTATACTATCCATCTACATTCTATACCTGTGGTGCATTTTAGTTTTGCAGTGTGCTGACACAGTGACCACCAGTATACTATATACAGCAGTACGGTATGGAAGGCCACTGCTGTACCTACCTCTCTGTCGTCATTAAGTATACTATCCATCTACATTCTATACCTGTGGTGCATTTTAGTTTTGCAGTTTGCTGACACAGTGACCACCAGTATACTATATATAGCAGTACGGTACGGAAGGCCACTGCTGTACCTACCTCTGTGTCTTCATTAAGTATACTATCCATCTACATTCTATACCTGTGGTGCATTATAGTTTTGCAGTTTGCTGACACAGTGACCACCAGTATACTATATATAGCAGTACGGTACGGAAGGCCACTGCTGTACCTACCTCTGTGTCGTCATTAAGTATACTATCCATCTACATTCTATACCTGTGGTGCATTTTAGTTTTGCAGTTTGCTGACACAGTGACCACCAGTATACTATATATAGCAGTACGGTATGGAAGGCCACTGCTGTACCTACCTCTGTGTCGTCATTAAGTATACTATCCATCTACATTCTATACCTGTGGTGCATTTTAGTTTTGCAGTTTGCTGACACAGTGACCACCAGTATACTATATATAGCAGTACGGTACGGAAGGCCACTGCTGTACCTACCTCTGTGTCGTCATTAAGTATACTATCCATCTACATTCTATACCTGTGGTGCATTTTAGTTTTGCAGTTTGCTGACACAGTGACCACCAGTATACTATATATAGCAGTACGATACGGAAGGCCACTGCTGTGCCTACCTCTGTGTCGTCATTAAGTATACTATCCATCTACATTCTATACCTGTGGTGCATTTTAGTTTTGCAGTTTGCTGACACAGTGACCACCAGTATACTATATATAGCAGTATACTATATATAGCAGAAGGCCACTGCTGTACCTACCTCTGTGTCGTCATTAAGTATACTATCCATCTACATTCTATACCTGTGGTGCATTTTAGTTTTGCAGTTTGCTGACACAGTGACCACCAGTATACTATTTATAGCAGTACGGTACGGAAGGCCACTGCTGTACCTACCTCTGTGTCGTCATTAAGTATACTATCCATCTACATTCTATACCTGTGGTGCATTTTAGTTTTGCAGTTTGCTGACAGTGACCACCAGTATATATAGCAGTACGGTACGGAAGGCCACTGCTCTACCTACCTCTGTGTCGTCGAGTATACTATCCATCCATACCTGTGGTGCATTTCAGTTGTGCGCAGTATATATACTAGTAGGCCATTGCTATTGATAGTTACTGGCATATAATTCCACACATTAAAAAATGGAGAACAAAAATGTGGAGGTTAAAATAGGGAAAGATCAAGATCCACTTCCACCTCGTGCTGAAGCTGCTGCCACTAGTTATGGCCGAGACGATGAAATGCCATCAACGTCGTCTGCCAAGGCCGATGCACAATGTCATAGTAGAGAGCATGTAAAATCCAAAAAACAAAAGTTCAGTAAAATGACCCAAAAATCTAAATTGAAAGCGTCTGAGGAGAAGCATAAACTTGCCAATATGCCATTTACGACACGGAGTGGCAAGGAACGGCTGAGGCCCTGGCCTATGTTCATGGCTAGTGGTTCAGCTTCACATGAGGATGGAAGCACTCATCCTCTCGCTAGAAAAATGAAAAGACTTAAGCTGGCAAAAGCACAGCAAAGAACTGTGCGTTCTTCTAAATCACAAATACCCAAGGAGAGTCCAATTGTGTCGGTTGCGATGCCTGACCTTCCCAACACTGGACGGGAAGAGCTTGCGCCTTCCACCATTTGCACGCCCCCTGCAAGTGCTGGAAGGAGCACCCGCAGTCCAGTTCCTGATAGTCACTGTTGAAGTACACCAGGATGAGGATATGGGTGTTGCTGGCGCTGGGGAGGAAATTGACAAGGAGGATTCTGATGGTGAGGTGGTTTGTTTAAGTCAGGCACACGGGGAGACACCTGTTGTCCGTGGGACGAATATGGCCATTGACATGCCTGGTCAAAATACAAAAAAAATCAGCTCTTTGTGGAATTATTTCAACACAAATGCGTACAACAGGTGTCAAGCCGTGTGTTGCCTTTGTCAAGCTGTAATAAGTAGGGGTAAGGACGTTAACCACCTCGGAACATCCTCCCTTATACGTCACCTGCAGCGCATTCATCATAAGTCAGTGACAAGTTCAAAAACTTTGGGTGACAGCGGAAGCAGTCCACTGACCACTAAATCCCTTCCTCTTGTAACCAAGCTCCTACAAACCACACCACCAACTCCCTCAGTGTCAATTTCCTCCTTACCCAGGAAAGCCAATAGTCCTGCAGGGCATGTCACTGGCAAGTCTGACGAGTCCTCTCCTGCCTGGGATTCCTCCGATGCATCCTTGAGTGTAACGCCTACTGCTGCTGGCGCTGCTGTTGTAGCTGCTGGGAGTCGATCGTCATCCCAGAGGGGAAGTCGGAAGACCACTTGTACTACTTCCAGTAAGCAATTGACTATCCAACAGTCCTTTGCGAGGAAGATGAAATATCACAGCAGTCATCCTGCTGCAAAGCAGATAACTCAGGCCTTGGCAGCCTGGGCGGTGAGAAACGTGGTTCCGGTATCCACCGTTAATTCAGAGGCAACTAGAGACTTGATTGAGGTACTGTGTCCCCGGTACCAAATACCATCTAGGTTCCATTTCTCTAGGCAGGTGATACCGAAAATGTACACAGACCTCAGAAAAAGACTCACCAGTGTCCTAAAAAATGCAGTTGTACCCAATGTCCACTTAACCACGGACATGTGGACAAGTGGAGCAGGGCAGACTCAGGACTATATGACTGTGACAGCCCACTGGGTAGATGTATTGCCTCCCGCAGCAAGAACAGCAGCGGCGGCACCAGTAGCAGCATCTCGCAAACGCCAACTCGTTCCTAGGCAGGCTACGCTTTGTATCACCGCTTTCCAGAAGAGGCACACAGCTGACAACCTCTTACGGAAACTGAGGAAGATCATCGCAGAATGGCTTACCCCAATTGGACTCTCCTGGGGATTTGTGACATCGGACAACGCCAGCAATATTGTGCGTGCATTGCATCTGGGCAAATTCCAGCACGTCCCATGTTTTGCACATACATTGAATTTGGTGGAGCAGAATTATTTAAAAAACGACAGGGGCGTGCAAGAGATGCTGTCGGTGGCCCGAAGAATTGCGGGCCACTTTCGGCATTCAGCTACCGCGTACAGAAGACTGGAGCACCACCAAACAGTCCTGAACCTGCCCTGCCATCATCTGTAGCAAGAGGTGGTAACGAGGTGGAATTCAACCCTCTATATGCTTCAGAGGATGGAGGAGCAGCAAAAGGCCATTCAAGCCTATACATCTGCCCACGATATAGGCAAAGGAGGGGGAATGCACCTGACTCATGCACAGTGGAGAATGATTTCAACGTTGTGCAAGGTTCTGCAACCCTTAGAACTTGCCACACGTGAAGTCAGTTCAGACACTGCCAGCCTGAGTCAGGTCATTCCCCTCATCAGGCTTTTGCAGAAGAAGCTGGAGACATTGAAGGAGGAGCTAAAACAGAGCGATTCCGCTAGGCATGTGGGACTTGTGGATGGAGCCCTTAATTCGCTTAACCAGGATTCACGGGTGGTCAATCTGTTGAAATCAGAGCACTACATTTTGGCCACCGTGCTCGATCCTAGATTTAAAACCTACGTTGTATCTCTCTTTCTGGCAGACACAAGTCTGTAGAGGTTCAAAGACCTGCTGGTGAGAAAATTGTCAAGTCAAGCGGAACGTGACCCGTCAACATCTCCTCCTTCACATTCTCCCGCAACTGGGGGTGCGAGGAAAAGGCTAAGAATTCCGAGCCCACCCGCTGGCGGTGATGCAGGGCAGTCTGGAGCGAGTGCTGACATCTGGTCCGGACTGAAGGACCTGCCAACGATTACTGACATGTCGTCTACTGTCACTTCATATGATTCTCTCACCATTGTAAGAAAGGTGGAGGATTATATGAGTGACTGCATCCAAGTAGGCACGCCAGACAGTCCGTACGTATACTGGCAGGAAAAAGAGGCAATTTGGAGGCCCTTGCACAAACTGGCTTTATTCTACCTAAGTTGCCCTCCCTCCAGTGTGTACTCCGAAAGAGTGTTTAGTGAAGCCGCTCACCTTGTCAGCAATCGGCGTACGAGGTTACTTCCAGAAAATGTGGAGAAGATGATGTTCATCAAAATTAATTATAATGAATTCCTCCGTGGAGACATTCACCAGCAGCAATTGCCTCCACAAAGTACACAGGGACCTGAGATGGTGGATTCCAGTGGGGACGAATTAATAATCTGTGAGGAGGGGATGTACACAGTGAAAGGGGTGAGGAATCGGAGGATGATGATGAGGTGGACATCTTGCCTCTGTAGAGCCAGTTTGTGCAAGGAGAGATTGATTGCTTCTTTTTTTGGTGGGGGCCCAAACCAACCAGTCATTTCAGTCACAGTCGTGTGGCAGACCCTGTCGCTGAAATGATGGGTTCGTTAAAGTGTGCATGTCCTGTTTATACAACATAAGGGTGGGTGGGAGGGCCCAAGGACAATTCCATCTTGCACCTCTTTTTTCTTTCATTTTTCTTTGCATCATGTGCTGTTTGGGGACTATTTTTTTGAAGTGCCATCCTGTCTGACACTGCAGTGCCACTCCTAGATGGGCCAGGTGTTTGTGTCGGCCACTTGTGTCGCTTAGCTTAGTCACACAGCGACCTTGGTGCGCCTCTTTTTTTCTTTGCATCATGTGCTGTATGGGGACTATTTTTTTGAAGTGCCATCCTGCCTGACACTGCAGTGCCACTCCTAGATGGGCCAGGTGTTTGTGTCGGCCACTTGTGTCGCTTAGCTTAGTCACACAGCGACCTTGGTGCGCCTCTTTTTTTCTTTGCATCATGTGCTGTTTGGGGACTATTTTTTTGAAGTGCCATCCTGTCTGACACTGCAGTGCCACTCCTAGATGGGCCAGGTGTTTGTGTCGGCCACTTGTGTCGCTTAGCTTAGCCATCCAGCGACCTCGGTGTAAATTTTAGGACTAAAAATAATATTGTGAGGTGTGAGGTGTTCAGAATAGACTGGAAATGAGTGGAAATTATGGTTATTGAGGTTAATAATACTATGGGATCAAAATGACCCCCAAATTCTATGATTTAAGCTGTATTTTAGTTTTTTTTTTTAAAACACCCGAATCCAAAACACACCCGAATCCGACAAAAAAATTTCGGTGAGGTTTTGCCAAAACGCGTCCGAATCCAAAACACGGCCGCGGAACCGAATCCAAAACCAAAACACAAAACCCGAAAAATGTCCGGTGCACATTACTAATCTTAATACTGTATGCATTTTTTATATTTTCTTATTTATATCTTGTTATGGAACTGTTTTATATGTTGAATATATTTATCAGCATGTTCCATCCAATTAAGGTCAAAATCTTGGTCGAGCCTATAGCAGAATATCCCTGGGTGTTACCATAAAGGTTAATCACTATTTTATGAGATGTGTCTTATAAGCCTACATTATGGGTACACATACAGTACATCAGTTAGTGTGTGTGCATTTCCAAAAATACTGTGTTCTCCATTGCAGATTGTTTTATGGCATTCACTATGTTGGTCAATGTACTGTATGCCAGACACCAGGATGTTTAATTAACTTTATGGCAGTCATTGGAATGCTGACTGTGCTGCATTTTGTTCACTGGAATGCTGTTTGTGTAGTTTGATGGTCACTGGGATGCTATCTGTGTTGTATAGTGTTCACTAGGATCTGTCTGTGCTTTATGGCAGGCATGAAAGTGCTGTCACAGGGATGTGATCTGTGCTGTATAGTGGTCACTGGGAAGCTATATGTACTGTATGAAGGTCACTGGGATATACACTAGCCTGTATGGCACTTGCTAAGATGCTGTCTATACTGTACGATGGTCACTAGAATACTGGCTGTACTGCATGGCGGTCACTGTGATGCTATCTTTACTGCATGTTGGCCATGCATTGTCTTTACTGTATTATGTTCATATGGATGTTTTCAGTATGGTGTGTTAGTCAGGTGGATACTTTCTGTAGTATAGTGTGGCTAGAGCTCTTAGTTTTCTAACTCTGCCTACATTTGTGTAAGGCCATGCTTACATTTGACTTGGTCCCACCTACATGAAGCAGCATTACATTTTTTTTGGGGGGATTACTTTCAGTTTTCATTTCTCAATTCAGCCCTGATCATAATCAAAGTTTATTAATAAGGTACTACTGTACAAGTGCCGCTGTGATGGACAGGCAAGGAACTGTTAAAATACTGTACATAAGATACATGAACGTAACAAACAGCTACACATAATGGCAGGGTGTGTGTAAACTCTCAGAGCAGGTATAATGAGTAAGTACAGAGTCTGTATAAAATCAGTCATGTGGAGGTCACATGGTTAGAGATAACACAAATGATGGAAAGTGTGCCAATGGATAAGCACAGGGGTGACAGACATGATACAAAAGCTTTAAAGGGCTCTACCTATTTACAGGAATGGGTAAATGAAGACAGAAGGAGTGTGTACAACAGGGTCAGACTGAATAGAGGTATGAGATTTATCTAGTCAAGGTGAAGCAGGCACTGATTAAGAGATGGGGTTTAAGGGACCATTTGAATGAGTGAAAATTGGTTATGCTCTTTGTCAGACAGGGTAGGGCATTCTACACGTGGGGAATAGCATAAGTGAAGGGGGTAAGTGCAAGTCCATAAAGATAGAGGGTTAGAGTGAATGTATCTTGTGACAAGGTCAGTTACAGATGTAGCCATGCTCATCTTACTGCGAAGTGGCATGCTGCATGGCGTGCCAATTCCTAAAGGAATTATTGGGGCGATGCCAGCTGTGAATAGTCGCAGCCTGGCATGCCATGCATCAAGCCGTGTTGCAGCATGCTGCATCGCAGCAAAGATGAGCATGTACATAGCTACATCTGTATGGGTGTGGTATGGAAGGTCGACCACACTTAGGTTGACAGTGTCTAGGTTGACCACTATTGCTTGACAGTAACTAGGTCAACAGGGATACTAGGTTGACATGTTCTAGGTCAACAGGTTAAAAGGTCGACATGAGTTTTTTTATTTTTTGGGGTGTCGTTTTCACCGTACAGTGACCGGGAACCCCAATTAGTGCACTGTCTCCTCGCATGGCTCGCGTCTCTCGCCATGTTTTGGGCAAGGTGCCTCACAGGTTACTATTCCCAATCGTAGTTCAGGTGGATCGTTAAGTATGAAAAAGTTCAAAAATAGAAAAAAATTGTGAAAACATGTCGACATTTTGACCTGTCGACATAGAACATGGCGATCTAGAGACCCTGTCAACCTAGAAACCCTGTTGATCTAGTTACCGTCGACCAATAGTGGTCGACCCAGACATTGTCGACTAGAGACCGGATACCCATCTGTATATATGGGATATAAATCAGTTTAATTATTTTAACATACAAAACAGCTGGGAGACTAGCAGTGACGTGCGCTAAAGTCAATGGCTGGGGAGGCACCATCTTCTGCACTTCTCCACTACATCCCCAGCAGCACAAGTCACTTCCCACCCAGCCCACTGCCTCCGCTCTCACCAGGTATCCTGGGCAGACGTGCCCTGTGCAGAACCCCCGTTCCAGGACAGTGCAGGCGCAGGTGCTGCTGCTGTTGCTAAATGGGAGGGTGGAGGGGGAGGAAGGAGAGAGAAGAGCGCTGGCTATGTAGAGATACAGGCAGTGGGCCCCATAGGCAAACGCAGGGGGTTTTCCGGTTGCCCAGAAACCGCTCTCTTGGCAACTGGCTCAAATTTTGACAATAATAGCAATGGTATATAGGTCGTTATTCAGGTTGCATCACTACCGCAATAACCCTGGCAGCGGTGGCAGTGAACACGCACAGGTACTGCCCTGCACTTGCGTGGTCGCCGAATGCAATGTGATTGCATTGGCTGTGAATGCCTCTGCCTGATTGACAGACAGAGGCATTCGCAAGGCGGAGGCGGCAACAGAGCATCGCAGGGGTTTGCATCATTTTTCAGGGCGGCTGTGTGACGTGGCACGCAGCCGCTCTGCTCTAAGAAATGGCGGCAGACCTCCTGCATACACAGCCTAGCTGCGGCTGCAGGGGATCATAAACAGATGCTGCAACTGCCATTCTGCATGCTGGGCGGCCTTATCCTGCAATGGGTGACCCCTCAGCATGCAAAAGAATGGATTGCAGATTCTGCTTTCCATAATAATCCATAATCGTCAATCCATAATAAATAACTCCCATAATACGATTACTCGAGCTGCCGACAAATCACGCGGTTTATAATCCCTTTATAATCTTTAGGTTTCATTAAGTGGCTCTGAACATGGACTTGTCTCTTTCATCTATGCTACTTCTGATCAGCAGCCACCAGTCTTGGGGAGGGGGCAGAGGCACAGTAGGGAAGGTGGCTAAGGCAAAGTTACAAATAGGGAAAGGGGGCCAGAGGAACACTTGGGGAGAGTGGGTCAGAGGAGCATATGGTGAGGCGGATCAGAGAAACACATGGGAAGGAAGGGGCCAGAGGTACACATGGGAATGGTTGGTCAGTGGCATGTTTGAGGTAGGTCAGAGGCACATATCATGAGGGAAGATCATTGGCACAGATAGGGAGGTAGGAGGCAGTGGCACTCATGGGGAAGTGGGTCAGAGGCACAGGATCAGAGGCACTCATGGGGAGGGGGGGTAGAGGTACATATGGGAAAGGGAGATGATAGATGCACATGGGGAGGTAGGATTCAATGGCACTCATGGGGAGGTGGGGTCAGAGGCATGCTTGGTGAGGCAGGAGGCATTGGTACATATAGGAAAGGGAGATGATAGGTGCCCATGGGGAGGTAGGAGACAGAGGGAATCGTGGGAAGGGGGGCCAGAGGCATGCTTAGGGAGACAGGAAGCAGCGGTACATACTGTATGGGAAGGGGCGATGATAGGTGCACATGGGGAGGTAGGAGGCATAGATACATATGTGGAGGGGAGATGACAGGTACACATGGGGAGGTAGTAGGCAGAGGCACTCATGGGGAGGGGGGGTCAGGGACACACTTGAGGAGGCAGGGGGCAGTGGCACACATGGGAAAGACTTGCCTATATTACTGTGACAGTGCTCATCTTAGCTTATACAATTAGTGGTTATCTAGCTGTGAGTGTTCACAATACTAGCATTACCCTCAATAAGAAGTATCTACAGGTTAATAGCAATACCTATTCATGTGTGAATTGGGTCACAGGTGATATTTTACACACAGGGAAGGACTGCCTATCTGGCACTTCTGGCAAATGCCAGAAGGGTCGATGGGCTGGTGGGCCAGACAAGTCACACAGAGAGCCGGAAAGGCAGCAAACAGCGCCCGGCCACTCCCCCACCCATCTCCATGGAAATGGAGGCATGCCGCGAGGCCACGCCACCCTGACTCGCAGCATGCCCCTGTCGGTAGTGTCCGTGCACCCTCTTTCGTTGTGCATGCGCTCGCACATGCCAGGGCTGATTTCAACCCCCAGTCCATCCCTGTTTACACATAATGTATCGCTTTGTGTGCATATCAGCATACAAGTTATACATGGTATTGTAGTGGAAGATGGTGTGGGATCCCGGCATGGCCTGACCGGATCCTGCTGTCATATATTTTTCCTTGTTTCCTATCACAGTATGTAATATTGTTACTGCAATATATGTATTAAGGACTAAACATATGTTTGTGTATGGCTGCCCATAACCCCAGTATATGCAGCAGATTAGTAGAATGTGATTTTCAAATAATACTGAATAATGCATACATGTTCTATCTCAATGTCTCTGTATTAAGGAATTAATTGAACAGAATTCAGAATACAGAAAATGTTAATTCTGCATTGTATCCTGTTATTGTTCTACTTGGTATGGTGCATCAGAACCCATTGATATGTAAAGCAAACACAAGAAGGATTTTTTTGTGAGTAGCAATATCTCATCTCAATGTTTGCACAACTAGAGTCTATGAGGAATTGATACTGTGTCCTATTTATATTTTGGAGGTGCAGAGTTTGAGGTGTGAGGTGAATATGAAAAGGAGATGGGAGAACATAGAGGCATACACAATTGAATTCTTCTCAGTTAAATAGACTACTGTCAATTGGAGTGAATGTCTATTGAAGTATAATTTTGGGATCCATTTTGAAACCAAATTTCCACCATTAATAACCATTGAACCTGATACACATAATGGAATATTTGTTTTAGGTTTCATTTGAACTTTATTTTTTATTTTATTGGTGTTTCCTAGTTTGTTTGTTTTTTGGCCATTCAATTAAATTTATCATTTTTATTTTCCTTTAATTTTTAATTTATTTTTGTGTTTATTTCTTCTGTGATTTGATTGGCTTGGTTCACTAATACTACATGGTTTACATAAAATATATTTACTTTAAAATTTCCATCTCCCTGGTTTGGACTGGGAAATTTCCACACATACAGTACAACAACACAAAAATATACTCACTAGATACATTGACATTTATAGCCGACCTAGAAGGATTGGTTTCACCTATTGACTACTGTGAGTAAAGGATATACTTCTTATTTTAAAGTACACATGATATTTCATTATTAATCTAAATGATCTGGGGTCTGGCAAGTAGACCATTTTCTGATTATAAATATTTTTTTACAGTAAATCACAATAAGTGTAGCTTAAATTATTGTACATCTATATATATAAAAGGCAAATACCTCTGACTCATCACAAAATCTCTTGAACCATAAGGACTAGGAACTTGAAATTTGGACAGTAGCTTACTTTTGTGATGTACACCCACTAAGAAGGGATTTTTCAAAATTGCACCCACAAAGGGGTTAAAAGGTGTGAGATGATTATTGGGAATTCCTCCTCACAGAGAAGTGTTAACACAGCCCACCCAGACGAGGCTATAAAGAATGCATGGTGCCGACGATACCAAGTCGCGGAGGGGGGAGGACACAATGCTCTGCTCCTGGACTTCCTTGCCAGTGGCAGAGCAGTCCATTATTCAAATAGGGGAACCACATCAGCTGCCACCCCTAAACAGTGTCAAACATCGCTGGGTGTGGTTCCCCTATTTGAATAATGGACTGCCCTGCAACTGCCACTGGCAAAGAAGTCCTGCCTTATGTTTCAGAAGATTTTGTGATGAGTCAGTGGTATTTGCCATATATATATATATATATATATACTGTATATATATATATATATATATATATAAGATTTAAAGCACTGAGCAGGGCAGCATCAGAGTTGGGACGTGGTAGAGAAGGAGGTGGATTATTCTCCTCAGCGCCAGCCTTTTGACAGCATCAATCCGGGGAAGGCCCACCCGCAGGTGTGGCCTGACAAAGTCTGGCAGCAGTGAGCAGAGCATGTTCTGTTGTAAGTCTAATTGCTAATCTTCTGTGATAAACTAACCAGTTTCCTTTAGGTATATCCCCTTGTATAGAAAATAAGACACAGAGACTACTATTTCCCGTACAATAAAATCCATTTATTGTTTTGGTGTGTTCTTGTCCGGTTCCGTGGAGGGGCACTTTGATGCTTCCAGTTCTTAACAACTTCCTACCAGAAGTGAGCCTATTTTAAAAACAGTATTAAATTTGCTTAAATACCATCGCTTTTCATCTCTTTGTGATTATACTTAAAAATCCATAGAGATGCATGGGTTTTCAGCTAGTATTATATACAAAGGGTGTAAACTTAAAGATTATTATATATTTGTATAAAAAAGAGCAGTGTTTATAGAGAAACTGTCCAGATTATTTTCCTGCAAAAAAATTATAATACCACTTTGGGCAGAATGTTATAGCCTACAAATTATGTCCTGCAAATCACAAGGAATTGTGCATTCAAAATCACCAAATGTAATAAGAAATCTGCCAGCAATATTCAGTGGGTTTCAAACCCACGCACTGCCAATGGCTTGGGCTAGCTTGGCGTTCTTATAAAATTAAAAATAAACAAAAGGAAAAAAAACTGCATTGCTCGCCCTCTAGTAGGCCCATGCTGTTCAGCATCAGTTCAAGTACTCTGAGGGAGGCAAACAAATGTGTGGCCCCCTCATATAAGAGATAAATGGCCCTATATTAAACAGCATTTTGACCATCAGGTTACCCATGGGCTGTGAATTTCATGGAAATAGTAATGTTAATACTGCCCCTTTGTAAAATGATTTTGTATTCTTATAATATTAATAATAATCTACTAATACAATTTAAATTAAATTAAAATAATTAAATATTACCCCACAAAAATAAAAGTACCCTTTATAATACAAATAAAATATTGGCACCTTATAATAAATACCTGATTATAATATTATCTCCTTATTGATAATAATCCTGGTTATTGTTGATAATATTTTTTTGGGTTCAAAAAGAAAATAATTCCTTAGCTTAACACTTACTTGATCTTAAGACGTCCAACAACACAATGAGTTAAAATGAGGCAGTCTGGCCCTAGGGGTGCTGCGTAAAACGTCTGAGACACTAAGGGTGCCATAAATGAAGAAAGTTTGGGAACCATTTGTCCAAGCAATACACAAATTTACAAAAAAGGAAGGTTTAGCAGGGGGGTGGCTGTAGAAGAATGGGGGGTAGGGGGGGCCATCTAAAAGAAGTCTCATCTCATACCAGGAGATACTGTGGAAACATTGATGGATTTCAGTGTAGATTATAATGGGCATAGCTCTCCCATACAGAGAGTGTGGGAGTGTGGGCCTCCTTATATAAGAAGGCTTCCACCCACCCCATCAAAAATACAAAGTAAAATTTGTAAAGGAATCTAATTTTGGAGATAAGATTGTCTCACTGTGCTGTTGGGGCTATTATGAGAAAGTCCCATTTAGAGTACTGTATGTGAGGTTGTTTTTATATTAAGAAAAAAATTCTCGTTGCACTCCATCTCATCAAGCCAAGTACATTTTGTTTTAGGGATTTTTTTTTTTTTAATGATACAGTAGCAATTTTTTTTTTTTTGGGGGGGGAAGTGGGACAAAAAAAAAAAGAATTGCACTGCTTTTTTATATTATCAATAAAGTGACAGTGATTTTTGCATTTTATTATAAGGCAACAACATTGTATTAAGAATTTTAAAATGGGGCACAATTTTGTTTGTTTTTTAAGGGGAATGCTTTATTATATATTATGTAAAAGGACACTAGTTGATTGCTATTGATTACTATTATAAGGCAACAATAAATTTATATTCATTTAATAAGGGGGCAAAATTAACATTATTATAACACTGGTACCCAGAATTTTTTATCTCTGGGTTGGAGGGTTTGCACAATCATACGCCTCACCCCCAGAGGTCCAGACCCAATGTTATTATAAGAAAAAATGTGAGGGTGGGACATCGTTTTATTCTACAGTATAATTTTTTTTTTCATAGCTGTTAGAACCACAAATATTGTTTTCCAACAACTTTACCTCTATTGCTTTTGACAGTTTTCAAGTCAATGGAAATCACAATAAAACTGCTGTTTTCTAAAGTTGTAAGGTACTGTATAACAATTATTTCCTTATTGTCTTGAAATCATTTAGATATATAAATGGGTATACACCGTGTATACACAAGTTTGAACTCCTTATGTCTATCACTCGGAAGATGAAGAGATGCCACATAATATTTGTATTCAGTCCAGAAGCTGGAAACTTTGCAACTTAGTAGGTTAAACAATTGAATACGGAGGTGGGCAATCTTTGGATTCTGTTTTAACAGCCTCCTCATATGATGGCAGTGCTATCTGTAACATAAAAAACAAAAAACAAATACATATTGTATAGTGAGTAATTGTTATAGTAGAATCAACAAGCAACTGTTATGTTTCACAGGAAATGATTACTCAAGTTTTTGTCAATTTGCATTTTATTTGTGCAGAATGTTTGTTTATATTAAATATTTACTGTAGCTTTTATAATGCTGGGTACTCATTAGACGATGTGTACCAAGCACCATCGCGGGTGACAGAACCTGGTGTGATATTTGGCATCAGCAAGTGCATACACACTTGCCGATGCCAACAGCAATGGAGCAATTTTTTGTTCCGATCCGTCGGATTCGGGCAAATCATTTAAAAAATCGTCTGTGTACCCTTCTTACAGCAACATAACCACAAATCATAAGACTATCCCTGCTCTAAAGAGCTTAAAATATTTGTAGTTATAAATCAAGTAAACAAAAATATACATAAGAATATAAGGGCATATTGACTAAATTAATAAATATGTTATCAACATTAGAGAGATAAGGGCCTAATTCAGGTTGGATCGCAATATTTGTGAATTGCAATCTGGCCAATTATCGAATGACGCGCTACCAAAAACAGCAACAGAAAATGCGTACACATTGTTATCGCAATGCATCTGCTGTTTGAGTGACAGAAAGCAGGCATTTCTGGGCGGAAACCCGCAATTTTCTGGGTATATTTGAAGAAATGCAGGTGTGCCCAGGCGTTTTTAAGGAGGGCCTCTGACGTCAGCGATAACCACTTCCAGCCTCTTGTTTAGCAAAAATTGAGGACGACCTTGCCTGGCGCAGACAGGAAAAAATCTTCAATGTTCCGGTAATTGCATAGGAATTTGCAATCAGCCCGCATATTGCGATGCATTCGCAATTTTTACGATGGACGTTTTTTCTCTATTTCTGTCCGGCAACTATTTGATCGCAAAAACTGCTTTTTAGCAGAAACATGCAATCCTTACTGGATAAGGTCCTAAATTCTGAAGAATGTGGAGAAGTGATACACAGGGTGGGATGCACCAATGTCAAAAATGCGGTCAAACCTCCGAAAATGCCATCTTAGGAGGTGTTTCCGCATTCCCCATATGCACTAAACTCATCTGGATGCAGTGTTCCCTGTGTTCTCTTATCGGGAGAGCTGTCCCTTGTGGCACTAATCACATATGCAGAGCCGGCACTAGGCATAGGCAAACTAGGCAATTGCCTAGGGCATCTGGTATGCCTATGTGCACAAGCAGCTTCTGCTGATTAAAATGATATGCGGCATGCCTATATTCTGTTTGTAGCATTTCATATGTAGATGCAGCCACAGTCGCACACAGTATATAGGCATGCTGCATATCATTTTAATCAGCAGAAGCTGCTTGTGCATTCTAGCCACATAGCAATGCAAATAAAATGTATTTTCATAAAAAATAGGCACCCAACGTTAGCAGAGCTGCCAATTGACTCACGCCAGGAACTATATGTGTCATTATGTGTATAAGGGCATTAATAATGTGTAACATATGTGTAAGGGGCACTATGTGTGTCATTATGTGTATAAGGGCACTAGTAATGTGCAGCATATGTGTAAGGGACATTATGTGTGTCATTATGTGTATAACGCCATTAACAATGTGCGGTATATGTGTAAGGGAAATTATCTGTATAAGGGCATTAATAAGGGTTGGCATAATGTGTAAGGCCCATTATGTTTATATGGACATTAATAATGTGTGTCATATGTGTAAGGGGTATTACTGTGTGGTATTATGTGTATAAATGCATTACCAATGTGTGCCATTATGTGTATAAGGTGCTCTACTGTGTGGTTTAATGTGAATAAAGAGCAATATGGTGTAGTGTAATGTGAATAACGAGCAATATGGTGTGGTATAATGAGAATAAAGAGCAATATGGTGTGGTGTAATGTGAATAAGGATCAATTTAGTATGATGTTATGTGAATAAGGGGCACTACTGTGAAGAGTAACGTATATAAGGTAAAGTGGTACAACTGTGTGATGCATTGTGAATAAGGGACGCTATTGTATGATAAATTGTGAATAAAGTTGCACTACTGTGAGGCATAATTTGAATTGGGGGTACTATTGTGTGGCCATGCCCCTTACCAGCAAAAAACACATACCTTTTTGGGCTGTGCGCCGAATGTGCACACTGCTCTTATTTAAATTACAAAATTATAGGGGGTAGGAAAAAATAAAAGGACTGCTATGGGTAGGGGGTGATGGTGCTTGGGATAAGGGTGCAGGGTTAGAGGCGGAACTAGTGGTGTTGCTAGGGGGCACCAGCCAAATTCTTGCATAGGGCATCATATTGGTTAGGGCCGGCTCTGCACATATGTTAGTACATATGCGGTTAGTAACAATGCGATGTGTGGCAGGATGTACCACGGATGCTTAGTACATCCTGCCCTGTATGTGATGGCATGTCCGTTAGCCTGCGCATGTGACAATACTTCATATAGACTGTAAGCTCCACTGGGGCAGGGACTGATGTGAATGGTCAAATATTCTCTATAAATGTGTAAGGTATATGAATAACTGGTAATAAATAATAAATAAATGTAAGAGGCCTTTGAAGGATATGTGATTCAGCAAGTCAGCAGGGACGTCAGAATGGGGGGTGGGCAAGGGGGCACAAAGATGAGAGAGGCGTCTATTTACTACCAGTAGCGGCTCTTGCCACGGCAAGCAGGCTTTTTGCCCAGGGTGCCGCTACCCTGAGGGCGCCGCCGCCGTGGTAAGAGCCGCTACTAATCCACCCTCCCTCCCTCCCTGCTCCCCAGCCCCCGGCTGCAGCGAGCACCGCGTGCGACCGCTGCAGCCGGTGTCGCTGACTGACGCTAGAGGTCAAAATTGACCCCTAGTGTCAATACGGCGCTGCTATGGGAGAAACGTCATGACGTCTCTCCCATAGAGAGGAGCTGGCGCCCAGAGACAGCGACAGCAGCGGTCCGGAAGCAGCAGTGAGGCTGGTAAGTATTGTGTGTGGTTTATTTTAGGGTTTACTTTCAAAGCGGCACTACTACAGGGGGCACATACTGGGGGCACTACTACTGGGGGGCACTACTACAGGGGGCACATACAGGGGGCACAGCTACTGGGGGCAGATCTACAGGGGGAACAACTACAAGGGGCACATACTGGGGGCACTGCTACAGGGGGAACAGCTACTGGGGGGAAATCAACTGGGGGCACAGCTACAAGGGGCACAGCTACTGGGGGCACTACTACAGGGGGCACTGCTACAAGGGGCACAGCTACAGGGGGCACAACTACTAGGGGCACAACTACAGGGGGCACAGCTACAAGGGGCACAACTACAGGGGGCACTACTAAAGGGGGCACTGCTACAGGGGGAACATCTATGGGGCCAGATGAGATACATCCAAGGATACTAAAATAACTTAAAGAGGTGCTGGTAGCACCATTGACAGAATTATTCAACCAGTCATTAGCTACAGGAGTAATTCCAGAGGACTGGAAAAGAGCAAATGTAGTCCCACTGCACAAAAGTGGAAGCAAGGAAGAGGCAAACAACTACAGACCAATGAGTCTTACATTAGTAGTAGGGAAATTGATGGAAACACTCTTAAAAGAAAGAGTTGTAGATTATCTCAAATCCGGCAATTTACAGGATCCCAAACAGCATGGATTAACTGGGGGAGATCAGGTCAAACAAATCTTATTGACTTTTTTGACTGTGTGACTAAAGTGATGGATAAAGGTGGAACCATGGATATAGCTTATCTAGACTTTAGTAAGGCTTTTGACACTGTTCCACATCGCAGAATGCTAAATAAACTTGAAAGTTTGGGATTGGATATTAGGATTATTGAATGGATAAGATCTTGGTTGAAGGATAGAAAACAGAGAGTTGTGGTAAATGGGGTGCATTCACAGGAGGGAAATGTTACCAGTGGAGTACCCCAGGGATCTGTACTTGGACCAGTGCTTTTTAATATCTTTATTGGTGACATTGCAAATGGCATTAAAGGGAAAGTATGCCTTTTTTTGCAGATGACACAAAGGTATGCAACAGGTATAACAAATGACTGAGGATCTAGGTAGACTAGAGGAGTGGTCAAGGGTGTGGCAGTTACAGTTTAATGCCAAAAAATGCAAAATCATGCACTTGGGTCTCAAAAATCCAAAGGCTAAATATAGTATTAATGGCACTATACTGGAAACTACTGAGGAGGAAAGGGATCTAGGAGTCACTATTTCAGATGACTTAAAGGCAGGTAAGCAATGTAACAAAGCAATGAGGAAGGCTAGTCAGATGCTTGGCTGCATTGGGAGAGGAATCACCAGCAGAAAGAAAGAAGTAATAATGCCACTGTATAGGTTATTGGTACGGCCTCATCTAGAATACTGTGTTCAATTCTGGAGGCCATATCTTCAAAAGGATATTAATACATTAGAAACTGTACAAAGAAGGGCAACTAAAATGGTGCATGGCCTACATCACAAAACATACCCAGAAAGACTAAGAAATCTCAATATGTATAGTTTGGAGCAGAGAAGGGAAAGGGGGGACATGATAGAAACTTTCAAATAAATCAAGGGTTTTTACAAAGTCCAGGAGGGAAACATTCTCCAAATGAAGAGAAGCAATAGGACACGAGGACATGCACTGAGACCGGAGGGGGGGGGGGGGGAATTTGAGGAAAAAATACTTCACAGAAAGGGTAGTGGACAAGTGGAATAGCCTCCCATCAGAGGTGGTAGAGGCTAAGACAGTAGAGCAATGTAAACATGCATGGGATAGACATAAGGATATCCTTACAAAGAAATAAGGATCAAATAAGGTTAGAGATAAAAAATAATGTAAAAAAAGGGGCAGATTAGATGGGCCAAGTGGTTCTTATCTGCCGACAAATTCTATGTTTCTATGTTACTGGGGGAAAATTAACTGGGGGCACAGCTGCTGGGGGTACAGCTACTGGGGGCACAACTACTGGGGGCACAGCTACAGCGGGGCACAAGTACAGGGGGATAACTGTGGGCATGCCCCTTCCCTATGAAGAAGCCACGTCCCTTCCCTATGAAGAAGCCACGCCCCTGTTTTGGGGCGTGCGCCCTCGGCGTGCACCAACTGTATTTTACCTGGAGGGGGGGGCACCACAGGAAACTTTCGCCCTGGGTGCCACAAGGTCTAGAACCGGTCCTGTTTACTACAGCAGAGGTGCGGCAGACGGTCATGTGAATTACCGTTGCCGGCTGCCTCACTTTACAGCTAATTTGCAGCAGCAGCTCCTCCTGCTTTCTTGTGTGTCTTAGGTGATCCCGAACTCCTCCTCCATGGTGCCACCTCCTCCCCCGCAGTGGTTCCGCACCCATCCACAGTGGCTCCACTCCATCCTCCCAGTGGCTGTGCCAGGAAACTGCCCTGAAGCTATGGAGGATGTAGCGGGAGAGGGGATAACAAGCCTGACCCATCTTGCTCTGCCCGTGCCCTGGATGGCTCACGGTGGCAGTGCCTCGATTTGTGGATATTCAGGGGGTGGAGCCTAATGCCGTAAAGTGTCCGTCCCCATAAGATACCTGTACTGTAGTCAGGTAGTGTTTGTTTATCTGGCTGGCTCCTTCTCTCTCTCTTTCCCTCTCCCTGACACTGTCTCTCTGTCCCCTCCCCACGCTCTCTTTCTTTGACACTGTCTCCTTCACTCGCTTCCTGACACTGTCTCTCTCTCCTTGGCACTCTATCTTTCTCTCTCTCTGTGACACTGTCTCTCCCTCAGTCCCTTATACTGTATAAATATCTCTCCCTGGCACTGTCTCTCTGTCTCTCCCTCTCTTTGACATGGTATCTTTCTACCTCTCTCTCCCTGACACTGTCTCTCTCTCCCTGGCACTCTATCTTTCTCTCTCTCTGTGACACTGTCTCTCCCTCAGTCCCTTATACTGTATAAATATCTCTCCCTGGCACTGTCTCTCTGTCTCTCCCTCTCTTTGACATGGTATCTTTCTACCTATCTCTCCCTGACACTGCCTCTCTCCTGTTTCTCATTCTCTCTCCCCCTCTCTCTCTCCTTGACACTCTCTCTTTCATCTCTTTCTCCCCGACACCCTCTCTCTCTTGCTCCTCTCTTTCGGTCATTCCCCCTTGTTCCATGAAACCCTCTCGCCCTCTCTTTCTTGCTCCTCTCTCTCTTTCTCTCTCCCCCTGATTCCTGCTTTGTCTGTCTCTTTTTTATGGGACCACAAAGTTCTAATTATACCCCTGCCTCACACCATCCTGCATCAGCCGCCTCGTCACTGCCTAATCTCCCCTCCTCCCGCCTACCTCCCTTCCACGACCTCCTGCAGAACTACTGACTGGCCAGAGAGACAATGCAGCCTCCTCCTGGAGACCTCCAGGTAACTGCTCTCTCGGGCACCTCACATTCTGCTGCTGCTGATATACCTCTCTCTCTCACTCTCTCTCTCTCTGTCTCTCTCTCTCCATGTATCTCTCTCTGTCTCCATGTATCTCTCTCTGTCTCTCTCCATGTATCTCTCTCTGTCACTCTCCACATCTCTCTCTCTCTCTCTCTCTCTCTCTCTCCATGTCTTTCTCTCTCTCTCAATCTCTCCATTTTTGTTATGAGGTATAACACAGAGGGGGCGACATTTAGTGATTTAGGGATGCCAAATGGAAATTATATCTTGCCCCCCCAACCTAAAAATGTTCTGACGCCCCTAATAATAATGATGTAAGCCGATTCCCCCAGCAAGTTATTCTTGATGTGCCATTTGAGCTAAAGGGCGAGATGCATCAAGCATTGCATTTTCAATGCAATACATCCTGCCACTTACATCCCGCCACTTACCGCATATATATATAGCTGCATTTATTAACACGGGCCCTCATTCCGAGTTGTTCGCTCGCAAGGCGATTTTAGCAGTATTGCACACGCTAAGCCGCCGCCTACTGGGAGTGAATCTTAGCATCTTAAAATTGCGAACGATGTATTCGCAATATTGCGATTACACACCTCGTAGCAGTTTCTGAGTAGCTCCAGACTTACTCGGCATCTGCGATCAGTTCAGTGCTTGTCGTTCCTGGTTTGACGTCACAAACACACCCAGCGTTCGCCCAGACACTCCTCCGTTTCTCCGGCCACTCCTGCGTTTTTTCCGGAAACGGTAGCGTTTTTTCCCACACGCCCATAAAACGGCCTGTTTCCGCCCAGTAACACCCATTTCCTGTCAATCACATTACGATCGCCTGAGCGAAGAAAAAGCCGTGAGTAAAAATCCAAACTTCATAGCAAATTTACTTGGCGCAGTCGCAGTGCGGACATTGCGCATGCGCACTAAGCGGAAAAACGCTGCGATGCGAAGAAATTTTCCGAGCGAACGACTCGGAATGACCTCCACAGTATGCATGTACAATTGCCATTAAATCACAAAGAAGAACTCTTCTGATCCGTCCATAGCATTCTGGGGACTTATAGGTTTATGATCCGAGAGTTTTTACTTTGCATGCATGTCTGTTAGCTTGCGCATGTGACAATACTTTAGATCCCTCTCAGGGGAAGTCTGTAGTAAGAAGCCTATAGGATTCTATAGGCAATGCCATCTATTGATAAAGTTGCCTATCCAGAACAAGCTCCGAAAAGTTTAGATTCATACTTACACTTTGCAGCCCCATAGAACTCTTTAGGGACCGCAGAGCCAGCGGGCTGCAGCAGATATCGACAATACCGCTGCGGACCACTTTAGTGCATTTGGAGAATGCTGCAATGCTCCAAAAATTGCAGTTTTCGGAGGTTTGCCCGCATTTTTTGGGTTGATACATCTCGCCCATAGGGGGTCATTCCAAGTTGTTCGCTCGCAAGCTGCTTTTAGCAGCTTTGCACACGCTAAGCCGCCGCCTACTGGGAGTGAATCTTAGCTTATCAAAATTGCAAACGAAAGATTAGCAGAATTGCGAATAGACACTTCTTAGCAGTTTCTGAGTAGCTCCAGACTTACTCGGCATCTGCGATCAGTTCAGTCAGTTTCGTTCCTGGTCTGACGTCACAAACACACCCAGCGTTCGCCCAGACACTCCTCCGTTTCTCCAGCCACTCCCGCGTTTTTCCCAGAAACGGTAGCGTTTTTCACACACACCCATAAAACGGCCAGTTTCCGCCCAGAAACACCCACTTACTGTCAATGACATTACGATCACCAGAACGAAGAAAAAAACCTTGTAATGCCGTGAGTAAAATACCTAACTGCATAGCAAATTTACTTGGCGCAGTCGCACTGCGGACATTGCGCATGCGCATTAGCGACTAATCGCTCCGTTGCGGAAAAAAAATAACGAGCGAACAACTCGGAATGACCCCCATAGTCTTTATCAGTATGTTTGCTCACTGCATCTGTGTACCTTTGAGAAGTCCTGCAATTGAGGTGCACCTTTTGATTTATTCTGTTTTGAAGCATTTAATGACTTGAAGACTCTCCACATGCACCAGATCATGTGTACCTATAGACAATGAAAGAAAATAGGATTTTAATTACCTACCAGTAAATCCTTTTCTAGTAGTCCGTAGAGGATACTAGGGTCCATTTAGTACCATGGGGTATAGACGGGACCACTAGGAGCCTTGGGCACTTTGAGAATTTGATAGTGTGCGCTGGCTTTTCCCCCTATGCCCCTCCTACCAGACTCAGTCTAGGAAACTGTGCCCGACGAGACAGACATACCTTGAGAGAAGGATTTAAAGGACAGTGGTGAGATTCGAACCAGCACACACAAAACAAGAGGAAAGCCATGCTAACCAAACTTGATGAGGAACAGCAACACCTGAATCGACAACAGTACTTAACAAGTAACAGTGCAAGAAAACACGAAGCACTGGGTGGGCGCCCAGTATCCTCTATGGCAGTGATTTTCAACCTTTTTTTACTCACGGCACACTGAACAATATTTTACAATTGCCAAGGCACACCACCAGTTCCCCACAGAAAAAAAACAACAACACACATTGGCCCTCACAGTAAAAAAAAATCCACACATACATTGGCCTACACAGAAAAAACAATCACATTCTCCCCACATAAATCCTATTACTCCCCACATGAATTATTTACATTGTTCATTCCATAAATCCATAAATTCTTATTCTCCCCACATAAATCCTATTGAAATCCTATTGTTCCCCACAGGAGAAATAAAATAACAAATATTAGCCCCTACCGGTCAGCTGTCCTCCTTCCTGTCCCTCAGTGGCAGGGGATGGTTCATAGTGGAGTGCTGCGAATACTGAGCAGCAGGCGGTCGGGCAGGTGTGGATGTGGGTGTGCAAGGAAAGCTGTGTATGCAGGCGGGAACTGGAAGATGTGTATACAAGCGTGTGGGCTGGCTGGGTGGTGAGACGCGGCAGCCGTGACTTATGATATCACATCTTCGCGTTTTCAAGGCATAAGTCACGGCCGGAACACGACTGATCCTCTAAGAAGATCGCGGGTCAACAGTTCACTCTGAAGGTGCAGGAAGATGCTCTGGCTCTGCGGCACACCTTACAACTGGTCGCGGCACACTAGTGTGCCACGGCACACTGGTTGAAAAAGCCTGCTCTACGGACTACGAGAAAAGGATTTACCGGTAGGTAATTAAAATCCTATTTTCTTTTACATCCTAGAGGATACTGGGGTCCATTTAGCACCATGAGGATGTACCAAAGCTCCCAAACCGGGTGGGAGAGTGCTGAGGTTCCTGCAGAACTGATTGACCAAACTGAAGGTCCTCAGAGGCCAAAGTATCGAACTTGGAGAACTTAGCAAATGTGTTCGAACCTGACCAAGGAGCTGCTTGGCAGAGCTGTGAAGCCAAGACACCCCAGGCAGCCACCCAGGAAGAACCCACCGACCTAGTAGAGTGGGCCTGTACAGATTTTGGAACCGGCAAACCTGCCGATGAATAAGCATGCTGGATAGAAAGCCTGATCCAGCGATCAATAGACTGCTTTGAAGCAGGACACCCAATTTTATTGGGATCATAGAGAACAAACAGCTGTCCGCTTCATGTAGATCTTCAAAGCCCTCACAACATCGAAGGACTTTGAAGTAGCAGAGGTGTCGGTAACCACAATAGGTTGGTTGATGTGAAACACAGACGCCCCCTTAGAAAGAAATTGCTGACTAGTCCTGAGTTCAGCTCTATCTTCATGAAAAATCAAACAGGTTGGAATAATAACCTTTGTTGCGCAGATGAGGTGGAACTGGAACAATGACCTGAGTCTGTACCAGTTTTTTAATTGCTTCCTGTAAAGTCATACTTGCTTCCTGAGAAGCTGGTAAGCCTGATTTGAAGAATCTGTGAGGTGGGAGTTCCTGAAACTCCAGCCTGTACCCCTGGGTGATAAGATCTTTGACCCAGGGATCCTGGCATGATGTCACCCATATGTGACTGATATCTCTTAATTGGGCTTCCACCTGCCTGTCTTCCAGGCAGTGCGGTCCACCATCATGCTGAAGGCTTTGAGGAAACAGAACCTGAGTTCTGTTCCTGTGAACCTTCAGTTGCTGGTTTTCTGGGTTTACCTCTATTGCCTCTGGAGGCTGTAGAAGAACCTCTGGTTTTATTTTCTAAATTCAGCTGTCCGAAAGGACTGCAAAGTTGGAGTAGGTCTTCCTAACTGGAAGGGGGTGGGGGGGGGGGGGGGCTGTGGAAGGAAGATATGTAGACTTACCGGCCGTAGCCTTGGATATCCACGTATCCAGTTCATTTCCAAATAGGGCCTCACCTGTGAATGGTAGACTTTCCACGCCCTTCCTGGGATCCGCAACTGCTGTCCACTGGCGTTGCAATAAGCCCTTGCGTGCTGAAACTGCCATGGCAGTGGTGCTTGCGTTGAGCAAGCCTATTTCTTTTATGGCCTCCACCATAAAATTTGCAGAGTCCTGTATGTGTTGTAGGAGTAAAACTACCTCCCCCCTGGATAAGGAATCCCTCAATTAGGTTACCTGACCATTTTGCAATAGTCCTAGTGATCCATGCACAAGCAATTGTGGGTTTTTGGGCCACCCCAGCAGCTGTAAATACAGATTTGAGAGTGGCCTCAATCTTGCGATCAGCCGTGTTTTTTAAGGAGGCTGCCCCAGGAACAGGTAAGATTATCTTACGTGATAAACTAGATACCGATGCATCAACAATCGATGGATTTTCCCATTTCTTCCTATCATCCTGAGAAAAAGGGAAGGATGTGAGTAACCTTTTAGGGATCTGAAATTTCTTATCAGGATTAACCCAAATCTCTTCAAATAGGGAATTCAACTCTTTTGATGCAGGAAAATAAGATTCCTCATCCTCTTCTGTCACCTTATCAGGAATGTGCAGGACGTCTCTAATAGCTTCTATCAGGGCCTGTATTCCTTGTGACAGAGCAGCATCCCCCCTCCTTAGTCCACCTCACCCTCCTCCGCGTCTGATACGTCTACATCAGTGTCAGCCTGCAGGATCTGGGCCAGTGTACGCTTTTGCGGACAAATGGTAGGGGTCTGAGACGCTGGTTTGGGAAGTGAATCTCTATTCATCAGGTCATCCACAGACTGCCTTAAGTATTGCGTCTCTCGTTCATTATGGGATAATTTATTCAAAATATTTGAGATCATCCCTTTAAGGGAATCCAACCATGCTGGATCGGACCCCCTAGCCTGAGAATGTGTACTATCCTAAGCACACTGTAGTGATCCCCCTGAGGAAGAAAGACACTCTGCCATGCATGAAACACACTCCTTGCCTGACACTGTAAATGTGAAGCGCACACACACACACACACACACACACACACGAAAGGTTAAATCACAGTTAACCCACACAGAGCCCTTCTAGGGTGACACAGAGTATATAGGAGCCAGCCACACCGCGCCCTTAGCACTAATGCCAAGCTTAGCTGGGTCGCAGACTAAGTACCCTGATAGGGGCTTAGTACTCTAATAACGCCCCCCTTTACTATGACCCCCTGGTACCACTGAGGTAAGCTGGAGTCCTTCTGGAGAAGCTGCGCTTCCCTGCCAGTCTGTCTGTGTAGAACTGCAGAGGCAAAATGGCGCTGGTGAGCCACTGGAGCCCCTCTTAGTGAAGCCCCACCCCCTTAATGGCGCGTGGTCTTCCCGGTTTTATATTAAACTGGCTGAGGTGTTTTAGATGCCTAAACAGTGGGACATAGCCCCTGTAAGCGTATTTGCCAGTGTGGATACTGTATAGGATGACTCAGCCCGCCCCTTATAGCGGTGCAACCTGCGCTGATCTGAGCCTGGAGACGCAGCCTGCTCCTCATGCCGCCAATAATAGCTAGCGACCCGCTAACCGGGATGCTGGCATAACACTCACCACTCTTCTTTCTTCTTTCTCTGTTAGGGGTGGTGGCGTGCTGCGGGAATGTACGCTCACCGTGGTGGGGCTTGCGGATGGTTCCCTCAGGAGCTCAATGTCCTGTCAGCTGGGAATGGAACCTTTAGCCCTATAGGAGGTTGGGCCATTTCCCCCCCCTAAGTCCCACGAAGCAGGCAGACTGGTGCCAACCAGACTTGCCTGAAAATAACAAACAGAAAATAAATGCAGAAAACTCTTCAGGAGCTTCCCTAAGCGTGACCGGCTACTCCAGGCACGGTAGGAGGAGCATAGAGGGAGGAGCCAGCGCACACTATCAAATTCTTAAAGTGCCAAGGCTCCTAGTGGACCCGTCTATACCCCATGGTACTAAATGGACCCCAGTATCCTCTAGGACGTAAGAGAAAGTGGAATATTTATTTCCATATTACAGTATATGACAACATATTTGTAAATACAACTGTGCACATAGGGGGTCATTCCGACCCGATCGCTCACTGCAGTTTGTCGCAGTGCAGTGATCGGGTCGGAACTGTGCATGCGCCTGCGTCGCAGTGCGCCGGCGCATGGCAGTCATCGCTGCCTAGCGATCGCCTCTGAGAGGTGGTCGCTGGGCGGGAGGGGGCTGAACGGCGGTGTTAAGCCGCCGTTTAGGAGGCGCAGTCCGGCCAACGTGGTCGGACCGTTGGGGGGGCTGGCCGCGGCGGCTGTGTGACGTCTCACGCAGCCGCTGTGGCCAGCGGCAGCGACAAACAACTCCCGGGCAGCTGCAGGAGCTGCGCTGGCCGGGAGTTACTCCTGCAATACAAAAGCATCGCCGCTGTGCAATGCTTTTGTATTTGTACGGGGGGGGGGGGGCTGCACTGACATGCGGGGCGGACTAGCCCTGTGCTGGGCGTCCCCCCGCATGTCAGGGAAGATGATCATAGCTGTGCTAAATTTAGCACAGCTACGATCAACTCGGAATGACCCCCGTATTGCGTACAATTGCACGCAATACAAAATATCCACTAGAACATGGAAATTAAAATAAAGATAAAAAATAATATAAAATTTAGAATATTTTCTTTTTAAAAACAAAGTTATCAACACAGTCTAGTTCCCCATCAGTGTACTGTCGGCCTATTTGTTATCAGTTGGTGCCATATAGACTATTATTTTTAGTGACAGTTTATGAAAATCCTCTTGCCGGAACAGTGGCTGTGGCTCCAATAAAATCTCATCCTGGCAAAGAATGAAATGCCAGATACCAAGAACCATCCCTGGTGGAAAGATAATCTATAGACTACAATCATGACAATAACTATCAGGCCAAGCTTTGAAAGGCTACAGTTTTCAGAGCTTGGTAAATTGAACTACATTGCGCTTCCATAATTGTCTATGGAAGAGGTAATGTTCTGCCGGTCCCTAATTAATGCAGGAGATATCTATGACATGATACTAAAAATAATGTATAGCCCTCTTTGTGCCTTAAATACTAGATGAATGCAGGCTATGGGCTTGATTCCATTGGTGTATCCTTAATGGTTGCAGTGTGTACGATGCACACAGGCCCCTGGGTCCAGTGGGGTCCATACCACACACCCTGCACCTATATAATTATACATACCCCCAGTGTCAGACTGGGGCATGTAGGGCCCACCGGGGGAATGCAGTGGTAGGGGCCCATGTTAGGGGTGTGGCCAGTCTGCATAGGGGGTGTGGCCTGCTACCTCATTGGTTTGACTAACCATTAGAGAGTGCAATGTCTGGGCCCCTTCTTAAATATATACAGTAAATTCAACTGCTGCATGCATGATAATTAATAACAGATTAATAAGAGCAATGCACTGTAGAAAACACACCATTGTCCAGTATAAGGTAACATATGTATAATGTATAATTCAAGTTCACAGTCTGGAACCTGATCTTTAGAGCAGAATTTGGGGCCCCAGGCAGTAGGGCCCACCGGTGGTTCCCCCTGTACCCCTGTGGGCCAGTCCAAGCCTGCATACCCCTCCAGAGTCCCATGGTGGTCGCCGGCATTGCAACAGAAACCACTGGGAAAATGGCATGGTGACCGAGTGATGTCCCGGGAACAAGGCACGGGTGCCATGTTCCCAGAGTCCTGAGCATGTGCATATGCACAAAGCCAGCTGGTGGAGTCTCATGCGCTGCTGCCAGAGAAGAGGGGCCCATCACAGAGCATGAACATGGGCCCCTTCCTCTCTTAAATCACCCCTGCTTGAATCCTATGTATTTAGTACAACTTGGAGCATAAGCAAGATAAATATAAGATGTAGGACACATTGCAGACTGACACAGCACCACAAATAGAAGATTTGTTTATTCCGCCTGTAAACAACTTTTTCAGCCAATAAAATCAGTTTGTTTAGCACAAAGTATAAAATGTCCTGTTTCGAAATGAACTAATAAGTAAAAGAACATGCTGTAAAAGTGATGTTGTCAAGCAAATATTTGTATCATTGTGTTGCTTTATTTTAGCATAAACATTTTCTCCTTTACTGCCCCCTGCTGCCACCATCCAGTGATTACCCTGGACACAATCAGTAAAGGAAAGCAGGAGAGTTACAGCCGATAATCTAGTGTGAGATCCAGGGGCGCTTTAAGAGAGGAGGAGGTCCGTGTGCTTTCACCTCCATTCAGTCCACCTGCTCTCTGCCGCCTGCGCTGAGAGTCTGCACATGCACAGATCTCTGTAAAAATGACGTGGTGGCCATTTTCCTAGTGATTTATGCATAACGTTGTGAAAATGGCAGCTGCACTATTTTTACGGTGATTTAACAGCACTGCTGATATTGGCATGGGACTACGGAGGCATAGGTGTGCGCAGCACATTTTATTAGGGGGTGCACAACTGGAGTGGCGTGTCTAGCACCGTCTACCGAGCGTGCCTAGTGCTGCCTAATGGGCATGTATAGCACCAACTCCTGGGCTTCAGTAATATAGAGATAGTCAATGAAAGGCTGCGGCTCTCAGGGGTGTATCTAGGGGTCCGGGCGCCCCAGGCAAAATAAGGGACTGGTGCCCCCCCTAAAAAAGGGACATGATCTTGTGGGAAAGGGTTACTACACAGTAGTAACCCTTATACACACCATGCCCACACAGTAGCAGTTCCCTTTACACTTTATGCCCACACAGTGATTCTTAAAACACTGAGGAGACATCAGCAGTGCCTAACCTGGCTGAGGAGGCAATACCACCCTAGGCCAGGTAGTATAATCAAATAGTAGTGCAAAGAAGTGCAATGCAGCGTACTACCCAGTGGTGCAAGTAGAAAAGAATCCTTACGCGTGTACGCCAAAAAATGGGTATGGCCACCAGCCACATGGGGCATGGCCAATGAAAATGGGGGCATGATACATATATGACCCCAATAGTGCAGTGCCAGATACACACATGCTACCACAGTGCCAGATACACACATGTCACCACATTGCCAGATACACACATGCCACCACAGTGCCAGATATGCCCCAACGGTGTTTGATATGCCCCCATAGTGCAAGATACACATATGCCCCACAGTGCCAGATACACATATGCACCCAAAGTGCCAGATATGACCCCATGTTGCCAGATATGCCCCCACATTGCCAGTTACACATGCCCCCACAGTGCTAGATATGCCCTCACAGTGCCAGATATGCCCCCACAGTGCTAGATATGCCCCCACGGTGCCAGATACACATATGCCCCCAGAGTGCCAGATAAGCCCCCACAGTCATAGTCATAGTCCCCCTCCCAGCACATAGCCATAGTCCCCTCCCAGTAAATAGCTATAGCCCCCACCAATAGTCGTAGTCCCCCCAGCACATAGCCATAGTCCCCACCTCTCCCAACACAGTTACATAGTAGTCCCCACCCCCCTCCCATCACATAACAATAGTTCCCTGTCAGCATAGATAGCCATAGTCCTCCTCCCTGCACATAGCCGCTCACCTCCACAAGCACATAGCCATAGTTCCCATCCCCCTCCCAGCACATAGCTGTAGTCCGCGCTTAGCAGATAGTAGTAGTCTCCCTCACTCCCAGCACATACATAGCCTCCCCACACAGCACATAGCCCTAGTCCCCACCCCACAACATCCCAGCAGATAGCTGTAGTGTCTGGCAATACCTGCTGTGCCGAGCTGCTGCCTGGGATGGAGGATGGAGGATTGCTCAGCAGGCAGGAGCTGGTGCCAGTGTCCGGCACCGCACCAAACTATGTGAAGAAACTGAAAATAAACTACAGCTCCCAGCAGCCCTTGCCGCTGGGAGCTCCCGACAGCAAGGGTTGCTGGGAGTTGTAGTTTATTTTCAGTTTCTTCCCTGTAGTGCATTGGGGTGCCGGATACCAACGCCAGTTCCTGCCTGCTGAGCGATGCTCCGCTCTCCATCCCAGGCAATGCACAGGCAGCTCGGCACAGCAGGTAATGCCAGACACTACGGCTTAAGGGATTCCACCCATTGGCCGAGGGTGGCACCGTCGGGCGGCGCCCCCTGCTCGGCTGACGCCCCTGGCGAGTGCCACCCTGGCCAATGGGTAGATACGCCCCTGGCGGCACTCGCAGGTCTTGTAATCTGTATGCAGGTTATTTGCTGGTCCACCTCATCGTAGCAGGACACTCCAATCCAACGTTTCATTTAATTACATAAAATTTTGTCAGGACATACAAAATTTTATGTAATAAAAGAAAAAGTTGATCTGTATATGGATTGGAGTGTCCTGCTACGATGAGGTGGACCAGTAAATAACCTGCATACAGATTACAAGACCTGTGAGTGCCGCAGCCTTTCACTGACACACATTATATATATATATACATACACACATATACACAGTGGTCGTAGTGGGAATTTTGAAGTGGGGATATGGAAATTGAAAGGGTACAGTGTCTACTCAAGGCTGTACTGTTGCGCACGCCTCCGGTGTGCGCGCCAAAAGAGGGGTGTTGCCAATCACAAGGGGCGTATCCTTAAGAGGCACTGGATGAGAGGGAGGACACTTGGTGGAGGAAGGACTGAGGAGAACGGGGCCATTGGGTGAGAAGGGGGATGCAGCGTGGTAGGAGGACATATTGGGGAGAGGGACAGAGGAAGGGGGGATGCTGGGTGGGAGAGGATGCAGAGTGGGAGATGGACATATTGGGGATTGGGACACTGGATGGGAGAGGGTTGCAGGGTAGGAGAGGGGCACCAGGTGAGAGGGGGGATGCAGGCTGGGAGAAGGATATATTTGGGAGAGGGACAGAGGAAGGGGGGGATGCTGGGTAGGAGAGAACGCAGGGTGAGAGGGGGATGCAGGGTGAGAGGGGGGTGCAGGGTGAGAGAGGACGCAGGGGGAGAAGGGGGGTGCAGGGTGGGAGAGGACGGGGTGCAGGGTGGAAAGGACACAGGGGGAAAGGGGGTGCAGGGTGGGAGAGGACGAGGGGGGGTGCAGGGTGAGTGCAGGGTGGGAGAGGACGCAGGGTGAGGGGGGGTGCAGGGTAGGAGAGGATGCAGGATGTGAGTAAGACATATGGGGTAGAGGGACAGAGGAAGAGGGGGGATGCAGGATGAGAGAGAGGGGTAATACAGGGAAGGAGGAGGATATATTGGGGAGAGGGACAGAGAAAGAGGGGGTTGCTGGGTGGGAGAGGACGCAGGGTGAGAGGGGGTGCGGGGTGGAGAGGAACATATTGGGAATTGTAATTTAATATTAAAGCCTACCAGTCTGCTGTGGCAGGTACAGGGGCTCCGCCTGCAGCAGTGACGAGTGCAGGGTGCACCACACGTGGACACCTGGTGGGGCTCCGGCGGCGGCAGTGACAAGAGCCGGGCACACCCCACATGGGAGCCCGGTGGCACTCCTGCTGCGGCAGGGAAGGAGAGCCGGGTGCACCCTCAGTGGGCGCTGGGCAGGTACGGGAGCAGCATCCTATTAGTGCACACTTCTGCACACTTCTAGATCAGTGAAAACAAAGTGCCGAAGTGACGTTTGTGTCTGTGTTTGTCTGTAGATGATGAACTGTGGAACTGTGGATGGTAGTTGAAGACGTGGCTGGAGACGTGGACTGTGGTTTGGAGGATGAGGCTTAAGATAACAATCTGCAGGTTGTGGTCGGTGGTACAAAGACGTGGCTGGTGAAGTAGAACTGTGGAGTGTGGCTTGAAATACGAGGCAGAAGACCCGGGGCCGACTGTGCCCAAAGAGTCTTACTGGACCGGGTTTTCCAGGAGCGCTTCCACAGACAGTAGCAGGTTAGGAACAGCAGGACTGCAGCAGCAATAGGGAACCAACCAAGCAGGAGTAGGAGTAACCAGAATACGACAAGGATCCTGGGAGCACAGGCTAAAGCACCTACAACAGGGTTGTAACTTGAAGCACTGGCGTCCCTGTCCTAAACCAGCCCCCTTTTATAGGAAGAAGCTTCCCTGGATTGGCTGGAAGGAACAGGAAGCAAGAACTATACCTCAAACTTGGTCTCCAACATGGCGGCGTCCAATAATGCAGACCTTTTTACATAGCCACACAGCTCACTGCCCCTAGTCTCCTAGCAACAGCTCAGCAAGAGAGACCCGCTGCAGCGGCGTCCAGCCGCCACGAGCGGACCCCCTCACTACCGCTACCGCTGCACTTGGACCCAGCGCAACAGCCCACCTCAGCCGCTGCCTAGCCGCCTGTGAAGTCAGCCCCGCGGCCCCAGCGTGCCGGTAAGACCCCGGATGCTGACAATGGTAATAAGATGCACCTGGCGTCTGCAGTATATATTAGAGCTGGCATTTTAAATATTTATTAGAAATTAATCTGACTTAAACAGATGGGGCTGCATCTGCGATATCACGTTATTAATTATGCACTGTACAAACGCAGCTGTGGTCTACCAGCTAAAGATGGACGCATCTTGATGCTGCCGAATCACGTGCTGTTTTGTGTTTTTTTGTGTTATCAGTAAGGCGCTGATATGAAATTCAAAGGACAGTGTGTTTCTCACAATAGTTAAAATACTACAGCGTATTTTTATTGTTGCAAAACAAAGTTCAGATAAGTCATATTGTGTTTGATTCAGATTGGATTGTTTATCTGTTAAGTAAATTTAAAGAACATTTAAAAGTTGGTGCATAGCCATAATATAGCTGTGTTAGCATGCTGAGGCAAATTCGTATACTTTTAAACCCAGGCCTAAAGTAACTTTTGGTGCTTGTATAGAGTGTGATTTCTTTGTGACAAAAGAGCCGCATGGTCTGTCCTCCATTTTGGGCTAGCCACATGGCCTGTCCACCATCTTGTTCAAGCCACAAGGATGTGAAAGGGGGAGGAGCAGTGGCCATTTTAGGAAGGTCACTTTATCCAATTTAGCTAAACAGCTGACTTTCAGTGTGGTTAAAACAATCAGTTTCCTTTGTCACAAAGAAACAACATATGTGTACAAATCCAACACCATTTATAAGTTACCAATGAATTTATTTAACCCATGCCATAGTCAATTACAAATACTGTAGTTTCAATTAGGCCTAGTGAGAGTTAATGGTGAGATAAATGAATACAGAAAAAAAAGTGTTTTTTTCCTCTTCTTTCCCAGGATTTAGTTAACTCTGGGGGTCATTCCGAGTTGTTCGCTTGCAAGTGAATTTTAGCAGATTTGCTCATGCTAAGCCGCCGCCTACTGGGAGTGAATCTTAGCATCTTAAAATTGCGAACGATGTATTCGCAATATTGCGATTACACACCTCGTAGCAGTTTCTGAGTTGCTTCAGACTTACTCGGCATCTGCGATCATTTCACTGCTTGTCGTTCCTGGTTTGACGTCACAAACACACCCAGCGTTCGCCCAGACACTCCCCCGTTTCTCCAGCCACTCCTGCGTTTTTTCGGGAAACGGTAGCGTTTTTTCCCACACGCCCATAAAACGGCCTGTTTCCGCCCAGTAACACCCATTTCCTGTCAATCACATTACGATCGCCAGAACGATGAAAATGCCGTGAGTAAAATTCCTAAGTGCATAGCAAATTTACTTGGCGCAGTCGCAGTGCGGACATTGCGCATGCGCATTAAGCGGAAAATCGCTGCGATGCGAAGATTTTTACCGAGCGAACAACTCGGAATGACCCCCTCTGTTTGCTAGGGTATGATAGCCATTGAAATGTTAATTAACCTGTCCCACTACCCTCTTGAACAGGCATATGAACCTCTATTGATATGCAAATTAGAGGCAGTGAAGGGGTGAGGTGTTTCATAGAAGTGCAGTATATAGTGTATGTGTGTGTGTGTGTGTGTGTGTGTGTGTATGTATATATATATTTATATATATATAATATTATTATAATTATGTGTATTTATATCAGTGTATGTTCTGCAAGATATCTATCCAATCTGAATCATAGCATTTAAATTATAGATTATTGCAGTCATTATAGATCTGTGTGAAATTGGATACATTTATTTGCTATATATATATATTTGAATTAGTGTGTTAAGGGAGTAATTATAAAAAGATGAAACGCAGTTCCAGCCTAAACGTTTAGGTATACATTCAAAGGGGGATCATCTTTGTGGGTGACTTCCGGCGAATGTAAGGAACAATTGTGTGTTGTGTTAGTGAGCAATAGTAGTTTTATTGCTCACAATTATCGAGATAGTGTGGTCTATTGAATTGCGAACGCACATTTGTACACGTGGTATGGTACGTGAGGACAGCATACAAAAGCGCGCACGTGGCGCAGGGTGTTTACGCAAGGTTGCATAGAGTTGCGAGCGCAAATTATATACGCACAATAGCAGTTCAATTTAAGGCAGGATAGAATACATTTAATACTATAGCACATAACTATCCGATTTCAAAAGCAGATTATTGTAATACTTTGTTTAAACTGTACTGCCACTGGGTTAAAACCATCAATCAAAGGGAGGGATATTTTTCTGTACAGAAAAGAAAAACATTGTGTATCTGTGTGAGCCGAAAGTAAGAGTGAGTGGATTGAACCCCGGAAATTCGGGATCCCGTGGAGACACTGAGTTAGCAGAGGCTCAGTGGCGTAAGGTCGGCTAACTTACGTTAATAATAGAGGAGTACGCAAGTCGTGAGGAGACTTGCACAGGAGCGTGATAGAGCATAGATTGTGAATTGAAGTTTAAGGTTTTCTTTTTGTGTTATGCTCCGGCTGAGGAGCGCAGCTTGTGAATTCGATTCCACTAATCGTAGGGCGGATAGATAACAAGCATCTATAGGCTGTGCGATTCGACCGCGCATTTGTGTATGCGATGTGGCGCAATGTGATACCAGTTTGCGTGCTTTTGCGTAAATTGCGTTATCATATGCGTTGTTTAGAGCATACGCAATTGTGATTTGTGTATAGTAGAAGGAAGTTTTTTCGCTGTTTCTCTCTCAGGAAGAAATTTTCCAAGGTGAGACACTCACTGGAAAGGGGGATCGATAGTCTGTTTCTCTCCCTATAAAAGTTCCAGTGAATAGAAACCAGTTGCTGATAGGGTCCTCACTGGGTACGCGGTGTTCACTATTGGAGTGAGTCGTGGTACGGCCAGCGGAGAAGGAGCGAGTGAAAGCGCTAGGTTAACTTTCACCGTCTACTCGTGTTGTGCATTTGGGGATTGTGTATAAGGCAAAAAGTCCACGATGGGATCCAATTGCACAAGAGGTGGGCGTTCGGCAGCCAGGGTTCAGGCTGGAGAGTTGCGGCCCAAGGGTTCAGCAAGGTTGATAATGTGTGAGAAGTATGGTCCACACACGAAGGCTTTTTGCGATGAATGAGTACGCATGACTGCTGAAGATAGGGCATCATTCCCTAGGGTTGGTGAGTTTGATCCTGAGGTATTGCAGGTAGTATGTCTAACCAAAGTCATATAAGACAAGAACGGAAATATAAGAACTGTTTGAACTTGTAGCAACAATAAACAAGTAGAAAAAAAGAGAAAGCAAGTACAACGCCATATGTAGATGTGGAAGCAGTTACAACCAGCATACTAACGATAGAAAATAATACAAATAAAAAAATGAAAAAATATGAATGTAACCTATATATGTACTAATGAATGTCGAAGTTTTATTTAGGAGGAGAAGGCGACCTGACTGGTTTCAGCTATTTCTCATGCACTCAGAGGAGTATCCAACCGGTAAAAGAGGAGCACTAGCCTGCATGGGAAGTGGCTGAGACCAGTGGAACTGGTAAGTATGGAGTCATTCGAGTACATATATAGTAAAACCCGAAAATAAAATAAAAAAATCAAGAAAGTAATGTCAGAAATGGAGAAAATCCTGTCCGCACATTAGTATTTGCCAGTAGGAAAGCGGACAGAGATAGGGTAACCCCCGGGTATTTCTTTTAGTTACCATATAAGAAGTATTCATTTCTAGTAATGCCCTTAGTCAAGATGAGCTCGGAAATGTTTGTTGGACCATGTACAGACCCTTAATACGGGATGAGAAGGATTGAATGAATACTTCGCATGACCTAGAAGCTTGTAGATTTTTTGTTTTCTTTTGCAGTAATAGAAAATTCTCGGATAAGATCACTGGTAAACACTAATTCAGCAAATGGGAGGAACGAGAGAAGTACAACATTACCCTTTGACAAAACCTGCTGAAGTTATGATTGGGCCTCTATGATGCTAAACCCTTTCCTTTTTTTCTAGCAGCAGTGGCCCCTAACTAACTTAATCGACAGAGATTTTGTTAAATGTGAAATACATATATTGTACTCCCGCTCAGGAAGTACAAGGTATGTTAGATACCCTCAAAGACTAATGTTGCATTTCACTGTTCTAGATTCATGTCCATCACAGGTAGAGGAAATTATCTCACAGATACCGGGTTCCCTTTGAACTTAGGATGGACAGGACACTGGATTGATGGCTGAGGTAGTCCCAGTAGTGACACAGCATGCACAAGCTTTAAGGGGGGTAGACCAAGTAGTTAATCAATTCCTGTAGTGCCCAATCGAGTTGTCATTTTAATAAAATCCCCTCCACCTCTACAAACTTATCTGTCACCAACCTCTATTCTGTTTCTCCACAGTTTCCTCTTCATCTTTTGCGTTCACACAGGGTAATACAATACATGGACCTGATTCTCCCAAGATTTCGAATGACAGCCTGAGTATTGTCTCCCAGGCCCTGCATGACTCTTTACAGTCCTTTCAGCCTGAGAGTGGGTCAGTGCTGATACAATATGTTGATGACTTGTTGTTGTGCGCTGATTCATTTGAGTCGTTCCTGGCAGATACGAAGCAGTTTCTGTTTCGTCTCTTCCAAACAGGACACCAGGTATCAAGGGATAAACTACAGTTGTGTAGGACAAGGGTCAAATACCTGGGACGTAGTACTGGTACATGATTTGACAGTTCATAAACCACATGCCGTATTGGTCCTTCAAAGTTCTGCCTTAACCTGGTATGTCTCATCAGCACGATGACACCAGTATTACTGCAGTTTGTCTTGTCATGCACAAAGGGTGGAGGAAGGATGAGAATACTGGTGAAGGGAAATATTGTATAGACACTGATATGCATGATGGTATAGAATATCTGAATCAGACCTTTGCTACGAGACCAGACATAAGTGACAGCCCGTTGATGAACGCAGACCTGATATTTTCTTCTTCTTTCTCTCCTCTAGAGAGGTTTTTTTCTCTTTTTTTTTAGTTATGTTCATGGTACTCTACATTGCAAACACACAACAGTTAAATTAAGATACAAATTTGTGTTCCCTACAGGAAAAGGAGGTCTGGAAGTCGAAGGGGTATGGTTAGGAGTCCTCAGGACTCTGGAGAGATGGACAAGGTAAGCCAGTGGCCCCCAGGACGTATCTCCCAAGCCTAGCTGAGGCGGCATATGGTCTGACTCACCTAGGGTAAGGAAGGCATGTGCAAATTAGTAAGAGCTTACTGGCGTGTACCAGGGTTCTCTTCTCAGGCAAGCAGGAAAGCAATGACTTGTCTTACTTGCATGAGGAAGAACATTTGGTAAGGTAGTACTAACAGAGCCATCCCATATCCCTCCTGCAGACGGACCTTTTCAGGTAATACAAATCGACTTCGTACAGTTAACACCCTTTAGGAATTATTGTTATGTATTGGTGTGCACTGATGTTTTCTCAAACTGGGTAGAGGCATTTCCTGCCGCCACGGATGCTGCTGTGTTTACCGCAAAGAAAATTGTGCAGAAATTTGTGTGTAGATATGGTACCCCTAGGAGTAGGAGCAAAGTAATAGCTTGAAACTGGACTATTGTGGTCATAGACACTGCCACTAGTATTAGGTAGCATCGGAACCACTCCCAGATCTTCACTTAACGAATCACCCTCTTCGAAATTTTTGTTTTTGTTTTGGGTTTTTGTTTAGTTTTTTTGGAAGACAACCTCATGTCATGATTGATCCGCACAATGATCAGAAATACACCAATGAGGTGACAGTACCTTATCGAGATGAGCCAGCATTTGAGAACTTGACAAAAGAACTTGAAACTGTTGATTCCTGGTATGCCAAATACTAACTGTCTTGATTGTGAAACAAGAGACTGTGTGATTGTTCTTACGCTCAGGTTGACTAATAGACAGGTGGGAAGGACCATACCAAGTTTTGTTGACCGCACGATCCCAGTGAAAGTAGCAGAGAGAGACTTGGGTCCACGATTCCCATCGCAGGAAAGTCGGTAGTCCGGAAGGAACTCGTAAATGGAGTGAGATCGCAGAAGTACCACCAGAGACTCTGTTCCGTGAAGACTGAGAGGCGGCACTGTTGAACACTACCTGAGCGTACTAAAAGATTACAGAAAAAACAGTCGTTGTAATTGATTTGCTATGGACGAGATTTGTTGTGTTCTATTTTTTTTTCCTTTTTCCCGCTGACAAACATTTTTTTTCAGGACATTCAATTATTGTGAGGTTTTTCATGAGGAGTCGAGTGTGGGACTGGAAATGGTTCTGGAGAAAGGAGTGATTTCTTTATAGGATCCCCGGATCAGCATATCACTTTGTTAAAGCCAGAGAAAATCAAAGGTCTACTAGTTACGGAGTTCAGAGGTAACGTGATAGGCTATTGTCTGAGGAATACTGTATTTTGTAGTTATTGTGACCCCATAATTGAAGATGAGTGCATCCAGAGATGTCAGTCTAGCAATAAGGCAGCATTTGACAGACATCCATTGAGTGATTGCCACTCACTAGTGGGTAAGGTCTTATACCAAACGGAATGTTGGATGTGCTCACAGGTACCTCTAAGACGAAATGATGCAGGATTAGTGCCATATTTCTTTAGCGTTAGCTGAGGTACTTGAATTACACAAAGGGGGAGGGGACCGGTGGACAAAGAGTATAATATAAATAGACCCCCTAGTCTTAAGATCCACCAGTATCATAGATAAATCCTTGGTGTGTTTAAATCTCACCAATTTCAGGAAATCAGGTACTTGGGAGGTAATCAGGAACAATCAGGCAATGGCTATTCACACATAGCAGATAAAGAGCACATTAATATATGTGGAAGAAAGATTTATCAGTGGCTCTCCCCGAACTCTGAAGGTTTATGTTATCTAGGAAGGATACTACTTATAACCCTTGTTCAATGATGAAATAGACCTAGCATACACTCCAGAAATGGAAACAATGTTCAGAAAATGATAGGAATATATATACCATGAAAATCTTATATGTCTCTTTCACGATTTGTTTGTGCTTTCTCCCTCTACCTAGCAAAACCTATCGAATCTGAACATCAGTGTACAAAGACGTAGGTACATGTATGTGTGAAACGTTCGTTCAAATCAGACATCATGGGCTATAGCACTGTCCCATCATACTCTAAAGGTTGAATGTTGTCCCACACCCAACCAATGGTCCCGTGACCGCTGAGTGCATATAGAGGATGTCTCGTCCTCCTCCCTGTCTTCCCCAAATACTGTATAGTCAAATGTCTTATTTGCGAAATGAAAACATACTTGTGTCTAGGTCACCGATTATTGTTTAAAATATTTTTCTTATGTTAATAATTTATGGCAGTTATTGTTTACTGCCAAAGGGTGGACTGTCAAAGTAAAAAATTACATAGAGAGAACATCCAAACTCCAAACAGATGAGTTTCTATGCTTGTAAATATGCGCAGCGAGCACAGCAATATATAGTAACATACGCATTTACACAGACATGCCACAAAGATATATTCACATATTTCATACAGCACATAAATTGAAACATATCAAGCACCAGACATCATAAGATTTCAAATTATATAATAGAAAATAATGTCATGTATGTGTATTGTTGGAGCGGAGCAAGATGGGCATGTCATGCATGGTGTCAGGATGACTGGGAGAATGTGAGTGTCAATTTGATGCCTGTGATTAAGTTGTAGCACATTGCCATGAGTAGTTATTACTAAATGTAGGAATATGAAGTCACTTTTACTGGAACAAAAGGATTTTCAAAGGAGCATGTGTAGACAGGAAATCAGAGGCCAGCAACCTTGAACAAAAGCCCTCACACTGACCAATGACTCATCATGAATGAGAAAGTTCCCTCCCCTAGACCAATAACAAGAGATCTGTACACCCCCTACAGATTCAGTGTATAGCTGATCCCACACAGAAGAGTTTCCTGTTCTGTTTTTCTCCTGGGTCGTGAGCGAGATGGTGTTTTGGTGATACTCTGCTGCTGTTAGCTAGTGTTGAGGCAGAGCTAAAGATGGAGGAACTGGAGCGATTAGTGCATAAAGTGCATTGAGGGAGATGGTAATTGTATGCTGGCTGTGGCTGTATTTGAATTAGTTTGTAATAACTGCTTCCTGTGTAAATTATAACCATGTAACTATATATATACTGTACATTGTGATACAGGTTGAGTATCCCATATCCAAATATTCCGAAATACGGAATATTCCGAAATACGGACTTTTTTGAGTGAGAGTGAGATAGTGAAACCTTTGTTTTTTGATGGCTCAATGTACACAAACTTTGTTTAATACACAAAGTTATTGAAAATATTGTATTAAATGACCTTCAGGCTGTGTGTATAAGGTGTATATGAAACATAAATGAATTGTGTGAATGTAGATACACTTTGTTCAATGCACAAAGTTACAAAAAATATTGGCTAAAATTACCATCCGGCTGTGTGTATAAGGTGTATATGTAACATAAATGCATTCTGTGCTTAGACTTAGGTCCCATCACCATGATATCTCATTATGGTATGCAATTATTCCAAAATACGGAAAAATCCCATATCCAAAATACCTCTGGTCCCAAGCGTTTTGGATAAGGGATACTCAACCTGTATATTGTATACATATCCTTTTAATAACAAATATATACATCAATGAGCTTTGGAACTCAGACAATGTGTGTGTGTGTATTGTTTCCTCTTATGGGAAGTAGTGTTTTGCGACGTACAGCGCACTTTTATAGCACATGGTAATAAGATTCGCCTGGCGTCCGCAGTATATATTAGAGCTGGCATTTTAAATATTTATTAGAAAGTAATTTGACTTAAACAGAGGATAGCTCTGACTTCTGAACTCTCATCCCCAGGTCCCCAGTACCTCCTAAATGTTGGGACTCTCTTTTATAATTTTTTTTATCCCATTCAAATCCAAGAAATTTCTTTCCAGCAACTTGAGATATCTGCAGTCAAGCAAACTGCCCTCCCACCAGAACATTATGAATATTAAGCCCACTCCACTATCCACACTTCTCCGCGTATTAAACACCCCTTACCAACCTGGAAGTCATGTACCCGTTCCCCTTCATTCAGCCCAATGCCCCCATCTACAGTTTAGTGTTCTCTCTCCCGCCCCATCTCCCACCATCTGTGCAGTAAAGGAGTAATTAGCAGAAATTACTGCTTCAGGTCCAAGATAGAACACCCTCTACCGCCTGCGGGACATCAAAGCTGCCGCTGATAGCACTCCCAACCCCTACCGCTGCAGGATGGGTAGGGGCCCCAGTGCTTTGCTGTGCCCAGGGGCCTATTCTGATGTTAAGATGGCCCTGGAGCGCAGGCGTGATGTGTAAGGGGTGCCGGACATTAGGGGGTGCCTGTGCGCACCAGACATCCCCTGTGCGCACGCCTATGTCCGGAGGGGTGAGTATTCAAAAAAGGGTTGCAGTATGTGCCCCCCCTGGAATCAGGTGCCTGTGTGCACCGCACACACTATACCCATTATAGATACACCAGTGATTAGATCGACCATATACTGTATGTAAGCAACAGTAGTTTGCAGGAATCTATGACCTGCAAACCTTCTTTGTTCTAGGGAATAGGATTGCCACCTAGCATCAGCTGGTGGGTTATGTAGCAAGCACCCTGATTCTCCGCTGTAAGGCAGGGAAGTGAAATTTTTACATCACTAACATCCTGCTGACACTAACAGTGAAATGTCACCTTCCCAGCAGACTAGGTTGTGTACAGGTCACATGCACACTGGCAGCTGGGCGGGGCTAATGCTCACTGAATCAGATTTTTGGAATCTTGCAGATATTGCAGTTGGAATAACAATACATGTACAAAACTAGAGAATAAAGTCTATGCAGTAAATTTACTAAGATGGGATTTCTTTTAAAAAGGGGATGTTGAGATGTTGCCCATAGCAACCAATCAGATTCCAGGTATCTTCTAAAAGCTGCTAGATAAATGAGAAGCAGAATCTGATTGGTTACTATGGGCAACATCCCATCTTAACTAGAACTCTCATCTTAGTAATTTTAGCCCTATGTCTGAACTGACTTTTTCAGCTATATTTGCTTTGTTTTCCAGTAATGGATGACAAAAATAAGAATTTACTTACCGATAATTCTATTTCTCGTAGTCCGTAGTGGATGCTGGGGACTCCGTCAGGACCATGGGGAATAGCGGCTCCGCAGGAGACAGGGCACAAAATTAAAAGTTTGACCACTAGGTGGTGTGCACTGGCTCCTCCCCCCATGACCCTCCTCCAAGCCTCAGTTAGGATACTGTGCCCGGACGAGCGTACACAATAAGGAAGGATTTTGAATCCCGGGTAAGACTCATACCAGCCACACCAATCACACTGTACAATTTGAGATCTGAACCCAGTTAACAGCATGATAACAGAGGAGCCTCTGAAAAGATGGCTTCCAACAATAATAACCCGATTTTTGTAACAATAACTATGTACAAGTATTGCAGACAATCCGCACTTGGGATGGGCGCCCAGCATCCACTACGGACTACGAGAAATAGAATTATCGGTAAGTAAATTCTTATTTTCTCTGACGTCCTAAGTGGATGCTGGGGACTCCGTCAGGACCATGGGGATTATACCAAAGCTCCCAAACGGGCGGGAGAGTGCGGATGACTCTGCAGCACCGAATGAGAGAACTCCAGGTCCTCCTTAGCCAGGGTATCAAATTTGTAGAATTTTACAAACGTGTTCTCCCCTGACCACGTAACTGCTCGGCAGCGTTGTAATGCCGAGACCCCTCGGGCAGCCGCCCAAGGTGAGCCCACCTTCCTTGTGGAGTGGGCATTTACAGATTTTGGCTGTGGCAGGCCCTGCCACAGAATGCGCAAGTTGAATTGTGCTACAAATCCAACGAGCAATCGTCTGCTTAGATGCAGGAACACCCAGCTTGTTGGGTGCATACAGTATAAACAGCGAGTCAGACTTTCTGACTCCAGCCGTCCTTGAAATATATATATATATATATATTTTTAAGGCTCTGACAACGTCGAACAACTTGGAGTCCTCCAAGTCGCTAGAAGCCGCAGGCACTACAATAGGTTGGTTCAGGTGAAACGCTGATACCACCTTAGGGAGAAACTGAGGACGCGTCCGCAGTTCTGCCCTGTCCCAATGGAAAATCAGATATGGCTTTTGTACGAAAAAGCCGCCAATTCTGACACTCTCCTGGCCGAAGCCAGGGCCAGTAGCATGGTCACTTTCCATGTAAGATATTTCAAATCCACCGATTTGAGTGGCTCAAACCAATGGGATTTGAGGAATCCCAAAACTACATTGAGATCCCACGGTGCCACTGGAGGCACAACCGGGGCTGTATATGTAGTACTCCTTTGACAAAAGCTTGGACTTCAGGAACTGAAGCCAATTCTTTCTGGAAGAAAATCGACAGGGCCGAAATTTGAACCTTAATGGACCCCAATTTGAGGCCCATAGACAATCCTGTTTGCAGGAAATGTAGGAATCGACCCAGTTGAAATTCCTCCGTCGGAGCCCTCTCCTTCAGGATCCGGCGTTCAACCGCCATGCCGTCAAACGCAGCTGCGGTAAGTCTAGAGGTAGAGTGCACGGATCCTCCGTGCGCATCTCTTGAAGTTCTGGGTACCAAGTCTTTCTTGGCAAATCCGGAACCACGAGTATCGTTCTTACTCCCCTTCGCCTTATAATTCTCAGTACCTTGGGTATGAGAGGCAGAGGGGGGAACACATACATTGGCTGGTACACCCATGGTGTTACCAACGCATCCACAGCTATTGCCTGAGGGTCTCTTGACCTGGCGCAATACCTGTCCAGTTTTTTGTTGAGGCGGGACGCCATCATGTCCACCTTTGGTTTTTCCCAACGGTTCACAATCATGTGGAAGACTTCTGGATGAAGTCCCCACTCTCCCGGGTGGTGATCGTGTCTGCTGAGGAAGTCTGCTTCCCAGTTGTCCACTCCCGGAATGAACACTGCTGACAGTGCTATCACATGATTTTCTGCTCAGTGAAAAATCCTTGCAGCTTCTGCCATTGCCCTCCTGCTTCTTGTGTCGCCCTGTCTGTTTACGTGGGCGACTGCCGTGGTGTTGCCCTACTGGTTCAACACCGGCTGACCCTGAAGCAGAGGCCTTGCCAGGCTTAGAGCATTGTAAATTGCCCTTAGCTCCAGTATATTTATGTGAAGTGAAGTCTCCAGGCTTGACCACACTCCCTGGAAATTTCTTCCCTGTGTGACTGCTCCCCAGCCTCTCAGGCTGGCATTCGTGGTCACCAGGACCCAGTCCTGAATGCCGAATCTGCGGCCCTCCAAAAAGGTGAGCACTCTGCAACCACCACAGAAGAGACCCCCTTGTCCTTGGAGACGGGGCTATCCGCTGATGCATCTGAAGATGCGATCCGGACCATTCGTCCAGCAGATTCCACTGAAAAGTTCTTGCGTGGAATCTGCCGAATGGAATCGCTTCGTAAGGAGCCATCATTTACCCAGGACTCTTGTGCATTGATGCACTGACACTTTTCCTGGTTTTAGGAGGTTCCTGACTAGCTCGGATAACTCCCTGGCTTTCTCCTCCGGGAGAAAAACCTTTTTCTGAACTGTGTCCAGAATCATCCCTAGGAACAGCAGACGTGTCGTCGGGCTCAGCTGGGATTTTGGAAAATTTAGAATCCACCCGTGCTGTTGCAGCACTACTTGGGTTAGTGCTACACCGGCCTCTAACTGTTCTCTGGATCTTGCCCTTATCAGGAGATCGTCCAAGTAAGGGATAATTAATACGCCTTTTCTTCGAAGAAGAATCATCATTTCGGCCATTACCTTGGTAAAGACCCGGGGTGCCGTGGACAATCCAAACGGCAACGTCTGAAACTGATAGTGACAGTTTTGTACCACGAACCTGAGGTACCCTTGGTTTGAAGGGCAAATTGGGACATGGAGGTAAGCATCCTTGATGTCCAAGGACACCATAAAGTCCCCTTCTTCCAGATTCGCTATCACTGCTCTGAGTGATTTCATCTTGAACTTGAACCTTTGTATGTAAGTGTTCAAAAGATTTCAGACTTAGAATAGGTCTCACCGAGCCGTCCGGCTTCGGTACCACAAACAGCGTGGAATAATACCCCTTTCCTTGTTGTAGTAGGGGTACCTTGACTATTACTTGCTGGGAATACAGCTTGTGAATAGCTTCCAACACCGTCTCCCTGTCGGAGGGAGATGTTGGTAAAGCAGACTTCAGGAATCTGCGAGGAAGAGACGTCTCGAATTCCAATCTGTACCCCTGTGATACTACCTGCAGGATCCAGGGGTCGACTTGCGAGTGAGCCCACTGCGCGCTGAAATTCTTGAGACGACCCCCCCACCGGTCCTGAGTCCGCTTGTAAGGCCCCAGCGACATGCTGAGGACTTTTCAGAAGCGGGGGAGTGCTTCTGCTCCTGGGAAGGAGCTGCTTGCTGCAGTCTCTTACCCTTTCCTTTGCCTCGGGCAGATATGAATGGCCTTTTGCCCGCTTGTTCTTATGAGAACGAAAGGACTGAGGCTGAAAAGACGGTGTCTTTTTCTGTTGGGAGGTGACCTGAGGTAAAAAAGGTGGATTTTCCGGCTGTTGCCGTGGCCACCAAGTCCGATAGACCGACCCCAAATAATTCCTCCCCTTTATACGGCAAACTTCCATATGCCGCTTGGAATCCGCATCACCTGACCACTGTCGCGTCCATAAACTTCTTCTGGCAGAAATGGACAGCGCACTTACCCTTGATGCCAGAGTGCAAATATCCCTCTGTGCATCTCGCATATAAAGAAAATGCATCCTTTAAATGCTCTATAGTCAATAAAATATTGTCGCTATTCAGGGTATCAATATTTCCAGTCAGAGATTCCGACCAAACCCCCCCAGCACTGCACATCCATGCTGGGGCGATTGCTGGTCGCAGTATAACATCAGTATGTGTGTATATACTTTTTAGAGTATTTTCCAGCCTCCTATCAGCTGGATTTTGAGGGCGGCCGTATCAGGAGACGGTAACGCCACTTGTTTTGATAAGCGTGTGAGCGCCTTATCTACCCTAGAGGGTGTTTCCCAGCGCGCCCTAACCTCTGGCGGGAAAGGGTATAATGCCAATAACTTCTCTGAAATTAGCAACTTCCTATCGGGGGTAACCCACGCTTCATCACACACTTCAATCAATTCATCTGATTTCAGGAAAAACTACAGGTAGTTTTTTCACACCCCACATAATACCCATTTTTGTGGTACTTGTAGTATCAGAAATATGTAACGCCTCCTTCATTGCCGTGATTATGTAACGTGTGGCCCTACTGGAAAATACGTTTGTTTCTTCACCGTCGACACTGGAGTCAGTGTCCGTGTCTGTGTCTGTCGACCGACTGAGGTAATGGGCGTTTTAAAGCCCCTGACGGTGTTTGAGACGCCTGGACAGGTACTAATTGGTTTGCCGGCCGTCTCATATCGTCAACCGACCTTGTAGCGTGTTGACACTATCACGTAATTCCATAAATAAAGCCATCCATTCCGGTGTCGACTCCCTAGGGGGTGACATCCCATTACAGGCAATTGCTCCGCCTCCACACCAACATCGTCCTCATACCTGTCGACACACACGTACCGACACACAGCACACACACAGGGAATGCTCTGATAGAGGACAGGACCCCACTAGCCCTTTGGGGAGACAGAGGGAGAGTTTGCCAGCACACACCAAAGCGCTATAATTATACAGGGACCACCTTATAGTAAGTGTTTTCCCTTATAGCAGCTTAATATATAATAATATCGCCAAAAAAAATGCCCCCCCTCTCTGTTTTAACCCTGTTTCTGTAGTGCAGTGCAGGGGAGAGCCTGGGAGCCTTCCCACCAGCGGATCTGTGTGGGAAAAATGGCGCTGTGTGCTGAGGAGATAGGCCCCGCCCCCTTCACGGCGGGCTCTTCTCCCGGTTTTTTCTGTAATCCTGGCAGGGGTTAAATACATCCATATAGCCCAGGGGCTATATGTGATGTATTTTTAGCCAGTAAAGGTAATTACATTGCTGCCCAGGGCGCCCCCCCCCCCCCCCCCCCAGCGCCCTGCACCCTCAGTGACCGCGGTGTGAAGTGTGCTGAGAGCAATGGCGCACAGCTGCAGTGCTGTGCGCTACCTTAAGAAGACTGGGAAGTCTTCAGCCGCCGATTTCTGGACCTCTTCTCTCTTCAGCATCTGTAAGGGGGCCGGCGGCGCGGCTCCGGTGACCCATCCAGGCTGTACCTGTGATCGTCCCTCTGGAGCTAGTGTCCAGTAGCCTAAGAAGCCAATCCATCCTGCACGCAGGTGAGTTCGCTTCTTCTCCCCTTAGTCCCGCGTTGCAGTGAGCCTGTTGCCAGCAGGACTCACTGAAAATAAAAAACCTAACAAACTTTTATTCTAAGCAGCTCTTTAGGAGAGCCCCCTAGATTGCACCCTTCTCGGCCGGGCACAAAAACCTAACTGAGGCTTGGAGGAGGGTCATGGGGGGAGGAGCCAGTGCACACCACCTAGTGGTCAAACTTTTAATTTTGTGCCCTGTCTCCTGCGGAGCCGCTATTCCCCATGGTCCTGACGGAGTCCCCAGCATCCACTTAGGACGTCAGAGAAACTATATTATAAATGTAACCCCTTCTCTCTAAGCTGATAGTTATCTGGGGGTTACCGTTAAGTGAAAATAACTATGAATATCTTGTGCCTCCACCCAAACCAATTTGTAAACCCGGGCTTGTTTGGGTAAGCCCTGCCGTTAGCTAGTGTATGTATGTGTGATCAGTATGTTGTGTTATTTATATACACTAGCATACCTTATACCTTTCTCTCCTTTTCCCTCTAGGTTCTTTGGATCCTTCTTTCACTTCGACTCAGTGATGGTAAGTATAACAGGTTTTATTATGTTGCAAATGAATAGCATATGACCAATAACTCTTATGAAACACTCAATAACATGCAGTAGGGTTTTCCCCGCTAATCCCTCTCTATGGGCCTATACAAACAGATTTGCATGCAATACAAAAAACAAAATAATAGTAATACTATATATATGAGTGACCCGGGTACTCAGAGTTATTTAGTGCACTGTTGGGGCCCTGGTAAATTAGTTCACACTCTAACAGTGTTCTGGTTTACCTGGTAGTCTTGGTTTATTTGTATTATCCATCAGTCTTCTGCTCAACTTAACTATCTCCAGTAGTATAGCTGTGATATTTCCTCTGCGGTACACTAGTAAGCAAAACGATCACCTCTTGTAGTCAGCAGATTGATGATGTAAGTGATTACTTTGTCGCTAAGGCCAATCAAGGACACTCTTTCAGGGAGTACTTCACCACTGGGCTTCCAAGGTCATATAGTTCAAATTGTCTTAGTCAAATGACTACTTGGTGGGTCAGTGGTATAGTGGTGTCTATTCGCTAGAAGGGGGTATCAATATAGGTGCATTGTGTTTCTACCTCTCGCGGCTCGGAGAGTGGTTTTGCTAAAGTGGCACACCCCTCGTCCATCCATACAATTTCTGGCAGGGGGGGAGGAGATCCTTGTACCCTGGGGGTTGGTTTCACTGACACTGAGCATTAATGTCCATCATACTCCCTTTCCTATCGACCTGTGAACAGTCGAGAGGGAGTAGTGCTCTCTTTCTACTCTGAGTAGTCAATAACTTTATTAACATCTGTATATTTAGGCTGCAGCTCATAAATGACTTAGTCCTCTTCCTCCTGATATGACTTCCAGTAATGCATTTGTGTATACCGCTCAGTCTCCCTGTGTTAATGGTATCACATTCAATATGTAAATGTTCAGAGTGCCATATCCAAATACGAGGCAAAACTACTTCTCCACTGCTATCACCGTTAGCAGCCTGTCCCCATGCATAGAGGGCTATGAATTGGGCTACCAGGTATTAACTATAATCTGGTCCCCTATTGATGTACTTTATCCTTTGATCCTCCCCTCTTCTCCGCCTCTCTCTTTAGTGTCAGTCACTGTGTATATGTAAGTACTCCCCCGACTCTCTTCATCCACACTAGTCTTGACTTATCTGACGTGTAGTTCAGGGACACGGGCACTGAGCACAATCACCTCACCGACCTCCTCTGCAGGTGCGTTGCTACGGGTACCTGTCAGATACCTGACCTCACTGTACCGCTGCTGCCGCTGCCGTTCTCTACTCCTTCAATACCACCACCGCCGGTGGTGTCTCCACATATCCCTCTTTCTCTATCCGCCTGATCTGCTGCTGCTGCTGTGCTCTCCCTCAGCACTGCCGCTCGCACCAACTGTCTTTTTCAGCCGTTACTTCGGGTCTCGTATGTAGTCCGTTTCTGCTGGCTCATGCTCCCTTCCCAGCAGGGAAAAGTCCCATTCCTCGAGACACCCCCGCTCTAGAAAGTTCTCCTGTTCCCTGCGTCGCATATCCATACTTTCTTGTTCAATATATATATATATGTATGCATGTACATTATAACAATATCATATAGCACACTATCATTAAAGTTATATACATATTTGTATTTAGAAGTTACACTTGTCTCTATATTTTAATATTGTTTTATTTATCTGGGTTACATAATGAAAACTTTTTTTTACAAGTAAACAGAGAAAATCGAGGTTTCTCAATTTCTAGGGTCCTCTGTAGCCAGACTCTGTTATTTTTATGTCCCTCCGAAGGCCTATGCAAATGTAAGGAAATATAATAGACTAATATTTGGAAGAGTAACTAACAGAGATCAACAGTTACTTTGTATTTTTGGGGGGAGAGGGTGGGATGGGCTCTGCTGCTAGGTGGCAATCCTATTCCCTCATAGATTCCTACAAACTACTGTTTGTTCATCCAGGAGGATTGCCACCTAACAACAGCTGGTGGTCAGACTACCACATACAGGGGCAGATGTATTAACCTGGAGAAGGCATAAGGAAGTGATAAACCAGTGATATGTGCAAGGTGATAAAGGCACCATCCAATCAGATCCTAACTGTCGATTTGCATATTGGAGCTGATTGGCTGGTGTGTTTATCACCTTGCACATATCACTGGTTTATCACTTCCTTATGCCTTCTCCAGGTTAATACATCTGCCCCACAGTACCTATTGGTTGTTCTGAGATACCTAATCTTTTCTTAATCATAAGTCTCCATTAATGTTATGCATATGACCGCATTAGTGACAAATGAGCCTTGTGCATAATTATTTATAAGGGAAGACCTTCTGAGGAGCCTTCATTTTGGTAACTCCTCTCAAAGTTGCCTTTGAGTAGTGTCAAACCTGCACTCAGAGTCATATTGAAGTTGAGGGTATATCAGTGTGTGAGGTACCTTTCCCTTCCAGGTTCCATAGTATTTTGCCAATGCACGTGCAGGTGATCAGCTTGCAGCATGCATGATAGTTTGACGTGGCAAGACTTTGAAGCAGCTTTAGATGCAGTGTCACCCAGTAAAGAGAGGCCTTTAGATTGAGAAATATCAATACCAGACACTATCATGTAACCATATATCATGTAAGGGTGGAGGGTTTAGCTGTACAGAAAGGTTTTCTACACTTAATAAATAATTGCTGTATATTGTAACAAGTAGGGTAAGAGCAAGGTAAGTAGACAAACAGGAGAGAACATAACAGTTTGGTTCTTTATCATCTTTACTTTGTCTTATTCTGCTAAGAATTCTACATAAGAGATATTTTGGTATGACCCTTGAAAATAATTTGGTACACTTTGGGGGGGGTTAAGAAATGGGTATGAAGAAAATAATATTGTAAGCTCAACTCCTCTTATTGCAAATGCTAAAGTTAAGAGGGAAGCCAGTGTCTTAGAAATAGACATAATATATAATAAGGAAGTCAAGGTAGTCAAAGAGAGGAAAGGTAATCTGCAAGTTAGATTATATTTTTAGGTAGGTTTATTGTTTTTAGAATTATGTTCCGTTCTATGATATCCTGCAAAATGTCCAAAGCTGCCGTGCAAAGGAACATTAAAAGATTTTCTCCCTTCTGTTGATGTAGGACATAGCTGTCATATTGTCTACAGCAGAACTAGAGCATTGTGTGTCTCGGAAGGTTAAAGAGATTCAAAAGTTATTTCTTAGCTCTCCGTTCTATGATACTTTTAGAAAGCCTATTTTCTTTCCATTATAATTCTCCTCGCATGGATCTTTGTTGGGAGAAATTATCCTATCCCAGTTGAGACACATGTAATGTTTTCGCTAAAATCAGCGGTGCCTGTCATTTGGAAGTGACAGAGAATTCCAATTGGATATCATATCTCCCATATGACATGGGTGAATAGGTATAGCTGACTAGCAGGGGAAAGCATGTGAGGTCCTGCATAGGAGAGAAAATGTGTAAGAGAGAGCCACCATTGTCCCAGTTACTGCCGCTAAATCATTGAGAGAAATTGTTGGCTTTGGCAAGAAAGTCAGAGCCAAACTCTCTATTGCTCCCCATTTCTTTTGGGGAGTCAGGTCCCATTATTCAAAGCATGTACTGAAGGGGTGCGTTACAGGATTCAGTCTTTCCTGTAGAAGCCGCTGTTCTGTTGACTGCCCTGTTATGGCAGTTTATGATAAAGGCCAATTCTATTATGAAAGATACTGTTAAGTCCCTGTGGTGTATGATTTTAGCAAATTGTTTATGTATACCACTCTCTAGACTCCATGTAGGTGGAGAAATGTGGTGACTACTACTGTTTCAATAGGTAAAATATAAGGTGTGTTTGAGAAGCAAAATAACAAGACAGGATGCTAGAATAAAGGCATTTTCCAATAAAATTGTAACCTACTGTTGTTTAGATTTATGGAAATGGGAAGGATAGCATTCTGGAAATCTATATTAACACATAAACCATTCTGGTTTAGTAAAAAGGGAATGCCATGCAAACTCTCCACATGGATCTTTTAAATTATGAAAAGCTTTTTAGCACTCTTACATTTAATACTGGTCTGAAAGACAAATGTTTTTTTTTTTATAGGGATGTTATGACTGATCAGCTATGTAAAAATGAGTTTTCTCTTACGTCCTAGAGGATGCTGGGAACTCCGTAAGGACCATGGGGATAGACGGGCTCCACAGGAGACATGGGCACTTTAAGAAAGAACTTTAGGTATGGGTGTGCACTGGCTCCTCCCTCTATGCCCCTCCTCCAGACCTCAGTTTACTACTGAGCCCAGAGGAGACTGGGTGCATTACAGGGAGCTCTCCTGAGTTTCCTGACAGAAAGTATATTTGTTAGGTTTTTTATTTTCAGGGAGCCTGCTGGCAACAGACTCCCTGCATCGAGGGACTGAGGGGAGAGAAATAGACCTGCTTTAATGTTAGGCTCTGTTTCTTAGGCTACTGGACACCATTAGCTCCAGAGGGATCGGTACGCAAGTCTCACCCTCGCGGTCCGTCCCAGAGCCGCGCCGCCGTCCTCCTCGCAGAGCCGGAAGATAGAAGCCGGGTGAGTATGAGAAGAAAGAAGACAGAGGTGGCAGAAGACTTCAGATCTTCACTGAGGTAACGCACAGCAGTAAAGCTGTGCGCCATTGCTCCCACACAGCACACACAAACGGCAGTCACTGTAAGGGTGCAGGGGGCAGGGGGGGCGCCCTGGGCAGCAATAAAACCTCTTTTTCTGGCAAAATGTGTATATATACAGCGGGGCACTGTATATATAAAGAGCCCCAGCCAGGTTTTTTCGATATTTGAGCGGGACAGAAGACCGCCGCCAAGGGGGCGGGGCTTCTTCCTCAGCACTCACCAGCGCCATTTTCTCCACAGCACAGCGCTGAGAGGAAGCTCCCCGGACTCTCCCCTGCTTATCCACGGTGAAAGAGGGTTTTAAAGAAGGGGGGGGGCACATAATTGGCGCAATATACAGATTACAGCGCTATCTGGGTAAACATATTGGGCCAGATGTACTAAGCCTTGAAAAGTGATAAATATCACGGTGATAAAGTACCAGCCAATCGGCTCCTAACTGTCATTTCTCTATCGTCCTAGTGGATGCTGGGGTTCCTGAAAGGACCATGGGGAATAGCGGCTCCGCAGGAGACAGGGCACAAAAAGTAAAGCTTTTCCAGATCAGGTGGTGTGCACTGGCTCCTCCCCCTATGACCCTCCTCCAGACTCCAGTTAGATTTTTGTGCCCGGCCGAGAAGGGTGCAATCTAGGTGGCTCTCCTAAAGAGCTGCTTAGAAAAAGTTTAGCTTAGGTTTTTTATTTTACAGTGAGTCCTGCTGGCAACAGGATCACTGCAACGAGGGACTGAGGGGAGAAGAAGTGAACTCACCTGCGTGCAGGATGGATTGGCTTCTTGGCTACTGGACATCAGCTCCAGAGGGACGATCACAGGTACAGCCTGGATGGTCACCGGAGCCGCGCCGCCGGCCCCCTTGCAGATGCTGAAGTCAGAAGAGGTCCAGAATCGGCGGCTGAAGACTCCTGCAGTCTTCTAAAGGTAGCGCACAGCACTGCAGCTGTGCGCCATTTTCCTCTCAGCACACTTCACACGCAGTCACTGAGGGTGCAGGGCGCTGGGGGGGGGCGCCCTGGGAGGCAAATGTAACCTATATAAAGGCTAAAAATACCTCACATATAGCCCCCAGAGGCTATATGGAGATATTTAACCCCTGCCTGGATTCACTAAATAGCGGGAGACGAGCCCGCCGGAAAAGGGGCGGGGCCTATCTCCTCAGCACACGGCGCCATTTCCTCTCACAGCTCCGCTGGTCAGGACGGCTCCCAGGTCTCTCCCCTGCACTGCACTACAGAAACAGGGTAAAACAGAGAGGGGGGGCAAATTTATGGCGATATTTTGATATATATAAAGCAGCTATAAGGGAGCACTTATTATAAGGCTATCCCTGTTATATATAGCGCTTTTGGTGTGTGCTGGCAAACTCTCCCTCTGTCTCCCCAAAGGGCTAGTGGGTCCTGTCTTCGTTAGGAGCATTCCCTGTGTGTCTGCTGTGTGTCGGTACGTGTGTGTCGACATGTATGAGGACGATATTGGTGTGGAGGCGGAGCAATTGCCAAATATGAGGATGTCACCCCCTAGGGAGTCGACACCAGAATGGATGCCTTTATTTATGGAACTACGGGATAGTGTCAACACGCTAAAGCAGTCGTTTGACGACATGAGACGGCCGGACAATCAATTAGTGCCTGTCCAGGCGACTCAAACACCGTCAGGGGCTGTGAAACGCCTTTTGCCTCAGTCGGTCGACACAGACCCAGACACAGGCACTGACTCCAGTGGTGACGGTGACGAATCAACCGTATTTTCCAGTAGGGCCACACGTTATATGATTTTGGCAATGAAGGAGGCGTTACATTTAGCTGATACTACAGGTACCACTAAACAGGGTATTATGTGGGGTGTGAAAAAACTACCTATAGTTTTTCCTGAATCAGAAGAATTAAATGACGTGTGTAATGAAGCGTGGGTTGCCCCTGATAAAAAGCTGATAATTTCAAAGAAATTATTGGCATTATACCCTTTCCCGCCAGAGGTTAGGGAGCGCTGGGAAACACCTCCTAGGGTGGACAAGGCGCTAACACGCTTATCTAAACAAGTGGCGTTACCCTCTCCTGAGACGGCCGCACTTAAAGATCCATCAGATAGGAGGATGGAAAATATCCAAAAAAGTATATACACACATGCAGGTGTTATACTACGACCAGCTATAGCGACTGCCTGGATGTGCAGTGCTGGGGTAGTTTGGTCAGAGTCCCTGATTGAAAATATTGATACCCTGGACAGGGACAATATTTTACTGTCGTTAGAACAAATAAAGGATGCATTTCTTTATATGCGTGATGCACAGAGGGATATCTGCACACTGGCATCACGGGTAAGTGCTATGTCCATTTCGGCCAGAAGAGCTTTATGGACGCGACAGTGGACAGGCGATGCGGATTCAAAACGACATATGGAAGTTTTGCCGTATAAAGGGGAGGAGTTATTTGGAGTCGGTCTATCAGATTTGGTGGCCACGGCTACAGCCGGGAAATCCACCTTTCTACCTCAAGTCACTCCCCAACAGAAAAAGGCACCGACTTTTCAACCGCAGCCCTTTCGTTCCTTTAAAAATAAGAGAGCAAAGGGCTATTCATATCTGCCACGAGGCAGAGGTCGAGGGAAGAGACAGCAACAGGCAGCTCCTTCCCAGGAACAGAAGCCTTCCCCGGCTTCTACAAAAGCCTCAGCATGACGCTGGGGCTTCTCAAGCGGACTCGGGGACGGTGGGTGGTCGTCTCAAAAATTACAGCGCGCAGTGGGCTCACTCGCAGGTAGATCCCTGGATCCTGCAGATAATATCTCAGGGGTACAGGTTGGAATTAGAGACAGATCCACCTCGCCGTTTCCTGAAGTCTGCTTTACCAACGTCCCCCTCCGAAAGGGAGACGGTTTTGGAAGCCATTCACAAGCTGTACTCTCAGCAGGTGATAGTCAAGGTACCTCTTCTACAACAAGGGAAGGGGTATTATTCCACTCTTTTTGTGGTACCGAAGCCGGATGGCTCGGTAAGGCCTATTCTAAATCTGAAGTCCTTGAACCTGTACATAAAGAAGTTCAAGTTCAAGATGGAGTCACTCAGAGCAGTGATAGCGAACCTGGAAGAGGGGGACTTTATGGTATCCTTGGACATCAAGGATGCGTATCTCCACGTTCCAATTTACCCCTCACACCAGGGGTACCTCAGGTTCGTTGTACAAAACTGTCACTATCAGTTTCAGACGCTGCCGTTCGGATTGTCCACAGCACCTCGGGTCTTTACAAAGGTAATGGCCGAGATGATGATTCTTCTTCGAAGAAAAGGCATATTAATTATCCCATACTTGGACGATCTCCTAATAAGGGCAAGGTCCAGAGAACAGCTAGAGATGGGATTAGCACTGTCGCAAGAAGTGCTAAAACAGCACGGGTGGATTCTGAATATTCCAAAATCCCAGTTAATGCCGACAACTCGTCTGCTGTTCCTAGGGATGATTCTGGACACGGTTCAGAAAAAGGTTTTTCTCCCGGAGGAAAAAGCCAAGGAGTTATCCGAGCTTGTCAGGAACCTCCTAAAACCAGGAAAGGTGTCTGTACATCAATGCACAAGAGTCCTGGGAAAAATGGTGGCTTCTTACGAAGCAATTCCATTCGGCAGATTCCACGCAAGAATTTTCCAAAGGGATCTGTTGGACAAATGGTCAGGGTCGCATCTTCAGATGCACCTGCGGATAACCCTGTCTCCAAGGACAAGGGTGTCTCTTCTGTGGTGGTTGCAGAGTGCTCATCTATTGGAGGGCCGCAGATTCGGCATACAGGATTGGATCCTGGTGACCACGGACGCCAGCCTGAGAGGCTGGGGAGCAGTCACACAAGGAAGAAACTTCCAGGGAGTATGGACGAGCCTGGAAACGTCTCTTCACATAAACATTCTGGAACTAAGAGCAATATACAATGCTCTAAGCCAGGCAGAACCTCTGCTTCAGGGAAAACCGGTGTTGATCCAGTCGGACAACATCACGGCAGTCGCCCATGTGAACAGACAGGGCGGCACAAGAAGCAGGAGTGCAATGGCAGAAGCTGCAAGGATTCTTCGCTGGGCAGAGAATCATGTGATAGCACTGTCAGCAGTGTTCATCCCGGGAGTGGACAACTGGGAAGCAGACTTCCTCAGCAGACACTATCTTCACCCGGGAGAGTGGGGACTTCATCCAGAAGTCTTCCACTTGCTGGTAACCCGTTGGGAAAGACCAATGGTGGACATGATGGCGTCTCGCCTCAACAAAAAACTGGACAGGTATTGCGCCAGGTCAAGAGATCCGCAGGCAATAGCTGTGGACGCGCTGGTAACGCCTTGGGTGTACCAGTCGGTGTATGTGTTTCCTCCTCTGCCTCTCATACCAAAAGTATTGAGAATTATACGGCAAAGAGGCGTAAGGACGATACTAGTGGTTCCGGATTGGCCAAGAAGGACTTGGTACCCGGAACTTCAAGAGATGATCACGGAAGATCCGTGGCCTCTACCTCTAAGGAGGGACTTGCTTCAGCAGGGTCCCTGTCTGTTTCAAGACTTACCGCGGCTGCGTTTGACGGCATGGCGGTTGAACGCCGGATCCTAAAGGAAAAAGGCATGCCGGAAGAAGTCATTCCTACTTTGATTAAAGCAAGGAAGGAAGTAACCGTGCAACATTATCACCGAATTTGGCGAAAATATGTTGCGTGGTGCGAAGATCGGAGTGCTCCGACGGAGGAATTTCAACTGGGTCGATTCCTACATTTCCTGCAATCAGGATTGTCTATGGGTCTCAAATTGGGATCTATTAAGGTTCAAATTTCGGCCCTGTCGATTTTCTTTCAAAAAGAATTGGCTTCAGTCCCTGAAGTCCAGACCTTTGTTAAGGGAGTGCTACATATACAGCCTCCTGTGGTGCCTCCAGTGGCACCGTGGGATCTCAATGTGGTTTTGGACTTTCTAAAATCTCATTGGTTTGAACCACTAAAGAAGGTGGATTTGAAATATCTCACATGGAAAGTGACCATGCTTCTAGCCCTGGCTTCGGCCAGGAGAGTGTCAGAACTGGCAGCTTTATCTTACAAAAGCCCATATCTGATTTTCCATTCGGACAGGGCAGAACTGCGGACTCGTCCGCATTTTCTCCCTAAGGTGGTGTCAGCATTTCATCTGAACCAGCCTATTGTAGTGCCTGCGGCTACAAGTGACTTGGAGGACTCCAAGTTACTGGACGTTGTCAGAGCATTAAAAATATATATTGCAAGGACAGCTGGAGTCAGAAAATCTGACTCGTTGTTTATATTGTATGCACCCAACAAGATGGGTGCTCCTGCGTCTAAGCAGACGATTGCTCGTTGGATCTGTAGCACAATCCAACTTGCACATTCTGTGGCAGGCCTGCCACAGCCTAAATCTGTAAAGGCCCACTCCACAAGGAAGGTGGGCTCATCTTGGGCGGCTGCCCGAGGGGTCTCGGCATTACAACTTTGCCGAGCAGCTACGTGGTCAGGGGAGAACACGTTTGTAAAATTTTACAAATTTGATACTCTGGCTAAGGAGGACCTGGAGTTCTCTCATTCGGTGCTGCAGAGTCATCCGCACTCTCCCGCCCGTTTGGGAGCTTTGGTATAATCCCCATGGTCCTTTCAGGAACCCCAGCATCCACTAGGACGATAGAGAAAATAAGATTTTACTTACCGATAAATCTATTTCTCGGAGTCCGTAGTGGATGCTGGGCGCCCATCCCAAGTGCGGATTATCTGCAATAATTGTACATAGTTATTGTTAACTAATTCGGGTTATTGTTGAAGGAAGCCATCTTTCAGAGGCTCCGCTGTTATCATACTGTTAACTGGGTTTAGATCACAAGTTGTACGGTGTGATTGGTGTGGCTGGTATGAGTCTTACCCGGGATTCAAAATCCTCCCTTATTGTGTACGCTCGTCCGGGCACAGTACCTAACTGGAGTCTGGAGGAGGGTCATAGGGGGAGGAGCCAGTGCACACCACCTGATCTGGAAAAGCTTTACTTTTTGTGCCCTGTCTCCTGCGGAGCCGCTATTCCCCATGGTCCTTTCAGGAACCCCAGCATCCACTACGGACTCCGAGAAATAGATTTATCGGTAAGTAAAATCTTATTTTTTCAAACACAGCCAGTGACATGGTAGTTAGGAGCTGATTGGCTGGCAGTATATCACTGTGAAATGTATCACTTTTCAGGCTTAGTACATCTCCCCCATTGTGTGTTTTTTCCTGGGTCATTAGCGCTGAGTGTGTGCTGGCATACTCTCTCTCTGTCTCTCCAAAGGGCCTTGTGGGGGAACTGTCTTCAGATAAGAGGATTCCCTGTGTGTGTGGTGTGTCGGTACGCGTGTGTCGACATGTCTGAGGTAGAAGGCTCTCCTAGGGAGGAGGTGGAGCAAATGAATGTGGTGTCTCCGTCGACAACGCCGACACCTGACTGGATGGATATGTGGAATGTTTTAAGTGCTAATGTGAATTTATTGCACAAAAGATTAGACAAAGCTGAGGCTAGGGAACAGCCAGGGAGTCAACCCATGTCTGTCCCTATGTCGCAGGGACCTTCGGGGTCTCAAAAGCGCCCACTATCCCAAATAGTAGACACTGATACCGACACGGATTCTGACTCCAGTGTCGACTACGATGATGCAAAGTTACAGCCAAAATTGGCTAAATGTATTCGATATATGATTATTGCAATAAAAGATGTTTTGCATATCACAGAGGAACCCCCTGTCCCTGACACGAGGGTACACATGTATAAGGGAAAGAAACCTGAGGTAACCTTTCCCCCTTCTCATGAGCTGAACGAGTTGTGTGAAAAAGCGTGCGAATCTCCAGACAAAAAACTGCAGATTCCCAAAAGGATTCTTATGGCGTATCTTTTCCCGGCAAAGGACAGGATACGGTGGGAATCCTCCCCTAGGGTGGATAAAGCGTTGACACGCCTATCCAAATAGGTAGCGCTGCTGTCACAACTGGGGGCTGGAACTGACCAGGGGGAAGCCTCAGTTGTAGGGGCTGAGGTATATGTGTACCTGGGAGGCAGTACAGGGTTCTTGGACATGCAGGGAACCTTTAGAAGAAATGCCCGAAGGCGTGACCAAGACAACAAAGGAAAGTTCAAAGGTTTTATTAAACACAGTTCAGAGGAATACTGATGACTTGGTACTGGTAATAGGAAACACAGTTCAGAGGAATACTGATGATGGAAAACCGATGGTGACTTGGGATCGATGACGGAACACCGATGGTGACTTGGGATCGATGACGGAACACCGATGGTGACTTGGGATTGATGACGGAACACCGATGGTTGCTGGGATCGATGACGGAACACCGATGGTGACTTGGGATCGATGGCGGAACACCGATGGTGACTTGGGATCGATGGTGGAGCACCAATGGTTACTGGGGATCGATGGCGGAACACCGATGGTTACTGGGGATCGATGGCGGAACACCGATGGTTACTGGCAGGGCAGAGCACCGCTGGAAGCTAGAAGCTGGAAGCCAGTCTCGGGTAACTGCCAGTCACAGGGTGCAATGTTGAGACACTGCAGAGTCAGGCTGTACTGCAGAGAAAGTCCATGGGAGAACTGCACACTGGAATCACTGAAGACAATTGAAGCACTGACATCTTTCCACCCCAGGAACAAGATATTTATACCAGCTGGGAAACAGGGATTGGCTGGCTGATTAACCAGAGACCAGAGTGCAGCTGCTGGGTAATCAGGCTGAGAGTAGAGTGCAGCTGATAGGCTGAATGGTAACATGTGATAAGGAAAACATGGCTGCGCCCATGTTAGCTTTTTGGAGGGAAAGATTGTTTGTAACTTGCATGTGAAACTTATCCCTGATGCTGCCAGAATCACAGTAAAGAGATTAGAGACAATGAGATGCAGCGTGCTGCACACAGACAGTGCAGATGGAATCCAGGCTTGGAACGCTGGGACAGTCTCAGGAGGTATTTGGAAGGTAAATACTGATAAGGAATTACCTGGATCGTGACAGCTGCCATCCCAAGATACGGCTACCCTAATGGATCCTGCTGATCGCAAGCAGGAGGTTATTTTGAAGTCCATTTACACACATTCTGGTACTTTACTCAGACCGGCTATTGCGTCGGCTTGGGTTTGTAGCGCTGTAGCAGCGTGGACAGATACCTTATCAGCGGAGATTGAGACCCTGGATAAGGATACCATATTATTGACCCTAGGACATATAAAAGATGCTGTCTTATATATGAGAGATGCTCAAAGAGACATTGGTTTACTGGGTTCTAGAGTCAACGCTATGTCGATTTCTGCTAGGCGAGTCCTATGGACCCGGCAATGGACAGGTGATGTCGAATCAAAAAGGCATATGGAGGTTTTACCTTACAGGAGTGAGGAATTGTTTGGAGAAGGTCTCTCAGACCTGGTCTCCACAGCTACAGCTGGTAAATCCAATTTTTTGCCTTATATTCCCTCACAGCCTAAGAAAGCGCCACATTATCAAATGCAGTCCTTTCGGTCACAGAGAAACAAGAAAGTATGAGGTGCGTCCTTTCTTGCCAGAGGTAAGGGCAGAGGGAAAAAGCTGCACAACACAGCTAGTTCCCAGGAACAGAAGTCCTCCCCGGCCTCTACAAAATCCAACGCATGACGCTGGGGCTCCGCTAAGGGAGTCCGCCCCAGTGGGGGCACGTCTTCAACTTTTCAGCCACATCTGGGTTCACTCACAGGTGGATCCCTGGGCAATAGAAATTGTTTCTCAGGGTTACAAGCTGGAATTTGAAGAGGTGCCTCCTCGCCGGTTTTTCAAATCGGCCCTGCCGGCTTCTCCCTCAGAAAGGGAGTTAGGGTTAAATGCAATTCACAAATTGTATCTTCAACAGGTGGTGCTCAAGGTTCCCATACTTCAACAAGGGAGGGGATATTACTCAACACTGTTTGTAGTCCCGAAACCGGACGGTTGGGTCAGACCCATTTTAAATTTAAAATCCCTGAACCTATAATTGAAAAGGTTCAAGTTCAAAATGGAATCACTCAGAGCAGTCATCGCCAGCCTGGAAGGGGGGGATTTTATGGTATCCCTGGACATAAAGGATGCATACCTTCATGTTCCCATATATCCACCTCATCAGGCGTACCTAAGATTTGCGGTACAGGATTGTCATTACCAATTTCAGACGTTGCCGTTTGGGCTTTCCACGGCCCCGAGGATTTTCACCAAGGTAATGGCGGAAATGATGGTGCTCCTGCACAAGCAGGGTGTCACAATTATCCCGTACTTGGACGATCTCCTCATAAAAGCGAGATCAAGAGAGCAGTTGCTGAGCAGCGTGTCACTTTCACTGAAAGTGTTACAGTAACACGGCTGGATTCTCAATATCTCGAAGTCGCAGTTGGTTCCTACGACTCGTCTGACCTTCTTGGGCATGATTCTGGATACGGACCAGAAAAGGGTTTATCTTCTGATAGAAAAGGCTCAGGAACTCATGACCCTGGTCAGGAACCTATTGAAGCCAAAACAGGTGTCAGTGCATCACTGCACTCGAGTCCTGGGAAAGATGGTGGCATCGTACGAGGCCATTCCCTTCGGCATGTTCCATGCGAGGACCTTCCAATGGGACCTACTGGACAAGTAGTCCGGGTCACATCTACAGATTCTTCAGTTGATCTCCCTGTCCCCCAGGGCCAGGGTATCTCTCCTGTGGTGGCTACAGAGTGCTCACCTTCTAGAGGGCCGCAGGTTCGGCATTCAGGACTGGATTCTGGTGACCACGGACGCAAGCCTCAACTCCAAAGTCCAAGGACTTTGGACAAGTCAAGAGACTTGTCTTCACATCAACGTCCTGGAGCTGAGGGCCATATACAACGCCCTTCGTCAAGCGGAGACCTTACTTCCCGACCTACCAGTTCTGATTCAGTCAGATAACATCACCGCAGTGGCTCATGTAAACCGCCAAGGCGGCACAAGGAGCAGAGTGGCAATGGCGGAAGCCATCAGGATCCTTCGCTGGGCGGAAAATCATGTAAGCGCACTCTCAGTAGTGTTCATTCCGGGAGTGGACAACTGGGAAGCAGACTTCCTCAGCAGGCACGACCTGCATCCAGGAGAGTGGGGACTTCATCAGGAAGTCTTCGCACAGATTGCAAGTCGGTGGGGACTGCCCCAGATAGACATGATGGCGTCCCGCCTCAACAAAAAGCTACAGAGGTATTGCGCCAGGTCAAGAGAACCTCAGGCGGTAGCTGTGGACGCCCTAGTGACACCGTGGGTGTTCCAGTCGGTTTATGTGTTTCCTCCTCTTCCTCTCATCCCAAAGGTGTTGAGAATAATAAGAAAAAGAGGAGTACAGACAATTCTCATTGTTCCAGATTGGCCGCGAAGGGCCTGGTATCCGGATCTGCAGGAGATGCTCACAGAAGATCCGTGGCCTCTTCCTCTAAGGCAAGACCTGTTGCAACAGGGGCCCTGTCTGTTCCAAGACTTACCGCGGCTGCGTTTGACGGCATGGCGGTTGAACGCCGGATTCCAGCGGAAAAGGGCATTCTGGATGAGTCATTCCTAATCTGATAAAGGCTAGGAAGGACGTGACAGCTAAACATCATCACCGTATATGGCGAAAGTATGTTTCTTGGTGTGAAGCCTGGAATGCTCCTATGGAAGAATTCCATCTGGGCCGTTTCCTTCACTTCCTACAAACTAGAGTGATTTTGGACCTAAAATTAGGCTCCATTAAGGTTCAGATTTCGGCCTTATCCATTTTCTTTCAGAAGGAATTAGCTTCTCTCCCAGAAGTACAGACTTTTGTGAAGGGAGTGCTGCATATTCAGCCTCCTTTTGTACCACCGGTGGCGCCTTGGGACTTCAATGTGGTGTTGAGTTTCCTTAAGTCGCACTGGTTTGAACCACTTAAAATGGTGGAGTTAAAATATCTCACTTGGAAGGTGGTCATGTTGTTAGCCTTGGCTTCGGCTACGCGAATGTCGGAATTGGCGGCTTTGTCTCATAAAAGCCCCTATCTGGTTTTCCATGTGGATAGAGCGGAATTGCGGACCCGTCCTCAATTTTTGCCTAAGGTGGTGTCATCTTTTCATATGAACCAACCTATTGTGGTGCCTGTGGCTACACGAGACTTGGAGGATTCCGAGTCCCTTGATGTGGTCAGGGCTTTGAAAATTTACGTGGCCAGAACGGCTAGAGTCAGAAAAACAGAAGCACTGTTTGTCCTGTATGCAGCCAACAAGGTTGGAGCTCCTGCTTCAAAGCAGACTATTGCTCGCTGGAACTGTAACACGATTCAGCAGGCTCATTCTACGGCTGGATTGCCGTTACCAAATTCGGTAAAAGCCCATTCCACTAGGAAGGTGGGATCTTCTTGGGCGGCTGCCCGAGGGGTCTCGGCACTACAGCTGTGCCGAGCTGCTACTTGGTCGGGTTCAAACACTTTTGCAAAATTCTACAAGTTTGATACCCTGGCTGAGGAGGACCTCCTGTTTGCTCAATCGGTGCTGCAGAGTCATCCGCACTCTCCCGCCCGTTTGGGAGCTTTGGTATAATCCCCATGGTCCTTACGGAGTCCCCAGCATCCTCTAGGACGTAAGAGAAAATAAGATTTTAAACCTACCGGTAAATCTTTTTCTCCTAGTCCGTAGAGGATGCTGGGCGCCCGTCCCAAGTGCGGACTACTTCTGCAAGACTTGTATATAGTTTTGCTTACTAAAGGGTTATGTTATAGTTTCATCAGTCTCGGACTGATGCTATGTTGTTTCAGTGGCGTAAGTTCGTCACAGTTGCCCGGAGGCAAGATAAATATTGGTGCCCCCCTAATTCCTATATTAAGATAAATATATGTATGTATGTGTGCGTGTGTGTGCGTGTGTGTGTGTATGGAGTATTCTGAAAAAAATGTATATACTGTATTTATACATTTAATTGTCTTTTATTTTAAATCACACGTTTTTTAGCAGTCATACCCAGGATTAGAACCCATGACCTGTTACACTAACAGCAGACACTGTACTTATGGAGTTATTTGCTCCTGTAGAGGAAGCATGACAATTCTAACTATATGAAGTTATGTGTAATTGTCAGAGAAGTATCTTCATATAGTTAGAATTTTCATATTGCCTATACAGGAGCAAATAGCTTCATCAGTAAGATGTCTGCTTCCAGTGTAATAGGTTGTGGTTTCTAATCCTGGGTATGACACTTGTAAAATGTGTATATTCAGTATAATAAAGTGGGTGTGATTTGTAAGGTGCAGGGACCAGTGAGGAAGTCGGCCACTGAAAAGACAGCGACAGCTATCAATTAACTTAATTCAATGGTGTCACAGAATGGGAGGAGAGGTGCACCCCTTCAGAGCAGGAGCCCGGCGGCAGATGTCTCCATTGCCTCCCAGAGTTCTGCCTCTGTGTTGTTTTCATACTGTTAACTGGTTAGTATATCACAAGTTATACGGTGTGAATGGTGTGGGCTGGTATGAATCTTGCCCTTGGATTAACAAAAATCCTTTCCTCGTACTGTCCGTCTCCTCTGGGCACAGTTTCTCTAACTGAGGTATGGAGGAGGGGCATAGAGGAAGGAGCCAGTGCACACCCATTCCTAAAGTCTTTCTTAAAGTGCCCATGTCTCCTGCGGAGCCCGTCTATCCCCATGGTCCTTATGGAGTCCCCAGCATCCTCTACGGACTAGGAGAAAAAGATTTACCGGTAGGTTTAAAATCTTATTTTCTCTATTTTGTTCAGGTCAGAGAACTGGTTGTAATATATCATTCGTAGGAGACTGCATAACAAACAGTGTAATGTACATGCCTTTGATGAGAAATCAAATTAATAGCAACTTGACACCAACTTGTATTGTTTTTAACCATTTTGTCTATGGTAAGCTCTCTCTACTAAAATCTAGCTCTGGAAGCACACTACTCTTGCACAAAGAGCTTCATACAGTATGTTTACCTTGAGCTCTAGGCTTCAGCACCGCAAAGAACCTGTGAGCAGGGGTGTAGCGAGGGTTGCTGCCTCTAGCTGTGCCGTGGACCGCTGTACAGACAGCAGCAGAGCAGGAGGACAATACACTGACTCTGACTCTGAGACTAGGTAGGGAACAGGGAAGGACAGAGGCTACAGAAGAAGATACTGAAAGCCAGCACATGCTGGTGCCCTGCCTGTTGTCTTTAGATGGCTCACTGTGTGCTTACAGCTGTGCAGCAGGTTTACTTCTGTCCTGCAGCACCACTCTCTCCCTCTGCTGCTGTAGCACCTCTCTCTGCCAAGCCTAGCTGTTGCAGCACCTCTCTCTGCCCCAGTTGCTGCATAATCTCTCTCTGCCCCCACTTTTGCAACATCTCTCTCTTTCCTGGAAGCTGCAGCACATGTCTCTACAGTCCTTCAGATGCTGCAGCACCTTTCTCTGCCCTAGTTGCTGCAGTACCTCTTTCTGTCCCAGCAGCTGCAGCACCTCTCTCTACATTGATGCTGCTGCACCTCTCTCTACCCCACCTGCTGCTGCAACATCTCAATCTGCCCCTCAAGCTGCTGCGGCACAGCTCTCTCTGCCCCTCAGGAAGATCTGGGACATTAGTTTCATTGAGGCATAGTGGGATTATCAGGTTTGAGATGGCAGTTTTAGGGAATTATTTTCATTAAGGCATTGGAGTTTTGGTGCATTATTTTCATTGAGAGTTTGGGGGGAGGGTTCAGGTCTGTGGGGAGTGGCCACATTTGGGGCATTATTGTTATACAGACATTGGCTGGTTGTGAGGTCAGGTCAGTCGAGGCATACATAGCATTTTTTATTTATTTTAATAACAAGTAAATAGTTAAATACAGCTACTTCCATAGTGACTCTACTATGGTGTAACGTGTATCAGGGGCTCTATCATGGCAGAACATGTATAAGGGGTCAACCATGATGTAATGTGTATAACATGTATAAGGGGCTCTACTGTGGCATAATATGTATAGGAGCTCTACTGTGTGGCGTAACATGTATAAGGGGTACTACTGTTTGGTGTAGTGTGAATAACAGACACTACTGTACAGTGTAATGTGAATTGGTACTATTCTGTGACTCTTCCCCATGAAGCCCAATATTTTAGTTGCGTGCCTTCAGCGCAAACTCTCCATATTTTAAACCTGGGGGTCACCCAAAGGAAACTTTCGCCCAGAGCTCCTCAAGGTCTAGAATTGACTCTGTCACCAATTTAGGATTTTAAAATATTTTTTCTTTTCAAATGTATAATGCCACCACATGTTAGACAGTACCCCAATTCAGTACAGGGGAGGTGGGCACCAAAACATACCCTTGCGCCGGGCACCATGGCACCTAGCTACACATCTGCCTGTGAGCCATATAACAAGACCTTACTCCTGACAGAAACTCTGGTCCAACCAGGTCTGTGTGTGAGATACTAGAATAGTTCAGATACTTTGATTCTAGTTTTGATAAGCCTGCTCTAGCGAGCCATCATGCTATTGCAAAGTTTGTAAAATAATTAACTGCTTGTCCCACAATAAAGTAGCCCTGCTAACATTCAAATACATACAATGCTAGCACCTACAGTGTACTTGGGACATTGCATATTCCTTTTTGAAGATTTTTCTATATATCCTAGGAACAGACACAGCTTGCCATCTAGCCAAAAGAGCTTTCAATCTAAATGGGATGCAGTAACTAACAGGTGACTAGAGAAGGATGCTAGAATCACATGGGGAACTACAATTCCCAGAAGGGAACTGATCTATCAGAGATTCAAGCCATAGGATCCTGCGGGAGAGTCCCATTTGAATCTGTTATCTTCCACTGCCCTGCATTATAAATCAAATCTCCTGATTTTTTGTATTATTCACTGTAAATGGGAATTTTTGGGCAAGGACAGGTATTTTGCTGCAGTCACTATAACTTGTCTGAGCTCATCCGCCCCTGCTGTTGACTCCAAATCCTTGTGGGACCCCCGGGAGTAGAGAATACAGTTTGCCTGAGCCCTGTGATCTGTGTCTTCTTATCTCAGCTGCTAGTGTGTGTGAGCTGTGGAATGTTTTATTAGTAATCTGTAGTTAAACATACAAAAACAACAATAAAACAAAAACTTTTAAAAACTTTTTTTATCAAGAGATGATCATTAAAGTAAGGATAAAATGATATGGGTAACAGCGCACAAGATGAATGGAGGAGTAGCCCAATTCCTGGCAGTGTTAGGCACTAAAAGAGCAGACTTTTATTAATCAGATACAGTAGTCAATAGTTGAGACCAAGCACACTAGGTCGGCTAAAGACGTCAATGCGTCTAGTGACTAAATTTTGGTGTTGTACGTGTGGAAATTTCCCAGTCCAAACCAGGGAGATGGAAATTTTAGAGTAAATATATTTGATGTAAACCATGTAGTATCCAGTTGTTTACAAAGTATCTTTTTATGTCTTAGTTTTTACAGATCCATGCTTTTTCCACTACTTTCACTTTATGGTCAATTGAAGAAACGGGACAGATACAGGAATTGATCCACCGGGCCTACGGAATCTTTCAGCCTCCACAGCAAGTGTCAATAGCAACTATTTTCTGTACAAAACCATAATGGAGCTGATCATCAGCAGGGACGTGCAGGGGTGAGCAGAGGGAGAGGACTGGTACAGATTACTCATGCCTGGGTCTCTGTGGCAGACCAAGAGTACAGGAGAGGTGGAACCATACCCCCTGGATATGACCGCATTTTTCTGTGCCATAGATTTGCACTAAATGAGGAGTGTAACCATACACCTTCTATGCCCACGCCCCCGTGCAGCTCAGAAGTCTCAGCATCCCTGATTACCTGTACAGCAACTCACCTGAGCTACAAGTCTGATCTTTTAGTGCCTAACACTGCTGGGAATGATCAGACTATTCCTCCATTTATCTTGTGCCTTGTTACCCACATCATTATATACTTACAATTAACAAATTGAGTGGTTATAGGAAAAGATTGGGACATTTAACATGACACAAGGTGAAGTGTCCTAATTGGTAATTACTGTCATTGTTGACTTTATGCTACTCTAATTGTTGTCACTGCTGATTCCTCTCATGGCTAATGCGGTTGTTGATCCTTCTGTTCAATATTATTGCCAAATGTTATTAATGAATGCAATTAATGAATGAATTGTGTTATTTGCCAGCTAAACTTTTGCACCAAAACTGCATGTTTATCTTTCTCACTTTATTTCTATTTTATAGTTAGTTACAGTATATCAATTTATCTTTGTCAAGGACAGAATCATTCTTCCATTATTTACTAATCTACTGGCCTTCCAGCTATCAGGTTATTTAATGAATACGCCAAGTAGCTTTTCGCAAATTACCTAGTGTGTGTGAGTCGGGTGTAGATCATAGGATAGAGCACACTTAGGTCGACAGTCAGTAGGTCAAACACTATTGCTCGACAGTGACTAGGTCGACACCTGAAATAGGTCCCCATGTTCATTAGGTCGACATGAAAAAGGCAGACGTGGAAAACATCAACATGAGGTGTTTTTTTGTGTTGTTTTCTTCGTAAAATGATCGGGAACCACAATTAGTGCACTGTGTCCCCTCTCATGCTTCAGGCAAGGTTACTATTCCCAATCGTAGTACACGTGGATCATAAAGTATGAAAAAGTTACAAAAATGGGGGAAAAAGGTGAAAAACTCATGTCAACCTTTTTCCATGTGACCTAGTACAAGTCGTCCTAGTGACCATGTCGACCTACAGACCATGTCGACCAGTAGTGGTCGACCTAATGACTGTCGACCTAAGTGTGGTCGACCTAAAGACCGGATACCGTGTGAGCCACCAGTTATTTATACTGAGTTCAGCTGGGGTTCCCCAGTCAACCACAGGTAGACCTTGGTTGGAACCACTGAGAAGAGGCAAGACTAATACCCCTTTCGCACCATGTGGAGAACCCAGGTTGTTGCCGGGGCAAGCTGGTGTGACCCGGGTCCTGGCTCGGTGTGAAAGGGCTGACCCTAGTCATTACCATGGTTTTTCCCAAGACCTGAGTTGGCTGCAGTGTTCAGTATCCTGGGCTGGACACAGGCGGGAGCCAGGTCTTCTGTCTGAAAGGGGTACTGAAGAACTGTGCAATTTACCATTCTACCTCTAAGGTGACTGGTGATGAGACCATGCACAGTGTCGGACTGGGGCGTGTAGGGCCCACCAGGGGAATGCAGTGGTAGGTGCCCATGTTTAGCGGTGTGGCCAGTCTGCAGAGGAGGTGTGGCCTGCCACCTCATTGGTTTGACCAACGATTAAAGAGTGCAACGTCTGGGCCCTTTCATAAATATATACAGTAAATTCAGCTGCTGCATGAATGATAATGTACAAGATTACTTATCAGCAATGCACTCTAGACAATACACTATAGTCCAGTATAAGGTAACATATGTATAATTCAAGTACACAGTCTGGAACCTGATCCTTAGAGCAGGAGGTGGGCCCCCAGGCAATGGGGCCCACCGGTGGTTTCCCCTATACCCCTGTGGGCCAGTCCAAGCCTGACCATGCATCCCATGCTTGTTTTAAATGTTTTACATTGTTAATCATACAAAATTGTAAATGTGCTGTTGAATAAAATTGTACCTGAAAGATACATTTGTAGTTCTACAGAACGAAACTCTTCTGTGCTTGACAATATTATTTATAAAGGTTTTCAAGAGCATTTTTTTCTGCCCTCCAATATACAGTAACAGAGATAAAAAGAACACAATGTATTTTCTTTTGTAGTCTGAAAGCTTAAGATATCTAAATTGTCCATTCAACATAAAAGCCTTTACAGTGAAGTTAGGAGCAACAGTGCCAATGTTAGGATATTCTGCTGACATGTACAGTATATAACACTATATTATATACTGTAATGCTCAGATGTATGTAGAGAACACAGAAATTATGGTGAACACCAATACGCTCTCTCCTGTGTAAGTGCTGTTGGAAGATCTTACTGACATTGGGAATATGTTTCCTGAGATTTATTGTGTTCAGAGAACTTTATGCAACTGATATTGGCCTTTTAATAACAGAATACCGGGCATCATGCCTTGTTTATTTCAACCAGTCCTCAGTGCTGAAATGGCGCTAAGTATGGAGTTTATGAAGCAGGCATGGTATATATTGCTCTAGCTAATTGCATTACAGTGATTTGCTGAATCATCCTTCTCTCACTAGCTCAGTTTGATTAAACAGCCCACTGTAACATTTATATTCAAAGACTGAAATCTTACCTTATATAGGAACACAGCAGTGTGAAGCAAGATGAGAATGATGAGCTTGGTGACGTATTTCTGAGAAGACAACTTGTTCACTTGAAAATAATTCTAAAATAAGGGGCATTGTTACTTACTGTTTCATACCACATACACCAGATACACTTCTAATGAGTTTTTGCAATCCAGTAAATTTAGCATAAGAAGTAAGTGTAATAAGTATAGCCAAATCAGTCCATGTGACTAGCATAGGGAATATTCATTTATTCAGATAGCATTTAGATGTATTAGTTCTTCTGCCTCGTATGGCTGTCCTTTACTTTAATGAACACCCATGGCATGATGACCTTCTGTAACATTGTTACCCCCTGATGGCAATACACCTATAATGTTCTGTAGTGAATGTTCTGTGGTTGCAATCTGATATCTGTCAATGGTAGGAACAATGAAACAAGCATAACATTGACTAGTGTGGTAAGTATTCATATCACTGTCTTTTAAACTAAAAAGAACAGGAGGTGGGAGAGTGGTGGACATATGGTGGATGTATGAGACATGTGAGACCTTAAAGTCCATACAAAAAGAGTTCAGTCCATAAGGTTTACTGCTTACATCTTGTTTGGGTACAGACAGAGCAAGGTAGTTATTTGTATGCAAATCTATGCGCAATTTTTTACTCTGTATGTACAGTATGGAACAACTGTAAATTGAATGTAATTGTTTGTATCGTCTATTGGTTTTTGTTTAGATAAGAAATTAATGATAACTAGTATATGCTATGTTGGGGGTTGTACTATTATTCTACACTAGGAATGTGGACACAAGATAAAGGTTTTCTAAGTGTTATTGAAGCCTAATAGCAAATGCCCATTTTGCAAGCTAAACAAGTTGTTTAAACATATGTGATATTTGCATACTGTAAACACGGTGAATATGATGCTAGTGACGTCCTGCGCGCATCTTGTGATACGTGCAGCTTTGTATATGCCCAAAATTGCGGCTATTCTAAACAACACATTTTATGTCTATGATTTGGGACAATTGTCTTCATCTCAGTATCAGCTCCATCATTATACAAATGGAGCCCAGGATGTTAGAATATGTTATTATTGAGTACCAAGCTGAAACGCTAGAGGGAATAAGTGCAGGACAAGAGAATGTGAATGGCCACCGACAGATAAGAAATCTGGCCCCTGAGGTTGTGTACCTTGCTGAACAATTTAGAGCTATATGGCATGCTGGTCTATTGGAGGCTCCATAGTATGCTGGACAACAGGGCTCTACTATATTCCGAAGAGATCGGCTTGGAGCACATTTGTTGGAAAGCTCACTGACTGTGCTTATTACATACACTACTCTGTATAGCCACATACTGCTTCAAAACTAACGGGTCTATCTGTCACAGGCAAAAACTGATCTTTGTTCACCCAAGATACATTTTTTTTTTTCTATTTATCAAAGGCTTCTGCCAGTTGTCAGTGTTTGGTATCTTAGTGTTTGGTATCTCCGGTGATAGCTTCCTCATGCTTTTGCTACTTAACAAGTACAGTGACTGTACATGCACCACACCACTGTTCTCCAAACATATCACCATATTTGGATGGCAATATCAGAGCCGGTAAGGAAAAAAATATTTCATATAAAAAAATAAAGTATTTTTTCCCCTTCTTTAAGTAATACACAGAAATATAAACTAAAGCAGCGGCACTCACAGGGCTTGATAATTCTTTGGAAACAGGTAATGAAGCTCTCTCCTTAGATCAGTGTACCAGTTATAATATAAACTTTAATAAAATGTTTAAATAGAAACATTGATCTGAGGCGAGAGCTACATTGTTTGCTTCTATAGTATTATCAAGCCCTGTGAGTGCCACTTTTTTATATTTACATGTGTTCCACATCGTAGGGCACACATGTGTTCCACATCACCCATTGATTGCCAGTGCTTCTTGACAAATCTATCTATCTATCTATCTATCTATCTATCTATCTATCTATCTATCTATCTATCTATCTATCTCTCTAACACGGGAATTAATTAACCATTTGAACTACAGTACTGCTCATCAGTTTCAAAGCAAGAAGAAAAGTACCAAATAATCATTCTATTAGTGTTGTCTCACAGAAAGCTTTACTGGTGTCTACATACTATAGCCTGGCAAAGGATTATTTATATATGGAAAAGTTAGCGTTCATTCACATCCAGCTTTCTAGGACTGATACTGTAAATATCATTGGCCATAACTTACCGTGTATCTGTAGTTTATAGAGCCGAGATTTAATAAGGTTGGAGCCTCAACATAGCAGCTACAAAAAGTCATCAATCTGAGACTCATTTCAAAATACCCCCAAGCTGAGGACTGTGATGGAATCTTAGACATTGCCTGGAAGAAATTGACATTATTTATATGGATGCATGTAATGGATGTATACAAGAGCTGACTGAAGGAAACACTCACGTACCATATTGTCTTCTGAGATCATTTGTTTGTTGAAAGGCACCTCACTGAAAATGCTAAAGAACATTAGAGAGCTCAGGATGAAATCCATTATCTGCAAAGCCATAAATGGTATAACCAGGTATCCCCGATTCTAAAACATGGGATAGGAAAATATAAAGGAAAGAAAAGAATGATAAACTGGTTAAAAAGAGAAAGGCAACAATAGTTATTTAACTGGTGGATGATCACAATCTCAATAGTCTGCACGATTTTCCCTTACAAGCACACCCCCAGTCTTGTCAGACCCATAAGGCTTACATCTCAGTATTTGTCTGCATGATGCTGACATTTACTGTATAGTAAAAAGAATATTCAGCCTGGAAAATCAGCAAATATTCTGACTATCAATGAACACAGGCACACAGAAGCAGGGGCGTTTTAAGAAAGGAGGGAGTCTGTGTGCAGACTTTGGGTTGGCCCACTCCTCTCCATGGCACAGTAGCCTCTGGCATTGTGCTGGAGTCTACTGCGCAGGTCTCTGGAAACATGGCGTCCTCCATGGTCTGGAGACTTATTACCTACTGCGCATGCAAGGCCTCCATTGTGCAAGCAATTGTTGCTGAGGCTGCAGCACCCGTTGCGGTGCAGTCTGTGCGGTGTTGGCCCCCCCTGGACACAGGACCCCGTGTGCACTATACACATTGCACCCGTTATGCACAGAAGAAATGATGCACTTATTGACAGTTATACTCTAGATTGCTACACATTTAGGTTTTATCCAGTCATATTTTAAATAAAATATAAATTCAGCCTCAGGGGGAGATGTATCAAACCTTCAAGAGAGATAAATGGAGAAGTTGCCCATGGTTACCAATCAGCTTCTGTCTTTTTATAGACTGTGCTAGATAAATTATAGCTAGAATCTGACTGGTTGCTAAGGGCAATTTCTCTACTTTAATACAGTACATCTCCCCTCAGGCAGTTAGCACATGGATTGTTGTCTTTATATCAATGAAATAATGTAATTCACGTACCAGTACAACACCACAGAACAATAGGATGCTGAGCAGAAGAAGGACCAGAAGAAGGAGGTAGCCTGAACTTACGTATGCTGAAATCAAGGGGACAAAAATTAGAAATACAGTACGTGCCGAAGTGTATCTCAATTAATCCAGGAAAGCTATTTAAATTTTAATAAGTAGGTTTTTAATACAATGTACAGTTCATTAGACATCCAGATGGATTATAGATAAATAAGGAGGCATAGGAAAAACACGGTCAGTCTCCCCCCCCCCCCCCCCCATTCTAATTGTTGAATGCCATGCTCTCTCAGCCTACTAAATATTTATGAAATGGGGAAGAGAATGAGATATTTTCTTTACTTGTGTAAACGCTGGCATAAGGCTCTTTTTCCAGCTTCTCTCCATTTCTCCAGCCTTTCTCTACTTTGTTCTCTTTACTGCTGTACCCATAGACTCTGTGAGGATGGAGGCTCTTATTACCTGCCAGTGACCAGATTTGATTTTCGCTGCTAGGCACAGTGAGGTCATCTTCAGATGGTGTTACTGTACCTACTGAATATCAAGAGGCCCATTTATCAATGAGTTTTAGCCATTTAAAACTCATTGCATATGATAAATGTTCTCTAGTCAGTCAGCTCCTGTCATGTGTTTAAAATATGACAGGAGCTAATTGGCTGGAGCACCATTTATCATATGCAACAAGTTTTAAATATGGTAAATATGGTCCCTTGCCTCTAGCCAGCAATATGGACCAGTAAAGCTTCTCTGGCTCCTCTGTATACCTACCAGGTTAAACGGCTATGTGCATTCAAAGTCGGCTGCCATGCAAGCGCATCTCACATTCACTCAACACAGCTGCTGCTTCAATAAACATGATCTATCCACCCTAACAGTTATATCAAGCACTTTGGACATTGATTTTATAGAGACAATTTAAGGTATACAGTACGGTATGTGGCCACTCTCACCGATGGACATTTACAGTACCTCATCTAATGCTTGGACTGCTTCAATAAATGCTCTGAGATTAATTCTACATGTGTATAGTCCTTAATATATAGATACCAGATATACAGTATAATATACACAGACACAAGCACAGATCCACCTCCCCCTATTCTTTTAAGTACAATACTTACAGTAAGTAGAGCTAGATTGGGTCATTTCTATAGGGACCTGCAGCTATCCAACTATATAACATAGTAGTGAGCGCTTAGTAACCATACATTTGTTATGCTTGTAAGCCAGAAAAAGATGCTGCCATGGAGAAAGTTCTTGATGTTGCTGGATAGTTGAGTATTGATGAAAGGCAGCAATGCCTGAGCATTCCTGAAGATTCACAAAATGAAAAGCAGTGCTGCTTTATCAAAGATGTTGATAAATATACCCTTTAGTATAACGACTGGACCTGAATCAAGCCCAATGATTCTTTAAGCACTTCACCTTTTTTGCTGTAAACCTTTTTTATGTGAACTTCTCTATCAGTCTTTGTAGCAGAGAAGACTTTGACATTTACTGTTATGTGTGTAATGCATTTACTTGGTACTGCTGTGTTGTGAAGGCTTAAGATGTGCTGCAACCCATTCCTTCTGCAGACCATTGGTAAGTAACAGGTGATTCTTACCATATAGCAAAGTATTTCCAGTTTGTTACTTAAGAAACAAATGGTGAAGAACCAATGATACGTTCTACAGTATCTCTAGTAGACGATCTGTAATTCTTGAAAACAACTTGTTTGAATTACCACCATTGTTTATAAGAAATACTATTAGCAGAACAGTGTAACAGTCATGTGCTCACCTATCTGGTTATAGTTGCTGATCTCCAAACAGTTCTTCCTTATTTCAACTGAATATGCAATAAAGAGAAATGTGCTAATTATCTGTAAAAAAAAAAAAGGACAAGTTTAGTAGTGAATACTAGTGGCATAAGGTCTACAATCTTTATGCCCAAGATGTGACTAGTGATTTGGGATGTAGCCAGGTCTGTGAAAAACCAAACATAATATGGGTTTGGTATATTATAGTCAGTCAAAATTTGACAACATGTCACCATGTTGACATTCAACATGTCAACTCAGACATTGTTACAATGCAGGTTTTATTCTCCTTCTGTCCCTAGCCCTAACAGCGACCCTAACTCAGTGGGGCAGTTGTACTAAGACTTGGAGAGTGATACATTGGAGAGAGATAATATACTAACCAATCAGCTCCTGTTATTTTTCAAACACAGCCTGTAACATGACAGCTAGGAGCCGATTGGCTGGTACTTTATCTCTCTACTTTATAACTCTCCTAGGCTTAGTACATCTCCCCTAAGTCTTTTGGAAATGTTGACTTTTCCACAGTAAACATTCTGTCAATGTTTACATACATTTAAGATGTTGATATTCTGTCAATGTAGACATTTTTGCAAATGTCGACATTAATGATGTTGACATTTTTACCATCTCAACATCATCAATGTTGACCCTCTGCTGATGATATTATGAATGTCGACATCTTAACTATTGACATATTGGGGGAAATTCAAATGTTTGAAAAGTCCGTTGGGTGTCTGTTTTTTCCTGTCTATTAGATAGGAAAAAACAAACACCCAACTGACTTTTCAAACATTTGAATTCCCCCCATTGACTTAATACACAGTTGGCGAGATGTATTTTCTGCTCAGCCTCATGTCAAATACATTTAAAAGTGAAGATTTTACATGAGTATAGAACACAGAGGCCATTACAATAAGGTAGAAGTGTCATAAACATCTAGGCCTGTACAGTCACACTTCTATCGGACACAAGAAAGGGTTAAGCTATTTGAGGGTTTTTATTTCTCCTTGGCCAATGAAGTGGCTTGATTTTGGATTGGGACAGTTTGCTATACTGGCCTTTGTTGGAATTGGAAGAGAATCGGTCTCTTGCGTTTTGATCGCTGTCCACCCTGTATTTGTGATAGTTGTTATTGGTTGTGTTGGCTTTTGTTTATTTGGTGGCCGGTTCAGTATGGCCTTGGGGTTTGAAGGTCTCTTTATGTCCTTTCCCTGGAGTGCTAGCCAGGCCATGGAAAAGGCTAGGTGTGGATGTCAGCTTGGAGCAAGGGCACCATCAGTCCAGGTGGGCCCTTTGTCTTCTTTGGGTAGGGTTGATAGCGATGTTGGCAGTTGGCCTCAACGGTCTAACTATAAGGTCCCCGTAAGGGGTTGGGCAGATGGCCTTTCTCCTTACAAGTAGATTGGCAGTATGTCGGGAGATGGCTTCATCTTTGTAATTGTGGGCAGTTTTCTCTGGGTTGATTTTGTTCTGTTAAGTTGTTGCTTAAGCTAGGCTGTTCTTTCCCCGCCACTATACCCTAGTTTAGTTTAAATTTAAAATGAAAATCCCTCCAAATATAAAGCTAGCCCTTTCACTGCCAATTCAGTTGTCTGAGTCATTAATTATTAGATAAGTGTTGTGTGAATGAAGTGTGAAGTGCATCGGTCGATAGATTTTTATGAACATCACTGAAACATCAGTAAAAGTACAGTAAGCAGATGTGGACTTTATTTATTTTTTGTTACTTTAGGCTGCTCACTTGTCTAGGAGTGTCATCTGTATTGATAAAATACTAAAAAAAAAAATTCTAAAGACATGGAACTGGTTAGAATTTACAGTAGTAATATATTTTCTATGTACCAGCAAATGAACAAAGGTGTTTTTGGCCACTATACTGAATATTCCCACCAACTCACAAAAAATTATAAATTTGTACTAAATACAGACAGGAGCAGGAGTTGGAATCTGTAACAACTTTTGATGATTCATCTATAATTGATGCCATTGGAGAAAATGGATCTAATCACACTAGCTATCGTTTTGAATAATCCAATAATTTCACCTCCAGGCACAAATCTGGGTGCAGTTCTAAAAGCATGCACACCTGTTTATTGTCAAACCAAGTGTGGGTTTCTAGTGTCCTACAGAGCAATGGTGAATTTCCCATCAGGAATGTGAGGCACGTGCCTAGGGGTGGCACCTTTTGGTGTGCAGCACTTGGATGCTTGTGTTGGCACTGTCAGCCCAAAAATCTACCAGTAACTGACAAATATTTCCGCTGAGCTGTACCATATGCCTTCTTGAATGGAGTGGAAATGGGAAGTGCATACACATACTGCCCCTGAAAGCTGCCCTACTTAGCAAATATGTACACACAGTGGCAGAACTAGCGAGTGGTGGGCCCAGGTGCAAAAATATGCTTTGGGCCCCCATCCTGCTATATGACTCCCTATACATGTGACACATATAGCATACCTCCCAACGTTCTCATACTCTGCAGCTGGACTTTTTGTGAGTACCAAAGAGGGCATGGCCTCTTGATCACTAAGCCATGCCGCCTGTAGTATGATGCTTTGTGGGCATGACCACATATCACACCCCAGTTTCTCATCATTCTAGGGGTTAGCCCAGCACTCTGGCAACTGCTGGTCTGACCCCAGCCTCTCTAGGCACTAAATGCAAGCAGCATCCTTTCACCAGTGTCAGCAGAGCCCCATATACACATTGTGCAACAGTGAAGCTCCCCTCCTCCTCCTCCTCATCCCTCAATCTCCTCATGTTTCACCCAACCCCGACAAAACAGTACTACTATATTATTATACCCAGTGGTGCAAGTAGAAAAAATATCTTATAGTGTGCGCGCCGAAGGCGCGCGCGCGCCAAAAAAGGACAATAGTGTCAGATACACGTTGCCCCACAGTGCCAGATACACATTGCCTCACTGTGCGAGATACACAAATGCCCCCAGAGTGCCAGATACACATTGCCCCCAGTGCCAGATACAGAAATATCCCCAGTATCAGATACACATGTCCCCCCAGTGCCAGATATGCTACCAGTGCCAGATACAGATATGTCCCCCCAGTGCCAGAAACACATGTCCCCCCAGTGCCAGATATTCCCCCAGTGCCAGATATGCTCCCAGTGCCAGATACAGAAATGACCCCACAGTGCCAGACATGCTCCCAGTGCCAGATACAGAAATGTCCCCAGTGCCAGAAACACATGTCCCCCCAGTGCCAGATATGCCCCCAGTGCCAGATACAGAAATGCCCCCACAGTGCCAGATATGCTCCCAGTGCCAGATACAGAAATGCCCTCACAGTGCCAGATATGCCCCCAGTGCCAGATACACATGTCCCCGCAGTGCCAGATATGCCCCCAGTGCCAGATATGCCCCCAGTGCCAGGTACACATACCCCCCCCTTTCCCTGCTGCTCACCGCTGCTCCTGTGCTGTCCTGTGTGTGAGGGGAGGAGAGCGCAGCGTACGCCTCTCCTACCCCTCAGTCTTCGGTGGCGGTGCGAGTCTCTACCTTCAATTCTGCGCCAATCCGTGAGCCAATTAAAGCTTGCGGTCCGGCAGCCAATCAGGAGCCTTGGCTCCGGGGCAGTGAGCTCTGATTGGCTGATGGCACGGCGCTGAATTGAAGACATTGAGGGGCAGGAGAGGTGCACGCTGCACTCTCCTCCCCTCATGCAGCGGCGGAGAGTAGCAGCAGCAGTGGAGGCAGGGAGCAAGCGTGCAACAGCCCATTGGCATGAGTATGGCATGCCCACAGCTAAATTGTGAAGGGTATGCTGTACCCACCCATACCCACCCACTTGCACCCCTGATTATACCCCCCAAAACCATACAGAGGGCAATAGGGTCATCAATTATGAATACACATGGTTACACATCAGCATAACAATGCTGTGCTGAGGCTATGTACACACACACACACACACACACACACACACACACACCTTTGTTTCAAGCATGTTGTATGTAACATATACATAATAAGTAGAGGCCCCTTCCTGTGCATTTATCAGGGTGCCATGTGAGGAGTCAGCACAGGTGTGAGCTGCGTTACTATAAAGTACAGTAATAGAGCATAATGGGGACGAATGTAGTAACCTGTGTGATGAGTGGCTCCTAGGCTTGCAGCACGGTTCTGGCCCGTTGACAGGGAAGAGTGAATGTCCCCAGCAGCGCAGCTAGAGTTAGGAAGGCACATTGCTAATGTAATACCCTGGAACTGCAAGCACAAATCAACTGTGGCACTACAGGTGCCAGCATGGCTGTGTAATATAGAACAGAGCCAGCAGCCTACAGCTTGCAGCACAGAAGGAGTTAACAGCCCAGCTCACAGCAATACAGATCAGTCTGCAAAATGCAAAGGGCATGACTCACCCATTTGCAGACTCAGAGCGGGAAATCCCAGATGGAATGTGTCCCTGGGAATGCAAGGTTATAAAAAGGTTGTCCTGCAGCAGACAGTGAGGAGAGTGAGGAGATAGTGAGTAGTGTGTGTTGTCTTTGCAGCCCAGAAGCAGGAAGTGTTAGCAGGAGAAGCACGTGTATTAGCTAGCAGAAGTGTGGTGGATTAGCCAGAAAGATGTAGCCCCAGTGAAGACTCCCCACATGTTTTGGTGGGGAGTGATGCCAGCCACAGCAAGGCACTTGACAGAGGGAGACATCGCAGTGTGAGAGCAGCAGTATTCAGAATCTAGTGAAAGGGTGATGCCAGGAGAAAAGTGTGCTAAAGGTGTGAGTCTCGAGAGGTATCTGGGTGAAGTGGTCGGAAGCCACGCGGCGTGATTAAAAGCCCCCATGGAAAAGAATCTCGAGAGGTATCTGGGTGAAGTAGTCGGAAAGCCACGCGGCGTGATTAGAAGCCCCCCCATGGAAAAGAATCCTCGCTAAGTAAAAGAGAGAGAGAGAGACGGTAACCTGATGTGTAGCACTACTGGTCACAGAATGCCCTGGTACGTACTGATGTTCGCCATATATATATGCCGCTGCGACTATGTGATGCGCTGGAGGAGGTGCCCTGATATGTGATCCACTGTAACTGTTATGCTTTGTGCTGGAGGAGTGTTCACAAGTTATCCCTGCAATATCCCTGTTTGATGTTAAAATTAACGTTATTCTGTTTTATGAGATGGCCTGGCGCCCAATTCTTTATGCACTGCACCGACACCTGTAGTCCACTCCCACAATGTACCTGTAATTAAACACCTGATTATTCAGGGGACCCTCTGGTATCTGTGCCTGAACCCATGACAAGCCGGAGCAGAGTAAGTGTGATGCACTATACACAGTGACTGCAGTTTTTGCATACCTAGTACCAGTGGGGTTTTACACTAAGGTACTAGCCGCAGGGCATCTGTGCAATGTCTGCCTTGGCTCAAACCTGTACCCGGCGGGAGGGGGCGGAGCAACTGGGACTCGGGAGGAGGGAAGGGTCGGGGAGGATCTGTGGCTCTGCAATTGAAACTGATGGAAGGGGAGGGAAAGAACGGGAGGGTCCCCCTTCTCTCCTCCGGCCGGGCGGCCTAGTCAAGGCTCCATAGTTACGCTCCATGGCCGCCGCTGTGCAGTGCGTACAATTCTGACATGGTGCTGCCGGCTCTGGGCCCCTTTATATCGTTGGGCCCAGTGCATTGCACCGTCTGCACTGGCGGTAGTTCCGCCACTGTGTACACAATTATCATCTTCCCGATGTGGGATCTCAAATGTTTGGATTACATAAAGTCCCTCCCTCGTGATTCGGGCGTCATTTCACACAAGACGCCAGAGGAAGAGTGTGTGGGATTTTTGGCTCTGAAGCATAAAAAAGAAAAAAGCACACACAACACATCACAATGCAAAAACCACACAGACAGGACACATCACACACCAGTGGCAGTGACAAGAGGGAGAGAGTGTGGGACTGTGGACTTTAAGGCACTGGAAAAAAAAAAAACCCACACATACAGGAAACATCACACATCAGTGGCAGTGACCAGAGGGAAAGCGTGTGGGGCTGCAGGCTCTGAGGTACTGCAAAATAAACACACGTTCAAGCACTGTATAAAATAAAAATAAAACTGTTGTGTGTTGTTCAGGCACTATGTTAAAAAATAATGATATTGGGGTGTCATTACTAGGAGTGCAGTGAGTCGATATGGATTAGTCAATAGAAGGGTTAGTACTAGTACCCAGTACTAGTGCTGTGGCTGCTGACAGTCATGATAGTACTTCAACAACTACTAACGGTGGCCCAGCGGACAAAACGTTTAAGAAAGAACACCTGAAATCTAATAGTCAAGTAGCTGAAGATAGTGAAGCTGCGCCTAAAGACGCAGCCGTGGCTTCACCATGCCAATCTTTTTTTCTAACGCTGCCCGCCACCATCAATCATGCTGCGGCCTGGGGGCACTGTGTGTGATCTCACAGAATAAGATCTGCAGAGGCATCTGGGCATGTGCAGATTAGAGATGTGCACTTGAAATTTTTCGGGTTTTGTGTTTTGGTTTTGGGTTCGGTTCCGCGGCCGTGTTTTGGGTTCGACCGCGTTTTGGCAAAACCTCACCGAATTTTTTTTGTCGGATTCGGGTGTGTTTTGGATTCGGGTGTTTTTTTTTAAAAAACACTAAAAAACAGCTTAAATCATAGAATTTGGGGGTCATTTTGATCCCAAAGTATTATTAACCTCAAAAACCATAATTTCCACTCATTTTCAGTCTATTCTGAATACCTCACACCTCACAATATTATTTTTAGTCCTAAAATTTGCACCTAGGTCGCTGGATGACTAAGCTAAGCGACCCTAGTGGCCGACACAAACACCGTGCCCATCTAGGAGTGGCACTGCAGTGTCACGCAGGATGGCCCTTCCAAAAAACCCTCCCCAAACAGCACATGATGCAAAGAAAAAAAGAGGCGCAATGAGGTAGCTGTGTGAGTAAGATAAGCGACCCTAGTGGCCGACACAAACACCGGGCCCATCTAGGAGTGGCACTGCAGTGTCACGCAGGATGGCCCTTCCAAAAAACCCTCCCCAAACAGCACATGACGCAAAGAAAAAAAGAGGCGCAATGAGGTAGCTGTGTGAGTAAGATAAGCGACCCTAGTGGCCGACACAAACACCGGGCCCATCTAGGAGTGGCACTGCAGTGTCACGCAGGATGGCCCTTCCAAAAAACCCTCCCCAAACAGCACATGACGCAAAGAAAAAAAGAGGCGCAATGAGGTAGCTGTGTGAGTAAGATAAGCGACCCTAGTGGCCGACACAAACACCGGGCCCATCTAGGAGTGGCACTGCAGTGTCACGCAGGATGGCCCTTCCAAAAAACCCTCCCCAAACAGCACATGACGCAAAGAAAAAAAGAGGCGCAATGAGGTAGCTGTGTGAGTAAGATAAGCGACCCTAGTGGCCGACACAAACACCGGGCCCATCTAGGAGTGGCACTGCAGTGTCACGCAGGATGGCCCTTCCAAAAAACCCTCCCCAAACAGCACATGACGCAAAGAAAAAAAGAGGCGCAATGAGGTAGCTGTGTGAGTAAGATAAGCGACCCTAGTGGCCGACACAAACACCGGGCCCATCTAGGAGTGGCACTGCAGTGTCACGCAGGATGGCCCTTCCAAAAAACCCTCCCCAAACAGCACATGACGCAAAGAAAAAAAGAGGCGCAATGAGGTAGCTGTGTGAGTAAGATAAGCGACCCTAGTGGCCGACACAAACACCGGGCCCATCTAGGAGTGGCACTGCAGTGTCACGCAGGATGGCCCTTCCAAAAAACATTCCACAAACAGCACATGACGCAAAGAAAAATTAAAGAAAAAAGAGGTGCAAGATGGAATTGTCCTTGGGCCCTCCCACCTACCCTTATGTTGTATAAACAGGACATGCACACTTTAACCAACCCATCATTTCAGTGACAGGGTCTGCCACACGACTGTGACTGAAATGACGGGTTGGTTTGGACCCCCACCAAAAAAGAAGCAATTAATCTCTCCTTGCACAAACTGGCTCTACAGAGGCAAGATGTCCACCTCATCATCATCCTCCGATATATCACCGTGTACATCCCCCTCCTCACAGATTATCAATTCGTCCCCACTGGAATCCACCATCTCAGCTCCCTGTGTACTTTGTGGAGGCAATTGCTGCTGGTCAATGTCTCCACGGAGGAATTGATTATAATTCATTTTAATGAACATCATCTTCTCCACATTTTCTGGATGTAACCTCGTACGCCGATTGCTGACAAGGTGAGCGGCGGCACTAAACACTCTTTCGGAGTACACACTTGTGGGAGGGCAACTTAGGTAGAATAAAGCCAGTTTGTGCAAGGGCCTCCAAATTGCCTCTTTTTCCTGCCAGTATAAGTACGGACTGTGTGACGTGCCTACTTGGATGCGGTCACTCATATAATCCTCCACCATTCTTTCAATGGTGAGAGAATCATATGCAGTGACAGTAGACGACATGTCCGTAATCGTTGTCAGGTCCTTCCGTCCGGACCAGATGTCAGCATCAGCAGTCGCTCCAGACTGCCCTGCATCACCGCCAGCGGGTGGGCTCGGAATTCTGAGCCTTTTCCTCGCACCCCCAGTTGCGGGAGAATGTGAAGGAGGAGATGTTGACAGGTCGCGTTCCGCTTGACTTGACAATTTTCTCACCAGCAGGTCTTTCAACCCCAGCAGACTTGTGTCTGCCGGAAAGAGAGATCCAAGGTAGGCTTTAAATCTAGGATCGAGCACGGTGGCCAAAATGTAGTGCTCTGATTTCAACAGATTGACCACCCGTGAATCCTTGTTAAGCGAATTAAGGGCTCCATCCACAAGTCCCACATGCCTAGCGGAATCGCTCCGTGTTAGCTCCTCCTTCAATGTCTCCAGCTTCTTCTGCAAAAGCCTGATGAGGGGAATGACCTGACTCAGGCTGGCAGTGTCTGAACTGACTTCACGTGTGGCAAGTTCAAAGGGCATCAGAACCTTGCACAACGTTGAAATCATTTTCCACTGCGCTTGAGACAGGTGCATTCCACCTCCTATATCGTGCTCAATTGTATAGGCTTGAATGGCCTTTTGCTGCTCCTCCAACCTCTGAAGCATATAGAGGGTTGAATTCCACCTCGTTACCACTTCTTGCTTCAGATGATGGCAGGGCAGGTTCAGTAGTTTTTGGTGGTGCTCCAGTCTTCTGTACGTGGTGCCTGTACGCCGAAAGTGTCCCGCAATTCTTCTGGCCACCGACAGCATCTCTTGCACGCCCCTGTCGTTTTTTTAAAAATTCTGCACCACCAAATTCAAGGTATGTGCAAAACAAGGGAAGTGCTGGAATTTGCCCATATTTAATGCACACACAATATTGCTGGCGTTGTCCGATGCCACAAATCCACAGGAGAGTCCAATTGGGGTAAGCCATTCCGCGATGATCTTCCTCAGTTGCCGTAAGAGGTTTTCAGCTGTGTGCGTATTCTGGAAAGCGGTGATACAAAGCGTAGCCTGCCTAGGAAAGAGTTGGCGTTTGCGAGATGCTGCTACTGGTGCCGCCGCTGCTGTTCTTGCGGCGGGAGTCCATACATCTACCCAGTGGGCTGTCACAGTCATATAGTCCTGACCCTGCCCTGCTCCACTTGTCCACATGTCCGTGGTTAAGTGGACATTGGGTACAGCTGCATTTTTTAGGACACTGGTGAGTCTTTTTCTGAGGTCTGTGTACATTTTCGGTATCGCCTGCCTAGAGAAGTGGAACCTAGATGGTATTTGGTAACGTGGGCACACTACCTCAAGAAATTGTGTAGTTCCCTGTGAACTAACGGCGGATACCGGACGCACGTCTAACACCAACATAGTTGTCAAGGCCTCAGTTATCCGCTTTGCAGCAGGATGACTGCTGTGATATTTCATCTTCCTCGCAAAGGACTGTTGGACAGTCAATTGCTTACTGGAAGTAGTACAAGTGGTCTTCCGACTTCCCCTCTGGGATGACCATCGACTCCCAGCAGCAACAACAGCAGCGCCAGCAGCAGTAGGCGTTACACGCAAGGATGCATCGGAGGAATCCCAGGCAGGAGAGGAATCGTCAGAATTGCCAGTGACATGGCCTGCAGGACTATTGGCATTCCTGGGGAAGGAGGAAATTGACACTGAGGGAGTTGGTGGGGTGGTTTGCGTGAGCTTGGTTACAAGAGGAAGGGATTTACTGGTCAGTGGACTGCTTCCGCTGTCACCCAAAGTTTTTGAACTTGTCACTGACTTATTATGAATGCGCTGCAGGTGACGTATAAGGGAGGATGTTCCGAGGTGGTTAACGTCCTTACCCCTACTTATTACAGCTTGACAAAGGCAACACACGGCTTGACACCTGTTGTCCGCTTTTCTGTTGAAATACCTCCACACTGAAGAGCTGATTTTTTTGGTATTTTCACCAGGCATGTCAACGGCCATATTCCTCCCACGGACAACAGGTGTCTCCCCGGGTGCCTGACTTAAACAAACCACCTCACCATCAGAATCCTCCTGGTCAATTTCCTCCCCAGCGCCAGCAACACCCATATCCTCCTCATCCTGGTGTACTTCAACACTGACATCTTCAATCTGACTATCAGGAACTGGACTGCGGGTGCTCCTTCCAGCACTTGCAGGGGGCGTGCAAATGGTGGAAGGCGCATGCTCTTCATGTCCAGTGTTGGGAAGGTCAGGCATCGCAACCGATACAATTGGACTCTCCTTGTGGATTTGGGATTTCGAAGAACGCACAGTTCTTTGCGGTGCTTTTGCCAGCTTGAGTCTTTTCAGTTTTCTAGCGAGAGGCTGAGTGCTTCCATCCTCATGTGAAGCTGAACCACTAGCCATGAACATAGGCCAGGGCCTCAGCCGTTCCTTGCCACTCCGTGTGGTAAATGGCATATTGGCAAGTTTACGCTTCTCCTCCGACAATTTTATTTTAGGTTTTGGAGTCCTTTTTTTACTGATATTTGGTGTTTTGGATTTGACATGCTCTGTACTATGACATTGGGCATCGGCCTTGGCAGACGACGTTGCTGGCATTTCATCGTCTCGGCCATGACTAGTGGCAGCAGCTTCAGCACGAGGTGGAAGTGGATCTTGATCTTTCCCTAATTTTGGAACCTCAACATTTTTGTTCTCCATATTTTAATAGGCACAACTAAAAGGCACCTCAGGTAAACAATGGAGATGGATGGATACTAGTATACTTATGGATGGACTGCCGAGTGCCGACACAGAGGTAGCTACAGCCATGGACTACCGTACTGTGTCTGCTGCTAATATAGACTGGATGATTGATAATGAGATGAAATCAATATATATATGTATGTATATATAATATCACTAGTACTGCAGCCGGACAGGTAGATAATATATTTATTAGGTAATGATGACTGATGACGGACCTGCTGGACACTGTCAGCTCAGCAGCACCGCAGACTGCTACAGTAAGCTACTATACTATAGTAGCATGTACAAAGAAGAAAGAAAAAAAAAAACCACGGGTAGGTGGTATACAATTATGGATGGACTGCCGAGTGCCGACACAGAGGTAGCTACAGCCGTGGACTAACGTACTGTGTCTGCTGCTAATATAGACTGGATGATTGATAATGAGATGAAATCAATATATATATGTATGTATATATAATATCACTAGTACTGCAGCCGGACAGGTAGATAATATATTTATTAGGTAATGATGACTGATGACGGACCTGCTGGACACTGTCAGCTCAGCAGCACCGCAGACTGCTACAGTAAGCTACTACACTCTATAGTAGTATGTACAAAGAAGAAAGAAAAAAAAAACCACGGGTAGGTGGTATACAATTATGGATGGACTGCCGAGTGCCGACACAGAGGTAGCTACAGCCGTGGACTAACGTACTGTGTCTGCTGCTAATATAGACTGGATGATTGATAATGAGATGAAATCAATATATATATGTATGTATATATAATATCACTAGTACTGCAGCCGGACAGGTAGATAATATATTTATTAGGTAATGATGACTGATGACGGACCTGCTGGACACTGTCAGCTCAGCAGCACCGCAGACTGCTACAGTAAGCTACTATACTATAGTAGTATGTACAAAGAAGAAAGAAAAAAAAAACCACGGGTAGGTGGTATACAATTATGGATGGACTGCCGAGTGCCGACACAGAAGTAGCTACAGCCGTGGACTAACGTACTGTGTCTGCTGCTAATATAGACTGGATGATTGATAATGAGATGAAATCAATATATATATATGTATGTATATATAATATCACTAGTACTGCAGCCGGACAGGTAGATAATATATTTATTAGGTAATGATGACTGATGACGGACCTGCTGGACACTGTCAGCTCAGCAGCACCGCAGACTGCTACAGTAAGCTACTATACTCTATAGTAGTATGTACAAAGAAGAAAGAAAAAAAAAAAAACACGGGTAGGTGGTATACAATTATGGATGGACTGCCGAGTGCCGACACAGAGGTAGCTACAGCTGTGGACTAACGTACTGTGTCTGCTGCTAATATAGACTGGATGATTGATAATGAGATGAAATCAATATATATATGTATGTATATATAATATCACTAGTACTGCAGCCGGACAGGTAGATAATATATTTATTAGGTAATGATGACTGATGACGGACCTGCTGGACACTGTCAGCTCAGCAGCACCGCAGACTGCTACAGTAAGCTACTATACTATAGTAGTATGTACAAAGAAGAAAGAAAAAAAAAACCACGGGTAGGTGGTATACAATTATGGATGGACTGCCGAGTGCCGACACAGAGGTAGCTACAGCCGTGGACTAACGTACTGTGTCTGCTGCTAATATAGAGTCTAGACTGGATGATAAATTATTGATAATGAGATGAAATCAATATAATATCACTAGTACTGCAGCCGGACAGGTACTATATATATTTATTATGTAATGACTGATGACGGACCTGCTGGACACTGTCAGGTCAGCACAGCACCGCAGTAAGCCACTATAGTAGTATGTATAAAGAAGAATGAAAAAAAAAAAACACGGGTAGGTGGTATACAATATTATATATATATATATATATTATATACAATTATATATATATATATATATATATATATATATATATATATATTAAACTGGTGGTGATTGATTATTAAACTGGTGGTCACTTCAGGTCACGTTGCAACTTGCAACTAGTACTCCGAGGCCTAAGCAGACAATCACAAAATATATTATTATACTGGTGGTCAGTGTGGTCACAACAATGGCAGTGTGGCACTGACTCTGGCAGCAAAAGTGTGCACTGTACGTTATATGTACTCCTGAGTCCTGCTCTCAGACTCTAACTGCTCCCCACTGTCAGTGTCTCCCCCACAAGTCAGATAATACACTTACAGTCACACTATCTATTATCTAATCTATAAATATCACTTCAGCAAGTAGTATAGTAGTATACAGTATAGTAGTACTCCTCCTAATAATGCTCCCCAAAATACTGTGTCTCTCTCTTCTCTAAACGGAGAGGACGCCAGCCACGTCCTCTCCCTATGACTCTCAATGCACGTGTGAAAATGGCGGCGACGCGCGGCTCCTTATATAGAATCCGAGTCTCGCGATAGAATCCGAGCCTCGCGAGAATCCGACAGCGTGATGATGACGTTCGGGCGCGCTCGGGTTAGCCGAGCAAGGCGGGAAGATCCGAGCCTGCTCGGACCCGTGTAAAAAACCTGAAGTTCGGGTGGGTTCGGATTCAGAGGAACCGAACCCGCTCATCTCTAGTGCAGATCTCTCACCATTGGAGTTGTACTTAAACCTTCTGATTTTAGTCAGGCTCTGTCTGCGTTTGTAGCATACTTGCTGATATTCGGGCTGCTCACTCTGGGAGTAACGGGGAATGCCATATGATCACATCACCGTAGCCCCACCCCTACATGCAATGCTGAGTATGAACCGGCATAGTAGGGCAGTGGGCGGGGCTATGATGATGTGATTCAGTGCGAATTGCATCATCGGACCCTCAGACCGGCCACTTTGTACAGCGACATCAAGGGGCTGCGGATGGGTGATTTTCGGGAGCTTCCCAGCTGTTCCGTGAAAGTGGGCAAGTATGTTTTGCAGACAGAAACAGGTTGGATTTTTACAGTTTGTCCTCAGCTGTCCATTTAGTGAGAAGCCGTTTGCCCACCTGTGGTAGGTGTAAACATAGTGCATTGGTTTGAACTTTAAAATAAAGAAAATATATTTTCATTACATACTGTACAATCTCTTTACTCCATACCTATTTAAGGCCTGATTCAGGGTTTCTAGAAAACCAAAAAAGCACACAACTGGGGAATACCATGCTGTATTGCAGGTGGGGCAGATGTAACATGTGCAGAGAGAGTTAGATTTGGGTGGGATGTGTTTAAACTGAAATCTAAACTGCGGTGTCAAAATAAAGCAGCCAGTATTTATCATGCACAGAAAAAATATAATAAAAACCAAATATAACTCTCTTTGCACAGGTTACATCTACCCCACCTGCAGGGCAACATGGTTTTGCCCAGTTGTGTGCTTTTGCTTTGCTAACAAACCTCAATCAGGCCCTTAGTTTCTAATAAGGGTAAAAATATCAGTCCATCATCAGTACTTTGTAAAACAGCTTCGCTGCAGTGGGTGCCTAGTGCACACAAAAGTTCTGCTAAATTGCAATGGGGATTCAGTCTTAAATCAACCCAAAATTCCTGTCACTGTTGCACGTCTATACCTGCCTGTCAAAGACCACCAATAACAGCTGTATATTTCACACTCTAATACCCATGACTCACCACTAGCTGGAAATGTTTTCACCTTCAGTTTCAGTGGTAAGGTAGCAGTTTCCATTGTCAGTTAAGCTTAGACTCCCCTGAGAGATACATACGTAATCTCTGAGACAGGATGATCATAGCATGGTTGCACCTGCTTAGACTACTGTGACCACATGATCCAGCTGCTGTATATGTTAAATGCCTAGTAATGTCCATATGTACAGGATTATGTTACAGTATAACCCATCTCTAAGTTACACTGCAGTTTTTGCAGTATATTTTATGAGTTTTGATACATACAGGACAGATAGTCCTACATATCAAAGAGAGACTTAGATAGACAGACCGTCACAGTGATAGGACTCATTGGGTTTTAGTCAGTGAATAGCTTCCAAAGAAAACGCAGCCAAATCACCACATAATATAAGGGAGTAGTATATTTTATCTACATTCATAATGTAAGTAAGAAACAAAAAAATAAAGTTATTATGTGTTGTAATGTGGGGTAAATGCTCTATTTTATGACATGATCAATTTTCCTGTAACAATCCCTTGCTGTCACCATTCCATACCACTACTGTCCTTAATACACAGACTTCTGCACATTTTTCAATCTCTATGTGGTACTCTCTAATCACCTACAGTATTATAGACAGAATATTCACATTAAGAAAGATGCACTGGTGAGCTGTGTGACCGAGCTGAGCTGCTCAGTCACGCTTTTAGGCTGGACCGGCCCTTCAGGCCATCGGCCCTTCTGGCATTTGCCAGAAGTACCAGATAGCCAGTCCGGCCCTACATGTAAGTACAGTACCAATCATTTGATGTCATGGCAGGTTTGGAAGAATTCTATAAATGTGTATGCTGGGAGTGGTTGCAGGTAGAGAGCAGGGCAGTCTGACAATTATCGTAATATTGTGTGACAGTCCAGCTCCTCCTTGTTGCACTGCAAGAACAGTTGGGCAGTATGTTCTGCACTGCTTGTTAAAGGGGAAACTGTGTGCACCTAACAGTAGTGCACTCAGAGCCTGATCAACCAATAGGCTGATCAGGTTGCTGCTTTGAGCACTGGGTCCTGGGGGTGCGCAGCGTCGGCACAATAGATTAATTAGGTTTCTTTCTTTTCTTCTTTTTTTTTTTTAGTGTGCGATCATGCGGCAGTGCGGCTGTGCCTAACGTCTGTGCCACTCACACACCACTGCTGCAGATAGTCTGCAGTGCAGTGATGGCTGATTCAGTCATCATCGCTGCTGTGCACTGCCAGAGCTGCAGCGTCTTCTGTGTCTGGCCCCTCCTCACTCCGTCCTGCTTATGCTGCTGCGTGATCACAGAGAATCTGACATGCGCAGTAGGCATTCCAGGACGCTGAGAGGGCCATCAGGGTGCCATTTTAAGCAGCAGAGCTCGGTGCCTCACAGGGCTTGATCAACCAATAGGCTTCCTGTCGGACCTGGTGTGTGTGTGTCCCGAGACTATCTAAGTGTGGCTGTATCACAGTCCTGACTCCAGTCCTTTAGGTAGCACTTTATTATTATGGGGACCCAGGGTGGGGGTTGTCGGGTCTGGTGCATATTATTGGGGGTGGGGCACATCTGTATTAGCCTAAGGCAGCTGGAACCCTTAGGGGCCCTATACACTAGCCGATCCGCCGCCAAGCTGCCCGACGGCGGATACGGCCGACGAGCGACCCGGCGGCGGGGGGGCAGTGACGGGGGGAGTGAAGTTTCTTCACTCCCCCCGTCACGCGGCTGCATTGAAGTGCAGGCAAATATGGACGAGATCATCCATATTGGCCTGCATGCACAGCCGACGGGAGACCAGCGATGAACGAGCGCGGGGACGCGCATCGTTCATTGCTGGAGCCTCCACACTGAAAGATATGAACGAGTTCTCGTTCATTTATGAACGAGATCGTTCATATCTTTCCAAAAATCGGCCAGTGTGTAGGGCCTATTAGTCAGGACATGAGTGCACTACACACAGCATTACCTGTGTATGTGAAGTGGATAGCAAGTTGTTGGAGAGCAGCCACACACTGACTAAAATTTCTGCCATGATCCTTGCATGTTAGACATTTCTACTCTGGGCCCATGGAAACTCCCTTTACAAAACATGGATTTTACCCTGCACATCTCCGTTGTCACTGCTAAACTGCCATGTGTTTGTGTGCACATGATGATGTGATGTCACCAATTTAATGCAGCTGCTCAATTATGTTCACACCCTACACCAGGGGCGGGGAACCTTTTTTCTACCAAGGGCCATTTGGATATTTATAAAATCCTTCGAGGGCTATACAAAAATGATCAACTTAAAAATTGGTGTATATTGATAAATCAAGGAAATATCAGAAAAACAGGCGCTACCCGAGCTGGTTCTCCAAGCTACTGTAGCAGGAGATAGTCACACTCCACAGGTTAAAACAATATAGATGAATAACAGCGCTCAAGACTAATTCACATATACACTGCTCAAAAAAATAAAGGGAACACTAAAATAATACATCCTAGATCTGAGTAAATGAAATATTCTTATTAAATATTTTGTTCTTTACATAGTTGAATGTGCTGACAACAAAATCACACAAAAATTATCAATGGAAATCAAATTTATTAACCCATGCAGGTCTGGATTTGGAGTCACACTCAAAATTAAAGTGGAAAAACACACTACAGGCTGATCCAACTTTGATGTAATGTCCTTAAAACAAGTCAAAATGAGGCTCAGTAGTGTGTGCGGCCTCCACGTGCCTGTATGACCTCCCTACAATGCCTGGGCATGCTCCTGATGAGGTGGCCAACTCCTGGACAGTCTGTGGTGCAACGTGGCGTTGGTGGATGGAGCGAGACATGATGTCCCAGATGTGTTCAATTGGATTCAGGTCTGGGGAACGGGTGGGCCAGTCCATAGCATCAATGCCTTCGTCTTGCAGGAACTGCTGACACACTCCAGCCACATGAGGTCTAGCATTGTCTTGCATTAGGAGGAACCCAGGGCCAACCGCACCAGCATATAGTCTCACAAGGGGTCTGAGGATCTCATCTCGGTACCTAATGGCAGTCAGGCTACCTCTGGCGAGCACATGGAGGGCTGTGCGGCCCCCCAAAGAAATGCCACCCCACACCATTACTGACCCACTGCCAAACCGGTCATGCTGGAGGATGTTGCAGGCAGCAGAATGTTCTCCTTGGCATCTCCAGACTCTGTCACGTCTGTCACATGTGCTCAGTGAGAACCTGCTTTCATCTGCGAAGAGCACAGGGCGCCAGTGGCGAATTTGCCAATCTTGGTGTTCTCTGGCAAATGCCAAACGTCCTGCACGGTGTTGGGCTGTAAGCACAACCCCCACCTGTGGACGTCGGGCCCTCATACCACCCTCATGGAGTCTGTTTCTGATCGTTTGAGTAGACACATGCACATTTGTTGCTTCCTGGAGGTCATTTTGCAGGGCTCTGGCAGTGCTCCTCCTGTTCCTCCTTGCACAAAGGCGGAGGTAGCAGTCCTGCTGCTGGGTTGTTGCCCTCCTATGGCCTCCTCCATGTCTCCTGATGTACTGGCCTGTCTCCTGGTAGCGCCTCCATGCTCTGGACACTACACTGACAGACACAGCAAACCTTCTTGCCACAGCTCGCATTGATGTGCCATCCTGGATGAGCTGCACTACCTGAGCCACTTGTGTGGGCTGTAGACTCCGTCTCATGCTACCACTAGAGTGAAAGCACCGCCAGCTTTCAAAAGTGACCAAAACACCAGCCAGAAAGCATAGGAGCTGAGAAGTGGTCTGCGGTTAGCACCTGCAGAACAACTCCTTTATTGGGGGTGTCTTGCTAATTGCCTATAATTTCCACCTGTTGTCTATTCCATTTGCACAACAGCATGTGAAATTGATTGTCAATCAATGTTGCTTCCTAAGTGGACAGTTTGATTTCACAGAAGTGTGATTGACTTGGAGATACATTGTGTTGTTTAAGTGTTCCCTTTATTTTTTTGAGCAGTGTATTTAGATACACATGTGTACCACACAGAAGTCCTCAATTAAAAAAAATATTTAATACTTAATCAGCAGATATTTAAAATAGCATAATTATGCACATATCACATACATTATAAGTTTAAAAATAAACAACAATGATAGAATGCATATGTCTGTGTTCCCCCTTGTTTGTGGTCTAATTATATGGGTTATGTTTAAAAGTCCTAGGCTGGATGAATGCCAAATAGTAATATTGAATTCGGTCAAATGACCAATAGCAAATGTCCAATGGTGGAAATAGTTACCGGTCCAAAGGTAATTGACAGGGTGAGTTCCAATTTAGCGATGATCCAGATGGATACCAGCGGATGTTAGGCGTAATTGTTTGTAGACCCTTAACCTTCAATGCTGGAACCGTGCACGATTGGAGATCCACGTGATGAGGAGTCCGGATGGACAAGAAGACACACTTCAAACCCACTGACCACAGGGGTAAACACTTGATGCGTTTCGCTGTCTATGGGCAGCGTTATCAAAGGTCCTTTGATAAAGCTGCCCATAGACAGCAAAACACGTCAGGTGTTTACCCGTGTATTGAAGGTTAAGGGTCTCCAAACAATTGCGCCTAACATCCGCTGTATCCAATTAAAATGGGACGTGATACACATATGCCCCCAATAGTGCAGTGCCAGATACACAAATGCCCCACAGTGCCAAATATACATTGCTCCACACATGCCCCCCCCCCACCCCACCCCATTGTGCTGCTCACCACTGCTGCTGTGTGTCAGGGGAGGGGAGAGCGCAGCGTGCGCCTCTCCTACCCCTTAGTGCTCCCTACGGCGGCGGCGTGTGTCAGGGCAGGGAGGAGAGTGCAGCTATGTCGGGCGGCGGTGGCATGTAGGACCTCAAACTAGCCGCCGGATCGTGAGCCAATCAGAGCTCGTGGACCGGCAGCGGCGGCTCCTGATTGGCTGCCGGTCTGCGAGCTGTGATTGGCTCATGAACCAGCGGCTGGTTTGAGATCGTACCCGTCGCTGCTGCCGGACATAGCTGCGCTCTCCTCCCTGCCCCGACAGCTGAGACACGCCGCCGCCGGACCGGAACAAATGTCTTTGCGGGCCTTATATGGCCCGCGGGCCAGAGGTTCCCCACCCCTGCCCTACACTATAGCCACTGGCAGCATGCCAAACATACACAAAACCTTCTGAACACTGCACTGCCTCCACCTGGTACATGCACTGGCAGAGGGTGTGGGGGGGCGGGTACAAATGATCCAGGCCTGATGTAGAGTCCTGATGGGGGCCCGGGTCCCCCCCCCCCATGTAGACTTACAGTACCTTGCTTCGGGAAGCTGGTACCTTCTCCTCCATGGTCCCATCTTCCCAGTGACATCTTCCAGAAGATGGCACCACAGAGTAAAAGTAAAGACGAATATCACTGGGAAGATGGCGGCGGCCGAGGAGGAGAGACTCACTTCCTGGAACAATAAAGGTAAGCTGCTGATGCGCATCCCCCTCCCTATGTACACGGCAGAGCAATCATGGTCTCCTTGCATTGAACTCTGCATCACTTCCTTACTGTGCAAGTTAATAGTACAGCTTACTGTAGTTCAATAAAAGATATTGATTACATTCATGAAAAAACAAGATGTTCACTAGACCAAACTTGTTAAAAATATATCACACAGAGTATGATACTCTTAAAACTGTGAAAAAAATAAAGGAGCCAAACACGGCACACAGCATTTACAGGGATTGGGAAAGGAGTCTGTACTGGACAGTATTTACAGAGAGCAGCCGACATGGTAAACTTCCCTCTACTCCAAAGCATTCTATACAGTTCTGTTCTTCATGTTATAGGCAAGAGAATTTCAGAGGAGGGCTAACAAGTGCTGGTCCAGTGGGGAAGCACAAATACTGTAGATGGTCCATGGTACCAGCTGCAATGATATGCTTTTACAGGATGTAATGGACAGGAAGCTAGTTATAAAGGACTGGACCTTCCTTAGGATACCTCATGGCTAAAAACTATTTCATGACCATGAAGTGTCCAGTTCAATGCTTTTAGTTCTCACACTGACAACTGTCTTTGGGAAATGATTTATCGTGACAGCCATGGCCTGCATGATCTAGCTCTGTACCCCTGTGATCAATATGAGGATTTTAAAAAGAAATAGGACAGTAAGAAGTAGATTTACTAAAGCTTCTAAAACAGACAAGTGGTGATGTTTTCCATAGCAAACAATCAGATTCTGTCTATCATTTCTCTATTGCATCCTAGAAAATGATAGACAGAATCTGATTGGTTGTTATGGGCAACATCACCTCTTTTTATTTTTAGTAGTTTTAGTAAATCTACCCCTTAGTGCGGAGCTGTGTTTGGGCAATCCTGCAGTCACAGCTGGAATTGTCTTACACATTTCATACCTGAAAGGAAGGATTTGAGTACACAGTTTGAATGGAGTGGCAAAAAGAATAAAATCATACAACAACATCGAACTGTCAACATACAGTAAGCTATTTCCATATTGTGTGAATTTTCTTTTGATTGCCTTCACTTGTTTTCATAAAAATACTGTACCTTGAGCTGGATTTGATATTGTATTTGATACTAAAATACTCTTGCAACAACAAATAATTATTTACGATTTTACTAAATCTGTTATATTGGCAGTCTGGTGAATAAAATACATTGTACAAATAGATGCCAGAATTGCTGATTCAGTTGCTCCAAAAGATAACTTTTGGAGCAAAATGGCTTCTAGTCTGTCTCGTCTTCAGAGAAATTGATTGCCAGCCAATCTCTCTTGTCTTAGGTTCACCGGGCATTCCACGCATGTTGAGCTTTAACACAAGATGGCATTACTTAGCTACGAAAAGCAAATATTTTAATTGTTTACAAAATTGTAGTGAGCATCGGACCCCAAGGAGGTTGATGGCGGAAAGCAGTTCTATTTATGAAGGTGAAAAATCCCACCATAGAAAGGGGAGTAATTGCCTTCTCTCAATTTATAAAAAAAATGAACCTACTTTATTTAATGCCGCGTACCACTACCCCATAGACTTCTAAGAAGATGGTAGCTTAACCCAAAGCTAGTTAATGACATCTTCAGATAGCGTTTCCATAAACCTGACACTGAAAGACCTGAGCAGCTGCAAAGGCTTTGTTTGATCCCTGCAAGGTCAAACTATTGTGACCCTTCATTAGCAGCATTAGGCGAAAACCCTTGTGGGATGCGTTTAATTTTGCAGAGGCTACAAAAGAGTTTTCACTGATCCACCAAATGGAGCCCTGGATTAGAAATTGCAGTACTACTAAAATCTGTATTGCTGTAATAAGCAGTGATACAGATTGTAAATTAGCGCCTGCTCTACCTAAATGGATGACTTATTAGATCATCATATTTATGGAATATATAGAGGCAATTTTAGCGGTCAGGTTGCCCCATGGAACAATATTATTGGCCTCCTACCCTCATGCCGCCTTCATGACTGAGCCACTGCATAGGCGGAATGATAGTGTCCCTGTTGGCTCAGGCTCCACCTCCTGGTCCCAATACTGAAGCCTCCTTGGAGACAGCAATTAGGCAAGTAGCCCTAACCCCTCCTACATCTTCTGTATGCAAATCGATGCCCCCCCCCCCCCCCACTAGTGCTACATTGAAAAGAGATCAGCAGTTCTGATGCAGGGGACGAGTGACCTGCTGTACCAACCTCAGCAGGTGGCACCCCTAGGCACATGCCTATTGAATAATCCGCCACTGCATATAAACATATATTCTTGCAATAGTAATGCATGATTTTTCATATTTCTTTTAGGTAAGAATACTCCAGACTCCAGAACGGCTTCCCCTTCCTCCATAGAGCTGTCAGTGTGTGATGGATGTGCGTCAAGGCCACAGACATAGGTGTGCGCAGGGGGGGTGCCTGGTGCACACAGGCACCCCCTAATGTCTGGCACACCGATCTCACATGCCTGATGCAGGGATCGCCGAGCAGGCTGATTACTGTCTCCTCTGCGCTGCACCCTGTCAGGACCTCATTACCGACCGGACGCCTGGGTTAATCAAGGGTGCCACTTTCACCGTCTTTCAAATTCCCAGCTCCACCTCCATGTACAAAAACAGTGTGATGTAACGTTATTACGTCATGCTGCTCGCATACCCACCACATATACACCGCTCTCTTTCTATGCTGTGCCAACGCCAGCCACTGATGAGGAGCAGCATGCAGCCAGCGTTCTTCTTAGGAAGACAAATTCAATACTGGCAGGCAGTCGGCAGCAACATTGACACGTCACTCGTTTTTCCAGCAGCGGCAATACTAGTCTGCGACTGTCATTGTCAGTGAGTGACTGACTTGTAAGTAAGCTGTTGCAGCTTGCAGGGGAAAGAGAGGGGGAGCCAGACCAGGCTGAGTAGGAGCACTGTAACTGCAATGAGTGCCATCAGGGGTGTTTGTTTGGTGCACACCGCAACATCTGACAATGTATCTGCTTTATTAGGATTGGTACAAAGGTGGATATTTTATATGCGTTGACCATCAATAGATGGTGCTAGACACGCCCAAAAGGCGGTGCTAGACACACCCCTCCGATGGTGCACCCCCTAATAAAATGTGCTGCGCACGCCAGTGGCCACAGATGCACACCCAACACTCAACAGTCCAGTTAACTGATGTACTTATTAAATCACCTGTGCTCAAGTATAGTTATACTTTAAACCTGAACTGTTAGTGTGCCTTGAGGACAGAAGTTGGGAAACAATGGTGTAGAGGCTGATTTATAGCAGAGCTCCACCTCATATATATACTGGCAGTACAGCACATGTTACATATGTATATTACACTTCTCAACTCCGCAGCCCTAATACAGGACAAACTGCATTCCATATTGAATCAATAGGAGACAATCCAATGGCCCACCTCGCACACCCCTTCCTACAGCCCTGCTTGTAATAAATCAGGTGCATAGTATATTTGTAATGTTACCCTCGGCCCTGTTTTCACCTGGACAGTAAGGTGTACTCGCCTGTTTTCAGATCAATCAATACATTTGAAAATCAGACACTGGCATATAATGGCATCTAAGCTTACACAGCCAATAGCATCACTGCTTAAACCTCTGGACTTTAGTGTAAAAGTAATACTCCTTTCAGACCATGACTCTGAGCAGGGATTTTATTGGGACAACCCTGGTCCTGGTTTGGTGTGAAATGATCAACCAAGGCTGTATGTCCTGGGATCTCGACCCTGGTCGAGACCAGGGTTATTCCCGGGACAAATATGGGTCATGCCTAAAATTAGCTGATTGGTGGTTCAGGAGTGCTTGGAGATGACGTCAACTCCAAGCAGCCACTTTAGATGATGCGCTGGCAGACACGGGTCCAGTGTGAAAGGCGATGACCCTATGATATAACCCGGGTCCATCCTGCGGTGTGAAAGGGGTAAGTACATCTGAACATGGCTTGAAAGTCAGCTTCAAACCGTGTTCAAAATCCTGTGTCAACCCAGGGTTTTGGTCTGAAAGTAGTATAAGACTACTGCAGTAATGTTCTCATTAGAATTGTACTAAGGCAATAAGAATTAGGGGTGTATTATTTATGAAGCTGAGCTAAACCCTTTCTGCAGAGAAAATGCTGCAGAAAGGTCTTATCTCCACAGACTTGATAAACAGTAATAGAAAAAAAAATTAAGAGGAGAAAAATGCTAATCGGAACGGTATGAGAAATACTGTAAGAGAATATAACTTATAATTAGTACTATATTACTTTAATCTTTAATGAGGGGCCATTGGTTTCTGCACAGCAAAAGGTGACAAACCTATAAAATTGTCTATTGGCATTCTTTATTACTAATTACATTATTTGTGTACAAGTTGATTATGAAGATATAAATTATATGTAGATTTCCAGCACACACTAAACCATAGTTCTGCAAACTCGGTCCTCATTACCCCACACAGAGCATGTTTTGCAGGTCTTCTCACAGAATCGCAAGTGAAATAATTACATACCTCCCAACTGTCCCGATTTTCGCGGGACAGTCCCGTTTTTTGGGGACTGTCCCGCTGTCCCACCCGCGGGCCGCAGTGTCCCGCGGTGGGGGGGGGCAGTTGGGAGGCTCTGTCACCCGCTGCCCTGCTTAGCAGAGCAGCGGTGAATAGACGCTGTGCGCATGCGCGCAGCGTCTATTCAGTGCAGACGGAGGGATAGGGAGCATGCCAGCGGCTCACAGAGCGCTGGGCATGCCCCCTCAGTGACGAAAACGGGGGCGTGACTCGCGATCGCGGGTCCTCCCGCGAAACCACGCCCCTTTCCGTAGGCCACGCCCCCTTTTCGGGAGCGCGCGCGGCTTCGCCGCGCGAGTGTCCCGCTTCCCAGGAGAAGAAAGTTGGGAGGTATGTAATTAACTCCACCTGCGGACCTTTTAAATGTGCCAGTGAGTAATTAATACACCTGTGCACCTGCTGGGTTACCTGCAAAACATGCACTGTGTGGGGGTAATGAGGACCGAGTTTGCAGACCTATGCACCAAACAGAAGCAATACACACATACAGTATGTGACTCACCCCATGGTATATGGCCAAAATACGTGCCACAGCTCCAACCTTCAGGCTGCTGGACTTGGAGACTTCTTTGGATGGTTCTGATGTCATGTTTAATGCTGGTGTTTCTCTCTGCTAAGTCAATATAGATGAGGCAGAAAACTGTGTGATGTGCAAACTCTGCCCAGCTTCCTTCCTGTGCTAATTCTTCTTTACATAAGTGAGTAGGTCAAAACCAACAAGATTGCATCTGCCTGATACAAAGAAAGAACCAGTAAAGCAGATGCATCACTTTAAAGCTTTGTACTAATTTTTGCTCTTTACAAGACAATGAGGGAGATATATCAAAGTTTGGAGAGAGATAAAGTACTAACCAATCAGTTTCTAACTCATTTTACAGACAGGTAGTGTTTAAAAAATGACAGGTAGGGGCTGATCGGTTTGTACTTTAGCTCTCTCTACTTTATCTCTCTCCAAGCTTTGCTAAATCTCCCCCAATGTATTAAAATGACATTTACTGGGTATGATTGAACTTCTTATACTTTAATTATCTTGATACATAAAATGATTGGCAAAGCTCTGTGTCTTTTTTTGCACTCTTGCAACCAGCTGTATGTTCAGTAACTTGTTTTATGCAAATACTGCTTTTTTCTAGGTTACTGCTAATCATCATCGCAAGTGAAGCTGCCGCACAGGAAAGAAGACAGGCACCCACCAGAGCCATCGCAAAGTCTCAACGCTGGCGCCATGTTTATCTTCGTACATGATCACAGCTGAAGGCCGATACACGCCTCCAAAATGATCATGACACCCCAGCGTTTATGCCATCACTTCCACATAACGCCCCCAAATGGTCCCTTCCTGTCAATCACTCTGTGTATAAAATGCAAAGTTATCTTGGTAACTATGTGGGCAGTGTGATCAGTGTGTGCAGTCTTCTGATAATCGCTAGGAAAATATAGGTCATACATATGCTCATACATAAGGTCATACATTCTGAGATAGATTTAATTACACCGGCATTGCGTGCACAGGGAATAATGCAGAGTTGTCTGACCATACCACCTCAGTTAATATGCTTAGTTTCATAACTGTCACCATTATGCACTTGCACAAGCCCTACGATCATGTCTACATAACTCTGAGTAGTGATTCCAGGTACACGCCCAGAAACATCTTATACCCACCAAGTAATGCTTCTTCAGTCACTTCAGATGAGATGCAGCTGAGTTGTGTATGCCTGAAGATCAGAGACAATATAAGAGAGGAGGGGGCCCATGTGCCCGACAGTGCAGTAGACTCTAGCATTGTACCAGAGTCTACTGCGTACTGTATGCGTGGGTCTCCAGAAGGATGGCACCTGTTCTGCATTTCCACAGACATCTCTATTATGCATGCGCGAATCACTAGAAAATATTCGTTTTCCCAGTGATACCGATAGAGCAGTAACTATAATTAAATGGGTACAGGGTATGATGGTGTGTGGGCCCCCCTGGACCCAAGGTCCCATGTGCAGCACACACCTTGCACCCATTATAGATACGCCACTGCAGGGTCGGACTGGTCCACAGGGGTACCAGGGAAACCACCGGTAGGCCCCACTGTCCGAGGGCCCACTGCTTCCTCTAGGGATCAGATTCCAGACTGTGCACTTGTATTATACATGGTAGATATGTTACATTGCACTGCACTAGACTATTGTGTATTTCAAGCCTCTGTGGAGGCTGGCCACACTCCCTTTGTAGGCTGGCCACACCCCTAAGTATGGGCCCCTATAACGGCATTCCCTCGGTGGGCCCTTCATGCCCCAGTCCGACACTGCGCCAGTGCTGTAGATACATGTGCTTAGCTTTGAGTGTGGAGTGTGCTACTGTGCAGACTCCATGTTGCATGTGCAGGGCCATCTTGGGACTGTGTGAGCATACCACAGTGGGTTACAGTAGTTTTCCACTTAGCTCTAGTGAGACCTTTGATTACTGTACATGCTGTTGTAGACGCTGTTCCAGCATCCTGTACCGCTATCTGGTATCTACATACAGTATACTTACTGGCGGGTGGTCTTCAGTATGCAGGCGGTCGGCCTCTCGGCGACCAGCATACCGGCGCCGGGAGCCCGTCAGCCGGCATACCGACACTTATTCTCCCTCGTGGGGGTCAATGACCCCCCTGGAGGGAGAATAAAATAGTGTGGCGCGCGTAGCGCGCCACCGTGCCCGTTGCGTGGCGAGCGCAGCGAGCCCGCAAGGGGCTCATTTGCGCTCGCCACACTGTCGGTAAGCCGGCGGCCGGCCTCCCGGCGCCGGTATGCTGGTCGCCGGGAGGCCGGCCGCCGGCAGATCGTAGTGAACCCTTACTAGCTGGTGAGCAGTATTACACCCCGCTCCGCTCAAGCTCTGCTCCATCTACAAGTGTGTAAAACTGTGAGAATGGCTGTACCTGCTTTATAGTCAATGAAAGCACTCCACTGGTCAGGGGCGCATCTAGAGAGGAGGAGACCCGTGTGCAGGCTCCGTCTGGGACCCCTCCTATTTAGCCAGCATTAGGGGATCCTAGCGCTGTCCCAGAGTCTAGAGTGCATGTGCAGGTCTTTGGGAAAAATGGTGCTGTGGTCATTTTCCCAGTGATTTCTGTGGTAATGGGTGCAGTATGTGTTGTGTTGTCCCCCCCCCACCGCACAAACTGCACTCATTATAAATATGCCAGTGCCACTGGTTAAGTAACGGGAAATCCGCTGGTGTGTACAGCAACTCTGCTACATCGTCGAGCCTGTACACACATATTTCCAACAGTGGAGCACGCATAGTGGCCCTCATTCCGAGTTGTTCGCTCGTTATTTTTCTTCGCATCAGTGCGATTTTCCGCTAATTGCGCATGCGCAATGTTCGCACTGCGGCTGCGTCAAGTAAATTTGCTAAGAAGTTTGGTATTTCACTCACGGCATTACGAGGTTTTTTCTTCGTTCTGGTGATCGTAGTGTGATTGACAGGAAGTGGGTGTTTCTGGGCGGAAACTGGCCGTTTTATGGGTGTGTGTGAAAAAACGCTACCGTTTCTGGGAAAAACGCGGGAGTGGCTGGAGAAACGGGGGAGTGTCTGGGCGAACGCTGGGTGTGTTTGTGACGTCAAACCAGGAACGACAAGCACTGAACTGATTGCACTGGAAGAGTAAGTCTCGAGCTACTCAGAAACTGCAAAGAAAAATATTTTCACAATATTGCGAATACTTCGTTCGCAATTCTGCTAAGCTAAGATTCACTCCCAGAGGGCGGCGGCTTAGCGTGTGCACTGCTGAGAAAAGCGGCTGGCGAGCGAACAACTCGGAATGAGGGCCAGTGAGAGAAACACCTCAGCAAAATCTGCAAATTGAACTTGCATGCAATTCTGCATCAGCCCTTCTTGGTCCGAAATATGATTGTAATCAATCTGCAAGTGCTACCTGTGTACCAAGTCTGCACTTCAAAGGTGCAAAATCACAGTCCTTGCACCAAGCCCATCACTTCATTACCTTTCTCAAACTACTATCATTTAGCCCTGTGTTTTTCACTGATATTATTACTAAACCAGTGGTGCAAGAAGAAATTTTTTCTTAGTGGTTCTGATAGTAAAAATGGGCGTGGTCACGTGTCATGAGGGGGTGTGGTCACATGAAACTAGGGGAGTGGCTACATGACAATAGAGGCATGGCCACATTATGCCACACACCATAATGCCCATTACGCATTATGCCACAAACCATAATGCTTATTACACATTGGCCCTCATTCCGAGTTGTTCGCTTGCAAGCTGCTTTTAGCAGCTTTGCACACGCTAAGCCGCCGCCTACTGGGAGTGAATCTTAGCTCATCAAAATTGCGAACAAAAGATTTGCAATATTGCGAAAAGACTTCTTTGTACAGTTTCTGAGTAGCTCGAGACTTACTCTTCCAGTGCGATCAGTTCAGTGCTTGTCGTTCCTGGTTTGACGTCACAAACACACCCAGCGTTCGTCCAGACACTCCCCCGTTTCTCCAGCCACTCCCGCGTTTTTCCCAGAAACGGTAGCGTTTTTTCACACACTCCCATAAAACGGCCAGTTTCCGCCCAGAAACACCCACTTCCTGTCAATCACATTACGATCACCAGAACGAAGAAAAAACCTCGTAATGCCGTGAGTAAAATTCCTAACTGCATAGCAAATTTACTTGGCGCAGTCGCAGTGCGAACATTGCGCATGCGCAATTAGCGGAAAATCGCTGCAATGCGAAGTAAATTACAGAGCGAACAACTTGGAATGACCACCATTATCCACACACCTTAATGCCCATTCCACATTATGGCAGACACCGTAATGCCCATTACACATTATGTCACACACCGTAATGCCTATTACAAATTATACCACACCGTAATGCCACACACAGTTATGCCACTAACACCATTTGATGTCCAAAAATGCCCCTTACAAATTATGCCCCACAGTAAGGCTTCTATTTTCTTGCTACCAGGGGATTCATGGCAAAAGATGCAGCTTTCTGCATCTTCTCCTGGCGGCACCAGCGTTCCCGGCACTTCTGGATTACGCTATACATGCAGGTGCGTAATTATACATTTTGCGCCCCCCTCATGGCATTATAGTGCAGCTTACACGCATAATGCCCCCTGTAGTGTCACTTACATGACTAATGCCCCACTGTAGTGCCTCTTACACACACAATACCCCCTGTTGTGCTTCTTACACGCATAATGTCCCACTAGTGTTGCTTACACACATAATGCCCCTTGCAGTGCCGCTTAGACACATAATTCCTCTAGTAGGACTTACCGCCCTACATGCTTGTTGCCAGGGGTTTCTTTCTAATTACCAGGTGTTACATGTTCATTGTCAGGTTTTTTTTTGCTCATTGCCAGGGGTTGCATGCTCATTGCGGGCAGAGACCCTGCGGCGATGGGCTGGTGGTAATGTGTACCACCACATTTCTTAATGGTACTCCGTACCACCCTGTACCACCCTACTTCAGCACTGTACTAAACTCAGGTAAGTAATTGACTGTGTCTCACAACTAGTGATGAGCGGGTTCGGTTTCTCGGAATCCGAACCCCCCCGAACTTCACCCATTTTACACGGTTCCGAGGCAGACTCGGATCCTCCCGCCTTGCTCGGTTAACCCGAGCGCGCCCGAACGTCATCATCCCGCTGTCGGATTCTCGCGAGATTCGTATTCTATATAAGGAGCCGCGCGTCGCCGCCATTTTCACTCGTGCATTGGAGATGATAAGGAGAGGACGTGCAGCGTTCTCTCAGTTTCTGTGTTCAGTGTGCTGCAAATATCTGTGCTCAGTGTGCTGCAAATATCTGTGCTCAGTGTGCTGAAAATATATAAGTTCTCTGCCTGAAAAACGCTCCATATCTGTGCTGCATTGTAGTATAGGAGGACAGTGCAGAATTTTGCTGACCACCAGTATTATATAGCAGTACAGTACAGTAGGCCACTGCTCTACCTACCTCTGTGTCGTCAAGTATACTATTCATCCATACCTGTGGTGCATTTTAGTTGTGCGCAGTATTATATAGTAGGAGGACAGTGCAGAATTTTGCTGACCACCAGTATATAATATATAGCAGTACGGTACAGTAGTCCACTGCTCTACCTACCTCTGTGTCGTCAAGTATACTATCCATCCATACCTGTGGTGCATTTTAGTTGTGCGCAGTATTATATAGTAGAATGGACAGTGCAGAATTTTGCAGACCACCAGTATACAATGTATAGCAGTACGGACAGTAGTCCACTGCTCTACCTACCTCTGTGTCGTCAAGTATACTATCCATCCATACCTGTGGTGCATTTTAGTTGTGCGCAGTATTATATAGTAGGAGGACAGTGCAAATTTTGCTGACCACCAGTATATAATATATAGCAGTACGGTACAGTAGTCCACTGCTCTACCTACCTCTGTGTCGTCAAGTATACTATCCATCCATACCTGTGGTGCATTTAAGTTGTGCGCAGTATTATATAGTAGGAGGACAGTGCAGAATTTTGCTGACCACCAGTATATATATAGCAGTACGGTACAGTAGTCCATTGCTCTACCTCTGTGTCGTCAAGTATACTACAAAAGTTCAGTAAAATGACCCAAAAATTAAAATTAAAAGCATCTGATGAGAAGCGTAAACTTGCCAATATGCCATTTACGACACGGAGTGGCAAGGAACGGCTGAGGCCCTGGCCTATGTTCATGGCTAGTGGTTCATATTCACATGAGGATGGAAGCACTCATCCTCTCGCTAGAAAACTGCAGTGCCACTCCTGGGTGGGCCAGGTGTTTGTGTCAGCCACTTGGGTCGCTTAGCTTAGCCATCCAGCGACCTTGGTGCACCTCTTTTTTTCTTTGCATCATGTGCTGTTTGGGGACTATTTTTTAAATCGGCCATCCTGTCTGACACTGCAGTGCCACTCCTAGATGGGCCAGGTGTTTGTGTCGGCCACTTGGGTCGCTTAGCTTAGCCATCCAGCGACCTTGGTTCACCTCTTTTTTTCTTTGCATCATGTGCTGTTTGGGGACTATTTTTTAAATCTGCCATCCTGTCTGACACTGCAGTGCCACTCCTAGATGGGCCAGGTGTTTGTGTTGGCCACTTGGGTCGCTTAGCTTAGTCATCCAGCGACCTCGGTGCAAATTTTAGTACTAAAAATAATATTGTGAGGTGTGAGGTGTTCAGAATAGACTGGAAATGAGTAGATATTATGGTTATTGAGGTTAATAATACTGTAGGATCAAAATGACCCCCAAATTCTATGATTTAAGCTGTTTTTTAGGGGTTTTTTGTAAATAAAAAACCAATCCAAAACACAACCGACTCCGCCAAAAAAATGTCAGGGAGGTTTTGCCAAAACGCGTCCGAATCCAAAACACGGCCGCGGAACCGAATCCAAAACACAAAACCCGAAAAATTTCCGGTGCACATCACTACTCACAACTAGTGTACATCAAGCCATTTGTTCCTGTTGTGCAGGTGGCATTCTGTGGAAAGTTAGGATCAGCCATAACAATAAACCTGTTACTGTTTTTATGGTGCATTATGCTTGAAAATTGCATTTAGTTAAGTTCAACTTTCCACTGCAATTTGTTCATGATCCATTCAAGTTTATTCTGGAATATAGAGGCTCTTAGCGCAATGATGTAATAAATGGTTTAATTCAGATTTTGCACTGCACTTGTAAATGGTTCCCAATTAATTCACTATTATTTATTTATATATTAACAGTTTCTTATATAGCGCAGCAAATTCCGTAGCGCTTTACAACTGGACACAATTAGAAGACAAAACTGGGTAAAAACTAACACTCACAGAAGTAGGAGGGCCCCGCTCACAAGCTTACAATCTATGGGGAAATAGGCATTGATACACAAGGATAGGTGCTATCTATTGCATAGTTGTCAACCAGATTGCAAAGCTTCTTGGTGGGCTGCATAATATCACATCACAGCAGTGATGAGCCAGGGTCAGGAGTGTATAATTAAATATGTGGGGGATATGTGTGGACTGTACTGTGGGGATATAATTGGATATGAAGGTAATTTGAGTGGTTCTGGAATTTGATAAGCAATGTATGAGTTTTCAGGGAACGCTTGAAGGTTTGAAGACTAGGGGAGAGTCTTAATGTACATGGTAGGGCATTCCACAGAGTGGGTACAGCCCGAAGAAAGTCCTGTAATCATGCATGGGAGCAAGTAATGAGTGTGGATGAGAGACGTGGAAAGTGAAGGGGCCGGGATGGGAGATATTTTGAGATAAGCAAAGTGATGTACGTTGGTGTAGTTTGGTTAATAGCCTTGTGTGTAAGTAACAGAATTTTATATTGAATACGGTAGAATACAGATATCCAATGGAGGGACTGACATAGTGGGTCTGCAGACGATGAAGGTCTAACAAGGAATATTAGCCTCACAGCTGCATTCAGAATGGATTGTAATGGTGAGAGTCTCTTAGTAAGACCAGTAAGAAGACTATTGCAATAATCAATGTGGGAGATAATGAGAGCATGAATTAGGGTTTTAGCAGTGTCTTGAGTAAGATATGATCGTATATTGGATATGTTTTTTAGATGCATGTAACATGATCTTGAGACAGATTGAATGTGGGGAGCAAAGGACAGTTCTGAGTCAAGTATGATACCTAGGCAGCGAGCTTGTGGTGTACGGTTGATTGTTGAGTTCACAACAATATCAAGTTGATAACTGCAATTGGCTGGTTGAAATATAATTAACTCTGTTTTAGAAATATTAAGTTTGAGGTGGCGAGATGACATCCAAGATGAAACAGCAGAAAGGCATTCAGTGACCTGCCCCAATACAGATAGAGACAAAACAGGGGAGGATGGGTAGATTTGAGTATCATCTGTGTACAGATGATACTGAAATCCAAAAGAGCTGATTAGTTTCCCTAGAGATGAAGTATAGATTGAGAAAAGCAGAGGACCTAAGACTGAGCCCTGCGGTACTCCAACTGAAAGAGGTAGCGAAGAGGAGGTGGATTTAGAGAAACAGACACTGAAAGAGCGATTAAATATGTAAGATAGGAACCAAGGGAGGGCCGTGTCCTGAAGACCTAGGGATTGAAGTGTTTGTATGAGAAGAGAGTGGTCAACAGTGTCAAAAGCAGCAGAGAGATATAGAAGAATGAGTAGTGAGTAATGGTCTTTAGACTTTGCAGTGACCAGATCATTCACTACTTTAGTCAGTGCTGTCTCTGTGGAGTGTTGGGAGCGAAAGCCTGATTGATGTGGGTCCGATAAGTTGTATGAGTTAATAAAGTGTGTGAGGCGAGTGTAGGCAAGTTTCTCAAGTAGCTTGGAGAGACATGGGAGCTGAGAGATGGGGCGGTAGTTTGAGAGAGAGAGTTAGGGTCAGAAGTTTGTTATTTCAGAATGGGAGTAATCACTGCATGCTTGAATAGTGATGGAAAGATACCAGTAGAGAGAGAGATTACAGATGCTAGTTAAGATTGGGAGGAGCACAGGAGACAGAGCTTTACTTATTTGTGAGGGTATAGGATCAAGAGGAGAGGTAGTAGAGTAGCAGGATGAGAAGAGTGTTGATACTTCATATTCATTTGTGGGATCAAATGAAGAGAAAGTGCCAGAGGGTTCAGGTAGGGAATTAAGTAGGTCACTGGTTGAGGAATAACATTCCATTTCATCTTGGCTCTTATCAATCTTGTCCTTGAAGTAGAAAGCAAGATCTTGCGCCTTGATAGTGGCTCGCGGGTTGGGTGAAGGAGGGTTGGGAAGTGATTTAAATGTATTAAAAAGGCGTTTGGGGTTAGAGGCTTGAGCAGAGATGAGAGTTTGGAAATATATTTGTTTGACAGTGTCCAGGGCATTACAATAAGTGTGGTAGACAGTCTTACTGTATATGTGAGAAAGTCACTTGGGATACGAGATTTACGCCACTGGCGTTCAACTTTATGTGACAGTTTTTGTAAATGTCTTGTTACTTTAGAGTGCCATGGTTGACATCTAGGCCTACGTGGAGTGTGATGGGTAGCTGGAGCCACTTTATCAAGGGCTATCTCTAGAGTCTGGTTCAGGTGTGATACAGCCATCTCAGTAGAAGTGAATGCAGAAATAGGTAAAGGCAGGTGTTGCAGTGAGGTGGAAAGTTCTTGAAGATTAATTGCATTAATATTTCTGCGTGTTTGAGGAGGATTGGAGGATGTCAGAGACACTGAGTTTGAAGTATTAGAGGAGAGCATGCAGGTGATAAGGTTGTGATCTGAGAGAGGGAAAGGCGTGTTAGTGAATTCAGAAACTCAGCATAATCTGGTGAATACTAAATCAAGGAAGTGGCCCTCCTGATGAGTAGAGGAGTCAGTCCATTGTGAGAGGCCGAGAGAGGAGGTTAGAGAGAGTAGATTGGAGGCATGAGCAGCGGATTTTGGACTATCAATAGCAATATTTAAATTTCCCATGATAATGGTGGATATGTCAGAGGATAAGAAATGAGGGAGCCAGGCAGAAAAATCATCTAGAAATTGTTTGGATTGCCCAGGTGGGCGATAGATAGCTGCAACACTCAGAGAAAAAGGAGTGTAAATGTAAATGTGAGTGATGGAACCTGTTGTAGAACTGTGTATGTGAAAGATTGGGATAGTAATAATCCAACCCCACAACCTTTACTGTTACCAGGCCTAGGGGTGTGTGTGAAGTGGAGACCACCGTGTGACAGTGCTGCAGGGGAGGCCGTGTCTGGTTGTGTGAGCCATGTTTCTGTAATAGCCAGCAGGTTGAAGTTGTTAGATATGAAGAGGTCCTGAACAGATGTTAGTTTGTTACAAACATAGTGTGCATTCCATAAGCCACATTTTAGTGATTTGGAGGGTGATGGGAGACATGTGATGTTTATGAGGTTAGCTGTATTTCTATATTACTGTGATTTAGGTGAATGTGAGTGGGGCATGTGTTTGGCGCCTGGATTAGGTGAAATGTCACCAGCTAATAGCAGTAAGAGAGAGAAGTAAATATAGTTGTATGAGGTTTGTGAATGTTTTTTATGGTGTCCAGTTGTGGATGTTATTGTTAAAGTACAAAGATGTTTAAAAAGCTCATGAGTGTTAATAAGAGGTTTGTGGATAATTGAGGCGACAACGTGTACAGAGGGGTGGGTTGCAGAGAGAATAGACAATGTATTTGCTTTGAAAAGTAGACCATGGAGTGCAATGACGTACAACAATTTGAGGTGCATGGTGTGTTTGTGAAAGAAGTTATTTAGGCTAGAGCATGAATGTATGCGCAAGTTTTTAAGTTGATCATTCAAATTACTTGTTTACTGGTGTTATTTAGCTGTTCATTTACAAACACCTTATGAATGTGAATGCACATTGACAAGCACAGCTGACCCTAAATTGCATGTAATAAATACTATGGATAACTGATACAGGCTACCAACAAGAAAAATGTGATGTTGATGAAAGGCGATAGATTACACTGTATTGGACTAGGCAAACAACAGCCATATAGACCTTCATTAAGTATGTATTAATAAGTAAAATTAAAAGTACAAGTATTATAATTGCATGCAAATCATGACATAGCAAAAGTTGCTAAGCATACTGTAGATTGTTTGCATAGTGATCACAAAGTGAAGGTTGCAGAGTAATATATATACATACATACATTAGAAGTTGCAAAGAAGTTCATTTGTAGTTTTAGGTGCTTGATGTTTCATTTTAGTTTTCGTACAGTTTAAGCATATCCTCCAACTGTACCTTTTTGGCAGGTACAGTACTTTTTTTTATGGTCTGTACTGATTTTTGGCTCTCCAAACTTCCATTGAAAGTATAAGAAAAGGGGCGTAGCCATGCCCCCTTTACCCGTGGCTACACCCCTATTTGTAGTTTGTACCGATTTTTATGTGTAAAATGTTGGAGGGTATGTGTAAGTACAGGATAAGTACAGGCTGAAAGACACTTATATTTCTACATTTTGATTTCTATACCCTGCCTATGTCAGCCTTGTATCCCTAAATACAGTTTGTAGACCAACTACCAAGTGTTTGAATTTACCCTGATTAAGGCCACACCTCACTACCGATCACCCACTGAGGGGTAGTGAGGAGTACAATAAATTTAAAACAAACAGATGCTGAGGGGAGAGATACCATCACAGAATCACAAACACTAACAGATCAGACTGTTCTTAAAATTATTTCAAATTTCCTAAGAATGCAGTAATACAGTATTAACTAAGCCCAATGTATCAGTGTCTGTTGGGAGCAGTAGTTCCAATTGCCTAAAAATGCAGTAATATTAACTAAGACCAATGTACCAGTGTCTGCTGGGAGCAGTAGTTCCAATTACCTAAGAATGCAGTAATATTAACTAAGCCCAATGTATCAGTGTCTGCTGGAAGCAGTAGTTCCAATTAACTGTAGATGAGAAGATGAACATGAATATAGAAGTTAGATCACAGTCTTTGCAGGGGTTGAATGTGATTGATAAGAAGTACAGGATAAGTATAGGCAGGCTTGGACTGGCCCACAGGGGTACAGGGGAAAACACAGGTAGGCCCCACTGCATGGGGGGCCCTCCTCTCCTAGGGATCAGGTTCTAGACTGTGCACTTGAATTATATATTATACATATGTTACCTTATACTGCATAGGATTATGATGTATTCTCTACAGTACATTGCTGTCTCTAATCTGGTACATTATCATGCATGCACTAGCATTAATTTCTATATAAATTATCAAGGAGTCCAGACCAGGTTCTCTATAATGGTTAGCCAAACCGCTGTGGTGGCTGACCACACCCCCTTTGGTGGCTGACCACACCTCTAATCATGGGCCCCTACCACTGCATACCCCCGGTGGGCCCTTCATGCTCCAGTCTGACACTGACTATAGGCTGAAAGACACTTATATTTTTACATTTTGATTTCTACACCCTGCCTATGTCAGCCAGGCTATGTCAGCCTTGTATCCCTTAATATCACTTATACTGTATTCACTACAATGAAAATGTTAGAAACAATATACTGTGTCAATTACTCATATTTATAGTTTCTTCTTCTAGCACATTGGCAATGGGAATTATTCAGTAAGGGTACTTTCACATCGCACAAATAACCCGGTACCGACACGGCATATTGCCGTGTCGAACCGGGTCAGTGTGCGATGTGAAAGCACACTGGGCGATTTAGCGGGTCGCCTGACCCGGTAAATCAACCCGGTAAAAAAGAAGGGTTTTACCCGGGTTGATTACCGGGTCAGGTGCGGTGTGAATGGGAGCCGTGTCGATGCGACACGGTTCCCATTCACAAGATAGGGAGAGGCGGCGCTGGAGATGAGCTCATCTCCCGACGCCGCCTCCACCCCCGCCCCTGCTGCTGCTGCGGCCTCCGTTGTCATGGCAACCGACCCGGTATATTGCCGGGTCGGGAAGCCTGCAACGGAGCGCAAATGCCGGATCCCACCCGGTAAGTACACGTTTGTCTTACCGGGTAGGACCCGGCATTTGCGGTGTGAATGCAGCATAAGTATTGCAGATTCTGATAAAAAAGCAGTATCTCCAATCCGTTCTATCGCATGCTGGTGGCCACCCATCGCACGGCAAGGCCACCCAGCATGCAGAATGGCCTACCCAGCGGCTGCGACCGCAATTAAACTGCGGTCGAAGCAACTTTGGACAACCCCATGCAGCCGCAGCTAGGCTGCGTATGCAGGAGGTCTGGTGCTATTTTGTAGATCGGAGCGGCTGCGTGTGATTACTTAGCAATGCGACCTAAATAACCCCCAATATGTACATTTGGTCATTTCAGTTGTTCATTTCTTTAAAAACTGGCTCCTATGCGGTGCACCTGTCATACTTCAATGATAATAGGAGATTTTTCCACTGATTATAACACAGGAATCTGCAACTTTCATTGGAATATGAGAGGTGAGGCTCTGCTTCCTCTGACTGCACACTAAACTGTATGAGGTGAGAGGAGACGATGATGATGTTGGTGTCCAGGCGTTCCAATAGTATTCTGATGGCACTGCACAGACATAACTAACAATTGATTTTTCCCCCATCTTCAGATGGCATTGGAAATATTGAATTGCTCCAGTTTTTAGAATCCACTGCCGCATCTCAACTTAATTATTAGGAAACAATTGATAAAGAATAGGCCCACATACTCTTAGAATATCTATTTCAATATCCAGACCCAATTACAATGATTCAGACAATAAAGATTAATACCACCATTTACAGCTGTCCTCATGATGTGGAATTAGCAAAATGTGATGGATTGGACATTCACTTGAAGAGTAAACATATTGGGAGTGCCTAGTAGAGGATTTTCTTTCAAAAGTGATTCCACATGGGGGTTGAGGGGTTCCTGAGTGCCCCAGTACCTTGCTTACTTTTGAAAAAGCATTTCAGGGAGATGTGAAAGTAACACCTATCAGCGCGGGCGTGCACTGCTACATCTGAGAGTCGTGTCATAAAAATAACTCACATCCAAATGTAAATGAGCCCCAAAGTTAGTAAGATCTACTTGTTGAAGAAAAGACTCTTATATTTTGCAGAATATGTTTGTGTATTTTGCTTTACAAGAGGTTCCATATACTATAAGTGGCCACAAGAAACTTTATTTAAAATGCATGTAGCCATAGCCATTGTGTCTTATAACCAATGCAGGGAAATGGCACTGATGTTCCCATTTGAATGTACAGTATGTATCTGTGATTTATTTATACCCGGAACAAAATGGGTTAAAGAAGACTCTTGTTAAAGTTATTATGACAGTATTAAAACATAACGTTTATTATAAATGATTAAAATAAGTTCAGTATCCACTCATATTCTCCCCATGGAGTTGGTACACAAAAACACAAACAAAGCATAAACAAAACAAACACATTGGTAGGATAAAATATAAGGATTCTAATTGATATATAGAAGAGCTCTAACAGCACTTAGGGACTGCGGGCAATACAGCAAACACTATATAACATATTGCCTGAAATTGAGTGATCTCCATATGATGTACAGATAAGTCTATGTGAGATATTGAGATATTGAGATAAGCGTATGTGTCGACGAAGCATCCTAGACATTGGAGAATAATATGTGATAGCGGATATATGGAACAGATACTCCCGTTGCACTAGGTACCTATTCATGCATGACCTATTTAGGTCCCATTAAAACAAGCATTACTTGTACTGGTAAGGCATAAGATAGATGTGTGACGACTGTGCCTACATCCCTATGCCAGTCTATTTTGGGTATAGACCAAACCAGAACATACCTTATATTTTATCCTACCAATGTGTTTGTTTTGTTTATGCTTTGTTTGTGTTTTTGTGTACCATCTCCATGGGGAGAATATGAGTGGATACTGAACTTATTTTAATCATTTATAATAAATGTTATGTTTTAATACTGTCATAATAACTTTAACAAGAGTGCACCCAAACAAGAGTCTTCTTTAAACCATTTTGTTCCAGTTTTCCTCTGACTCTGGGTGCACCACCAGACTTCAATTAGAGATTTTTCTCTGTATAAAAGAATACTGGTTTTGAAATACACACTGAATTGTGTAAGACTGGTGCGGAATCACCAACCTTCCCTGGTCAACATTTATTTATACCCCCAAGAATGTAACAGCTATATAATGGGGTTAAGGTGCAATCAGGGAGATCACTGGACTATTCAGGGAGTCAGGGAGATTGCTTCTATTTCAGGGAGTCTCCTGCAGAATGACGAGCGTAGACAAGTATGGTGTGTGTGTGTGTGTGTGTGTGTGTGTGTGTGTGTGTGTGTGTGTGTGTGTGTGTGTATGTATGGGGTTGGGAGCTTCTGGATATATTGAACATATCTGGAGACCCAGGGGCAGATTCTGAGTTTGCCTTTGCTCAGTGAAGATGTTTAGGGGGCCCCGAAAACAATTATTAAATAAAAGAATGTCATACATTTGTTGTCATTCATTTTTCCACAGTACCCTGTCATCAGATGCTGACATGGATTAACAGTAGCCAGCAGCTTCTGGCTGCTGCTTTCCCATGTTAGCAATGTACTGGGAGTGCAGCACTGGGCTATGATGTCATGGTTTTTATAGAGAATTGTTAGGGGAATTCGTTGGCGCTCCAAATGATCTCTGCTGCCTCCTACTTTTATCCCGGATCTATCCCAGAAGATCCAAAAGAAATACGGAAACAGTGGACAAAGGTGGAAAAAGAGGGATGGCGCTGAGAATAAATCGCTAATACTTATCTAAATATCAGGGTGTGCTGATATTGTGAGTGATCTTCCTTCTCCTTCTGTTTTCTTTGAAGGTAATCTTCCAAAGAATTTCGGATGGTGCATGCAAATAGAAAAATTGGAATAACTAGGTTATATTCTAGTTCCAATTTTTTCTATATGGATTTATGCGATATTATTTTATTGCCGGATATACCTAGCTTACACAATAAATAATAAATCACAGCACATAACGGTTTCTTTCAATGATGATTGGAGCTAAAAGGTCTTCCAATCGGGCGCACATTTAGAGTGAGTGCGTACCTCCACTTACACTATAACGATAGGTGGTAAACTTGTAAAGGTATCTTTTTTTCCCCAAAATTGTATCGTGGTTCAATCTTGACTTCAGATGGTGTTAAAAATACATAGACATGGATATCTACAATGCGTACCTAACTTACACTCGTTAGGTACAATTTCCTCATGTAAAGGTATCTTTATAAGTGTAGAAAGTCGTACCAGTACTCACGATGTTGGTGTGTGTTATATTCGCATCAAGGTTTCTTTGTTCTTCATGAAGATAGAGGCTCATATATATATATGGTAAATTTTAAAAAAAACTTTTTGACAAATTTTTTTTTTACAAAAAACAAAGATGAAATCCAAAAATTAAAATAAAATATTGGCTGCCGGAGGGCACCGCCCGTATAAAGGATTAGGAAGACCAACCAAATCTGTACATAGGAACCGGTATCTATGAAACTGAGATGGAAAAAGAGCCTTGAAAAAGAGTAGCATACTCGAAACACGTCGGCTGAGGACTATTGCCTGCTGGACACCACACCGCCCGCTATTTGGAATAAAGGTATGACCATTTCTGATTTTTCCATCTCAGTTTCATAGATACCGGTTCCTATGTACAGATTTGGTTGGTCTTCCTAATCCTTTATACGGGCGGTGCCCTCCGGCAGCCAATATTTTATTTTAATTTTTGGATTTCATCTTTGTTTTTTGTAAAAAAAAAATTGTCAAAAAGTTTTTATTAAAATTTACCATATATATATATGAGCCTCTATCTTCATGAAGAACAAAGAAACCTTGATGCGAATATAACACACACCAACATCGTGAGTAATGGTACGACTTTCTATACTTATAAAGATACCTTTACATGAGGAAATTGTACCTAACGAGTGTAAGTTAGGTACGCATTGTAGATATCCATGTCTATGTATTTTTAACACCATCTGAAGTCAAGATTGAACCACGATACAATTTGGGGGAAAAAAAGATACCTTTACAAGTTTACCACCTATCGTTATAGTGTAAGTGGAGATACGCACTCACTCTAAATGTGCGCCCGATTGGGAGACCTTTTAGCTCCAATCATCATTGAAAGAAACCGTTATGTGCTGTGATTTATTATTTATTGTGTAAGCTAGGTATATCCGGCAATAAAATAATATCGCATAAATCCATATAGAAAAAAATAAGAATTTACTCACCGGTAATTCTATTTCTCGTAGTCCGTAGTGGATTCTGGGAACTCTGTAAGGACCATGGGGAATAGCGGGCTCCGAAGGAGGCTGGGCACTCTAGAAAGATTTATGACTACCTGGTGTGCACTGGCTCCTCCCACTATGACCCTCCTCCAAGCCTCAGTTAGGACACTGTGCCCGGACGAGCTGACATAATAAGGAAGGATTTAGAATCCCGGGTAAGACTCTTACCAGCCACACCAATCACACCGTACAACTCGTGATACTATATCCAGTTTGACAGTATGAAAACAACTGAGCCTCTCAACAGATGGCTCAACAATAACCCTTTAGTTAACAATAACTATTTACAAGTATTGCAGACAATCCGCACTTGGGATGGGCGCCCAGCATCCACTACGGACTACGAGAAATAGAATTACCGGTGAGTAAATTCTTATTTTCTCTGACGTCCTAGTGGATGCTGGGAACTCCGTAAGGACCATGGGGATTATACCAAAGCTCCCAAATGGGCGGGAGAGTGCGGATGACTCTGCAGCACCGAATGAGAGAACTCCAGGTCCTCCTCAGCCAGGGTATCAAATTTGTAGAATTTTGCAAACGTGTTTGCCCCTGACCAAGTAGCTGCTCGGCAAAGTTGTAAAGCCGAGACCCCTCGGGCAGCCGCCCAAGATGAGCCCACCTTCCTTGTGGAATGGGCATTCACAGATTTTGGCTGTGGCAGGCCTGCCACAGAATGTGCAAGCTGAATTGTACTACAAATCCAGCGAGCAATAGACTGCTTAGAAGCAGGCGCACCCAGCTTGTTGGGTGCATACAGGATAAACAACGAGTCAGATTTTCTGACTCCAGCCGTCCTGGAAACATATATTTTCAGGGCCCTGACAACGTCTAGCAACTTGGAGTCCTCCAAATCCTTAGTAGCCGCAGGCACCACAATAGGCTGGTTCAGGTGAAACGCTGACACCACCTTAGGGAGAAATTGGGGACGAGTCCTCAATTCTACCCTATCCATATGGAAAATCAGATAAGGGCTTTTACATGATAAAGCCGCCAATTCTGACACTCGCCTGGCTGAAGCCAAGGCCAATAACATGACCACTTTCCACGTGAGATATTTCAGATCCACGGTTTTTAGTGGCTCAAACCAATGTGATTTTAAGAAACTCAACATCACGTTGAGATCCCAAGGTGCCACAGGAGGCACAAATGGGGGCTGAATATGCAGCACTCCTTTCACAAATGTCTGAACTTCAGGTACTGAAGCTAGTTCTTTTTGAAAGAAAATCGACAGAGCCGAGATCTGTACTTTAATGGAGCCTAGTTTTAGGCCCATATTCACTCCTGCTTGCAGGAAATGCAGAAATCGACCTAGTTGAAATTCCTCTGTTGGGGCCTTTTTGGCCTCGCACCATGCAACATATTTCCGCCATATGCGGTGATAATGCTTTGCCGTAACATCTTTCCTGGCCTTAATAAGCGTAGGAATGACTTCTTCCGGAATACCCTTTTCCTTTAGGATCCGGTGTTCAACCGCCATGCCGTCAAACGCAGCCGCGGTAAGTCTTGGAACAGACAGGGCCCCTGCTGTAGCAGGTCCTGTCTGAGCGGTAGAGGCCACGGGTCCTCTGAGAGCATCTCTTGAAGTTCCGGGTACCACGCTCGTCTTGGCCAATCCGGAACCACGAGAATGGTGTTTACTCCTCGCTTTCTTATTATTCTCAATACCTTTGGTATGAGAGGCAGAGGAGGGAACACATAAACCGACTGGTACACCCACGGTGTCACTAGAGCGTCCACAGCTACCGCCTGAGGGTCCCTTGACCTGGCGCAATATCTTTTTAACTTTTTGTTGAGGCGGGACGCCATCATGTCCACCTGTGGTTTTTCCCAACGGTTTACCAGCATCTGGAAGACTTCTGGATGAAGTCCCCACTCTCCCGGGTGGAGGTCGTGTCTGCTGAGGAAGTCTGCTTCCCAGTTGTCCACTCCCGGAATGAACACTGCTGACAGTGCTAGTACATGATTCTCCGCCCATCGGAGAATCCTTGTGGCTTCTGCCATCGCCATCCTGCTTCTTGTGCCGCCCTGTCGATTTACATGGGCGACTGCCGTGATGTTGTCTGACTGGATCAGCACCGGCTGGTGTAGGAGCAGGGATTTTGCTTGACTTAGGGCATTGTAGATGGCCCTTAGTTCCAGAATATTTATGTGAAGGGAAGTCTCCTGACTCGACCATAGTCCTTGGAAGTTTCTTCCCTGTGTGACTGCCCCCCAGCCTCGAAGGCTGGCATCCGTGGTCACCAGGACCCAGTCCTGTATGCCGAACCTGCGGCCCTCTAGAAGATGGGCACTCTGCAGCCACCACAGTAGCGACACCCTGGTTCTTGGAGACAGGGTTATCAAGCGATGCATCTGAAGATGCGATCCGGACCACTGGTCCAATAGGTCCCACTGAAAGATTCTGGCATGGAACCTGCCGAAGGGAATTGCTTCGTAAGAAGCCACCATCTTTCCCAGGACCCGCGTGCAGCGATGCACTGATACCTGTTTTGGTTTCAGGAGGTCTCTGACTAGAGATGACAACTCCCTGGCTTTCTCCTCCGGGAGAAACACTTTTTTCTGGACTGTATCCAGAATCATACCCAGGAACAGTAGCCGTGTCATCGGAACCAGCTGTGACTTTGGGATATTCAGAATCCAGCCGTGCTGGTGCAGCACCTCCTGAGATAGTGCTACTCCCACCAACAACTGTTCCTTGGACCTCGCTTTTATTAGGAGATCGTCCAAGTACGGGATAATTAAAACTCCCTTTTTTCGAAGGAGTATCATCATTTCCGCCATCACCTTGGTAAATACCCTCGGTGCCGTGGACAGTCCAAACGGCAGCGTCTGGAATTGGTAATGGCAATCCTGTACCACAAATCTGAGGTACTCCTGGTGAGGATGGTAAATGGGGACATGCAAGTAAGCATCCTTGATGTCCAGGGATACCATGTAATCCCCCTCTTCCAGGCTCGCAATAACCGCCCTGAGCGATTCCATCTTGAACTTGAATTTTTTTATGTATGTGTTCAAGGATTTCAAATTTAAAATGGGTCTCACCGAACCGTCCGGTTTCGGTACCACAAATAGTGTGGAATAGTAACCCCGGCCTTGTTGAAGTAGGGGTACCTTGATTATCACCTGCTGGGAATACAGCTTGTGAATTGCCGCTAGCACCGCCTCCCTGTCTGAGGGAGCAATCGGCAAGGCAGATTTTAGGAACCGGTGGGGTGGAGACGCCTCGAATTCCAGTTTGTACCCCTGAGATACTATTTGAAGGATCCAGGGATCCACCTGTGAGCGAGCCCACTGATCGCTGAAATTCTTGAGGCGGCCCCCCACCGTACCAGGCTCCGCCTGTGGAGCCCCACCGTCATGCGGCGGACTTGGCAGAAGAAGCAGGGGAGGACTTTTGCTCCTGGGAACCTGCTGTTTGTTGCAGCCTTTTTCCCCTACCTCTGCCTCTGGATAGAAAAGACCCGCCTTTTCCACGCCTGTTTTTCTGGGTCCGAAAGGACTGAACCTGATAAAACGGCGCCTTCTTAGGCAGCACTGCACATCCAAGCTGACGCAATAGCTGGCCTAAGTATAATGCCTGAGTGTGTATATACAGACTTCAGGATCGCCTCCTGCTTTCTATCAGCAGGTTCCTTGAGGGCGGCCGTATCCGGAGACGGTAGTGCCTCCTTTTTTGACAAACGTGTGAGCGCTTTATCCATCCTAGGAGGTGTTTCCCAACGTGACCTATCCTCTGGCGGGAAAGGGAACGCCATTAGTACCTTCTTAGGAATTACCAATTTTTTATCAGGGAAAGCCCACGCTTCTTCACACACTTCATTTAATTCATCTGATGGGGGAAAAACTAGTAGTTTTTTCTCCCCAAACATAATACCCTTTTTAGTGGTACCTGTATTTATATCAGAAATGTGTAACACCTTTCATTGCCTCAATCATGCAGTGAATGGCCTTAGTGGGCATCAGATTAGACTCATCGTCGTCGACACTGGTGTCAGTATCAGTGTCGACATCTGGGTCTGCGGTTTGAGGTAGCGGGCGTTTTAGAGCCCCTGATGACCTGTGCGACGCCTGGACAGGCACGAGCTGAGAAGTCGGCTGTCCCACATTTGGCATGTCGTCAAATTTCTTATGTAAGGAGTCTATACGTGCACTCATTTCTTTCCATAAGCTCAACCACTCAGGTGTCTGCCCTGCAGGGGGTGACATCCCTTCTAAAGGCATCTGCTCCGTCTCCACATCATTATCCTCATCAAACATGTCGACACAGCCGTACCGACACACCGCACACACACAAGGAATGCTCCAACAGAGGACAGGACCCACAAAAGCCCTTTGGGGGGACAGAGTGAGAGTATGCCAGCACACACCAGAGCGCTATATAATGCAGGGACTAACTGAGTTATGTGATGTCCCCTATAGCTGCTTTTTCTATATAATTTATACAGCGCCTAAATTTAGTGCCCCCCCTCTCTTTTTTTACCCTTTTCTGTAGTGTAGACTGCAGGGGAGAGCCAGGGAGCTTCCTTCCAGTGGATCTGTGAAGGAGAAATGGCGCCAGTGTGCTGCAGGAGATAGCTCCGCCCCATTTCCGCGGCCTATTCTCCCGCTTTTTTCTGGATTCTGGCAGGGGTATTTTCCACATATATAGCCTCTAGGGCTATATATTGTGGTATTTTTGCCAGCCAAGGTGTTACAATTGCTTCTCAGGGCGCCCCCCCCCCCCCAGCGCCCTGCACCCTCAGTGACCGGAGTGTGAAGTGTGTGTGAGGAGCAATGGCGCAGAGCTGCAGTGCTGTGCGCTACCTTGGAGAAGACTGATGTCTTCTGCCGCCGATTTTCTGGACCTCTTCTTGCTTCTGGCTCTGTAAGGGGGACGGCGGCGCGGCTCCGGGACCGAACACCAAGGACTGGGCCTGCGGTCGATCCCTCTGGAGCTAATGGTGTCCAGTAGCCTAAGAAGCCCAATCCGGCTGCAAGCAGGCGAGTTCGCTTCTTCTCCCCTTAGTCCCTCGCTGCAGTGAGCCTGTTGCCAGCAGGTCTCACTGAAAATAAAAAACCTAAATTTATACTTTCTTTCTAAGGGCTCAGGAGAGCCCCTAGTGTGCATCCAACCTCGGCCGGGCACAAAATCTAACTGAGGCATGGAGGAGGGTCATAGTGGGAGGAGCCAGTGCACACCAGGTAGTCATAAATCTTTCTAGAGTGCCCAGCCTCCTTCGGAGCCCGCTATTCCCCATGGTCCTTACGGAGTTCCCAGCATCCACTAGGATGTCAGAGAAATTGGAACTAGAATATAACCTAGTTATTCCAATTTTTCTATTTGCATGCACCATCCGAAATTCTTTGGAAGATTACCTTCAAAGAAAACAGAAGGAGAAGGAAGATCACTCACAATATCAGCACACCCTGATATTTAGATAAGTATTAGCGATTTATTCTCAGCGCCATCCCTCTTTTTCCACCTTTTTCCACTATGATGTCATGGTCTTGTGTCACTCTTAACAGGATTACATGCTACCCCTGCTACATACAAGGTAAGAAGCATGGGGATGAGGAGGCGGCATTTTGTGGGAAAGATTTTATATCATCTAGGGTGTGCACACTCAGCACTCCCTATACTAAAATAATCCCAGGTGGCCAGTGCACTTTCACTGATCCCCTTAATAAAGTAATAAAGATAATGCACTGTATAGTCAGAACTGCAAGTCACCCCTCCAGCGCAATACTGTTGGGCACTAGGACTCAGCAGCTCTCCAGAGGTGAGACCTCTTACATGAGCCTTCTGCACATATACCACTCACTGCTGCAGCTATCATCCACACTGTGCCACTATGGAAGAGAAGTACAAAGAGGAGCATGCAGCAGGCTGTCAAAGAGGAAGGTGGCTGGGGAGAGGGTTGATGAGATGACAAAGGATGTTTCAACACAAATATTTGTTTACTAGCTAAAAACTCCCTCACTGACAGTGAGCAGGTGCATTGTCATCATGCAAGAAATGAGTTGTTGGCAAAAAAAAGTTTGGGTTGTTTCCATCATTTTCACGCAGCCTTTTCAGTACTTCCTAACTGTTTTTCTGTTGATATTCACTTGTTCTATTATGCTCCTGACAGTGGCCCTCATTCCGAGTTGTTCGCTCGCTAGCTGCTTTTAGCAGCATTGCAAACGCTAGGCCACCCCCCTCTGGGAGTGTATCTTAGCTTAGCAGAATAGCTAACGAAAGATTAGCAGAACTGCTACTAAATAATTATTTGCAGTTTCTGAGTAGCTCCAGACCTACTCCTAGACTGCGATCACCTCGGTCCGTTTAGTTCCTGGTTTGATGTCACAAACACGCCCTGCATTCAGCCAGCCACTCCCCCATTTCTCCAGCCACTCCTGCGTTTTTATCTGGCACGCCTGCGTTTTTTAGCACACTCCATGAAAACGCCCAGTTTCCGCCCAGAAACACCCACTTCCTGTCAATCACACTACGATCACTCGAGCGATGAAAAAACGTAGCTCGAGCTTGTGTAAATCTACTAAGTTTTGTGTTAAATTAATAAGCGCATGTGCGATGTGTACCATGCGCATGCGCATTTTCCACCTAATCGCTCCGTTGCGAAAAATGGCAATGAGCGAACAACTCAGAATGACCACCAGTGAGCTGACTATTTTCTAGAGATGTGCACCGGACATTTTTCTGTTTTTTCGTTTTGGATTCGGTTCCGCGGTTGTGTTTTGGATTCGGACGCGTTTTGGCAAAACCTCCCTTAAGAATTTTTGTCGGATTCGGGGCGTTTTGGATTCAGGTGTTTTTTTTTTTTTAAACCCCTCAAAAACAGCTTAAATCATAAAATTTGGGGGTAATTTTGATCCTATAGTATTATTAACCTCAATAACCATAATTTCCACTAATTTCCAGTCTATTTTGAACACCTCACAATATTATATTTAGTCCTAAAATTTGCACCGAGGTCGCTGGATGACTAAGCTAAGCGACCTAAGTGGGCGGCACAAACGCCTGGCCCATCTAGGAGTGGCATTGCAGTGTCAGATAGGATGGCACTTAAAAAAATAGTCCCCAAACAGTACATGATGCAAAGAAAAAAAGAGGTTCACCAAGGTCACTAGATGGCGGTCGCTGGATGGCTAAGCTAAGCGACACAAACACCTCAATATCACAGGAATTATTCGTTCTAATCAATGGTATTATTTATTGGTCCAAATCACTGGAAGAAAATGACAAAATCACTAGAATTAAAAGCCAGTATCACAGGAATTATTTATTCTAATCAATGGTATTATTGGTCCAAATCACTGGAAGAAAATGACAAAATCACTGGAATTAAATGGCAGTAAAGTCGGGAATTATATCAAATGGCAGTACCACTGGACATATACGAAAGTGTCAGACATGATGGCACTTTAAAAAAAACTTTTTTTTTATATGACAGGGACAAACCCACTGTCTTAACAATTGGCAGGGCTGATTAAACAAACAGCCATGGGGAAACTCCTGAATCCAGTTTCTAACCCTGGGTAATTATTTTTATTACCCGGGATATAATAATAATCACTAAGGCTCCCCTGTAGTGATGTAGATGAGATCCCCCCCCCAGTGGATCCCCATATGGAAGTCCTTCCGCGTCACGCTGAGGACGCTAAGGGAGTAGAATCCAACCTCTGAACCCGTGCACCTGTAGAGGGTGCAGACTTTCTGCTCTTTCTATGGCCTAGCCTCGTGCAGAAGTAGGCCCTCCCGAATTTTCCCGATCTGGCATCCCAAGGGGACTGAATCAGAGAAACAGAGTTACGTCTTCTCACAGGTGGTGCTGCGGAAGGATTTGTATTCAGAGTGTCCCCAAGCGGTGTCTCACCTGCGAAAGGGAGGTACCTCTTGGATTCGGCGTCTGCGTTCCATTGGCAGATCCAGAGACTTCCGCGAGCCTTTGCTGCCATGGAGGATGCTCTAGAATTCATCAGCACAATGTCCCTCATGGCTTTCACCATGAATTTAGCCGAATCCTTTATGTGACCTAGAATCAAGACAACATCATCCCTATGGATTGTATTAAGGTCTTCTATTAAATTGTCTGACCATTTTAACATAGCCCTAGCTACCCAAGTGCATGCAATAGTGGCTCCAGTAGCCGTGTAAATGGATTTTAGAGTTGTCTCTATCTTGCGGTCAGTCTGCTCCGTTAACGAGGCCGAGCCTGGTACAGGTAATGTAATTACCCCTGATGGCCTGGACACCGAAATGTCCATTATGGGAGGAATCTCCCATCTCCTTCTATCCTCCTCAGGAAAGGGATATGTCTTAAGTACTTTATTGGGGATGTGAAAAACCTCTTCTGGGTTTAACCAGGATCTTTCAAATAGGGTATTCAACTCTTCCGAAACCGGGAATGTTACTAATGATTTTACAGTTACCATACAAGAATTTTCCTCTATTTGTATAGGTATTTCTAACACATCCCTAATGGCATTGATAAATTGCTGAATTTTATATTCCAATCTATCATAGTGCCTCCCTCTAACTTCTGTGTCGATTCCTGTGTCGGCATCGAGGTCCGCGTTGGCCTGCAAGACCTGTGTATCAGGAGCTGAGGGGGTCCTAGATGAAATGGACTGATCCATATCTAGAGCATTTTTCATAGCTTTTTTCCAGCAACTTAATAGAGTATGCCCTAATGAACTCTGAGGAATCTTATTTCCTAGGCTATCAAGCCTTTCTGTCTCCATCCTAATGGGATGAAACCACTCAAGGCAATCCTGAGTACCTGGTACAGACTTCTCTGAGGAAGACACCTCCACAACCTCCAAAACATTTTGTTCTGACGTGACAGTGACCAGTGATACTGAGCACTGATGAGGATACTAGAACTGACACTGGGCAGGGAGAACAGCACTGGGCTACTGTACTGTAGTATTATATACTGGTCACCACAATGCAGCACTGATACTGAGCATAGTTATTGAGCACTGTTCAGGATACTAGAACTGACACGGAGCAGCAAGAACAGCACTGGACTACTGTACTGTAGTATTATATACTGGTCACCACAATGCAGCACTGATACTGAGCACAGATATTGAGCACTGTTCAGGATACTAGAACTGACACGGAGCAGCTAGATACAGCAATGGACTACTGTACTGTACTACTATATACTGGTCACCACAATGCTGCACTGATACTGAGCACAGATATTGAGCTCTGTTCAGGATACTAGAACTGACACGGAGCCGCGAGAACAGCACTGGACTACTGTACTCTAGTATTATATACTGGTGACCACAATGCTGCACTGATACTGAGCACAGATATTGAGCACTGTTCAGGATACTAGAACTGACACGGAGCAGCTAGATACAGCAATGGACTACTGTACTGTACTACTATATACTGGTCACCACAATGCAGCACTGATACTGAGCACAGATATTGACCACTGTTCAGGATACTAGAACTGACACGGAGCAGCTAAATACAGCAATGGACTACTGTACTGTACTACTATATACTGGTCACCACAATGCTACACTGATACTGAGCACTGTTCAGGATACTAGAACTGACACGGAACAGCACTGGACTACTGTACTGTAGTATTATATACTGGTCACCACAATGCAGCACTGATACTGAGCACAGATATTGAGCACTGTTCAGCAGAGGCGTAACTGGGAGGCAACGGAGTCATCTGCCGCCAAGCTCCTGCTCTGAAGGGGGCTCCTCTCCTCCCATTTTGTGACACCATTGAAATAAATTAATTGATAGCTGCCGCTATCTTTTCAGTGGCCGACTTCCTCACTGGTTCTTGCACCTTAAAAATCACACCCTTTTTATTATACTGTAAATACAAATTTTACAAGTGTCATGCCCAGGATTAGAACCCATGACCTATTTCACTGGAAGCAGACACCTTACTGATGGAGCTGTTTGCTCCTGTGTAAGAACGATGAGAATTCTAACTATATGAAGTTACTTCTCTGACATTTACAAGTTACTTCATAGAGTTAGAATTCTCATGCTACCTGTACAGGAGCAAATAGCTCCATCAGTAAGTTGTCAGCTGTCAGTGTAACAGGTCATGGGTTCTAATCCTGGATATGACTGCTAAGATATGTGTGATTTAAAATAGAAGACAATGAAATGTATATATACAGTATATACATTTTTTGTGTATATATATGCACACTTACATGCATATATTTATCTAAGTACGGGGGGGAGGGGGGCGGCACCACTATTTATCTTGCCTTCGGGCAACTGGGACGAACATACGCCACTGCTGTTCAGGATACTAGAACTGACATGGAGCAGCTAGATACAGCAATGGACTACTGTACTGTTGTTAGGATCTCCTGCTCTGTGCTGCCACGTCGCCATGGCAACCGGGAGGCAAGTGTTAGCGAAGTAACCTGAGCGCAGCTGATACTCCGGTCCGGGTTTTTACTGTGTAGTGGTTACAGGCTCTGTGCACGGCAGGGAATCCGGCGCTGGTTTTGTGCTCACAGTCTGTGAGGTCTGAGTGGGGCGTGGACAGCACCTGCTATATAAACCATCCTCTCAGGCTAGGCAAATGCTGCTGAATCTTTGTTTGTTAGTCAGTTCCAGAGAGTTAGCTAGTACTGTGTGACTTTGTATTTACTTGTTGCTTACTGCGAATAGGCCTTGGGATTCGGTACTTCATTCTGCCAATCCGGACCTAGCAGTAAGACTGGAGTCAGTTGTTTGACCTGCTGGGGTTCTTTTGCTATTCTGTGAACCCAGCAGGTTTGCGGCTGTACTCTCAGACCTGCTTGCTTAATCCTCCCTCACTGTGCAGGGCGTCCAGGTGTCATTTTAGTGGCAGTAAGCTGAACCTGTGCCCTGCAAGTGGGGGTTAGGATTGGGGATACTCTCCTTGTGTCTATATTTCTATCTCTGACCAAGGAGTTTATTCCCACACCCGTTGGTAACCCTTTGGGGTTTTTTCTGTTGCTCTTAGCAACATCATTTCAGGTGCTCCACATGTTAAATCACTACACATCGCTTCATTGTCTGCTCTATTCCATCTGAGCATTCCTGACACTAGGGAGACACCCAATTCCTGAGCCTTTGGGCTTCTCCGTTCACTTTGTGTTTCTTAGTTATTCCATCACCTCCTGTGTATGTTATGTTATACTGTCTGTGAGTTTGTTTGCTTCGCTTCCCTCTCTGTTCATACACCGGTATACTCCTGTTAGCACTGGTGTGCGTAACATATTCAGCAGCCACACTCCTGTTGAAATTTTGTGGGAATATGGAGCATACCCCTCAAAATACTTTGCAACAGGTGGTAGATCAGGTGCAGGTCCTGACTCGACAATTTAATGAGATGTCCATTAAAATGAACACCCCGCAGGACGCTAGCGGAGCTCCAGAAAGCAGCAGCGGCAAGTTCAGGGGTTAAGGAGCCGAAAGTAAATCTCCCGGATCGTTTTTCTGGAGATCGCTCGCAGTTCTTTTGTTTCAAGGAGAGCTGTAAGCTATATTTCAGGCTTAGGCCCCAGTCTTCAGGGTCGGAGATTCAGCGGGTGGGCATGGTGATTTCCTTGCTACAAGGAGACCCACAGGTCTGGGCATATGGGTTACAGCCTGACTGTCCGTCGCTTAAAAGTGTTGATGCTTTTTTTACGGCACTGGGCATTTTGTATGATGACCCTGACAAGATGGCTTCAGCCGAGGCTCAGATTACGGTTCTTAAGCAAGGGCGACGGCCAGCTGAGGTTTATAGTACGGAGTTTCGGAGGTTGGCTCATGATACCCAGTGGAATGACCCAGCCCTGAGAAACCAGTACCGAAGGGGCCTTTCTGACCAGATAAAGGACCAACTGGTACAATATCCCTCGCCTGATAGCTTAGATCAGCTCATGCAGTTATCCATCCGGGTGGATAGACGGCTGAGAGAGCGTAGGCTTGAAAGGGAGACCGCAGTTTCCTTTTTTCTCAAGGGAACCTCAGACTCTGAGGAATATTCCGAGGAGCCTATGCAGATTGGGGCTACCCGCCTCTCCTCGCGTGAGAAGACGCGGAGGAGACAGCAGGGTTTGTGTTTGTACTGTGGGAATAAAGGTCATGTTGTAGTATCATGCCCAGAAAAAACGGAAAACTTCAGGGCCTGAGGGTGATGGGAAATATCCTGTCAGGCCAGAAGTCAGAATTTCCTAAAAAGTCTTTTCTCATTCCGGTGACTTTGGAGATCCTCGGTCAAACTATCAAGACTGAGGCCTTTGTTGACAGTGGGGCCGATGGGGTTTTCATGGACTGTCAATTCGCCCTGGAACACTCTGTTCCCTCAGTACCTTTGGCATCAGAGATTGAGATCTGTGGGTTAAACGGGGAACCATTGTCCCAGGGTAAAATTACCTCCTGCACCAGCCAAATTCCTTTGTTTATTGGAGCCACACACTCTGAAAAATTGTCTTTTTATGTGACTGTCTGTTCTTTTGCCCCATTGGTTTTGGGGTTACCCTGGTTAGGGGCCCATAACCCTCAATTTGACTGGGTCTCTGGGGAGATTCTTAGTTGGGGTAGTGATTGTTTCAGGAGTTGCTTGAGCCTTCCAGTCAGGCTCTCGCAGCTAAGTTTGCCAGGATTGCCAGGATGTTATGCAGATTTTGCGGATATGTTCTCCAAAAAAGTTGCGGAGGTACTACCTCCCCATCGCCCCTATGACTGTGCCATTGATTTGTTGCCGGATGCTAAGCTTCCCAAGAGCAGGTTGTACTCCCTGTCACGTCCTGAGACTCAAGCTATGACAGAGTACATTCAGGAGAACTTGGCTAAGGGATTTATCAGACCCTCACAGTCCCCAGTTGGGTCGGGGTTCTTTTTCGTGGGTAAAAAGGACGGTTCGTTGCGACCCTGCATCGACTTCAGGGAATTGAACTGTATCACGATTAAAAACTCGTACCCACTGCCTCTCATTTCGGTTTTGTTTGACCAGCTTCGTACTGCCACCATTTTTTCTAAGATTGACCTACGCGGTGCTTACAATCTAATCCGAATAAGAGAGGGGGATGAATGGAAGACTGCCTTTAATACCCACTCAGGGCATTATGAATATTTGGTGATGCCTTTTGGGCTCTCTAATGCCCCGGCAGTCTTCCAGGAATTCATGATCGATGTGCTCAGGGAATATTTGGATAGATTCTTAGTTGTTTATCTAGATGACATCCTAATCTTCTCTCATTCCCTGGAGGAACATCGGAAGCATGTACGCTTAGTCCTCCAGAAACTCAGAGACCACCAGCTTGGGGCGAAGCTGGAGAAGTGCGAGTTTGAAGTCCAGCAAATCGCATTTCTAGGGTATATTATCTCCTCAGAAGGTTTCCAAATGGAGGGTTCTAAGGTACAGGCAGTCCTGGATTGGGTGCAGCCCACTAGTTTGAAGGCGCTTCAGCGCTTTATGGGCTTTGCGAATTTTGATTGACGGTTTATCGCTGGATTATCGTCTATAGTGGCCCCCTTGGTGGCACTCACTAAGAAAAGGGCGGATGTTGCTCACTGGTCTTGTGAGGCCAAAGCGGCCTTTGCCCGTCTCAAAAGGGCATTTGTCTCGGCCAAGGTGCTGCGACACCCAGATCCAGAGCGTCCTTTTGTGGTAGAAGTGGATGCCTCTGAGATAGGTATTGGGGCAGTGCTCTCTCAGATGGGGGTGTCTGATAATCGCCTTCATCCCTGTGCTTACTTTTCCCGTAAATTTTCGTCTGCCAAGATGAATTATGATGTGGGTAATCGTGAATTGTTGGCTATAAAGGATGCACTCGGGGAGTGGAGACACTGGCTTGAGGGGGCAAAGTTTGTGGTCTCAATTCTCACCGACCATAAGAATCTGGCATATTTAGAGTCAGCAAAGCGGCTCAATGCCAGGCAGGCACGATGGGCTTTGTTTTTTGCTCGCTTTAATTTTTTGATAACATATCGCCCTGGGTCAAAAAACATCAAGGCTGATGCGCTCTCGCTGAGTTTTGCTCCAGTTCAAGAGACCACCGAGGAGCCATTGCCCATTGTGTCCCCATCATGTATTAAAGTGGGCATTACCCAGGACCTCTTGTCATTAGTCCTTAGAGCACAGGAGCAGGCTCCTCCAGACCTTCCGGTAGGTCTCTTGTTTGTGCCTCCTAGGTTAAGACAGCGAGTGTTCCTGGAATTCCATGCCAAGAGGTCGGCAGGGCATCCGGGTATTGCCAGAACTCGGGAGTTGCTGTCTAGGGCGGTGTGGTGGCCCTCGGTGGCTAGGGATGTGGATCAGTGGGTTCGGGCATGTGACGTTTGTGCCCGAAATAAAACTCCTAGAGGGGTTCCTGTCGGCCCATTACATCCACACTCTATTCCGTCTAAGCCATGGACCCACATTTCCATGGATTTTGTGGTGGACTTGCCCAAATCCTCGGGGATGACAGCCATTTGGGTTGTCGTTGAGAGGTTTTCGAAGATGGCGCATTTCGTTCCACTGGTTGGGTTGCCATCAGCCAGACGCCTGTCTGAGTTATTTATGCAGCATGTTGTGCGCCTCCACGGGTTGCCACTTGATGTGGTCTCTGACCGTGGATCCCAGTTTGTGGCCAAATTCTGGAGGGCATTTTGTTCTGATCTCCAGATTTCTGTGAGCTTGTCGTCAGGCTACCATCCACAGTCTAATGGGCAGACTGAGAGGGTGAACCAGTCCTTGGAGCAGTTCCTCAGGTGTTATGTCTCCAAGTGTCATACTGACTGGGTTGCTCATCTGTCCATGGCGGCCTATAACAACGCGGCTCACTCTGCTACAGGGATCTCTCCCTTCCTTTGTGTGCATGTGCATCATCCTAAGGCCAATTCGTTTGACCCCCTGGATTCCACGTCTGGTGGTTCCTCTGTTGTTTCGGTCCTTAGGGGTATTTGGAGGAAAGTGAAGAAAGCCCTTGTGTCTGTGTCATTAGTGACCAAAAGGGTTTTTGATAAGCGGAGAAGACCCTGCAGCTTCAAATTAGGAGACTTCGTCTGGTTGTCCACCAAGAATTTGAAGTTGAGACAGCCATCTCATAAGTTTGGCCCCCGGTTCATCGGCCCTTATAAGATCACCAGGGTTATCAATCCGGTGGCATTTCAGTTAGATCTGCCCCGTTCATTGGGTATCAATAAAACATTTCATTGTTCCCTTTTAAAACTGGCGGTTAGTAATCCTTCTTCCAGTGGAAGACCTTCTCCTCTTCTGATACGGGGTCAGAGGGAGTTTGTGGTTGAAAGGGTTCTTGACTCCAAGATGGTTCGGGGTCGGCTGTCATTTTTGGTGCACTGGAAGGGGTATGGCCCGGAGGAGCGGTCGTGGGTGCGCAGTTGTGATCTTCATGCCCCCAGACTGATACGCTCTTTCTTCTCACAGTTCCCCGATAAACCCGGTGGTAGGGGATCTTTGACCCCTCGTCAGAGGGGGGGTACTGTTAGGATCTCCTGCTCTGTGCTGCCACATCGCCATGGCAACCGGGAGGCAAGTGTTAGCGAAGTAACCTGAGCGCAGCTGATACTCCGGTCCGGGTTTTTGCTGTGTAGTGGTTACAGGCTCTGTGCACGGCAGGGAATCCGGCGCTGGTTTTGTGCTCACAGTCTGTGAGGTCTGAGTGGGGCGTGGACAGCACCTGCTATATAAACCATCCTCTCAGGCTAGGCAAATGCTGCTGAATCTTTGTTTGTTAGTCAGTTCCAGAGAGTTAGCTAGTACTGTGTGACTTTGTATTTACTTGTTGCTTACTGCGAATAGGCCTTGGGATTCTGTACTTCATTCTGCCAATCCGGACCTAGCAGTAAGACTGGAGTCAGTTGTTTGACCTGCTGGGGTTCTTTTGCTATTCTGTGAACCCAGCAGGTTTGCGGCTGTACTCTCAGACCTGCTTGCTTAATCCTCCCTCACTGTGCAGGGCGTCCAGGTGTCAGTTTAGTGGCAGTAAGCTGAACCTGTGCCCTGCAAGTGGGGGTTAGGATTGTGGATACTCTCCTTGTGTCTATATTTCTATCTCTGACCAAGGAGTTTATTCCCACACCCGTTGGTAACCCTTTGGGGTTTTTTCTGTTGCTCTTAGCAACATCATTTCAGGTGCTCCACATGTTAAATCACTACACATCGCTTCATTGTCTGCTCTATTCCATCTGAGCATTCCTGACACTAGGGAGACACCCAATTCCTGAGCCTTTGGGCTTCTCCGTTCACTTTGTGTTTATTAGTTATTCCATCACCTCATGTGTATGTTATGTTATACTGTCTGTGAGTTCGTTTGCTTCGCTTCCCTCTCTGTTCATACACCGGTATACTCCTGTTAGCACTGGTGTGCGTAACAACTGTACTACTATATACTGGTCACCACAATGCAGCACTGATACTGAGCACAGATATTGAGCTCTGTTCAGGATACTAGAACTGACACGGATCCGCGAGTACAGCACTGGACTACTGTACTGTAGTATTATATACTGGTCACCACAATGCAGCACTGATACTGAGCACAGATATTGAGCACTGTTCAGGATACTAAAACTGACACGGAGCAGCTAGATACAGCAATGGACTACTGTACTGTACTGTACTACTATATACTGGTGACCACAATGCTGCACTGATACTGAGCACAGATATTGAGCACTGTTCAGGATACTAGAACTGACACGGAGCAGCTAGATACAGCAATGGACTACTGTACTGTACTACTATATACTGGTCACCACAATGCAGCACTGATACTGAGCACAGATATTGAGCTCTGTTCAGGATACTAGAACCGACACGGAGCCGCGAGACAGCACTGGACTACTGTACTGTAGTATTATATACTGGTCACCACAATGCAGCACTGATACTGAGCACAGATATTGAGCGCTATTCAGGATACTAGAACTGACACGGAGCAGCTAGATACAGCAATGGACTACTGTACTGTACTGTACTATACTACTATATACTGGTGACCACAATGCTGCACTATTACTGAGCACAGATATTGAGCACTGTTCAGGATACTAGAACTGACACGGAGCAGCTAGATACAGCAATGGACTACTGTACTGTACTACTATATACTGGTCACCACAATGCAGCTCTGATACTGAGCACAGATATCGACCACTGTTTAGGATACTAGAACTGACACGGAGCAGCTAGATACAGCAATGGACTACTGTACTGTACTACTATATACTGGTCACCACAATGCTACACTGATACTGAGCACAGATATTGAGCTGATAGTTAGCGGACATTAGGATTGGCTGTGAGAAACACGTGATCCCCTCCATTGCAGGGATTGGTGACACTTACCTTTCAAATAACGACAGCGGGAGACAATCGGGTTCAGCCTAGTTAAAGCTGCTCCCATACAGCGAAACGTGCACGTCTGCGTTTCAGAGGCACACCGCGCTCCATATATGTCGAATCCAATTTTGTACAATGTGTAAAAAAATATATCAATGTTAGTCCAATGGGCACCGATACTGGTACTATCAGAATCCCCAAGAGAGTAGCCTGTGTTTAAGAGTCACAGAACCCAGTAAGGATGACTAAAGTTATCTGTATGGGAAATACCTAAGTCTAAACCCACATAAGAGGATAATATTCTATTGTTACTAAGCCACCGCTGATCCAATGTGTTTATGTTTGCTGTGTAAAGATATTAATATCCTACCATCGTGGATAGGAATAGCATATTGCTCATAAGAACGGCACAATTCAGCACAAGATAGGACAGCCAATCGCAAGGGGAATACTTAGGGTTAAACTCACATTATAATTCACAACGGTGACGATAATCATCCGTAGCTGATTGAGATATTCCTTACTTTAGACATACAAATGTGATATGCAAAGGCTTATCATTTTTTCAATCCCTTCCATATAGTGTTGGTGTGAATAAGAGACATCTGCATGAGTCAGGATCCAAAAGATACATTGTGGATCCTTTATCTTTATCTAGAAGTCACTTGCAACAATTGTTATCTTTCCTTTCATCATAAGCATAATACCCCTTTCACATCGCACAAATAACCCGGTATCGACACGGCAAATTGCCGTGTCGACACGGGTCAGTGTGCGATGTGAAAGCACTTTCTGTGAATTAGCGGGTCGCCTGACCCGGTAATTCAACCCGGTATAAAAGAAGGATTATACCCGGGTTGATTACCGGGTCAGGTGCGGTGTGAATGGGAGCCGTGTCGATGCGACACGGTTCCCATTCACAGCATAGGGAGAGGCGGCGCAGGAGATGAGCTCATCTCCCAGCGCCGCCTCCACCCCCGCCCCTGCTGCTGCTGCGCCCTCCCGCTGCTATGGCAACCGACCCGGTATATTGCTGGGTCGGAAAGCCTGCAGACGGGAGCAAATGCCGGATCCCACCCGGTAAGGACACGTTTCTTTTACCGGGTGGGATCCGGCATTAGCGATGTGAAAGCGGTATAAGGGTTTAAGAGAAACATTTTCCTGGCAAAACTTCACATACAGTGCAGACTGCATCTGAATATCACTGAATATTAATAATACATGGAGTATAGCTCCAATATATTTATATTCGAATTAATATAGAAGTGATATGTAATATCTATATACAGGAACAAGTCTCATATCCCTTGGGATTATACTTGCTGGAAGTAATACGCAATCCCTCTATATAGGAACAATTCCCATATCCCTCGGGACTATCCTTGCTTAAAACACAGTATAGGAGTAACAAGTGACTTCATGTAGCACAATAATTAATTTGTGCATTTCATTCGTTTATCAATACTTATACATCGTGGATCCCGTATCTCTATTTAGAAGTCACCTGCAACAATCGTTGCCTTTCCTTTCATTACAAGCATAAGGTTCAAGAGAAATATTTCCTGGTATAATTTAACAGACAGTGCAGACTGTATCTGAATATTACTGAATATTAATAATACATGGAGTATAGCTCCAATGTATTCATCTTTGAATCAATACATAAGTGATATATAATACCTATACACAGGAACAATTCTCATATCCTGTGGGATTATCCTTGCTGGAGGTGATATGCAACATCCCTATATATAGGAACAATTTTCATTTCTTTTGATACCTATGTGATTGACACAGTATAGGAGCAATAAGTGACTTCATGAAGCACAATAATTAATTTGTGCATCTCATTGGATTATGAATTACTTCTGCTAGTACTGATGATAATGTCAAATATGAAAGTGACACACCTTCTATGTGGAATGTAAGACAATTTAAAGTATTTTTGGGACCAATTACATTTATTGTAGTTTGTGCACAGCGAGAAAATCACTGTACACATATAGATACTATATCTTTACAAGGACTGAGACACGATAGAGGTTAAAAATTACAATGGCTGGCTACTGTTTCTATGAGGAATAAGATAGAACTTGAAAATTGAAGTAGCCATACAAGGATTAATAGAACAACCTCTTAAGGAGATATCTGACTCGGATAATACACATTAAAAATTCACAACTGCAGGAGTTATTGTGGTGTGGCCTCTTTTTAAGAATCTTTTTCACATTATTTCAATCTTTTTCACTTATTTGTCTGTATGTCTTACATTTTAACCTCTATATTTTGCTGTATGTGCCTAGTTTAAAAGGAGTATTTTCATATTAAAATAAGCAATAAAAGCTACGTTTTATTATACTAATCAATTCAACAAATTTATTTTGTGCACCCAACTTAACAACCGTCTTCTAGTTCTCCTATTGTATTGTTTCGTAGCTTGGTTATAATAGGGTCGCACCCCCAGAGAGGTACAAGGTCTAATTCAGACACAAGAATATTGGGGATATTATAGTTTTTTCTCTATATGTAAGAATTTGTCATATTTTTACAAGTGTGCAGATGTTTTTCTTTCTTTCTGTCACACTTAAAGATCTAACTGAACGATATGAGCGTTCTCGTTCATTAATGAATGAGAACTCGTTCATATCGATCAGTATGTAGGCACCAACGATGATCGATGCGCGGCCCCGCGCTCGTTCATTGTTGGTGCCGTGTCGCTTATACATGCATGCCAATATGGACAATCTTCTCCATATTAGCATGCACTGGTGTGGAGTCAGGTGAGGGGTAGAGTCGCCCGTCGAGCACCTCGGCGGCACATCGCCAGGTGTGTAGGGCCCTTAACTTCAACAAAAACTCAAAAGACATTCGTAACTGTTATCTGAGACTGTACAGTGGGAATAGGGAATAGGTGGCATGAGGGAATAGGTAGAAAGTTGGGGTGTCTGTAGATGTTGCCCCCACATGGCAGATGCGCTCTGGGCAAAGCACCATCTGCACACCCCTAGTTACTGCCCTGGTCGTAGAGAGCAGTGACTAAGGTTGAGTGTACGGGAAAGTGAGGAAGGGTATAGGGAGTAGTGAGGGTGAGGTTATCAAGCAGTGAGGGTGGGTCTAGGGAGCAGGGAGGGGTGGGTCAGTATAGGGAGCAGTGAGTGAGAGGAGCAGAGAGAGTGATTGTAGGGTACAGTGAGGGTGAGTGAGGGGAGCAGAGAGAGTGGGTGTAGGGAGCAGTGAGCGTAGGGAGCAGAAAGGGTGAGTATAGGGAGTAGTGAGGGTAGCAGAGAGAGTGGTTGTAGGGAGAAGTGAGTGAGTGTAGGGAGCAGTGAGTGAGTGGAGCAGAGCGAGTGGGTGTAGGGTACAGTGAGGGTGAGTGTAAGGAGCAGTGAGGGTGAGTGGGCTGAGCAGAGAGAGTGGATGTAGGGAGCAGTGAGGGTGAGTGAGGGGAGTAGAGAGGGTGGTTGTAGGGAGCAGTGAGGGTGAGTGTAGGGAGCAATGAGGGTGGGTGAGTGAGCGGAACAGAGAGAGTGGATGTAGGGAGCTGTGAGGGTGAGTGAGGGGATCAGAGAGAGTGGTTGTAGGAGCAGTGAGGGTGAGTGAGCAGAGCAGAGAGAGTGGATGTAGGGTGCAGTGAGGGTGAGTGAGGGGATCAGAGTGGTTGTAGGGAGCAGTGAGGGTGAGTGAGCAGAGCAGAGGGAGTGGTTGTAGGGTACTGTGAGGGTGAGTGTAGGGAGCAGTGAGGGTGGGTGAGTGAGGGGAGCAGAGAGAGTGGATGTAGGGAGCAGTGAGTGAGAGCAGCAGAGAGAGTGGGTGTAGGGAACAGTGAGGGTGAGTCTGGGGAGCAGTGAGCGTAGGGGCCAGAAAGGGTGAGGGTAGCAGAGAAAATGGATTTAGGGAGCAGTGAGTGCATGTAGGGAGCAGTGAGTGAGGGGAGTATAGGGAGTGGGTGTAGGGAACAGTGAGGGTGAGTGTATGGAGCAGCGAGGGTGCGTGAGGGAGGGGAGCAGAGAGAGTGGTTGTAGGGTACAATGAGGGTGAGTGTAGAGAGCAGTGAGGGTGAGTGGGCTGAGCAGTGAGAGTGGATGTAGGAGCAGTGAGGGTGAGTGAGGGGAGCAGAGAGAATGGTTGTAGGGTACAGTGAGGGTGAGTGAGTGGAGCAGAGAGAGTGGTTGTAGGGTACAGTGAGGGTGAGTGTAGGGAGCAGTGAGGGTGGGTGAGTGAGCGGAGCAGAGAGAGTGAGTGTAGTTAGCAGTGAGTGAAAGGAGCAGAGAGAGTGGGTGTAGGGAGTAGTGAGGGTGTGTGAGTGAGGGGAGCAGAGAGAGTGGGTGTACGGAACAGAGACAGTGGGTGTAGGGAGCAGTGAGGGTGGGTGAGTGAGGGAGCAGAGAGAGTGGGTGGAGGGAGCAGTGAGGGTGAGTGTAGGTAGCAGAGAGAGTGGGTGTAGGGAGCAGTGAGGGTTAGAGTAGGGAGCAGTGAGGGTGGTGTAGGGAGCAGAGCAAGTGGGTGTAGGGAGCAGTGAGGGTGGGTGTAGGGAACAGAGCAAGTGGGTGTAGGGAGAAGAGCAAGTGAGTGTAGGGAGCAGTGAGGGTGAGTGTAGGGAGCAGTGAGGGTGGGTGTAGGGAGCAGACCAAGTGGGTGTAGGGAGCAGTGAGGGTGAGTGTAGGGAGCATTGAGTGAGGGGAACAGAGCAAGTGGGTGTAGGAAGCAGAGCAAGTGGGTGACTGAGTGAGGGGAGCAGAGAGACTGGGGTGTAGGGAACAGTGAGTGACATCAGTCAGTGTGGAGCTGCCGAGCCAAGTATGCATTAATGCTGCCATTTGTAAACACCTTCCCCCGTGACTCACCCCACACTGCCTCGGTCCGCTCCTGCGCTTCTTCCTGCTCTTGCAATCACGTGTGTGCCGCTGAGTTCAAGGCAGAGCACCGGAGCTCTGCATATCACCCAGGCAACAGCTTAGCTGATAGAAAGGGACACAGGCCACCTGCGGGTGAGAGGGTGGGCGGCGGCGACAGACTCATTAAAGCAATTGCGTGCACTGGATGCGGGAGGCTGTGGCTGTGGAGTGGGCGGCGGGGGGGTGTAGAGTAAGGAGGAGAGAGAAGAGAGAGTGTGCCGGTTGCGCCTGCAGTGCCCATGCGCTTTGGGCAGCGCACACTCAGCACACACATAGTTACGGCCCTGCTGCTGCACCTTTGTATAATGCCCACATGAACTGTGGGCATTATACAAAGTTCATTATACTGGGTTCATACAGTGTCGGACTGGGGCATGTAGCGCCCACCAGGGTAATACAGTGGTAGGGGCCCATGTTTAGGGGTGTGACCAGTCTGCAGAGGGTGTGTGGCCTGCCACCTCATTGGTTTGACTAACCATTAGAGAGTGCACCCCCTTCATAAATATATACAGTAAATTCAGCTGCTACATGCATGATGATAATGTAACAGATTAATAAAAGCAATACACTGTAGAAAATACACCATTGGGGGTGATTCCGAGTTGTTCGCTCGCTAGCTGCTTTTAGCAGCATTGCACACGCTAAGCCGCCGCCCTCTGGGAGCGTATCTTAGCATAGCAGAATTGCGAACGAAAGATTAGCAGAATTGCGAATAGAAATTTCTTAGCAGTTTCTGAGTAGCTCCAGACTTAGGACAAAAGTAACCCGGAAGTGAACAAGCCCTAGCGGGTGAAACGCGTCTTCCACACGGGGTCCGCATATGGAGTGACTACTCGGCGCCAGCTCCCTGCACCTGACCAATGCACTGATCCACCTCTATGCCCACTGATTGGAGTATCGTAACCCCGTGCTGTTCTGTGGATACACAGACAGCAACATTTCATCCAGGCATCTCATTAATGGAAATGTATTCACTGTTGATTAGAGTTTATTAATATTTTTTTCTTTATATATGAGCCCTGCCCTCTGTTATGGGCTACAATCTTAATCCCCAACAGTGGTCAATACCTCTCTAATCTTAATGTTTTCAGTTAATACTTTGCTGTGGGGTGTCTGATAGATACCTTCTGTCACCTGTACTTCAAATCACAGATTAGCTGTTTTTTTCTTCTTCCTACTCTGCATCAGTAATCCATGATTTATTGTCTTTGTCCAAACATATGATCAATTTAACTTGCTGATTTGTTTATTTATAAACATTGCTTGGGCATTATTATTAAGATCTCTTTGTGCACAATACACACATGCCTGTGCTCAGTAGTATTTAGGTTAAATTTCTCCTGTGATATTATTGCACTTTGGGATAATTTATATTCCCTAACAGGATTTCAACTGTATTGCAACCTTTGTACTCAATGTGGTGATCATCTCATAGACTGACTTTATCCACAGCAATTTCTTGTATCATATAAATGCATTTCTAAACTTGGATTACAATCCCTATTCTTGAGAAATATCAACCAAGAAACAATCCTATCTCTTTATCTGTCTCGTGGGCTCTCATCCTCGATTCACGGAGCGCAGAACCACGAAAGTGGGTGCTGTTGAACCGTGCCTAACGTGGAAAGCGGATCCACCTACTCTTACTTATCCTTTCATTTCCCTTTTTTCCTTCCTATTCTTTCTATCCTTTTCCCCCTGAATTATTCCTATATAGGTGCACTCTCATTGACGGGCTGATCATACTACTCTCTACTATCATACCACGCTGTCAGCGCCCGATCTCGTCCGATCTTGGAAGCTAAACAGCGTTGGGCCGGGTTAGTACGAGGAAAGGCGACTACCTGCGAATACCCGGTATTGTAGAGTAGGAATTGCTTCCTCTCTGTGTGAGAAGAACACGTCAACAGCAGTATCACCACTTTTTCTTTCACATATCTTATTATTTTCAGTGAATGCTCAGTGCAGGTCAATGCTTTTTCCATTTACAATTACGGTATTTGTTGAATGATTCAGGTGCTAGAGTCTGGTGATCTTGAAACAGTTATATATCCACTTGACGCAAGTGATCATAGTTGGAGATGTATACAATTGTGCTCTGACCACTCCTCGGTCCTATAAATACAGTTACCTGTACTGGTCAGGGGAAATGGTGGTATGACAATTTCGTGTCTACAAACCTTTCCAATCACTCTTCAATCGAAGATACCAGAACATTTTAATATTTTTTTCATATATATATTTTTTTCATTTTTTCTCATTCTTTTGGATCGTTTAGGTGGGTAAAATGTGATTATATTTCTATTATTAAAAGTTACGTTTTAACATTTTCCAATATTCTACCAATATTCCACCTATATTATAGGAACTTTCTTTTCCTTACATAGAGTGCGCCCACACAAGAGCCTTCTTTCTCTCCCCTGTTAGCTCCAGACTTACTCAGTCATTGCGACCAGCTCAGTCCTTTTCGTTCCTGGTTTGACGTCACAAACACACCCAGCGTTTGCCCAATCACTCCCCCATTTCTCCAGCCACTCCTGCGTTTTGCAACTCGAACGCCTGCATTTTTCTGCACACTCCCATAAAACGGCCAGTTTCCGCCCAGAAACACCCACTTCCTGACAATCACACTACGATCAGCACAGCGATGAAAAAGCTTTGTTATGCTGTGAGTAAAATACCTAACTTTTGTGTAAAATAACTAAGCGCATGCGCTCTGCGAACCTTGCGCATGCGCAGTAAGCGACTAATCGCAGTATAGCGAAAATCGGCAACGAGCGAACAACTCGGAATGACCCCCATAGTCCGGTATAAGGTAACACATGTATAATGTATAATTCAAGTGTACAGTCTGGAACCTGATCCTTAGAGCAGGAGGTGTGGCCCCCAGGCAGTGGGGCCCACCGGTGGTTTCCCCTGTACCCCTGTGTGCCAGTCCAAGCCTGGATTCATACTGTATACAGTATGTGTGTGTAAATCTGTCTCTGAAACTAGCCAGTGCTTCCCCAGTCATTTACTTCATTGCACGTCGCTGACTGACAGGTGGCAGCTGGCTAGATTGACGGGGCAGGAGTCTGGAGTGACAGGTGACAGTATGGAACAAAGAGTGAGTGAAATCAAAGTGTGGCGCTCCTTTAAATCTATATGCAAGTGGAAAAGACTGTAAATATCATATAATGACAGGAATAATTTCAGCAGTATACATCCCTGAATACTAGTGATGTGCACCGGACATTTTTTGGGTTTTGTGTTTTGGTTTTGGATTCGGTTCTGCGGCCGTGTTTTGGATTCGGACGCGTTTTGGCAAAACCTCCCTGAAATTTTTTTGTTGGATTTGGTTGTGTTTTGGATTCAGGTTTTTTTTTTACAAAAACCCCTCAAAAACAGCTTAAATCATAGAATTTGGGGGTCATTTTGATCCCATAGTATTTTTAACCTCAATAACCATAATTTCCACTCATTTTCAGTCTATTCTGAACACCTCACACCTCACAATATTATTTTTAGTCCTAAAATTTGCACCGAGGTCGCTGTGTGACTAAGCTAAGCGACACAAGTGGCCGACACAAACACCTGGCCCATCTAGGAGTGGCACTGCAGTGTCAGGCAGGATGGCACTTCAAAAAAATTGTCCCCAAACAGCACATGATGCAAAGAAAAAAAGAGGCGCACCAAGGTCGCTGTGTGACTAAGCTAAGCGACACAAGTGGCCGACACAAACACCTGGCCCATCTAGGAGTGGCACTGCAGTGTCAGGCAGGATGGCACTTCAAAAAAATTGTCCCCAAACAGCACATGATGCAAAGAAAAAAAGAGGTGCACCAAGGTCGCTGTGTGACTAAGCTAAGCGACACAAGTGGCCGACACAAACACCTGGCCCATCTAGGAGTGGCACTGCAGTGTCAGGCAGGATGGCACTTCAAAAAAATTGTCCCCAAACAGCACATGATGCAAAGAAAAATGAAAGAAAAAAGAGGTGCAAGATGGAATTGTCCTTGGGCCCTCCCACCCACCCTTATGTTGTATAAACAGGACATGCACACTTTAACGCACCCATCATTTCAGCCACAGGGTCTGCCACACGACTGTGACTGAAATGACTGGTTGGTTTGGGCCCTCACCAAAAAAGAAGCAATCAATCTCTCCTTGCACAAACTGGCTCTACAGAGGCAAGATGTCCACCTCCTCCTCATCGTCCGATTCCTCACCCCTTTCACTGTGTACATCCCCCTCCTCACAGATTATTAATTCGTCCCCACTGGAATCCACCATCTCAGGTCTCAGTGTACTTTCTGGAGGCAATTGCTGGTGAATGTCTCCACGCAGGAATTGATTATAATTCATTTTGATGAACATCATCTTCTCCACATTTTCTGGAAGTAACCTCGTACGCCGATTGCTGACAAGGTGAGCGGCTGCACTAAACACTCTTTCGGAGTACACACTGGAGGGGGGGCAACTTAGGTAAAATTAAACCAGTTTCTGCAAGGGCCTCCAAATTGCCTCTTTTTCCTGCCAGTATACGTATGGAATGTCTGACGTGCCTACTTGGATGCGGTCACTCATATAATCCTCCACCATTCTTTCAATGGTGACAGAATCATATGCAGTGACAGTAGATGACATGTCAGTAATCGTTGGCAGGTCCTTCAGTCCGGACCAGATGTCAGCACTCGCTCCAGACTGCCCTGCATCACCGCCAGCGGGTGGGCTCGGAATTCTTAGCCTTTTCCTCGCACCCGGAGTTGCAGGAGAATGTGAAGGAGGAGCTGTTGACGGGTCACGTTCCGCTTGACTTGACAATTTTCTCACCAGCAGGTCGTTGAACCTCTGCAGACTTGTGTCTGCCGGAAAGAGAGATACAACGTAGGTTTTAAATCTAGGATCGAGCACGGTGGGCAAAATGTAGTGCTCTGATTTAAACAGATTGACCACCCGTGAATCCTGGTTAAGCGAATTAAGGGCTCCATCCACAAGTCCCACATGCCTAGCGGAATCGCTCTGTTTTAGCTCCTCCTTCAATGTCTCCAGCTTCTTCTGCAAAAGCCTGATGAGGGGAATGACCTGACTCAGGCTGGCAGTGTCTGAACTGACTTCACGTGTGGCAAGTTCAAAGGGTTGCAGAACCTTGCACAACGTTGAAATCATTCTCCACTGCGCTTGAGTCAGGTGCATTCCCCCTCCTTTGCCTATATCGTGGGCAGATGTATAGGCTTGAATGGCCTTTTGCTGCTCCTCCATCCCCTGAAGCATATAGAGGGTTGAATTCCACCTCGTTACCACCTCTTGCTTCAGATGATGGCAGGGCAGGTTCAGGAATGTTTGGCGGTGCTCCAGTCTTCGGCACTCGGTGGCTGAATGCCGAAAGTGGCCCGCAATTCTTCGGGCCACCGACAGCATCTCTTGCATGCCTTTGTCGTTTTTTAAATAATTCTGCACCACCAAATTCAAGGTATGTGCAAAACATGGGACGTGCTGGAATTTGCCCAGATGTAATGCACGCACAATATTGGTGGCGTTGTCCGATGTCACAAATCCCCAGGAGAGTCCAATTGGGGTAAGCCATTCTGCGATGATGTTCCTCAGTTTCCGTAAGAGGTTGTTAGCTGTGTGCCTCTTATGGAAAGCGGTGATACAAAGCGTAGCCTGCCTAGGAACGAGTTGGCGTTTACGAGATGCTGCTACTGGTGCCGCCGCAGCTGTTCTTGCTGCGGGAGGCAATACATCTACCAAGTGGGCTGTCACAGTCACATAGTCCTGAGTCTGCCCTGCTCCACTTGTCCACATGTCCGTGGTTAAGTGGACATTGGGTACAACTGCATTTTTTAGGACACTGGTGACTCTTTTTCTGACGTCTGTGTACATTTTCGGTTTCTCCTGCCTAGAGAAATGGAACCTAGATGGTATTTGGTACCGGGGACACAGTACCTTAATCAAGTCTCTAGTTGCCTGTGAATTAACGGTGGATATCGGACACACGTTTCTCACCGCCCAGGCTGCCAAGGCCTGAGTTATCCGCTTTGCAGCAGGATGACTGCTGTGATATTTCATCTTCCTCGCAAAGGACTGTTGGACAGTCAATTGCTTACTGGAAGTAGTACAAGTGGTCTTCCGACTTCCCCTCTGGGATGACGATCGACTCCCAGCAGCAACAACAGCAGCGCCAGCAGCAGTAGGCATTACACTCAAGGATGCATCGGAGGAATCCCAGGCAGGAGAGGACTCGTCAGACTTGACAGTGACATGGCCTGCAGGACTATTAGCTTTTCTGTGTAAGGAAGAAATTGACACTGAGGGAGTTGGTGGTGTGGTTTGCAGGAGCTTGGTTACAAGAGGAAGGGATTTAGTGCTCAGTGGACTGCTTCCACTGTCATCCAAAGTTTTTGAACTTGTCACTGACTTCTGATGAATGCGGTCCAGGTGACGTATAAGGGAGGATGTTCCTAGGTGGTTAACCTCCTTACCCCTACTTATTACAGATTGATAAAGGCGACACACGGCTAGACACCAGTTGTCCGCATTTCTGTTGAAATAATTCCACACCGAAGAGGTGATTTTTTTTGTATTTTGACCAGGCATGTCAATAGCCATATTCGTCCCACGGACAACAGGTGTCTCCCCGGGTGCCTGACTTAAACAAACCACCTCACCATCAGAATCCTCCTTGTCAATTTCCTCCCCAGCGCCAGCAACACCCATATCCTCATCCTGGTGTACTTCAACAGTGACATCTTCAATTTGACTATCAGGAACTGGACTGCGGGTGCTCCTTTCAGCAATTGCAGAGGACGTGCAAATGGTGGAAGGCGCAACCTCTTCCAGTCCAGTGTTGGGAAGGTCAGGCATCGCAACCAACACAATTGGACTCTCCTTGGGGATTTGTGATTTAGAAGAACGCACAGTTCTTTGCTGTGCTTTTGCCATCGTAACTCTTTTAAGTTTTCTAGCAGGAGGATGACTGCTTCCATCCTCAGGTGAAGCTGAACCACTAGCCTTAAACATAGGCCAGGGCCTCAGCCGTTCCTTGCCACTCCGTGTCGTAAATAGCACATTGGCAAGTTTACGCTTCTCCTCAGACGATTTTGATTTAGATTTTTGGGTCATTTTACTGAGTTTTATTTTTTTGGATTTGACATGCTCTCTACTATGACATTGTGCATCGGACTTGGCAGACGACGTTGATGGCATTTCATCGTCTCGGCCATGACTAGTAGCAGCAGCTTCAGCACGAGGTGGAAGTGGATCTTGATCTTTCCCTATTTTACCCTCCACATTTTTGTTCTCCATTTTTTAATGTGTGGAATTATATTCCAGTAATAGATCAATGTATAATACTGGTGGTCACTGGTCAGCAAATCTCTGCACTGTACTCCTCCTATATAATATACTGGTGGTCCCCAGTCCCCACAATAAAGCAGTGTGAGCACAGATATATGCAGCACACTGAGCACAGATATGGAGCGTTTTTCAGGCAGAGAACGTATAATACTGGTGGTCACTGGTCAGCAAAACTCTGCACTGTACTCCTCCTATATAATATACTGGTGGTCCCCAGTCCCCACAATAAAGCAGTGTGAGCACAGATATATGCAGCACACTGAGCACAGATGTGGAGCGTTTTTCAGGCAGAGAACGTATAATACTGGTGGTCACTGGTCAGCAAAACTCTGCACTGTACTCCTCCTATATAATATACTGGTGGTCCCCAGTCCCCACAATAAAGCAGTGTGAGCACAGATATATGCAGCACACTGAGCACAGATATGGAGCGTTTTTCAGGCAGAGAACGTATAATACTGGTGGTCACTGGTCAGCAAAACTCTGCACTGTACTCCTCCTATATAATATACTGGTGCTCCCCAGTCCCCACAATAAAGCAGTGTGAGCACAGATATATGCAGCACACTGAGCACAGATATGGAGCGTTTTTCAGGCAGAGAAAGTATAATACTGGTGGTCACTGGTCAGCAAAACTCTGCACTGTACTCCTCCTATAATACTGCTGGTCCCTAGAATAAAGATATTTGCAGCCCCCTGAAACAAAGTGAGAGGACGCCAGCCACGTCCTCTCACTATCATTTCCAATGTACGAGTGAAAAATGGCGGCGACGCGCGGCTCCTTATATAGAATCCGAATCTCGCGAGAATCTGACAGCGGGATGATGACGTTCGGGCGCGCTCGGGTTAACCGAGCAAGGCGGGAGGATCCGAGTCGCTCGGACCCGTGAAAAAAAAGGTGAAGTTCGGGCGGATTCGGATCCCGAGGATCCGAACCCGCTCATCACTACTGAATACCACTTGTATCTTCAGCATATATGAGATAGATTCATCCGTATTCTCAAGAGGATTCCTTCTCCTGATTAATTTCCTCTCCAGATGACCATAGAATAGAGGAAATAAAGGCAGGATAGTGCAAAAATGTTTTTTAATACAGCAAAGCAACACATAAAAGTTCCATAAAATCCAATCCCATAATAATTGACAAACAGGTAACAAGGAGGGCCCCAGCAGGCTTAGGTGATGTAATTACCAGACGTTATGGGAACCTTGCGAGTCCCCACAATCGCATAGATGTCAGAATATTCCAGGCAGTCTCCCGGGTTAAAACTCCCTGGATGTGGTAATTCCTTCCTCCAGATGCCGTTTGGATGATCTCCCGTGCCCCACCAACGCGTTTCAGGTCTGTTCATGACCCTTTTTCAAGGTAAGTGACAGGTGACAGTAGGCTGAACTGACATGAGGTTAGAGTAACAGGGGGTTGAATCCTGGAAAGAATAGTTGTTGTTGTTTTTTTAGGGGGGCACCAAAGAGAATTCACCATGGGCTCTACTTGGTCTAGGACCAGCCTGACCATAAGTAATAAGGGCCACCTACTGCAAACTGTGACATGCACCCTCAATGTTTGCTATGCAAATTTGTAGCAAGTAATATATGTGGAAACTACATTAAATCAATATATGGTAGCACAGAGACAAAAAAGAAGTTCTGATGATGTATGCATTAACTGTCAGAAGAAAGAAGTGATGAGTGTGTACACTTTGCTATAAAAAAAAAAATCTCTCTATGTCTGATGCAAATTGTTCTCCTATATCATGACATTCCAAGTAGGCACCTCTCTCTCTGTCGCAGCTGCACATAGAAGCTTCTTGTGTTCAGGCCACATAGCTCAGGCTGTAGTATGACTTGTTCAGATGAGTGAGCTCTCTGTGTCAATGGAATCTGCACATTCCTCTGCCCCTGAGGTGGGTAATAGCTGATCAGTGTGGTAGGAAATAGCTAGACCCCAGAGACCTGCACAGTTGTTTGTTTAGGAAAAAGCATCCATCAGGTCCTGGACGACTTTCTCAATCAATGGTTTGTCCTCCAAATCTGAATGAGACTCATATCCCCTTGCTGTGGCCGGTTTACAGGTAACATACCTACCTCTCTGCGCAGGCAAGAGCATGAGAACATCTTGGGTGTGACAGACTGAGCTCAGTACATCTGCACATCCGAGAGTGTACGCAGCTTCACAACATTCGTAGACAGAATCCCCTTGTTTCTTCTTTATGATATTTCTCCTTAATGAATTGATCTACATAGGCCAAAACATCTGAATCACTGCACCTTTGTAAATGAAGGAAATTCAGCAAAAAGTGAGACATAGGCAATTTAATATAAGTGGAGAAGGTGAAACTATTCAGTAATTCTATTTGCAAGAGCAATAAATTAATAATTTATCAATGTTCTTGCTGTTGAGTGTCATAAATAAAATAAATGGCCTGCAAGCACAGTTTCGGAATCTTGAAAAATCGTTTTTCAATTACCTTTCTTAAATAGACTTTTCAGCATTCTTAACTGCTGTGGAACCACAAGTCTCATCATGCCATGCCAAACTCTGTCAGCCACAGTTTCTTTTCTTCTGCTTTTCAGTTTGACAGTACGCTCACCCTGATTTTACCTTTATGCCAGCATGCATTGTTTTCCACAGCCTAATCTCTGTAACTACTGTATATAAGCTTGTTCCACTTGCTGCATGATTGGTGTGCTAAATGGCTGGGTGTAAATTTAAGTTAGCACAATCATACCCTTATGTTCAACTCCATTGCCCAAATTGCCCAAACGTTATAACACATAGGGCCTAATTCAGGCCTGGTCGCAAGCAGGCGTTTTTTTGCACTGCTGCGACCAGGTAATCGCCGCCTACAAAATTTTGTGCAGTCTCTGCACATCTCAGGACTTACTCTTCCAGTGCGATGATCCGGCCCGGAGTTGACATCAGGAACCCTCCCTCCAAACGGAGGACACGGGCAGTTGACACTCCTAGGAAACGGTCAGTTGACACCCACAAACGGCCACTTCCTGTCAATCTTCTTGCGATCGCCGGTGCGATCACTTTCTTCGGCCATCCCATCGTTGTCCTGCACTCCCCGTCACTGGGGGGACCTCGTGCCTGCGCATTGCGGTGCATACGCATACGCAGTTCATACCCGATCGCTGCTGAGCGAAAATGCACAGCAGCGATCGGGTCTGAATGACCCCCTTAGACTGATATGCCCTTATCATTGGTACATCTATAATGGGTGCAAGGTGTGCGATGCGCAGTAGGAAAATGGCCACTGCACCATTTCCCTGGAGACCTGCTCATGTGTACTGGACTCTTGTCTCTTATTGACCCTAGGGCTCAGAGTCCCACTGTGCGCCACCAGCTAGAGAAGAGGGGGCCCAGGCAGAGACTAAACACGGGCCCCCTCCTTTCTTAATACTCCCCATGTCATTATATAGTCTAATATGCCACCATGGAGTCTCATTGCCTCATATGCCTAGCCCCTGACCAGTCCCCCACTCTCTACGGCTGCATATTGGCTACGCATTAGGAGGAATTGTACGGTAGTTTACTTTATCACTGTGATTGTAACAAGAACGCTTTATACAATTGGTATAGATAAGGAAGACATATGGGATACTAGGTTAAGTCTACCCTCAACATCAGATGCATATAGGCTACACTCTTTCCTGCATGAAATCACTCTGCACATTCAAGGAAGGCAACTGCATACACATGCACATTTGCAGACATGTGCACACAATAGGGGTGTCACTGGGGTCAATGATACAAAGTGCATTGGAAAGCTGCCGCAGTCGCGTGTCCAAAAGGGGGGCGTGGCCTAAAGACCTGACCCATAGTTGCCTATACTCCAGGAACTGGCTCCCGAAAATTGGGTCGCACTCCCGCCCCCCCAGGTATGTGGGCAAGTCTCCCAGATCTGCCATCACCCCCACTACCCAGCTGCCCACTTACTGAGTAAAGTGGGTGGACCAGGTGGCTGATGACACGATTCGCATTATTGTATCCATGCCCCCACTGTGCAATTCTGGTAATCTTGGCACTGTACAACTGGGGTGTGACTACGATGACCCAAAACATGCTTCTATGCCCCCACCCAAAGCCTCTTGTGCAAAGCGAGGGTTCCGACGGTGTCCTCATTGCAGGGGTGTCAGCATTGATGGCAGTGCAAGTGTCCCAGTGCTGTCCTCAGTGCAGGGATGCAAACGGTGTTTGCAGTGCGGGTTTCCCAGTGGTATCCTCATTGCAGGGGTGTCAGTGGTGTCCTCATTGCAGGGGTGCCAGCAGTGCGGGTGTCCCAGTGGTGTCCCCAGTGCTGGGGTGCTGGGAGTGCAGGTGTCCCAGTGGTGTCTCAGTGCAGGGGTGTCGACAGTGTTGACAGTGCTGGTGTCCCAGTGGTGTCCTCAGTGCATGGGTGCCGACTGTGTCCTCATTGCAGGGGTTTCGGCAGTGCTGGTCTCCCAGTGATGTCCTCAGTGCAGAGGTACCGGTGAGGTCCTCATTGCAGGGGTGCCGGCAATGCAGGTGTTCCAGTGGTGTCCGCAATATATGGGTACTGAAGGTTTTCTCATTACAGGTGTTCCGGCAGTGCGGGTGTCCCAGTGCAGGGGTGCAGACAGTGGCAGCAGTGCTGGTGTCCCAGTGCTGACCCTAGCCCAGTGGTGTCCTCTGTGTAGAGGTGCAGACAGTTTCCTCATTGCAGGGGTGTTGGTAGTGTTGGCAGTGCAGGTGTCCCAGTGGTGTCCCCAGTGCAGGGGTGCCAAGAGTGATGGCAGCGGGGGACGGGTGATGGCAGCTGGGGTTGCCTGCTCCCACTGAAGTCAATGGGGACACGCTGATTGGCTGAGAGCCGTGACAGATGGGTCCTTCAGCCAATCAGCGGTCTGCCCATTGAATTCAATGGGACTGACGCCGGAGGCAAAACCTGTGAGATCCTACAATGGGATCTCAAACTTTTGCCTCGAATAGGGATCCGGGGAAGGCACAGGGATCTGAGCTGCGTCTCCGATCCCCCCGGATCCCCAATGTTCGGGTGGGTCTGGTTCTCCCTACCCTCTGCTTTCATCCTTGAATTTATCGAGTCTATCTTGCGTGTTCATATTTTGCGTGTCCTGCTTTCTCTGCTGGTGGCATCTTACAAATAAATGCAAATTTTCATCCATTACCAGACAAACAATAGAGGAAAACCATTTGTGGGTATAAAAATAGAATTTTAATTACCTACCAGTAAATCCTTTTCTCGTAGTCCGTGGAGGATACTGGGAATCCATTTAGTACCATAGAGTATAGACGGGTCCACCAGGAGCCTAGGGCACTTTAAGAATTTCATAGTGTGCGCTGGATCCTCCCTCTATGCCCCTCCTACCAGACTCAGTCTAGGAAACTGTGCCCGAGGAGACAGACATATTTTGAGAGAAGGATAGATAAGAAAAGTGGTGAGATTACGAACCAGCACACACAGAACAATAGGAAAGCCATGCTAACCAAACTTGATGAGGAACAGCAACAGCTGAACAAACCAGAATACTTAACCAAATAACAGTGCAGGAAAAACGAAGCACTGGGCGGGTGCCCAATATCCTCTACAGACTACGGGAAAAGGACTTACCGGTAGGTAATTAAAATCCTATTTTCTCTTATGTCCTAGAAGATACTAGGAATCCATTTAGTACCATGGGGAAGTACCAAAGCTCCCAAATTGGATAGGAGCGTACTGAGGTTCCTGCAGAACTGATTGACAAAACTGAAGGTCCTCAGAGGCCAAAGTATCGAACTTGTAGAACTTTGCAAACGTGTTCGACCCTGACCAAGTAGCTGCTCAGCAGAGCTGTAAAGCCGAGAAACCCTGGGCAGCCGCCCAACCAACAGGAACCCACCGACCTAGTAGAGTGGGCCTGTACAGATTTTGGAACCGACAATCCTGCCATGGAATAAGTATGCTGGATCGTGAGCTTGATCCAGCGAGCAATAGACTGCTTTGAAGCAGGACACCCAGTTTTATTGGGATCATAGAGAATGAACTGTGAATGCTGATTATTTTACAGGACAAAAAGCAATACCTTAATACACTTAAATTCGAGCCGCTGCAGCCGCTGTATGTAATCCTTACCCTACGTACTTTTTAGACAGTTAGCGTACAAAGACCCGTACCGTGTACGCACTTTGTGTACCAATGCCGCGACGGATGTACAAAGTACACGCAGTGCATATACACACCGACACGCTGAGAGCACAGGGCAGCTATACGTGTGGTAGAAATACACCTTAAACCTTAGCAGGAAATGGGACATTACACCAAATTGTATTTCAAAACTATGTCGGAGTCCAACCCACCAACGGTTATTTTACTAGCAGGGGGTTACAACAATAATACAATAAAATAAGAGAAAAAGGCTACAGTCAATGGTACATACGTTTGTTCGCCTGCGCTTCCCGGTCCGGTCCTCAGTCATCAAGGTAGATGACCTTCAGAGATTGTGTGTGACAGGGCCTGCAGCTGGCTTTTTATACATTTGTCCAAAACCTAACACAATGGGAACTGTAATCTCTTTGTCCATCGGTCACAGGGATGGTCGTTTACAGTACAGGAGAGGTCATAGGTCAGTTTGAATAGGTGGGCGATGTCTGGTCCAGGTGCACTTGCAGATTTTCTCCACTGGGTTCCCGCCGGATATCAGGAGTACAGTAAATACAGTTAATATCAGTATTCTGCTCCTGATCATAACTATTCGCAGGAGCGTGCGATCTTCTGCAAACTAACACTGGAATGTTGCTCTTAAAATACCCTACAGCTGGATACCAAACACCACCTCCTAACCTAATTCTGTCCTCTCATATCCTGTAAAGGTGAATCCCTTTGTTATTACTGTATACCCTTTAAGCAAGTGTAACTCGCTGGTGTGGTGCATGTAGACTATGTGTACATTGTGCACTATGTGGATTAACTTTGTAATGTGTTTTTATGGCTTTTCCATGCGATTACAAATACTACCGTAATTACTCATACCACGCGCTAATATGCAGGACCGCGGGAGCGGTCATACGTAACTTGCGAATATGTGCACGCGCGGCAGAACAAGTACGCGCACGGAGGCCATCTGTGTGTAGTTTGTACGTGATGTGTGTACTGAAATATTTTCGACTTCGACGAACAGTGAGTCGGAGTTTCTGTGACGAGCTGTTCTCTTTACATACACCTTCAAAGCCCTCACAACCTCCAAAGACTTTGAAGTATCAGAGGTGTCCGTCACAACCGGAACCACAATAGGTTGGTTGATGTGAAAAGCGGACACCACCTTAGGAAGAAATTGCTGACGAGTTCTGAGTTCAGCTCTGTCCTCATGGAATATTAAGTAGGGACTCTTGTGAGACAATGCCCCTAGTTCCGACACACTTCTTGCTGAGGCCAAGGCCAATAGTGTGACGGTCTTCCACGGAAGGTACTTTACGTCAACCTCCTGTAACGGTTCAAACCAGTCTGATTGGAGGAACTGCAGCACCAAATTGAGATCCCAAGGTGCCGTGGGAGGCACAAAGGGAGGCTGAATGTGCAGAACACGTTTCAAAAACATCTGGACCTCAGGGAGAGAAGCTAATTGTTTCTGAAAGAAATAGACAAAGCCGAAATCTGGACTTTAATGGAACCTAGGCATAGGCCCACATCCACTCCCGACTTCATAAAAAGCAGGAGACGTCCCAGATGAAATTCCACCATGGAATATTGTCTGCTCTCACACCAAGAGACATACTTCTTCCATATATGGTGGTATTGTTTAGACGTTACCCCTTTCCTGGCTTGGATCATAGACGGGATAACCTTGTCAGGAATCCCTCTCCTGGCTAGGATCAGCAGTTCAACCTCCATGCTGTTAAATGTAGCTGTGGTAAGTCTTGATAGACGAATGGGCCCTGTTGCAGAAGAGCCTCGCAAAGAGGCAGAGGCCACGGATCTTCGAGTAGCATCTCCAGAAGGTCCGAGTACCAGGCCCTTCTTGGCCAGTCAGGAGCAATAAGTATTGCTTGAACCTTTTCCCTTCTTATATTTTTTAGAATTCTTGGGATCAGTGGAAGTGGAGGAAACACGTACACCATTTGGTAGACCCATGGAGTCGTCAGAGCATCTACCGCCACTGCCTGTGGGTGTCTCGACCTGGAACAATACCACTTGAGCTTCTTGTTGAGATGAGAGGCCATCATGTCGATTTGTGGATATTCCCACCGACAGTGCTTAAAGTGGTCCTAGAGAGGTGGTGGCCCATGAAATAAAGGTATTGCACGTGCCGTAGGCACACGCCCCCCAAAACAGTATTGTGGTCTCAAAAAGAAAGGGGCGTGGTCACTCAATAGTAATAATGCCCAGTTGTAGCACCCCTAATACACATAATGCTGACAGTAGTAGCACCCCGTATTACACAATGCCCACATCAGTAGCACCCCTTTTACAATGCCCACAGTAGTAGTGCTCCTTATGAAATGTCCACTGTACTGATAGTGCCCACAGTAGTAGTGCCCCTTATATAGAGCCCATAGTAGTAGTGCCCCTTATGCAATACCTCCAGTAGTAGTGCCCCTTATGTCACTAGGAGTGATACCCCTTATGAAGTTCCCCCTTTACAATGCCCTCATTAGTAGTGCCCCCATTAGTAATGCCCTTAATGGTAATGCCCCTGTGTAGTATTGCCCACAGTAGTAATGACACCTGTAGTAATGCCCCCAGTTGTTTAGCCCCTGTATTTTAGCCCCATGTAGTTTGCCCCCAGTAGTATTGCCTCTGTAGGTATGCCCCCAGTAGTAATGCGCCCCTGTAGTTATGCCCCCAGTAGTAATGTGCCCCTGTAGTTATGCCCCCAGTAGTAATGCGCCCCTATAGTTATGCCTCCAGAAGTAAAGCACCGCTGTAGTTATGCCCCCAGTAGTAATGCACCCCTGTAGTTTAGCTCCATGTAGTTTGCCCCCAGTAGTGTGCCCCAAGTAATAATGCCCCCAGTAGCTTGCCCGCTTGTAGTTAGCCCCCAGTAGTTTAGCCCCTGTAGTTTAGCCCCATGTAGTTTGCCCCCAGTAGTTTGCCCCAAGTAGTAATGTCCCCAGTAATTTAGCCCCCTTGTAGTTTGCCCCTTGTAGTTTAGCCCCCAGTAGTAATGCCCCCTTGTAGTTTAGCCCCCCTGTAGTTTAGCTCCCCTGTAGTTATGCCCCCGGTAGTAGTCACACATGTTTAAAAAAAACCAAAACAAAACACTGTACTTATCAACCCCGCTCCCGCATCCGACCACTGTGATACTCCTGGCATCCAGCTCCCCAGCACTATGAGAGAGATGTCATTACGTCTCTCTCATAGTGCGCACTGACAGAGCCGGAAGCCGGAGCTCAGTAGTGAGCTCCTGCCGCCGGCTTCCGCTGTGAAGAGAGAGCCGGGCTCCTGCTGGTAACACAATCTCAGCAGGCATCCGGCATCTCCCTGTAACGCCGGCACACATTGGGTGAGGTGAGCCAGAGGAGGCGGAACTGCGTTCCGTCTCAGAGTGGAACTGACGGAACGCAGTTCGGCCCCGTTCCAGCTCACTTTAGCCCCTGCTCACCGACGTGTCAAACTCCGGAACACTTCCGGGTGAAGGATCCATTTCCCCGGGTGCAGGTCGTGTCTGCTGAGGAAGTCTGCTTCCCAGTTGTCTAATCCAGGAATGAAGACTGCCGACAATGCCACAGCGTGTTTTTCCGCCCAGAGGAGAATTTTTGACACCTCTGACATTGCTGCTTTGCTTTTCGTTCCGCCCTGTCGGTTTATGTACTGTACGTTACCTCCGTTACATTGTCCGACTGCACTCAAATGGCCTGATTCTGAAGTAGAAATGAGGCCTGCAGAAGGAAATTGTAGATAGCCCTGAGTTCCAGGATGTTTATTGGAAGGACGACTTCCTGACTTGATTATCTTCATTGAAACTGCACCCCCTGGGTGATTGCTCCCCAACCTCTGAGGCTTGCGTCCGTGGTTAGCAGAATCCAATTTTGAATCCCGAACCTCTGACCCTCGACGAGGTGAGAAGTCTGTAGCCACCACAGAAGGAAGATCCTGGCTCTTGGCGACAGACGGATCCTCAGGTGCATGTGAAGATGTGATCTGGACTATTTGTCCAATAGATCTAGCTGGAAGGGCCTCGCATGAAGCCTTCTGTACTGAAGCGCCTCGTAAGAGTCCAGCATTTTCCCCAGAAGACAAATGCACAGATGCACCGAGATACGGGTTTGCTTCAGGACAGCCCAAACCATCGACTGGATTTCCATAGCCTTCTCCACGGGAAGGAACACTCTCTGAGATTCCGTGTCCATTATCATTCCCAGAAAGGAACACCTCTGCGTCGGTTCCAGGGGAGATTTTGGTAAGTTCAGAATCCACCCGTGATCCAGGAGTAGTCTAGTTGAGAGGCGAATACTGTCCTTCAACCGCTCCCTGGACGGTGCCTTTATCAGAAAATCATCCAGGTATGGAATTATGTTCACTCCCTGTTTGCGGAGTAGCAACATAATCTCTGCCATCACTTTGGTGAACACCCTCGGTGCCGTGGAGAGACCAAATGGCAGGGCCTGGAACTGGTAGTGGCAGTCCTGCAGTGCAAACCGTAGATAAGCCTGATGAGGCGGCCAAATCGGAATGTGAAGGTATGCATCCTTGATATCCAGAGACACTAGGAATTCCCCCTTCTCCAGATCTGAGATCACCGCTCTCAGAGACTCCATCCTGAATTTCAACACTCATAAGTACGGGTTCAATGACTTGAGATTCAAAATCGGCCTTACCGAACTGTCTGGTTTCGGTAATACAGTACAAACAGGTTGGAATAATATCCCTTGTTTTCCAGATGAGGGGGAACTGGCACAATGACCTTAGTCTGTACCAGTTTTTGAATGGCGTCCTGTAAGGTTATACTTGCTTCCTGTGAAACTGGTAAGCCTGATTTAAAGAATCTGTGAGGTGGGAGCTCCTGAAATTCCAGTCTGTAGCCCTGGGAAATAAGTTCCATGACCCAGGGATCCTGGCATTATGTTGTCCAGATGTGACTGAAAATTTTTAGTCGGGCTCCCACCTGCCGGTCTTCCAGGCATCGCAGTCCACCATCATGATGAAGGCTTTGCGGAAGCAGAACTTTAGCTCTGTTCCTGTGAACCTGCAGCTGCTGATTTTCGTGGTTTACCTCTAGTGGCTGTAGAATAAACCTCTGGTTTTGCCCTTAAACTTGGCAGTCCGAAAAGACTGTAGATTAGGTCCTGAGTAAGCCTTCGTGGCTTGGGGTGTTGCAGAAGGAAGATATGTGGACTTACCCACAGTAGCTTTGGAGATCCATTTGTTTAGTTCATCTCCAAATAAGGCCTCTCCTGTGAAGGGTAGGCCTTCCACGCCTTTCCTGGAGTCCGCGTTGGCCAGCGGGCGGATTGGGATGGAAAACAAGCCTTGGAAATTGATGAAGGCAGCCCTAATGGGGGCGGGGTTTGTTGAGGGTGTGGGGTCTGTCAAAGGGGGCAGTATCCCTCCTTATAGAGCTTGACTCTGACTTGGACGCAATTGCAGCCTTCCTTACATGTTTTGCTGCAGTTACGTCTGGGACTTTATACTAATGCCGCTACAATGCCGTTGCCTGGTGTACAGCCGTGTGTCCTAAAGTGTAAGGACTAAGACTCCCAGTGTCTACAGCAATTATGCTTTGTGCATCTTTAGATGCTACCATCGGTTGCACCATTGACACTTTCACCAGCCCTATGCTAAGTGCAGATCATCCGAATATGGCCTCCAATGTGAGTGATTCGGCATTTCGGTACACAACCACTATGAGCAACACATGCTTACTATGTTACCTCTGCATCTGGTTAGCCACCCCCTGTAACCACCTAGGGAAGCCCAACACATCTCTAATACACTTCTCGGTGCGTGTGTCTGAATCCGTACTGTAAATATGTATGAACAGCATCAGGACGCATGCACGATGCAACACAGAACACACAAACTAAAACACATTGGCCCAAACAGAAAAAAACACACAGTGGCCCCCCACAGAGAACAATAGAAAAAATTGCCCCCCACAGTGTCCCGACAGGAATCCCGACATGATGACAGCATCCCAACATCAATTGAAATGCTGGTGCCGGGATACCGAATGCCGGAAATCCAGCTGAAGCCGACGCCGGACTTCACTACTGGTAAGCCACAGATGGGGGGATTTAGGATTAGGCTGCTGGCGTGGGAGGGTTAGGCTGCGAGTAGTGGGGATTAGGCTGTGGGGGAGAGAGGGTTAGGTTTAGGCTGCAGGGAGAGGGGTTAGGGTTAGGCACCACTGGGGAGGGTTAGGGTCAGGCTGTGGGAAAAGTGGGTTAGTATGAGGGGTTAGCTTAGGTTTTGGGGGACTGTCTGGATTTTCACCACTGGAATGCCGCTGTCGGCATATTGACAGCTGACATCCCGGGCTTTGGGATATCCTATGTATTCCGTTTTCACCATAGAGTTAGCAACACAATTGAAAGGACCAGGGGCAGGAACAACAGTTATAGAAATTGCAGCAATCATCACCATCACTGGGTACATGAAGAGATGCATAGTTACCTAAGACAAACACACAGTACCTTATTAATAACATTTGGAGCTGCAATCACATCCAGCTCACCACCATAAGTCACCCAACAGGGCAGCCTTCACGGAGCTGAGGCTGAGCTCCTGCTTCTCTGTCACCGCACAGATCATAATAGTGGGCGGGCTGAGGCAGGCCCCAGCCGCACTTCCTTCCCTGCGGTCCATCCCTCCTTTCATACAGCCAGTGCAGCCAAACACTGTGACTGAGCCTCCACTGGCTGCTTTGCTGTGGGGCGGGCGCAGCAGTGTGAACCAGGACACAATAGAAGCGGTGTGACTGGGGACACCCGGCCTGTGAGTGGAGAGGGAGGGGGTGGAGCACTGCTGTGCTGCGCAGCACATCGGCTTTCCATTGAGCTTCTGCACATGTGCAGACGCTGTCACCTAGCGCTGACTGATCGGAGCTGAGCTGAGCTCAGATCACTGCAGCCGGCCCAGTGAGTGAAGGAGACTGGCCATTGAGGGGACAACTGGACCGGCCTAGGGGGGTTTGGTCCGGTGTCCCGGTGGACCGATCCACCCCTGGTGTCGGCAGTCCAATGGCGTAACCATAAGCCTCTGCGTGCTGACACTGCCATAGCAGTGGTGCGTGCATTAAACAAGCTTATTTCTTTTATGGCTTCCACCATAAAATTTGCAGAGTCCTGTATATGCTGCAGGAGTAAAATTATCTCCCCCTTCGGAAAGGTACCTAACCCCTCAATTAGGTTACCCGACCATTTTACGATGGCCTTAGTAATCCACCCACATGCTATAGTGGGTCTCTGTGCCACCCCAGCAGCTGTATACAGAGATTTTGAGTGTATTCTCAATTCTATGATCAGCCGTGTCTTTTAGGGAGGCTGCACCAGGGACAGGAAATACAATTTTCCGTAACAGCCTGGATACTGATGCATCTACTCTCATTGGATTTTCCCATTTTTTTTTTTTCCTCAGAAGGAAAGGGTAAAGATGATATCAGCCTATTAGGGATTTGAGATTTCCTATCAGGATTAACCCACGGTTCTTCAAATAGGATATTTAGTTCATTTGACACAGGAAAAGTGGCTGAGGATTTCTTTTTTATATTAAAATAAGATTCCTCAGTCTCCTGTGTTACCTTAACAGGGATATGCAGAACCTCTCTAATAGCTTCTATGAGAGCCTCTATTCCCTGTGATAGAGTAGCTTCCCCCACCTCTGCGTCCACCTCCCCCTCCTCCATGTCTGACCCCTCATCATCAGAGTCAGATTGCAGGATATGCGTCAAAGGACGTTTTTGTGAGCAAATGGTAGGGGACTGAGACGTTGGTTTGGATACTGAGTCTCTGTTCATAAACTCAGTCATCGATTGTCATTAGTATTGCGTCTCTTTCTCATTGCGGGACAATTTAGTAGAAATATTGGAGATCATTCCCCTAATGGAATCCAGCCAAGCTAGTTCTGCCCTGCTAGCCTGGGAAGGAGCACTGCACTGAGTACACTGTAGTGAACCCCCTGGAGAAGAGGAACACTGTGCCTTACATGAAACACACACACACAGGAACAGGTTAAATGCACAATTAACCCACACAGAGCCCTTCAAGAGAGACACATAGATAGCCTGGAGCCAGCAAATGACACCCTTACTGCTAATGCCAAGCTTAGCCGGGTCACAGACTAAGTACCCAGATTGGGGACTTAGTACACTAGTAAGGGCTACCCCCCTGCTATGACCACCTGGTTCCGCTGAGATATTCTGGAGTCTCTCTGGTGGAGCTGCGCGTCCCTGTCAGTCAGCGTCTGTGTCCACTGCAGAGGGAAAATGGCGCTGGTGAGCTGCTGGATCCGTTCATAGTGAAGCCCCATCGCTTCAATGGCGTAGCGGTTTTCCTGCTTTTTTATACTGGCTGAGGTGATTTTTAGTGCTTAAAATGGAGTCAGCCAACTTTTAAGTCAATAATGCCAGTCTGGCTACTGTGTACACCCGTAGTGTACTTAGACTTAGTTCGCTTCCTCAGAAGCGGTGCATCTGCACTGTGTACTGAGTCTGGAGACTCCGCCATCCCCATAGAAGCCCTGCGTCTCCGTACCCTCATGCCGCTATAATGACCGGCGACTTGCTAACTGGGACGCCGGCTTAGTACCCACCACTCTTTTATCTTCTGGCTCTGTTAGGGGTGGCGGCGTGCTGCGGGAATGTACGCTTGCCGTGGTGGGGCGTGCGAATAGTTTCTTCAGGAGCTAGTGTCCTGTCAGCTGGGAATGGGACCATTAACCCTTCAAGAAGTTGGGCCGTTTTCCCCCCTAAGTCCCACGAAGCAGGCAGGTTGGTGCCATCCAGCCTGCCTGAAAATAACAAACAAATAAAATAAATGCAGAAAACTCTTCTGGAGCTTCTAGCGACGTGACTGGCTCCTCCGGGCACATTTTCTAAACTTAGTCTGGTAGGAGGGGCATAGAGGGCGGAGGCAGCGCACACTATCAAATTCTTAAAGTGCCCAAGGCTCCTAGTGGATCCGTCTATACCCCATGGTACTAAATGGATTCCCAGTATCCTTTAGGACAGGTATGTCAAAACTGCGGCCCTCCATCTGTTGAGAAACTACACATCCCAGCATGCCCTGACACAGCTTTAGCATTCTCTGACAGCAAAACTGTGTCAGGGCATGCTGGGATATGTAGTTTCACAACAGCTGGAGGGCCGCAGTTTGGACATGCCTGCTCTAGGACGTAAGAGAAATATACTTAAAACAGATAACAATATCAAATAACCAATTAGGTTAGCCTGGTATCCTGCCATGATCACCTCAGATTTTTGGGACTAGCTCCATATTAGTAGTTCATAACCAAACAGAACACTTATCAAAGCTTCTCAAGAGGTACAAGTTGCCCCAAGCAACCAATCAGCTACTACCTAGCATTTATCAAATACATTCTATAAATTGTTTGGTAGAATCTGATTGGGTGCTATGAGCAATTTATCCACTGTAATTTCATGATGCAGAGACCTAAGGAAGATAGGTAATCCACTCTGGCTATAAAGTTTTACACTGATCAGGGCTAGATTGGCCCACAGGGTTAAAGGTAAAATGGCCCCGGTGGGTCGCACTGCCTGGGGCCCCACTTCCTCCTCTATGGATTCACAGGCAGAGGCGATTGCATTTTCTGCGTCCCCCTGCGCATGTGACCTTCCTTGTCTGCATATTCCCTGTAATGACCTCCCTTGTCCGTATATTCCCTGTAATGACCTCCCTTGTCCGTATATTCCCTGTAGTGACCTCCCTTGTCTGTATATTCCCAATAGGGATTCAGTAGGGAAAGCCGGCGGGAGGGATCTTGATTGGGGGCCAGATATAACATGTGCAGAGAGAGTTAGATTTGGGTGGGGTGTGTCCAAACTGAAATCTAAATTGCAGTGTAAAAATAAAGCAGCCAGTATTTACCCTGCACAGAAACAAAATAACCCACCCAAATCTAACTCTCTCTGCAAATGTTATATCTGCCACACCTGCAGTGCACATGGGGGGTAATTCCAAGTTGAACACAGCAGGAATGTTGTTAGCTGTTGGGCAAAACCATGGGGGTCATTCCGAGTTGTTCGCTCGTTATTTTTTTCTCGCAACGGAGCGATTAGTCGCTAATGCGCAATGTCCGCAGTGCGACTGCGCCAAGTAAATTTGCTATGCAGTTAGGAATTTTACTCACGGCTTTACGAGGTTTTTTCTTCGTTCTGGTGATCGTAATGTGATTGACAGGAAGTGGGTGTTTCTGGGTGGAAACTGGCCGTTTTATGGGAGTGTGTGAAAAAATGCTACCGTTTCTGGGAAAAGCGCGGGAGTGGCTAGATAAACGGAGGAGTTTCTAGGCGAACGCTGGGTGTGTTTGTGACGTCAAACCAGGAACGACAAGCACTGAACTGATCGCACTGGAAGAGTAAGTCTCGAGCTACTCAGAAACTGCACAGAGAAGTCTTTTCGCAATATTGCGAATCTTTCGTTCGCAATTTTGATAAGCTAAGATTCACTCCCAGTACGCGGCGGCTTAGCGTGTGCAAAGCTGCTAAAAGCAGCTTGCGAGCGAACAACTCGGAATGAGGGCCCATGTGCACTGCAGGGGAGGCAGATTTAACATGTGCAGAGAGAATTAGATTTGGGTGTGGTGTGTTCAATCTGCAATCTAATTTGCAGTGTAAAAATAAAGCAGCCAGTATTTACCCTGCACAGAAATAAGATAACCCACCCAAATCTAACTCTTTCTGCACATGTTATATCTGCCTCCTCTGCAGTGCACATGGTTTTGCCCAACTGCTAACAAAATTCCTGCTGTGATCAACTTGGAATTACCCCCATGGTTTTGCCCAACTGCTAACAAATTTGCTGCTGTGATCAACTCTGAATTACCCCTATTACCCCATAATGACAACGTGAAAAAAGTTTTTTTGAGATTTTCACAAATGTATTACAATTAATAAACTAAGAAAACACATGTACATAAGTATACACAACCTTTGCCATGAAGCTCAAAATTGAGCTCTGTAGCACCTGCTTCCACTGATCATTCTTGAAATGTTACTACAGCTTAATTGGAGTCCACCTGTGGTAAATTCAGTTGGACATGATTTGGAAAGGCACACACCTGTCTATATAAGCTCCCACACTTGACAGTGCATGTCTGAGCACAAACCAAGCATGAAGTCAAAAGAATTGTCTGTAGACCTCCGAGACAGGATTGTTTCAAGGCACAAATCTGGGGAGGAGTACAGAAAAATATCTGCTGCTTTGAAGGTCCCAATGAGCACAATGGCCTCCATCATCCGTAAATGGAAGAAGTTCGGAACCACCAGGACTATTCCTAAAGCTGGCCGGCCGTCTAAACTGAGTGATCGGGGGAGTAGGGCCCTAGTCAGGGAGGTGACCAAGAACCCGATGGTCACTCTGTCAGAGATACAGCATCCCTCTGTGGAGAGAGGAGAATCTTCCAGAAGGACAACCATCTCTACAGCAATCCACCAATCAGGCCTGTATGGTAGAGTGGCCAGATGGAAGCCACTCCTTAGTAAAAAGCACAAGTCAGCTTGCCTGGAGTTTGCCAAAATGCATCTGAAGGAATCTCAGACCATGAAAAATAAAACCTCTAGTCTGATGAGACAAAGATTGAACTCTTTGGCATGAAAGCCAGGCGTCATGTTTGGAGGAAACCAGGCACCGCTCATCACCAGGCCAATACCATCCCTACAGTGAAGCATGGTGGTGGCAGCATCATGCTGTGGGGATGTTTTTCAGTGGCAGGAACTGGGAGACTAGTCAGGGTAGAGGGAAAGATGAATGCAGCAAGTACAAAGACATCCTAGATGAAAACCTTCTCCAGAGCGCTCTTGACCTCAGACTGGGGCGACGGTGCAACTTTCAGCAGGACAACGACCCTAAGCACACAGCCAAGATATAACAGGAGTGGCTTCAGGACAACTCTGTGAATGTCCTTGAGTGGCCCAGCCAGGGGCCAGACTTGAATCCGATTGAACATCTCTGGAAAGGAATGGGTGAAACTGCCCATAGATAGGTGTGCCAAGCATGTGGCATCATATTCGAAAAGACTTGAGGCTGTAATTGCTACCAAAAGTGCATCAACAAAGTATTTAGCAGAGGATGTGAATACTTATGTACATGTGATTTCTTCGTTTTTTATTTTTAATAAATTGCAAAAATCTATTGTGTGAAGAATTTTGAGGGAAAAAATGAATTTATTCCATTTTGGAATAAGGCTGTAACATAAGACAAATGTGGAAAAAGTGAAGCGCTGTAAATACTTTCCAGATGCACTGTATATTCCCTGTAGAGACCCCCCCCCCTCTCTGTATATTCCCTGTAGCTACCTACCTTATATGTATATTCTCTGTAGTGACCTCCCTTGTCTGTATATTCCCTGTTGTGACCCCTCTGTCTATATATTTCCTGTAGTAAACCCCCCCTTGTCTGTATATTCCCTGTAGTGACACCTCTGTTTGTACATCCCCTGTAGTGACCCATCTGTCTGTATATTCCCTGTAGTGACCCCTCTGTCTGTATATTCCCTGTAGTGACCCCTCTGTCTGTATACTCCCTGTAGTGACCCCTCTGTCTGTATATTCCCTGTAGTGACCCCTCTGTCTGTATACTCCCTGTAGTGATCCCTCTGTCTGTATATTCCCTGTAGTGATCCCTCTGTCTGTATATTCCCTGTAGTGACCCCTCTGTCTGTATATTCCCTGTAGTGACCCCTCTGTCTGTATATTTCCTGTAGTAACCCCTCTGTCTGTATATTCCCTGTAGTGACCTCTCTGTCTGTATACTCCCTGTAGTGACCCCTCTGTCTGTATATTTCCTGTAGTGACCCCTGTCTGTATATTTCCTGTAGTGACCCCCTTGTTTGTATATTCCATGTAGTGACCCCCCTTGTCTGTATATTCCCTGTAGTGATCTCCCTTGTCTGCAAATTCCCAATAGTGACCCCTCTGTCTGCATATTCCCTGCAGCAACCTCCCTTATCTGCATGTTCCTTGTAGTGACCTCCTTATCTGTATGTTGCCTATAGTTTCCCCCCTTGCTTGATTTTCTCCTATAGTGAACCCACCTTGTCTTTATCCCCCCCCAAAAAAAAAAAAAAATCCTATATGTTCCTTACAGGGCTCCTGTTCCCCTATACAGGTCTTACTGTTAGTGCTCCACTCCCAGCTTCCACCAGTAGTTCTTTTACCATAGAAGAAGGCCCTCCTTCCTTCCCTCCTCAGGGGGAGTTGTACTAAGCAGTGATAAAAGTGGAGAAGTGAGCCAGTGGAGAAGTTGCCCATGGCAACCAATCAGCTGCCCTGTATACTTTTTAGTATGCAAATGATAAATGTTACGTCAATGCTGATTGATTGCCATAGGCAACTTCTCCACTGACTCACTTCTCCACTTTTATCCATACTTACCGACATTTTAAATCTCCTCTCCGGGAGATGGTCGGAGAGGAGAAGCAGGTGGGCGGCGATGAGGATGGGGCTGAGATAATTATATAATTAAACCCCATCCACTCGCCAGGAAAAGTTCACAATTGGTTAATATTTGCATAGGGGGTGGAGCTAAAGTGACACAATTAGCATATAATCACATTATTAGGCTCCGCCCCCCTCCGCCAGTCTGCAATTTTGCTGTGTTTTTCTCCACATTCTTACCAAAAATAGAAAGATATGCAAGTGTGCAACCAACAGCAGCTGGTATGAGGAAGGTCGGATCCTCAAATATAGACTAAAGTATAAAGAAATGTATACCAGCGCTGGCTATCAAATTAATACAAAGATGGTTTGCTTCATGTATAAAATTATAAACAATTTATTAACATATCATAGATAAAACAATTAAAAGAAGGAATATATCCCTAGTACCATTAGATGGCAATGTACACTGTATTTTATAAATAATTACCGGATCCACAAATTGATGGGCATCAGCATTAGGACAAGTCCATTTAAAGCTGCAAGTGTGGGCCAAACCGGTTGAATGTAATTTGTCCAGTGGTGGGAGAAAAAGTCCAATTTTTGCCGGGGGATGACAGGAGTCCTGTAGGTCTCTTTAGAAAGTGGAGTCCAGATAAATGTAGGATGAGCTCAACGCGTTTCACTGGCACAAGTACAATCCAACTTCCTCAGGAGCATAAATCCGATAAGCACTATTTATACCCTTCTTAATGATTCAATGAACATCACCCCGTCAGAGTGGACAGCAGGAGCCAGCAAACTGTGATTTTCTGCAGGCAGATTTGTGTCAATTTGTGGATCCGGTAATTATTTATAAAATACAGTGTATGCAGTTTGGGAGACTGTCCTAGCCCTAAGGATTTGACTTTGTACAATTTTCCACTTTCTTATGTGACCAATCAGTCTATCCAGATAAGACGAATGAATTTACATTGCCATCTAATGGTACTAGGGATATATTCCTTCTTTTAATTGTTTTATCTATGATATGTTAATAAATTGTTTATAATTTTATACATGAAGCAAACCATCTTTGTATTAATTTGATAGCCAGCGCTGGTATACATTTCTTTATACTTTTTTCTCCACATTCTGCCCACTTCACTAGGAAGTGGGTAGAATGCGGGAGGTGTGCCCACTCTTTCGGGGCTGCGGGGGACTACTCGAAAAACCGTGTGTTCCCGCAAAATCCGGGAGAGTAGGTAAGTATGCTTTTATCACTGCTTAGTACATCTTTCCCTGAGGTCTTGGCTCCTCTCTGACAGGCAGCGTGAGTCATCGCTGCAGCTGGGGAGCGTTCTCCTTGTGTGCCTTCAGCAGTCAGCCACACGCCTAGAGCCCAAGCAGTCACTGCCGCTCACACTTCCTCTGAGTATACTGCAGGACAGCCACAACCCTGCAGTTACTGCCCCTTAAGTAATATGACTCCAGGCCTCAATAGGTCTCCCGTTCAGGCCCTGCCCCCGACATTTCCCAGTCTGGCTAGGTTAGCGGGGCAGCTGGAGCCTCCTGCTAATTGGGGGGGGGGGGGGTAAACAAGCCTGCATATGTTACCTTATACAGCACAGTAGTACTATGGTGTATTCTCTACACTACATTGCTGTTAGTGATGTGGTACATTAACATGCATGTACTAGCAGTGTTTACTATATATATATATATTTACAGTATCAAGGGGCCCGGCCCATGCACTCAGGGCCATATTTTCGTATGGGCTCAATGGGCTCTTGCCCAAGGGCCCCAGGAGTATAAGGGCCCTAGGCTGATAGCTGAGGGTCCCCTCTTTCCAGGGGTACCAGATTTTTGAAAATCGGCCCTGGGGAACCGGAGACATCCAACGTGAAAGCAGTGGTCCTCATCCGAGCCTGTTAATTGCTCTTCCCAGCCAGATATCTCAGGTTCTGTCTGACATAGAGTTTTTCTGAGGGTATAATCCAAAAGCTGGGACTCTCCCCTTTTGCTGGACACTGGCAGCTTGTCTCTACTGTGCCCAGAACCAGAGATATCAGCCTTCCAGCAGCTGGTCCCTGCTCCAGCTCCACACGCCTGGTATACAGTTTTATATATTCATTGGAGGATTGCTCTGGCTCCTGACCTCTGATCCCCAAATCCTTCTGAAAGGTGGGACTCTCTAGTTTTTTTTATCCCTTTCAAAGCTAAGAAATATATTTTCAGGAACTTGAGATATCTGCAGTCAAGCAAGCTGCCCTCCCACCAGAAAATGAATATTAAGCCCACTCCACTATCCACCCCTCCCCTGCGTATTAAACACCCCCTACCACCCCGGAAGTCATGTACCAGGGTGCCTTCATTCAGCCCAATGCCCCCTTCTACAGTTTAGTGTTCTCCCTCCTGCCCCATCTGTGCAGTAAAGGAGCAATTAGCAGAAATTACTGCTCCAGGTCCTACATGCTGAGCGGAAGATAGAACACCCCCTACCGCCCGCAGGACATCAAAGCTGCCACTGATAGCACACCCCACCCCTACCACTGGAGGATGGGTAGGGGGCCCAATGCATTGCTGTGCCCAGGGGCCTACACTGCCGTTAAGACGGCCCTGCATGCACTCTCTAATGGCTAGTCAAACCTCTGTGGCAACTGCCCACACCCAATCTGGAGACTGACCACAACCTTAAACCTGGGCCCCTAAAACTACATTTCCCTGGTGGGCCCTTAATGCACCAGTCCAACACTAACGCTGATACATGGTTTAATAAAAAACTAACATGAACCATCCTCAAGGAACATTGGCAAGTATGCATTAGATACATCAGAGATTGTGAATATTTGCTTCCTTCAGTTATTTAATATACTAGCTACATCACCACTTCTTTCTTGTTTCTTTGTTTTTGGCATTGTAAACATAAACAATCCTTATAAAACCACTAACTAGGGGATATATTTACTAAGGTGCAGGTTTATATAGACGTGGAGATGCTGCCCATAGCAACCAATCAGATTCTACTTATCATTTTAGAAGATAATAGCTAGAATCTTATTGGTTGCTAAGGGCAACATCTGCACTTTAATAACCCTGCATCTTGGTAAATATACCCCCTAGGACTAGGAGAGAGAACAGCCCTGTATAACTATAATGTACTGACGATTGAGGTTGGCAGTAGTTAATTTCTCTTCTGGCTCATGATGTTGTGTCTCTAGCTGTCAGAGTGATATTGCCCAGGTGGCTTGTAGAAATAAATTAGCCATTGCAAATGTAGCACAGAAGCCAGATAAAAAATAGATCCTGTTAATAATCCAAACTTATTCACAGTTTGTTAAAGGGATGCAAGATATAAAAGACAACAGGAGAAGTTGTCAAAATGATAATATAATTTAGAAAACTTTCTCTCCCCCTGAAACAATTTGGAGTCTCAGTGTTACTTTATTATGGCTAGTCTCTAGTGTGCAGAGGTGCACTTATATTCAGTCTTTACATACAGTTGCAATTGCTTAGACATAACTAAACTCTAGAGGCCCTATTGGACAATTCTGGTGATGTCATCAGGGTGTCTAGTGTGTGTTATCTATCTCACATTCTTCTTTCCCCATAACAGCTGGCTGCTTCTTCCACAAGAGTTACCTTACCCTCTGTGCAGGATCGTTTTTGAGCCAAAGAATGCTGGCATGCACATAAAGCACTGGGAGGCAAATCACTTGTGGTATTGGCAGTTACACAGCAGGGAGCTCATTAAGTTCCCTACAGTACAGACCACAGACACTGTGGAGCGAGCAGGATGCTGGATCTGTACCAGTAGCAGCTACACAGGGCCCTTATATGGAACTTAAGTGTTGGGCCCCATAGCAACTGTCTGCTGTATATGGCTCCTGGGAGATATTTTAGACATGGTAGAAGGTGAGGCATGCCAACCTCAATGCGTGTAGCTGCAAGGCCCTGGAAGATCTGAGTCCTTTGTAATGACTCCCCCTCTCTTTGGGCACCCCTGGTCCCTTGAAATAAGTTTATCATGCATATTGGACATAAAGGGCTTCCATTACGTTTTTAACCATATTGCTGCCTGCAAGTACAGATGTATCCACACGCATCCATTCTGCAGCTTGGCGTATTCGTGGCAAATCAGGCGTGGCAAGTGTGCCTGCGACTAGGATGCACGCATGTGTCTAAGTATGCACACCCACAGGAATACAAGGGCAACATAGTCGCATCCGCAGCTCGATGTGGCATGTGGACCCATGCAACCGTGTTGCAAGATGGGTGACAAAAGATGAATGAGCGTGGATACATCTGTACATGTACAAATTCTTTTATAAACATTATGGACATAGGGGTGCATTTAATAAGCAGTGATAAGAGTGGAGAAGTGAGCCAGTGGAGAAGTTCCCCCATCAACCAATCAGCAGCTCTGTATCATTTTATAGTATGAAAATTATAGATGTTACTTCAGTGCTTATTGGTTGCCATGGGCAACTTCTCCACTGGCTCACTTCTCCGCTCTTATCACTGCTTAGTAAATGTGCCCCTTAATTGTATATGATGAGTTGTACATATATCAAGATGCATGAACTCAAAACACAGCAGTACTGTTTAAGACTATTAAATAATGAGACTGCTGCTCTAATTTACATTTAATTTTATTAAGTACATTTTAACTCCATTCACCTTTTGTGTACTTCCCTTCTGCATCCACAAGCAGTACCGCTGTATACTTACTTTCCATTGATCAAAGCTGTGCTTTAGCTCATTGGGCTAGATGCATCATCGCTTGGAAAGTGATAAAATGGAGAGTGAAAAAGTGCCAGCCAATCAGCTCCTAACTGCCATGTCACAGGCAGTGTTTGAAAAATGACAGTTAGTAGCTGATTGGCTGGTACTTTTTCACTCTCCATTTTATCACTTTCCAAGCGATGATGCATCTAGCCCATTATCTTTCAGCTGTCTAAACAGCTCTGTCGATTTCTTCTTTATATCAGTAACTGCTAAACGGGTTCCCTTGAGTACATATTTGACTTCAGTGAAAAGAAAGACGTCACACGGTGCTAGGTCTGGGCGAGTATGGAGGGTGTTCTAGCACTGCAAACTTTCTCGGCCAATAATTGATTTACAGAAAGATCTGTGTGGGCTGGTGTGTTGCCCTGATGGAGGATGAAGACATTTTACCACAACTCTGTCCTCTTTGTTTGGATTCCTTCCCACAACGTTTTTAGAACATTTTTGTAGTAATGTTGATTCACTGTTACAACTTCTGGTACCCAGTCTGCCAAAATAACACTCTTGAGATCAAAGAAAATAATTAACATGACTTTGAATTTGGATTTGCTTTGTCGTGCTTTCTTCATTCTTGGTGATGATGGTGTTTTACAGTGCATGGACTGACATTTGTCTCAGGATTGTATTGGAGGATCCATGTTTCATTACAGGTGATAACTTTATCTAAAAAATACCGAATCCGCTTGCATTTGTTCTAAAATGTCTGTACAAATTTACTTTCGATTTTCTTTCTGCTCGGCAGTGATACGCCTGGAAAATCTTAGTACATGTTAAGATCTTGCTGCAAAACTTGCCTAACAGTTTCTTTGTCGATGTTTACCATTTCTGCTATCATTTGTATGCTGAATCAAACAATTTTCTAATTTTTTTCCGCATTTTCAATTGTTTTTGATGTGCAAGGCCTTCTGAGATGTTCATCACCTTTCACATCCTCACGTCCATCGCTTAATCTTTTGTGCTACTCAAGTACATGTGCGCATGATATGCTATCTGCCCGGTAAGCTTCGGTTAACATACAAAACATTTGGTTGGCGTTTTGTTCAATTTAACTAAACATTTTAAGTTAACACATTACTCTACTTTTGAAATAAGCATTTTTATGGCACACAGGAAAAATAAGAATTTACTCACCGGTAATTCTATTTCTCGTAGTCCGTAGTGGATGCTGGGACTCCGTAAGGACCATGGGGAATAGCGGCTCCGCAGGAGACTGGGCACAACTATAAAGAAAGCTTTAGGTCTAACTGGTGTGCTCTGGCTCCTCCCACTATGACCCTCCTCCAGACTTCAGTTAGGATACTGTGCCCGGAACAGCTGACACCATAAGGAAGGATTTAGAATCCCGGGTAAGACTCATACCAGCCACACCAATCACACCGTATAACTCGTGATACAATACCCAGTTAACAGTATGACAACAACTGAGCCTCTCAACAGATGGCTCAACAATAACCCTTTAGTTAAACAATAACTATATACAAGTATTGCAGACAATCCGCACTTGGGATGGGCGCCCAGCATCCACTACGGACTACGAGAAATAGAATTACCGGTGAGTAAATTCTTATTTTCTCTGACGTCCTAAGTGGATGCTGGGACTCCGTAAGGACCATGGGGATTATACCAAAGCTCCCAAACGGGCGGGAGAGTGCGGATGACTCTGCAGCACCGAATGGGCAAACTCTAGGTCCTCCTCAGCCAGGGTGTCAAACTTGTAGAATTTAGCAAATGTGTTTGACCCCGACCAAGTAGCTGCTCGGCAAAGTTGTAAAGCCGAGACCCCTCGGGCAGCCGCCCAAGAAGAGCCCACCTTCCTCGTGGAATGGGCTTTCACTGATTTAGGATGCGGCAGTCCAGCCGCAGAATGTGCAAGCTGAATCGTACTACAGATCCAGCGAGCAATAGTCTGCTTTGAAGCAGGTGCACCCAACTTGTTGGGCGCATACAGGATAAATAGCGAGTCAGTCTTTCTGACTCCAGCTGTCCTGGAAACATAGATTTTCAGGGCCCTGACTACGTCCAACAACTTGGAAGCCTCCAAGTCTGTAGTAGCCGCAGGCACCACGATAGGTTGGTTCAGATGAAAAGCTGATACCACTTTAGGAAGAAACTGGGGACGAGTCCTCAATTCTGCCCTATCCATATGGAAAATCAGATAAGGGCCTTTACATGACAAAGCCGCCAATTCTGATACACGCCTGGCCGAAGCCAAGGCCAACAACATGACCACTTTCCACGTGAGATATTTCAATTCCACGGTTTTAAGTGGCTCAAACCAATGTGACTTTAGGAAATCCAACACCACGTTGAGATCCCAAGGTGCCACTGGAGGCACAAAAGGGGGCTGAATATGCAGCACTCCCTTAACAAAAGTCTGAACTTCAGGTAGTGAAGCCAGTTCTCTCTGGAAGAAAATCGATAGAGCCGAAATCTGGACCTTAATGGAACCCAATTTTAGGCCCATAGTCACCCCTGACTGTAGGAAGTGCAGGAAACGGCCCAGCTGAAATTCCTCCGTTGGTGCCTTCCTGGCCTCACACCACGCAACATATTTTCGCCATATGCGGTGATAATGGTTTGCGGTTACTTCTTTCCTAGCTTTAATCAGCGTAGGAATGACTTCCTCCGGAATGCCCTTTTCCTTCAGGATTCGGTGTTCAACCTCCATGCCGTCAAACGCAGCCGCGGTAAGTCTTGGAACAGACAGGGCCCCTGCTGTATCAGGTCCTGTCTGAGCGGCAAAGGCCATGGGTCCTCTGACATCATTTCTTGAAGTTCCGGGTACCAAGCTCTTCTTGGCCAATCCGGAACAATGAGTATAGTTCTTACTCCTCTTCTCCTTATTATCCTCAGTACCTTTGGTATGAGAGGAAGAGGAGGGAACACATAAACCGACCGGTACACCCACGGTGTCACTAGAGCGTCCACAGCTATCGCCTGTTCACTCCCGGAATGAACACTGCTGACAGTGCTAACACGTGATTTTCCGCCCATCGGAGAATCCTTGTGGCTTCTGCCATCGCCGTCCTGCTTCTCGTGCCGCCCTGCCGGTTTACATGGGCGACCGCCGTGATGTTGTCTGACTGGATCAGTACCGGCTGGTTTTGAAGCAGGGGTTTTGCCTGACTTAGGGCATTGTAAATGGCCCTCAGCTCCAGAATATTTATGTGCAGGGAAGTCTCCTGACTTGACCATAGTCCTTGGAAGTTTCTTCCCTGTGTGACTGCCCCCCAGCCTCGAAGGCTGGCATCCGTGGTCACCAGGACCCAGTCCTGTATGCCGAATCTGCGGCCCTCTTGAAGATGAGCACTCTGCAGCCACCACAGCAGAGACACCCTGGTCCTTGGAGACAGGGTTATCAGCCGATGCATCTGAAGATGCGATCCGGACCACTTGTCCAACAGGTCCCACTGAAAGGTTCTTGCATGGAACCTGCCAAATGGAATTGCTTCGTAGGAAGCTACCATCTTTCCCAGGATCCGCGTGCAGTGATGCACCGACACCTGTTTTGGTTTTAGGAGGCCTCTGACTAGAGATGACAGCTCCTTGGCCTTCTCCTCCGGGAGAAACACTTTTTTCTGTTCTGTGTCCAGAACCATCCCCAGGAACAGTAGACGTGTCGTAGGGACCAGCTGTGACTTTGGAATATTTAGAATCCAGGCGTGCTGTTGTAACACCTCCCGAGATAGTGCTACCCCGACCAACAACTGCTCCCTGGACCTCGCCTTTATCAGGAGATCGTCCAAGTACGGGATAATTAAAACTCCCTTCTTTCGAAGGAGTATCATCATTTCGGCCATTACCTTGGTAAAGACCCTCGGAGCCGTGGATAGACCGAACGGCAACGTCTGGAATTGGTAATGACAATCCTGTACCACAAATCTGAGGTACTCCTGGTGAGGATGGTAAATGGGGACATGCAGGTAAGCATCCTTGATGTCCAGTGATACCATGCAATCCCCCTCGTCCAGGCTTGCAATAACCGCCCTGAGCGATTCCATCTTGAACTTGAATTTTTTTTTTATATACGTGTTCAAGGATTTTAAATTTAAAATGGGTCTCACCGAACCGTCCGGTTTCGGTACCACAAACATTGTGGAATAGTAACCCCGTCCTTGTTGAAGTAGGGGCACCTTTACTATCACCTGCTGGGAATACAGCTTGTGAATTGCCTCTAACACTGCCTCCCTGCCTGAGGGAGTTGTTGGCAAGGCAGATTTGAGGAAACGGCGGGGGGGAGACGTCTCGAATTCCAGCTTGTACCCCTGAGATACTACTTGAAAGATCCAGGGATCCACCCGTGAGCGAGCCCACTGATCGCTGAAATTTTTGAGACGGGCCCCCACCGTACCTGGCTCCGCCTGTGGAGCCCCAGCATCATGCTGTGGACTTAGAGGAAGCGGGGGAGGACTTTTGCTCCTGGGAACTGGCTGTATGCTGCAGCTTTTTCCCTCTACCTCTGCCTCTGGGCAGAAAGGACGCGCCTTTAACCCGCTTGCCCTTATTGGGCCGAAAGGACTGTACCTGATAATACGGTGCTTTCTTTGGCTGTTAGGGAACATGGGGTAAAAATGTAGAATTCCCAGCTGTTGCTGTGGAAACGAGGTCCGAGAGACCATCCCCGAACAACTCCTCACCCTTATAAGGCAAAACTTCCATGTGCCTTTTAGAATCTGCATCTCCTGTCCACTGCAGAGTCCATAACCCTCTCCTGGCAGAAATGGACATTGCACTTATTTTAGATGCCAGCCGGCAAATATCCCTCTGTGCATCCCTCATGTATAAGAGTGTGTCTTTAATATGCTCTATGGTTAGCAATATAGTGTCCCTGTCTAGGGTATCAATATTTTCCGACAGGGAATCTGACCACGCAGCTGCAGCACTGCACATCCATGCTGAAGCAATAGCTGGTCTCAGTATAACACCTGTGTGTGTATATATAGACTTCAGGATAGCCTCCTGCTTTCTATCAGCAGATTCCTTCAGGGCGGCCGTATCCGGAGACGGTAGTGCCACCTTCTTTGACAAGCGTGTGAGCGCTTTATCCACCCTAGGGGATGTTTCCCAACGTGACCTATCCTCTGGCGGGAAAGGGTACGCCATTAGTAACCTCTTAGAAATTACCAGTTTCTTATCGGGGGAAGCCCACGCTTCTTCACACACTTCATTTAATTCCTCAGATGGAGGAAAAACAACTGGTAGTTTTTTCTCTCCAAACATAATACCCTTTTTTGTGGTACCCGGGGTAACATCAGAAATATGCAACACATTTTTCATTGCCTCAATCATATAACGTGTGGCCCTATAGGAAGATACATTAGTCTCGTCGTCGACACTGGATTCAGTATCCGTGTCGACATCTGTGGTAGCGGGCGTTTTAGAGCCCCTGATAGCTTTTGAGACGCCTGGGCAGGCACAGGCTGAGAAGCCGGCTGTCCCATATTTGGTATGTCGTCAAACCTTTTATGCAAGGAGTCGACGCTGTCGCGTAATTCCTTCCACAGAACCATCCACTCAGGTGTCGACCCCGCAGGGGGTGACATCACATTTATCAGCATCTGCTCCGCCTCCACATAAGCCTCCTCATCAAACATGTCGACACAGCCATACCGACACACCGCATACACACAGGGAATGCTCTGACAGAGGACAGGACCCCACAAAGCCCTTTGGGGAGACAGAGAGAGAGTATGCCAGCACACACCAGAGCGCTATATAACACAGGGATCCCACTATAAATGAGTGTTTTTTCCCTTATAGCTGCTTATATTATATATATATATATATATATATATATATATATATATATACTGCGCCTAAATTTAGTGCCCCCCCTCTCTTTTTTACCCTTATGTAGCTTGACACTGCAGGGGAGAGCCAGGGAGCGTCCTTCCAGCGGAGCTGTGAGGGAAAAATGGCGCCAGTGTGCTGAGGGAGATGGCCCCGCCCCTTTTCCGGCAGACTTCTCCCGCTTTTTCTGGAATTCTGGCAGGGGTATTTTTACACCTATATAGCCTTCCTGGCTATATATGGTGTAGATTTGCCAGCCAAGGTGTATTATATTGCCCTCAGGGCGCCCCCCCCCAGCGCCCTGCACCCATCAGTGACCGGAGTGTGAGGTGTGCATGAGGAGCAATGGCGCACAGCTGCAGTGCTGTGCGCTACCTTGTTGAAGACAGAAGTCTTCTGCCGCCGATTTTCTGGAACACTTCTTGCTTCTGGCTCTGTAAGGGGGCCGGCGGCGCGGCTCCGGGACCGAACGATCGAGGTCGGGTCCTGTGTTCGATCCCTCTGGAGCTGATGGTGTCCAGTAGCCTAAGAAGCCCAAGCTACCACCAGTTAGGTAGGTTCGCTTCTTCTCCCTTTAGTCCCTCGCTGCAGTGAGTCTGTTGCCAGCAGATCTCACTGTAAAATAAAAAACCTAAAATATACTTTCTTTCTAGGAGCTCAGGAGAGCCCCTAGTGTGCATCCAGCTCAGCCGGGCACAAGATTCTAACTGAAGTCTGGAGGAGGGTCATAGTGGGAGGAGCCAGTGCACACCAGTTAGACCTAAAGCTTTCTTTATAGTTGTGCCCAGTCTCCTGCGGAGCCGCTATTCCCCATGGTCCTTACGGAGTCCCAGCATCCACTTAGGACGTCAGAGAAAACACAACTACTTTGAATGCTGTGTGACTTCAAACTATCTGCGAGAGAGTTGAAACTTGCAAGTATATGTTCGGATATGGTACGCTCTGTACCTGTCTCCTTCTGTGTATCAGTCTATGGGTGTATCCCTAGTGTTAAACCTCTAGTGTCAGGAGTCACTCGGTGGTGGAATTATATGATGTAGTTTCCTGTTCCTCTCAGGGAGAGTGAGGAGAGTGTGACACACACACAGAGACTGAGATACAGTCCTGTGTGTACAAGTGTGCAGAGCTGAGACTGGGAACAGATCTCAGCTACAGAGACTCACAGTGTTCCAGTGCATGCATCATCTTCTCTACAGCGGGAGTCAGACTGAATGGCTGTGCAGTCCTTCATGCCTCACCACCACAGACATCTCCTGATAAGTACCGCTACCTAATGCTGTTACCTTGTGTAATATATGGGCTCCTGATTCCCGCTATGAGTGTTACATCTGAGTCACCTGTGTACGCTAAATGAACCTGCATTTTCTGTTTAAGTCACTAAGTGTGTGGACTGACGTCACTGCACCAGATAGCCCAGAACACTCTGCCAACAGATTATGGGCCCAGTCCCGTGCCCAGACCCGCATATGCTTGAAGATTAACCCCCTGAGTGCGGTTGAATAATCACAGTGACGCGATTTAAAGTGACATTTTATACAAGTGCAGAAAGAATGTATAATACAGGACACATCATGAACTTTGCTAAGCTGAAAGGGTCAGAGAACTATGCTACATAGAAGTTTGCCATGGAGGTGCAGCTTAAGCGGGAAAAGTTGTGGAAGGTTACTATAGACCTAGGAGCAGGTCCAAACCCAGATGACGTAGACAGAGCGATCGGGACGATAGGTTAAGCTGTGGAGCAGCATGTCTATTCAATAATCAGCTAAGGACAGCCCTGCAAAATGCATATGAAGATAAAGGGCCAATGCAGGGGTGGCGAACCTTTTTTTTTTACCAAGGGCCATTTGGATATTTATAAAATCCTTTGGGTGCCATACAAAAATTATCAATTTAAAAATTACTCTGCCCTTAGTGGCAGTGAGTGTGTGCACCAAAAAATGGGTGTAGCCAATTAAAATGGGATGTGATACACATATGCCCCCAATAGTGCAGTGCCAGATACACATATGCCAGTGCAGTGCCAGATACACAAATGTCCCACAGTGCCAGATACACAAATGCCCCCACAGTGCCAGATACACAAATGCTCCACAGTGCCAGATACACAAATGCCCCCAGCAGTGCCATATATGCCCCCACAGTGCCAGATACACAAATGCCCCCAGCAGTGCCATATATGCACCCACAGTTCCAGATACACAAATGACACAACACAGTGCCAGATACACAAATGCCCCCAGCAGTGCCAGATACACAAATGCCCCCAACCGGTGGCTAGTTTGAGATCCTACCAGACTGATGGGCGGCATGTCTCGCTGACACACAAACAGCAGCGGGCCAGAACAGACAGCTTTGCGGGCCTTATACGGCCCGTGGGCCGGAGGTTCCCCACCCCTGGTTTAATGAGAAGGGTATGTTTAGGACGCATGCTATATGGAATGAAACTGAGTGCCTGTAAGGACATGAATGATTGCATTGATAAGTTATTGTAGATAGCTTAGCAGGTGGCATCTGTGGGGGCACAGGTGGATGAGGAAGAAGTCGTAATGGCTATTTTACAGAATCTAATGCCAGAATTTTATTTTTTTGGTGGTTGCATTAGAGTCAAGCAACACTAAACTGACAACGGAGATTGTAAGAGCCAAGTTCCTGCAGTTCCAAGAACGTATTCCTATCGAGACAATAGCTGAGGGTTCTGGCTTGATCACAAAGGGCACAATGTCCAGAAAGCACAAATTCAAGTGTTTTGTATATCACAAGTTAGGACATAAAGCTTCAGATTGCAAGATGAGAAATTTCAGTGGTGCGCAGAAGCAGCGTGACAAAGCAAACGAGTCAGCATTAAATGTAGCAGACAGTCACAGGAAGGATTGCTGGTACATGGACTTGGGGGCCACTACACTATTTAGTTGCAATAAGCATTGGTTCAATTCTTTAACACAGTGTGTACCCACTACAGTTACAGGGATTGGAAATAAGGCCCTTACTGCATTACAAGCTGGGACAATCACAGTACGTTTAAGAATTGGAGGTGAGACAGTTGTTACAGATATCCAAGATGTGTTGTACGTGCCTGATTTAGGAAGTAATCTCATTGCTATCAGCGTCCTAGAGAAAAAAGGCTACAAAGTCCAATTTCAGAAGGGCAAGTGTCTGGTGCAGAATAAAAGAGAGACTGTTATTGCTTCAGCAACCTGGTGCAACCAACTATATGTCCTGGACACTGAGGAGAGTACTGCAATGATGGCTACTGAGGAAAAACAGTCAATGGAGCTGTGGCACAAATGTTTGGGTCATCTGGGATATGACAACGTCCAGAAACTGCTAGATTGAATGGTAACAAAGATCACCATGAGCAACGCTGAAAGACCCATGTGTGAGAGTTGCATAAAAGGCACGCAAACTCGCAACACATTTCCACAGTCAGTTAATAGAGCAGAGACACCATTAGCTCTAGTGCACACCGATGTATGTGGTCCAATGGAGGAAGAATCAATCAGTGGCTACAGGTATTTCATGACTCTCATTGATGACGCCACAAGAATGACACACGTGTACTTAAGGAGAAAGAGTGAAGTTGTCAACAAAATTGTGGAGTACAAAAACCTGATGGAGAATCAGATGGGTCTGAAACTAAAGATCCTGAGATCAGACAACGGTGGAGAGTATGATAAAGTCTTATCCGCATTCCTTAGGAAATATGGCATAAAGCATCAGCTAACAATTGCCTACACACCGGAACAGAATGGCGTGAGGGGGTGGGCAAACTGCACAATTGTTGAGAGAGCATGTTAAGTGATGCTGGCCTGGAAAAGGAGTTTTGGGCAGAAGCAGTATCTACTGCAGTATACCTAAAGAATCGTGCACCAGCAGTGGCCATCAAAGGTAAAGGCGTGGTCCAGGAAAAAAACCAAGCATCAGTCATCTTCGTGTCTTCGGGAGCAAAGCTTTTGCACATATGCCAAAGAAGAAAAGGAGAAAGCTATATCCAAAATCCATAGAATGTATAATGCTCGGATACTGCGACGAAAGCAAAGGATACAGACATTGGAATGTTACAAATAAACGTCTTCTTAAATCCAGAGATGTGAAATTCTACGAAATAGCACCACTAACTGGAGCACTAGAACAACAACAAAATTTATTATTGAATGTACAGGCAGCAGAAAGCGTGTCTGAATCTGAGAGTGTCAAACCAGACAACAAGTCACTGAACAGAAGTTCCACGAGGAGCAACAAAGGTATTCCAGCTAAGAAATACAGTGAGGAGTATGCAAACATACTGTAGCTTACTGTGAACCTCAAAACATACAGGAAGCAAAGTCAAGCAGTGATTGGACAGAGTGGAAGTCAGCAATTGATACAGAACTGTCAGCACTAAATGATAACAGTACATGGACTATGGTTGATAGACCAAGCATACGTAAAATGATTAAGAACAAGAAGATGAACGCAGATGGGACAGTAGCTCATTACAAAGCCCGCCTTGTTGCCAAGGGATATACCCAGAAGTTTGAAATTGATTACGGAGAGATCTATTCCCCAGTCCTATAGCACCTTAAGGTTAGTGATTGCTGTTGCTACATTACATGATCCACTGTTATATCAATGAAACTTTGATTCCACATTCATTAATGGAAAATTGATTGAGGAAATTTATATAAAACCACCTGAACATTATGATATGGACATACTGTATTCCAAACTGGGAAAGAAGTCACTACACGGCCTCAAGTAAAGTGGTCATTGCTGGTATGTAAAGTTGGATGCAGCATTACTAGAAATTAGAGATGAGCGGGTTCGGTTCCCTGAGAACCGAACCCCCCCGAACTTCACTACCCGAGTCCGTATCCGAGCCCTTCTCAGTTTTTCCCGCCTGACTCGGAAACCAAAACGAAGCAAAATGTCATCATCCCGCTGTCGGATTCTCTCGGGGTTTGGATTTCATATAAGGAGCCGCACGTCGCCACCATTTTCACTCCGGCATTGGAGAGTGTAGCGAGAGGACATGTCTCTGTCCTCAGTGTCTGTGCGGGAGGCAAAGTGGGGTGGCAATTCCAGTGCTGTCTTGTGCTGCTCAGTCCAGTGTAGTGTCTTATGCTGCATCAGTCCAGTCACAGTGGTGGTGTCCTCTGCTGCCATATGTCCAGTGTAGCTGTATAAGTCCTATGCAGTGGTGCTGTGTTGTTCTGCATCAGTACAGTGGTAGTGTCTTGTGCTGCATCAGTCCAGTCACAGTGGTGGTGTCCTCTGCTGCCATATGTCCAGTGCTGTTGTATCAGTCCAGTCCAGTGGTGCTGTGTTGTGCTGCATCAGTCCAGTGGTGGTGTCTTGTGCTGCATCAGTCCAGTCACAGTGGTGGTGTCCTCTGCTACCATATGTCCAGTGCTGTTGTATAAGTCCAGTCCATTGCAGTGGTGCTGTGTTGTCCTGCATCAGTCCAGTGGTGGTGTCCCTGTGCTGCTGTATAAGTCCAGTGGTACTGCCTTATATGTCCAGTAAAACTGTCGTATATGTCCAGTGATTCTGCCATATAAATCCAGTGGTACTGGCGTATATAAATCCAGTCCAGTTATACTGCTATATAAGTCCAGTGATACTGCCATATATGTCCAGTGGTACTGCCGAATAAATCCAGTGATACTGCTGTATAAGTCCAGTGATACTGCCGTATATGTCCAGTGGTACTGCCATATACTTCCAGTGATACTGGTGTATAAGTCCAGTGATGCTGCCGTATAATTCCAGTGGTACTGGCGTATAATTCCAATGGTACTGCCGTATAATTCCAGTGATACTGCCGTATATGTCCAGTGGTAATGCCCTATAAATCCAGTGATACTGCCGTATATGTCCAGTGGTACTGCCGTATAAATCCAGTGGTGCTGGTGTATAAATCCAGTCCAGTGATACTGGCGTATACATGTTCAGTGATACTGCCATATATATCCAGTGGTACTGCCATATATGTCCAGTGGTACTGTTGTATAAATCCAGTCTAGTGATACTGCTGTATAAGCCCAGTGATACTGCCCTATATGTCCAGTGGTACTGCCATGTAAATCCAGTGGTACTGCTGTATAAGTCCAGTGATATTGCCGTATATGTCCAGTGGTACTGGCGTATAAATCCAGTGGTACTGCCGTATATTTCCAGTGGTACTGCTGTATAATTCCAGTGATACTGCCGTATAATTTCAGTGGTACTGGCGTATAAATCCAGTGGTACTGCCGTATAATTCCAGTGATACTGCCGTATAATTCCAGTGATACTGCCGTATAAATCCAGTGGTACTGCCGTATAATTCCAGTGATAGTGGCGTATAAATCCAGTTCAATGGTACTGCCATATCAGTCCTGTGGTACTGCCGTATAATTCCACTGGTACTGGCGTATAAATCCAGTGATACTGCCATTTAATTCCAGTGATACTGCCGTATAATTCTAGTGATACTGCCAAATAAATCCAGCCCAGTGGTACTGCCGTATAAATCCAGTGGTACTGCTGTATAATTCCAGTGATACTGCCATATAATTCCAGTGGTACTGGTGTATAAATCCAGTGGTACTGCCATATAATTCCAGTGATACTGCCGTATAATTCCAGTGGTGCTGCCATATAAATCCAGTGGCATTACCGTATAATTCCAGTGATAATGCCATATAATTCCAGTGATACTGCCATATAAATCCAGTCCAGTGGTACTGTCATATAATTCCAATGGTACTGCCGTATAAATCCAGTGGTACTGGTGTATAATCCAGTCCAGTGATACTGCCTTATAAATCCAGTGATACTGCCATAGAAATCCAGTGATACTGCCGTATAATTCCAGTAGTACTGCCGTATAATTCCAGTGATACTGCCGTATAATTCCAGTGATACTGCCGTATAAATCCAGCGATACTGCTGTATAATTCCAGTGGTACTGCCGTATAAATCCAGTGGTACTGCCATATAATTCCACTGGTACTGGTGTATAAATCCAGTGATACTGCCATATAATTCCAGTGATACTGCCGTATAATTCCAGTAATACTGCCATATAAATCCAGCCCAGTGGTACTGCTGTATAAATCCAGTGGTATTGCCGTATAATTCCAGTGATACTGCTGTAAAATTCCAGTGGTACTGTCATATAAGTCCAGTGGTACTGCCGTATAATTCCAGTGATACTACCATATAATTCCAGTGATACTGCTGTATAAATCCAGTACAGTGGTACTGTAATATAATTCCAATGGTACTGCCATATAAATCCAGTGGTACTGCCATATAATCCATTCCAGTGATACTGCTGTATAAATCCAGTGATACTGCCATATAAATCCAGTGATACTGCCGTATATATCCAGTGGTACTGCCGTATAAATCCAGTGTTACTGCCGTATATGTCCAATGGTTCTGCCGTATAACTCCAGTGGTACTGGCGTATAAATCCAGTCCAGTGGTTCTGCCATATAAGTCAAGTACAGTGGTGCTGCCATATAAATCCAGTGGTGCTGTCCTGTGCTGTATATTATTTACTCCAAATAAAGGGGTTATTAATATGTAATCCAAATAATTTTTATAGGGTGTGCCCAGTGTGGTGTAGAGGTACACTCTCCTTTGCTGCAATTTGTTATACAAATCCAGAAAAATAATGGAGAACAAAAATGTTGAGGATAAAATAGGGAAAGATCAAGAGCCACTTCCTCCTACTGTTGCTGCTGCCGCTGCTGTTGTTGCTGCTGGGAGTCGATCGTCATCCCAGAGGGGAAGTCGGAAGACCACTTGTACTACTTTAACTAAGCAAATGACTGTCCAACAGTCCTTTGCGAGGAAGATGATATACGACAGCAGTCATCCTGTTGCAAAGTGGATAACTGAGGCCTTGACAGCTATGTTGGTGTTAGACGTGCGTCTGGTATCCCCCATTAGTGCAGTGGGACTGCAGTGCCAACCCTAGATGGGCCAGGTGTTTGTGCCGCACACTTGTGTCACTTAGCTTAGTCAACCAGCGACCTTGGTGCACCTCTTTTTTCTTTGCATGATGTGCTGTTTGGGGCCTAGTCTTTTTTAAGTGCCATCCTGTCTGCCACTGCAGTGCCACTCCTAGATGGGCCAGGTATTTGTGCCACACACTTGTGTTGCTTAGCTTAGCCATCCAGCTACCTCATTGTACCTCTTTTTCTTCTTTGCATCATGTGCTGTTTGGGGCCTATTTTTTAAATCTGCCATCCTGTCTGCCACTGCAATGCCACTCCTAGATGGGCCAAGTGTTTGTGCTGCCCACTTGTGTCAGTTAGCTTAGTCATACAGCCACCTCGGTGCAACCTTTTGGCCTAAAAACAATATTGTGAGGTGTTCAGACTGGAAATTAATGTTATCGAGGTTAATAATACCGTAGGATCAAATTACCTGCAAATTCTGTGATTTTAGCTGTTTTTGTTTTTTTCAAAAATCATCCAGATCCAAAACCAAAACACGAAAGGGTGGTTTTGGCAAAACCAATCCAGATCCAAAACATGAGTATGGAACCAGAACCAAAACCAAAACACAAAAAGTGCCCGCTGCACAGCTTTACTAGAAATGAACTTTGTTAGGTCAGAGACTGATCACTGCCTATACCACAAAACCATCAAAGAAAAGTTGTCCATCATAGCTGTCTTTGTGGATGATTTGCTTTGGGCAGGTCAAGAAGATATCATCACTGATGTCAAGCACCAGCTTAAACAAAGATTCAAGTTGAAAGATCTAGGCCCTGCAAATCATCTATAAGGTAAGAAAATTGTACAAAACCTGGAAGAGGGAACTACCACAATTGACCAACAAACATACATTGGGGGATATTCAAATGTTTGGAAAGTCAGTTGAGTGTCTGTTTTTTCCTATCTAATAGACAGGAAAAAAACAGACACCCAACCGACTTTTCAAACATTTGAATTCCCCCCATTGAGGCAATAATTTCCAAGTACGGAATGACAGATGCAAAACCAGTAAGTATTCCCATTGATAAAGGTACAAAGATGGTCGGGGCCATGTCACCAAGCAGCAAAAGTGAGATAGAGGAAATGCAAGAAATCCCTTATCAAAATACCATTGTTAGTTTGATGTATGCAAGCATTGGGACACAACCACCTGACATCACACATGCAGTGAGTCGGGCAAGCCAGTTAGCAAATAATCCTGGGAGATCATCAGATACTAGCTTAAAAGTATTCTGTGACACCAACTGCGGATCAGATGAGGATGATAGACGTTCTTATACTGGAAACCTGTTTGCACTGGCAGGCACAGCCATAAAATGGGGAAGTAGGAAACAGCCCACAGTTGCTCTTTCTACAACAGAGGCAGAGTACATGGCGCTTGCAGAAACTTCAAAAGAAGCCCTTTGGACAAGAGAGACTTTATGCAAATTAGGTCTTCTTTACCACAGTGAGATCAACATAAAGTGTGATAACAAGGGAGCAAGTGATCTTTCTTACAGCACAAAGCATCATGGACAGTCTAAGCACATTGCTATAAGACATAATTTCATTCGTGAGTTGGTGGAAAACAAGTCTGTCAATGTGGAATATGTTGCAAGTGAAGAAAACATTGCTGACTTGTTGACAAAAGGACTGTCATCACACTTGCTACATGCATTCCTGATGGAATGTGGACTAGAATATGGTTAATGTTGATTTATTCTTACTGTTTTGCTTAACATTATGTTTTCAGTTACATGAGTGACTTTATTGATTTATTTAATAAAATGTCATGTTCTTTAAACTTGTGACTGGAGACAGTCTTGAGCGAGGGGGAGTGTTAGGATATGGTATGCTCTGTACCTGTCTCCTTCTGTGTATCAGTCTATGGGTGCATCCCCTAGTGTTAGACCTCTAGTGCTAAGAGTCACTCGGAGGTGGGGTTATATGATGTAGTTTCCTGTTCCTCTCAGGGAGAGTGAGGACACACACACCCACACAGACTGAGAGCAGATCTCAGCTACAGAGACTCAGCTACAGAGACTCACAGTGTTCCAGTGTATGCATCATCTTCTCTACAGCGAGAGTCAGACTGCACAGCTGTGCAGTCCTCCATGCCTCACCACCACAGACATCTCCTGATAAGTACCGCTACCTAATGCTGTTACCTTGTGTGATATATGGGCTGATTACCGCTATCAGCGTTACATCTGAGTCATCTGTGTACACTAAATAAACCTGCATTACTGTTTAAGTCACTAAGTGTGTGGACTAACGTCACTGCACCAGATAGCCCAGAACACTCTACCAATAGTATAGTCTTGTTATTTAATAGCCACACCTTGTACAGTATGTAAGCAGTACAAATGCATATGCCTGTGTACCCAACTATAGCGTAGATTTGTTGTTTTGCAATAATTAGTTATAAATGTAAAGGTCACATCCTATTTGTAAACAATATGAATGATGTATCATATACACAAGAAAATATCAAGTTGAAAATATTATCAATAAATGTGACTGTAAAATTTTCGGTATAAATTGTAAATAAATTTAAACACCCTAACATCCATTGTTTACAAATTTGTATGTCCAATTAGAAGCTTCCTTCCTGCAATAGTATAACAATAGTATAATGAATATGACAAATGAGAACTTTGAATAGACACAATACAGTATGGTACTTTGAGCAGGAGGCCGTCTCAATTGGCTGGTCAATGCAGCCTATTACTTGAGTCCTTACCAAGGGCTGGCTGGCAACTTTCAGCCTGGGGGGCAGACTCAAGCAAGTGACCCAGCTTTTCACAGGGAATCTGCAGTCAGGTGGCCCTGGAACACTTAAATTGCACTGGCCTGGGGGGCAGATGGCACCCTGCCCCCCTGCCCAGCCAGCCCCTGGTCCTTACTGTACTGAACTAATGCTTGCCTGTCTCTGTTCTGTCTGTATTCTGTTTCTCCAGGTATAAGGGGCCTCAAGTGCAAGTTATGTTCAAATCTATTTCTAGACACAATTTGACACATGTGCAGTGCGGAAATGCATACATTTCTATAAAATGCAAATTTTTACACCCCACAAAAGGACTTAATAAAGTAAGAAACATAATAATGAAGCAAATTCTTTAAGACCATTTAATATTTATTAAATACATTTTTCGTTTATAATACATATTTTCTGATATTTTTTTATCTTGTCAAATAATATGGTACACTTGACTACAATATAGAGAAAAGTGTTTGAGTTCTATGGAAGTGTTTTTTTTTTTAACAAGCCCAAATTACCCAAATATCACACATCTCTTAAGACATCTGTCAAGTAATACACCATTACCATTATGTGTCAATCATTTTGTGAACACCGATCTATCATCAGCTAAAATACAATGTATTATAAAGTGAAGGCAAGCTACTAATTCTCTCATGAGCAAATATATACACAGTACAATATGTTTTACTTCACAAAGATAACTTCAAGATCATAAAAAATTCATATAAATCTTTTCATCCAGTACATACACTGTATAACGGGTGGTATTCAGTTTGCCGACTATTGGGATCCCGGCGCACAGTATACCGGTGCCAGAATCCCGACACCCGGCATACCGGCAACTTTTCTCCCTCTTGGGGGTCCACAACCCCTCTGGAGGGAGAATAAACAGCGCACGCCACGGTGCCCACAAGGGGCTCATTTGCGCTTGCCCAGCGGTCGGTATGCCGGTGGTCGGGATCCTGGCGCCGGTATGCTGCCCGCAGGGAACCTGGCCGCCGGCATACCATACTACACCCTGTATAGCACATTACAGTTCAACAGGTAAGATATTATACATTACCACTTTCGATAAAGCTCCAGTACGAGCGAAACGCGTCAGTAGTATCGGTGACGAGGAACCAACCGTTGAGGACAGATCTAAATATGAGCATCAGCTTATCACCAGACAGCGGCAGCAAACCAATTGGCGGTCATCGGAAGGCGTAGTGGCACTTTGACTGGGGAGGACGGAGACGTCCGGTGCCTCCTAGCCGACTCCTTCGTATTACATGATTGACTTACAGTGGGAGAAGCTGCTACATCATTTATATACTTGCCTGTGGTGAGCCTGTTAACATCCTCATAAGTGGTTGATATTGAGCTTTTACACGTATTGGCGTGGTAATAGAACTGGCTCATTTATGATACAATACATGTGTAAGAACGGTATTTAACCTTTGGGAAACAATTTGTATCAGGACATTCATTAAACATCTGTGCCGGATTTAAAAAGGAAGGCTCTGATTTACACGCTTTTTATCTACAAGAAAATATGTGGGTTTTTTCTTGACAGTGCACTGTCTTTTTTAGTAATTGATCCACCTCTATTAGTGGTTGTTTTATAAAGAAGTGACATATCCATTGCAAGTATTTAGGAAAATATATATGTATTAGATTAGGTTTTTGATGTTTATATATATTTTAATAGTGTATTAAACTTGTGGGAATAGGCACTAATTAGTGCTAAATATATATTAAATATATGTTGCAACGTGGTTGTACTCCTCTCGACTTTAATTATCAAAATAAGCGCAGAGTGAATTCTTTTAATTCTACTGTTTAATAATTGAACAAGGGTTATAAGTAGTGTCTTTCCTAAATAACATAAACCTTCGGAGTTCGGGGGGAGCCACTCATAAACCTTTCTTCCACATATATTAATGAGCTCTTTATCTGCAATGTGTGAATAGCCATTGTCTGATTGTTCCTGATTACCTCTGAACTCCATAACTACTAGACCTTTGATTTTTCTCTGACTTTAACAAATTGATCGGCTAATCCTGGGATCCTATAAGGAAATCACTCCTTCCTCCAGAACCAGTCCCAGTCCCACACTCGACTTCTCATAAAAAAACCTTGCAAAAATAGAATATCCTGAAAAAAAATGTTTGTCAGCGGGAAAGAAAGAAAAAAAAGAGAAATAGAACAAAACAACTCTTGTTCATAACAAATCAATTACAATGACTGGTCTTTCTGCAATCCTTTAGTTTGCTCAGGTAGTGTTCAACATTGCCGCCTCTCAGTCTTCACGGAACAGAGTCTCTGGTGATACTTTTGCGATCTCACTCCATTTACGAGTTCCTTCCGGACTACCGACTTTCCTGCTATGGGAATCGTGGACCCAAGTCTCTCTCTCGGCTACTTTCACTGGGATAGTGCTGTCAACAAAACTTGGTATGGTCCTTCCCACCTGTCAATTAGGCAACCTAAGCGTAAGAACAATCACACAGTCTCTTGGTTCACAATCAAGACAGTTAGTATTTGGCATACCAGCAATCAATAGTTTCAAGTTCTTTTGTCAAGTTCTCAAATGCTGGCTCATCTCAATAAGGTACTGTACTGTCACCTCATTGGTGTATTTCTGATCATTGTGCAGATCAGTCATGACATGAGGTTGTCTTCCAAAAACAACCCCCAAAAAAAGACACAAATACCAAAACAAAAACAAATTTCGAAGAGGGTGATTCATTGAGTGAAGATCTGGGAGTGGTTCCGATGCTACATAATACTAGTGGCAGTATCTATGATCACAATGGTACAATTTCAAGCTTTGCTCCTACTTCTAGGGGTACCATTATCTACACACAAATTTCTGCACAATTTTTCTTTGCGGTAAACACTGCAGCATCCGTGGCGGCAGGAAATGCCTCTACCCAGTTTGAGAAAACATCAGTGCATACCAATACATAACAATAATTCCTAAAGGGTGTTAACTGTACGAAGTCGATTTGTATTTCCTGAAAAGATCCGTCTGCAGGAGGGATATGGGATGGCTCTGTTGGTATTGCTTTACCAATATTCTTCCTCAAGCAAGCAAGACAGGTCATTGCTCTCTTACCTGCATGAGAATAGAATCCTGGCGCACACCAGTAGGCTCTCATCAGCCTGCACATACCCTCTTTGCCTAGATGAGTCAGACCGTGTGCCACCTCAGCTAGACTTAGAAGGTATGCTCTGGGGGCTACTGGCATACCGTGTCCACCTATCCACAGTCCTGAGGACTCCTGGCCATACCCCTTTGTCCTTCAGACTGCCTTTTCCTGTAGGGAACACAATTTTTTTCATTTTAATTTACTATCGTGTGTTTGCAATGTAGAGTACCATGAGCATAACTAAAAAAACAAAACATCTCTAGAGGAGAGAAAGAAGAAGAAAATGAAAACGAAAATGTCAGGTTTGTCATTCACCAACAGGCATATCAGTGTCTATACAAAATTTCCCTTCACCAGTTTTCCCATTCTCCACCCTTTGTGCATGACAAGGCACACTGCAGTAATACTGGTGTTATTGTGCTGTTGAGATATACTGGGTTTGGGCAGAACTCTGAAGGACCTAGGCATGTGGAGTTTGAACTGTACTTGGGTCCATGTATTGTACCACCCTGTGTGAACGCAAAAGATGAAGAGGAAACTGTAGAGAAACAGAATAGAGGTTGGTGACAGATGAGTTTGTAGAGGTGAAGATTTTATAAAAATTTGACAACTGGATTGGGCACTACGGGGAAGTGATTCTCTACTTGGTCTACTCCCCTTAAAAAAATGTTTGTGTTTGTCGTATCGCTATTGAGACTATCCCAGCCATCAATCCAGTGTCCTGTCCATCCTAAGTTCATAGAGAACCCGGTATCTGTGAGATAATTTCCTCTTCCTGTGATGGACATGCATCTAGAACAGTAGAATGCGACATTAGTCTTCGTGGGTGTCTAACATACTTTGTACTTCCTGAGCGGGAGCACAGTATATGTATATCATATCTAACAAAATTAAGTTAATCAGGGGCCATTTCTGCTAGGAAAAAGAAGCAAAAGTTTAGAGGCCCCATCTTAACCCCAGCAAGTTTTGTCAAAGGGTAATGTTGCATTTATTTTGTTCTTCCCATTAGCCGAATCTGTGTTTTCTATACGGCTTATGATTCCTTACTATATGTCCCTTGGTCCCGTCTATGGGGTATATTTACTAAGCTCCCGATTTTGACCGATTTGGTGTTTTTTGTTCAAAGTGTCAACTCGGGAATTTACTAAACTCAAATCTCGGCAGTGATGAGGGCATTCGTATTTTTTTTACGGCTGTGTTGTAAAAATACGAATGAATACACCATGAAGAATGAATACGGTCATTTAGTATGCATTCGGATTTGAAATCTCTACCGTGAAAGAGCATTTGCGGTCGTAAAAAAATACAATTTGTAAAAAAACACGGGAAAAAAGTAGACCTGCTTTTGAGAAGCGTGTTTACATGTGTTCCGACTTCATCATTAATCACACCTGCATTTTTAGCCCTTTAAAAGGTGGGCCAGCACATTTGCCAAATCAATCACTCTGAAATGGCTGCTGCCGTGTGTAGCAGTGAATTTGGTTTTGCTGTGGGATTCCTGAGACTGCTCCATGAGGCTACAAGAAACCAGGGCCAGGAAACTGAACATGGTCAGCAGGATGTACAGGTGCCGCGGAGGCTGCGCAGGCCTCGGTTTTTTAGGGGGCGTTTGAACTTAAACACATTGGCCGATGACCAGGTCATACAGATGTTCAGGCTAAATAGGACCAACATTTTCCGTCTGTATGACCTAGTCAAACTGGACCTAGACCCTGAGACAGCACGCTCTCGCTCTGTCTCAGGCCTGCACAAACTCCTGGCTGTGTTGCACTTTATGGCTACTGGCAGCTTTCAGACTGTGACAGGTGATGTAATAGGAATCTCACAGCCCACCTTTTCAAAATATTTAAATCAGGTGAGGCAAACCATACATACTCCTCTATGCCCCATTTCTGTATTGTGTAATGTGAATTTATAACAGTATATTTGAACAAAGTGCTTAAGACACTCACCTTATATTTTTGACTGTACACTCAGGTTTAGGATGCATTTGAACCCCACATAGATGCCTCTATCTGCTTCCCTACCCAGGAGTCTCAGTGGCATGCAGTCAAGGTAGCTTTCTATGAGCTTGCTGGCATGCCAAATGTGCTGGGTGCCATAGATTGCACACACGTTGAGCTGAGACCACCTAGGGGCAGGCAATATATTTATATAAATAGACATTTTGGGCAATCAACTAATGTCCAGGTGGTTTGTGATGCAAATCTCAAAATTATGAGTGTTGTTGCGGGTTACCCTGGCGGCTGCCATGACTCCTTCATCCTCAGTCAGTCATTCCTCTTTGATAAATTTGAGGCTGGAGAAATGCCGGATGGCTGGCTGCTGGGTATGTAACAAGTATTTGTGTTTAATTTTGTGCTTACCTCAACCTGCACATTATGTTAGCACTGTGTTTGTGCATCAATATTTTATTTAATGCTGCTAATCTCTGTTTTTCAGGTGATGGGGGTTATGGCTGCTACTCTTGGCTTCTGACTCCATTGTCCGCCCCTGATTCCCCTGCTGAACACAATTACAATCATGCACATAAGTCTATGCGGAATGTGATAGAACGATGTTTTGGTGTACTGAAATCAAGGTTTCGGTGTCTGGATAAGTCTGCCGGGCTTTTGTTGTATAGTCCCTTAAAGGTGACTAGGATTGTGTTCTGCTGCTGTTTTCTTCATAACATGTGTTTGCAGCAACATCTGCCACATGATGATGATGATGATGATGAAGAAAACAGTCAGCAAGCAGAGGAGTGAGAAACATCTGGCGACACTGTGAGTACAGATATAGGGAGGCAGGTAAGGCAAGACCTGATTTTGGCACATTTTAGTGGTAAGTAAATTTGCCTGTGTGCTTTGTATATGTACAATTAAGGCACACCAATGTATTTTCTGTAGTAATGTGGCTCTTGCTCCCTCTTGAGCTAGTCAGCTGAGTGTTGTTTATTTGCTTGATATGTGTTTATGTCTAACTGTTGGGTATCAGTTACTTAGCTATTTGTATAGCGTTTTTGGTTAGTAATTATGTGTTTATAATGTTAAAAGTTTCTTTTTCACATTCAAAGGTAATGTTTGCCACAATACTACATAATAATTTAGTATGCACTAACAACCATTATTGTTTAGCCTATTGTTTGTGTTTGTTGTGTGTCGACTTTCTTCTAAAGCTGTGTTTGAAATATGTTACCTCATTAGCACAACATAATGGACATTGAGTAATGTGTGCCAATTAGCCAAACATACATTGACTAACACCAACCTTACAAAATTGTTAACACATAATTATGGCTGTGATGTGGTAAACGTTCATGTTAGTAATGATGCTAGAATATTCCCAACACATGTGAGTGTTAACTCTAAAAATGTTCCTCTTACACTGACAGTTTTTTGCACATAACACATTGCACATCAATCACTTTTCACATTTATTACTGTACAGCATGTGTTTTCATTACAAATAACTGCTATTGTGTAGACCTAGTTTTGTCAACAATGTGTCTCCAGCTGCAGGGTGGCATTTTTCTTAGGCTGTTCTTTGGTGGCTGACGTGGGTTTGGTTTGGGCAGTGGAGCGGGTTCGGCTTGATCTTCGAACTGGTGATGAAATTGGGGTCTGTGTAGGTGTGTTTGTCCCTGAGCTGGAACCTTGTTGGTGTTGTGCCAACAAATTAATATTTTGACTGAGGTTAGCCAGGGTTGCCGTAAGTTGTGTTGTGGCTGTTGTGTTGTTGTCTATGATGCGAGACATGGTTTCTGATATAATTTGATTACTTTGAATTAACTGAATGAGGGCCTGTTGATGGCGGTGTTGCTCATCCATTATGCGCTGAAAGGTAACAATAAGTTGGCTGCTCTCATCTGCTCCATACTGTTTGCGACTCTGCATAGCTGGACATTGAGCCTGCTTGTGTTTCTACACAGTCTCGGGAGATGATGGGGCAGACAGGTTAGGTATTGGGTGTGTGTGCGTAGGCAATCAATATTCTGTGCCTGTTGTTGGTTCCATGTTACCCAAAATAATGGTTCAGGTTGTTGCGGGGGGGTTGTTTGGCTCAATTGTGGGTGTGGTGACATTTGAGGTGGCGGGGTACTTTCCTGAGGCGTGCTTGGTTGGTTAACATCTATTGCTTGCAGATGGAGGGTGTATGTTTCCTGTTCAGATTTCTGCTGGGCTTCCGGGGGCATGATGTCTGGTTCTGTATGGGGTTTAAGGTAGAGATGAGCGCCGGAAATTTTTCGGGTTTTGTGTTTTGGTTTTGGGTTCGGTTCCGCGGCCGTGTTTTGGGTTCGACCGCGTTTTGGCAAAACCTCACCGAATTTTTTTTGTCGGATTCGGGTGTGTTTTGGATTCGGGTGTTTTTTTCAAAAAACCCTAAAAAACAGCTTAAATCATAGAATTTGGGGGTAATTTTGATCCCAAAGTATTATTAACCTCAAAAAACATAATTTACACTCATTTTCAGCCTATTCTGAACACATCACACCTCACAATATTATTTTTAGTCCTAAAATTTGCACCGAGGTCGCTGTGTGAGTAAGATAAGCGACCCTAGTGGCCGACACAAACACCGGGCCCATCTAGGAGTGGCACTGCAGTGTCACGCAGGATGTCCCTTCCAAAAAACCCTCCCCAAACAGCACATGACGCAAAGAAAAAAAGAGGCGCAATGAGGTAGCTGTGTGAGTAAGATTAGCGACCCTAGTGGCCGACACAAACACCGGGCCCATCTAGGAGTGGCACTGCAGTGTCACGCAGGATGTCCCTTCCAAAAAACCCTCCCCAAACAGCACATGACGCAAAGAAAAAAAGAGGCGCAATGAGGTAGCTGACTGTGTAAGAAAGATAAGCGACCCTAGTGGCCGACACAAACACCGGGCCCATCTAGGAGTGGCACTGCAGTGTCACGCAGGATGTCCCTTCCAAAAAACCCTCCCCAAACAGCACATGACGCAAAGAAAAAAAGAGGCGCAATGAGGTAGCTGACTGTGTGAGAAAGATAAGCGACCCTAGTGGCCGACACAAACACCGGGCCCATCTAGGAGTGGCACTGCAGTGTCACGCAGGATGTCCCTTCCAAAAAACCCTCCCCAAACAGCACATGACGCAAAGAAAAAAAGAGGCGCAATGAGGTAGCTGACTGTGTGAGAAAGATAAGCGACCCTAGTGGCCGACACAAACACCGGGCCCATCTAGGAGTGGCACTGCAGTGTCACGCAGGATGTCCCTTCCAAAAAACCCTCCCCAAACAGCACATGACGCAAAGAAAAAAAGAGGCGCAATGAGGTAGCTGTGTGAGAAAGATAAGCGACCCTAGTGGCCGACACAAACACCGGGCCCATCTAGGAGTGGCACTGCAGTGTCACGCAGGATGTCCCTTCCAAAAAACCCTCCCCAAACAGCACATGACGCAAAGAAAAAAAGAGGCGCAATGAGGTAGCTGTGTGAGTAAGATTAGCGACCCTAGTGGCCGACACAAACACCGGGCCCATCTAGGAGTGGCACTGCAGTGTCACGCAGGATGGCCCTTCCAAAAAACCCTCCCCAAACAGCACATGACGCAAAGAAAAAAAGAGGCGCAATGAGGTAGCTGTGTGAGTAAGATTAGCGACCCTAGTGGCCGACACAAACACCGGGCCCATCTAGGAGTGGCACTGCAGTGTCACGCAGGATGTCCCTTCCAAAAAACCCTCCCCAATCAGCACATGATGCAAAGAAAAAGAAAAGAAAAAAGAGGTGCAAGATGGAATTATCCTTGGGCCCTCCCACCCACCCTTATGTTGTATAAACAAAACAGGACATGCACACTTTAACCAACCCATCATTTCAGTGACAGGGTCTGCCACACGACTGTGACTGATATGACGGGTTGGTTTGGACCCCCCCCAAAAAAGAAGCAATTAATCTCTCCTTGCACAAACTGGCTCTACAGAGGCAAGATGTCCACCTCATCTTCACCCTCCGATATATCACCGTGTACATCCCCCTCCTCACAGATTATCAATTCGTCCCCACTGGAATCCACCATCTCAGCTCCCTGTGTACTTTGTGGAGGCAATTGCTGCTGGTCAATGTCTCCGCGGAGGAATTGATTATAATTCATTTTAATGAACATCATCTTCTCCACATTTTCTGGATGTAACCTCGTACGCCGATTGCTGACAAGGTGAGCGGCGGCACTAAACACTCTTTCGGAGTACACACTTGTGGGAGGGCAACTTAGGTAGAATAAAGCCAGTTTGTGCAAGGGCCTCCAAATTGCCTCTTTTTCCTGCCAGTATAAGTACGGACTGTGTGACGTGCCTACTTGGATGCGGTCACTCATATAATCCTCCACCATTCTATCAATGTTGAGAGAATCATATGCAGTGACAGTAGACGACATGTCCGTAATCGTTGTCAGGTCCTTCAGTCCGGACCAGATGTCAGCATCAGCAGTCGCTCCAGACTGCCCTGCATCACCGCCAGCGGGTGGGCTCGGAATTCTGAGCCTTTTCCTCGCACCCCCAGTTGCGGGAGAATGTGAAGGAGGAGATGTTGACAGGTCGCGTTCCGCTTGACTTGACAATTTTGTCACCAGCAGGTCTTTCAACCCCAGCAGACCTGTGTCTGCCGGAAAGAGAGATCCAAGGTAGGCTTTAAATCTAGGATCGAGCACGGTGGCCAAAATGTAGTGCTCTGATTTCAACAGATTGACCACCCGTGAATCCTTGTTAAGCGAATTAAGGGCTGCATCCACAAGTCCCACATGCCTAGCGGAATCGCTCCGTGTTAGCTCCTTCTTCAATGCCTCCAGCTTCTTCTGCAAAAGCCTGATGAGGGGAATGACCTGACTCAGGCTGGCAGTGTCTGAACTGACTTCACGTGTGGCAAGTTCAAAGGGCATCAGAACCTTGCACAACGTTGAAATCATTCTCCACTGCACTTGAGACCGGTGCATTCCATCTCCTATATCGTGCTCAATTGTATAGGCTTGAATGGCCTTTTGCTGCTCCTCCAACCTCTGAAGCATATAGAGGGTTGAATTCCACCTCGTTACCACTTCTTGCTTCAGATGATGGCAGGGCAGGTTCAGTAGTTTTTGGTGGTGCTCCAGTCTTCTGTACGTGGTGCCTGTACGCCGAAAGTGTCCCGCAATTTTTCTGGCCACCGACAGCATCTCTTGCACGCCCCTGTCGTTTTTTAAAAAATTCTGCACCACCAAATTCAAGGTATGTGCAAAACATGGGACGTGCTGGAATTTGCCCATATTTAATGCACACACAATATTGCTGGCGTTGTCCGATGCCACAAATCCACAGGAGAGTCCAATTGGGGTAAGCCATTCCGCGATGATCTTCCTCAGTTGCCGTAAGAGGTTTTCAGCTGTGTGCGTATTCTGGAAAGCGGTGATACAAAGCGTAGCCTGCCTAGGAAAGAGTTGGCGTTTGCGAGATGCTGCTACTGGTGCCGCCGCTGCTGTTCTTGCGGCGGGAGTCCATACATCTACCCAGTGGGCTGTCACAGTCATATAGTCCTGACCCTGCCCTGCTCCACTTGTCCACATGTCCGTGGTTAAGTGGACATTGGGTACAACTGCATTTTTTAGGAGACTGGTGAGTCTTTTTCTGACGTCCGTGTACATTCTCGGTATCGCCTGCCTAGAGAAGTGGAACCTAGATGGTATTTGGTAACGGGGGCACACTGCCTCAATAAATTGTCTAGTTCCCTGTGAACTAACGGCGGATACCGGACGCACGTCTAACACCAACATAGTTGTCAAGGACTCAGTTATCCGCTTTGCAGTAGGATGACTGCTGTGATATTTCATCTTCCTCGCAAAGGACTGTTGAACAGTCAATTGCTTACTGGAAGTAGTACAAGTGGGCTTACGACTTCCCCTCTGGGATGACCATCGACTCCCAGCGGCAACAACAGCAGCGCCAGCAGCAGTAGGCGTTACACGCAAGGATGCATCGGAGGAATCCCAGGCAGGAGAGGACTCGTCAGACTTGCCAGTGACATGGCCTGCAGGACTATTGGCATTCCTGGGGAAGGAGGAAATTGACACTGAGGGAGTTGGTGGGGTGGTTTGCGTGAGCTTGGTTACAAGAGGAAGGGATTTACTGGTCAGTGGACTGCTTCCGCTGTCACCCAAAGTTTTTGAACTTGTCACTGACTTATTATGAATGCGCTGCAGGTGACGTATAAGGGAGGATGTTCCGAGGTGGTTAACGTCCTTACCCCTACTTATTACAGCTTGACAAAGGGAACACACGGCTTGACACCTGTTGTCCGCATTTCTGGTGAAATACCTCCACACCGAAGAGCTGATTTTTTTGGTATTTTCACCTGGCATGTCAACGGCCATATTCCTCCCACGGACAACAGGTGTCTCCCCGGGTGCCTGACTTAAACAAACCACCTCACCATCAGAATCCTCCTGGTCAATTTCCTCCCCAGCGCCAGCAACACCCATATCCTCCTCATCCTGGTGTACTTCAACACTGACATCTTCAATCTGACTATCAGGAACTGGACTGCGGGTGCTCCTTCCAGCACTTGCAGGGGGCATGCAAATAGTGGAAGGCGCATGCTCTTCACGTCCAGTGTTGGGAAGGTCAGGCATCGCAAACGACACAATTGGACTCTCCTTGTGGATTTGGGATTTCAAAGAACGCACAGTTCTTTGCGGTGCTTTTGCCAGCTTGAGTCTTTTCAGTTTTCTAGCGAGAGGCTGAGTGCTTCCATCCTCATGTGAAGCTGAACCACTAGCCATGAACATAGGCCAGGGCCTCAGCCGTTCCTTGCCACTCCGTGTGGTAAATGGCATATTGGCAAGTTTACGCTTCTCCTCCGACAATTTTATTTTAGGTTTTGGAGTCCTTTTTTTTCTGATATTTGGTGTTTTGGATTTGACATGCTCTGTACTATGACATTGGGCATCGGCCTTGGCAGACGACGTTGCTGGCATTTCATCGTCTCGGCCATGACTAGTGGCAGCAGCTTCAGCACGAGGTGGAAGTGGATCTTGATCTTTCCCTAATTTTGGAACCTCAACTTTTTTGTTCTCCATATTTTATAGGCAGAACTAAAAGGCACCTCAGGTAAACAATGGAGATGGATGGATTGGATACTAGTATACAATTATGGACGGACTGCCACGGTTAGGTGGTATAAAAAAACCACGGTTAGGTGGTATATATTATAATAATAATACAATTATGGATGGACGGACTGCCTGCCGACTGCCGACACAGAGGTAGCCACAGCCGTGAACTACCGCACTGTACACTGGTTGATAAAGAGATAGTAGTATACTCGTAACAACTAGTATGACACTATGACGACGGTATAAAGAATGAAAAAAAAACCACGGTTAGGTGGTATATATTATAATAATAATACAATTATGGATGGACGGACTGCCTGCCGACTGCCGACACAGAGGTAGCCACAGCCGTGAACTACCGCACTGTACACTGGTTGATAAAGAGATAGTAGTATACTCGTAACAACTAGTATGACACTATGACGACGGTATAAAGAAAGAAAAAAAAATACCACAGTTAGGTGGTATATATTATAATAATAATACAATTATGGATGGACGGACTGCCTGCCGACTGCCGACACAGAGGTAGCCACAGCCGTGAACTACCGCACTGTACACTGGTTGATAAAGAGATAGTAGTATACTCGTAACAACTAGTATGACACTATGACGACGGTATAAAGAATGAAAAAAAAACCACGGTTAGGTGGTATATATTATAATAATAATACAATTATGGATGGACGGACTGCCTGCCGACTGCCGACACAGAGGTAGCCACAGCCGTGAACTACCGCACTGTACACTGGTTGATAAAGAGATAGTAGTATACTCGTAACAACTAGTATGACACTATGACGACGGTATAAAGAATGAAAAAAAAACCACGGTTAGGTGGTATATATTATAATAATAATACAATTATGGATGGACGGACTGCCTGCCGACTGCCGACACAGAGGTAGCCACAGCCGTGAACTACCGCACTGTACACTGGTTGATAAAGAGATAGTAGTATACTCGTAACAACTAGTATGACACTATGACGACGGTATAAAGAAAGAAAAAAAAATACCACAGTTAGGTGGTATATATTATAATAATAATACAATTATGGATGGACGGACTGCCTGCCGACTGCCGACACAGAGGTAGCCACAGCCGTGAACTACCGCACTGTACACTGGTTGATAAAGAGATAGTAGTATACTCGTAACAACTAGTATGACACTATGACGACGGTATAAAGAATGAAAAAAAAACCACGGTTAGGTGGTATATATTATAATAATAATACAATTATGGATGGACGGACTGCCTGCCGACTGCCGACACAGAGGTAGCCACAGCCGTGAACTACCGCACTGTACACTGGTTGATAAAGAGATAGTAGTATACTCGTAACAACTAGTATGACACTATGACGACGGTATAAAGAATGAAAAAAAAACCACGGTTAGGTGGTATATATTATAATAATAATACAATTATGGATGGACGGACTGCCTGCCGACTGCCGACACAGAGGTAGCCACAGCCGTGAACTACCGCACTGTACACTGGTTGATAAAGAGATAGTAGTATACTCGTAACAACTAGTATGACACTATGACGGTATAAAGAATGAAAAAAAAACCACGGTTAGGTGGTATATATTATAATAATAATACAATTATGGATGGACGGACTGCCTGCCGACTGCCGACACAGAGGTAGCCACAGCCGTGAACTACCGCACTGTACACTGGTTGATAAAGAGATAGTAGTATACTCGTAACAACTAGTATGACACTATGACGACGGTATAAAGAAAGAAAAAAAAATACCACGGTTAGGTGGTATATATTGTAATACAATTATGGATGGACGGACTGCCTGCCGAGTTCCGACTGCCGACACAGAGGTAGCCACAGCCGTGAACTACCGCACTGTACTGTGTCTGCTGCTAATATAGACTGGTTGATAAAGAGATAGTATACAATACATACAACAATATACTACTATACTGGTGGTCAGGCACTGGTCACCACTAGTCACACTGGCAGTGGCACTCCTGCAGCAAAAGTGTGCACTGTTTAATTTTAAATTAATATAATATTATGTACTCCTGGGGGCTCCTGCTATAACAACCTGCAGTGCTCCCCAGTCTCCCCCACAATTATTATAAGCTTTGCCTTTTATACATTGATGTGCAGCACACTGGGCTGAGCTGAGTGCACACAGACTGAGTCACACTGTGTGACTGGCTGCTGCTGTGTATCGTTTTTTTTCAGGCAGAGAACGGATATAGCAGAGAACGGATATATTATATTAAAATAAATAAAAGTTAACTAACAACAACTGCACTGGTCACTGTGGTAAACTCTGTCTGACTCTGCACAATCTCTCTCTCTCTTCTAATCTAATTTCTAATGGAGAGGACGCCAGCCACGTCCTCTCCCTATCAATCTCAATGCACGTGTGAAAATGGCGGCGACGCGTGGCTCCTTATATAGAATCCGAGTCTCGCGAGAATCCGACAGCGTCATGATGACGTTCGGGCGCGCTCGGGTTAACCGAGCAAGGCGGGAGGATCCGGGTCTGCTCGGACCCGTGAAAAAAACATGAAGTTCGTGCGGGTTCGGTTTCAGAGAAACCGAACCCGCTCATCTCTAGTTTAAGGGGACAACATTTGAGTGTATTTAAAAATTATGCTGGTTTTGATATTTAGTTTAACTTTCTAGACTTGTTTGTCAAACATTTTTCTAAAGCAAATTAGGATGTTCACCAAGACTCGTATACACAATCAAAAAGGCCAATTATGTTGGTTTTTATGTTGACAAAAATGACTTCAAAACAAAAGTGGACACATGTTTGACAAATACCACACTTACGAAACAAACACACAGAGGTACAAAGTTTACACCATGAAAAAAAGTGATTTGTCACCCGCCATATCGTACTTGCATTAAAATTTCAAACAGTAAATGACAATATGAATTCTATCACCATTGTGAAAGGGTGTGAATCTACCTGAAGCTCAATATTTTACTATTCAAATAAATAATGACAACACAATACTACTGTAAGGCGCAAGAGAACACTCTAAATTTGCAATAATTTTTTAGTGGTTTTTGGATTTTAACAATTTGAAAGCCATGTGCTTGCTGCTGTGGATAAGTACTAGGATTATTAAATTTTTTGGCTGATGTGTAATTTGTGTTTTGTGTTTACTCACCAGACAGCTGAGGGGAAAGTGGTCCCGGTGATTGAGTACTCTCCAAAATGTGTTCTGGTGGCAGAGGCAACACAGTTGAAATACAACATGGGGGTGTGCTTAATGCTGGTGTTGGTGCGACATCAGGATGATGTCTCTTGCTAGGCCTGCTCGTGTGGTTGCCAGACCCCTGTGAAGGACGTCTTTGTGGACTGTGATGCGATGTTGAAGTTCCTATGGATTGATGCAAACATTAGATTTTTTTGTTTTTTTGTGGTGTCCACATTAACAGGTGTCATTTTTGTGTTACCTGTATCGCCAGCATCCACAGCTCTTGACAGTGTTGCTTGTGTTCTGGAAGTGGTGGCTTGCTTTCGTACTGTAAAAATGATACATTGGTGTTTATGACCTTTAATTACAGTGTGTACTTTTGTAAGCAGCAACATTTAGTGATGTGGACATATGATTACCATTATGGGTACAGTTTCTAACAATAAATATTGAAACAATGGGTTGCTTCATTTTTTGTAAACAGGCTAATGAGGTTCCATTTCCAAAGACAAAAACATAGCCAAGTAGTCTAATTTTCCATGGCCAACAGCTGAATATACACACATGTGTTACCATATATTTTACATTACATTAATGAGTAAATTTGAAAATAAAATTATAAAAACCGAAAAATTAAAAATTTTTTAAAAAATAAAACATACAATACTTAGCCATCTACACTAACATATTGGCCACAAAGACAAGTAAAATACAGCAGACATTAAACAAAGAAACAAAAAAAAAAAACATTACTACCTAACTGTTACGTTCCTGATGCTCAGAACTAGAGAGATGTTGCGTAGTGAGTCCAGAGCACCAGGACGTGATGCTGAAATAAGGGGTGGTACGGGAATAGCCCCTAGCACCCTACCTCCATTGTTTTACCCGTGTGGTCAGTTCACGCCTGAGTGAATATGGTTTCTTGGGCCCACGGCAGCCGCGTTTGAAGGGCAGATTAGGTCTGCCCAACTCCGATGCCCCCAGGTCTTAGAGTGAGACAAGGCGTGAACCGAGACAGGATAATAACAAGGGGACCTCTAACTAAAGCAAACAGAAAGCTAGGGGCTACTAACTACCCTAAAACTAAATATATGTGCGGCACGCCGCCAAAGGAAAAGAACAACAAAAGATACCACTGTCCACTCCCCCACACGGCACCGCCGGGTTCCGGGGAGGACAGTGAAAAGCGGAAACCTCCGCAAAAACCACCAATACAAAATTAACACAAGGAAAGATGTCCCTAACGCAAGGGAAAATACTTATCTTAGTGGTATGTATGTAAACGCCAGAAGCATTACTGGTAAAAAGGGTGAACTAGAAATACTTGCAGCAAGCAAACAGTATGATATTATAGGCATTACTGAAACTTGGTGGGATGGATCTCATGATTGGACAGTCAATCTGGAGGGCTATACACTGTTTAGGAGAGACAGACTAAATAAAAAGGGTGGAGGGGTGTGTCTTTACGTAAAGCCGTTTTTAAAACCTGATATACGGGAAGATATTCAGGAGGGGACTGTAGACACTGTCGAGACATTATGGGTAGAAATTGCATGCGGGGAAAAAGGAATAAAAAAGTTAGTATTGGGTGTATGCTCTAGGCCGCCTGGTATCAACGCATCTGATGAGGAATTGTTACTAAAGCAAATTGAAAGAGCAGCAGGAGTAGGAGACATAGTAGTGATGGGAGATTTTAACTATCCAGAGATAAACTGGAAAAACGATTCATGTGATACTGCTAGGGGAAATATGTTTTTAAACACACTTAATGATAACTACTTAGTCCAACTAATTGAGGAACCAACTAGGTACAATACAATCTTAGACCTGGTATTAACAAACAATGGGGATTTGGTATCAGGTATTATAGTAGGGGAACCCATAGGAAACAGCGACCACAATATGGTCACATTCAATATCAGTTTCCATAAATAGCCCTATACTGGCTCAACTAGGACTCTAAACTTTAGCAAAGCAAATTTTGAAAAGATGAGGATATTTTTCAGGGATATTGAATGGGAAGGTTTGTTTTTAGGAAAAAATACTACGGAGAAATGGGAGGTACTAAAATTCCTGCTAGCTAAAAATACACTCAAATTTATTCCTATGAGTAGCAAAAAAAGGAATAAAAATCATAAACCGATGTGGCTTAACAAAAAGATTAAGGAACTTATGGGCAAGAAAAGGCGAGCATTTAAAAAATACAAATCTGATGGGGAAGCAGAGTCATTTCAGCACTATAAGGAATGTAACAAAATTTGCAAAAAGGAAATAAGAGCGGCTAAAGTAGAAACTGAAAAACTAGTAGCAAAGGAAAGCAAAGCGAATCCCAAAAAATTCATTAAATACATTAATAGCAAGAGATTAAAGAAGGAGAGTATAGGCCCTTTAAAAGACAAGTTGGGAGTCTTAAGCAAAAATGATAATGACATAGCGGACACACTAAATGAGTTTTTTTCAACAGTATTCACTAGAGAGGACCCATTTCAGGGACTGACACACAATCTCAATAATGAGAATATCCCACTGATAGGTACTTATTTAAGCGAGGAAGTAGTCTGTGACCGATTAAAACATTTAAAGATTAATAAATCACCAGGGCCCGATGGTATTCACTCAAGGGTTCTAATGGAGCTTCACTCTGAACTGGCAAAACCGCTATCTTTGATCTTTAAGGATTCAGTTATATCAGGTATGGTTCCCAAAGACTGGCGTATAGCGGAAGTAGTGCCTATATTCAAAAAGGGAAGTAAAGCTGAACCAGGTAATTATAGACCAGTTAGTCTTACATCTATAGTGGGGAAAGTATTGGAAGGTATTCTAAGAGATAGTATTCAGATGTTCCTTGAAGTCAATAAGGTCATTAAAAGTAATCAACATGGGTTTATGAAGGACAGATCCTGTCAAACCAACTTACTTGGCTTTTATGAAACAGTAAGCGCAAACCTAGATCAGGGTAAAGACGTGGATGTAATCTTTTTAGACTTTGCCAAAACGTTCGATACTGTACCACACATGAGACTTATCTACAAGCTACAAGAATCAGGGCTAGGAAGCACAATATGCACTTGGGTCAAAAACTGGTTAGATAATAGGGAGCAGCACGTTGTGGTTAATGGATCTTTGTCAATTTGGACTGAAGTGCTAAGTGGTGTGCCGCAAGGCTCAGTATTAGGACCGCTATTGTTCAATATTTTCATTAATGACCTAACAGAAGGTCTAGAGAGCATGGTGTCAATTTTTGCAGATGATACCAAATTGTGCAAGGCTATAAATACAGAGGAGGATGCTGAGTCTCTTCAGAACGACTTAGTTAAATTAGAAGCATGGGCAGCCAAATGGAGAATGCGCTTCAACACAGACAAGTGTAAGGCAATGCACTGTGGTAACAAGAACAAAAATTACACCTACCTACTAAATGGGGTAAAATTAGGGGATTCTGTACTGGAAAAGGACTTGGGTGTCCTCATAGATAGCAAGCTAAGCAGTAGTACCCAAAGTAGGACTGCAGCAAAGAAGGCTAATAAGATATTAGCATGCATAAAACGGGGTATTGATGCTAGGGACGAGAGTATTATACTCCCGTTATATAAATCACTAGTGAGGCCACACCTTGAATACTGTGTACAATTCTGGGCACCGTACTACAAAAAGGATATCCTGGAGCTTGAAAAGGTACAGAGGAGGGCGACCAAACTAATTAAGGGCATGGAGACGATGGAATACAAGGAAAGGCTTGAAAGACTAGGCATTTTTACATTGGAAAAGCGGAGACTAAGAGGGGATATGATCAACATCTACAAATATATAAGGGGACAATACACAGAGCTTGCGCGGGACCTGTTTTTGGTTAGATCAACACAGAGGACTCGTGGACACTCGCTCAGGTTAGAGGAGAGGAGATTCCGCACAATACGGCGTAAAGGCTTTTTCATGGTAAGGACAATACGTGTTTGGAATTCCCTGCCCGAGGGAGTTGTAATGGCGGAATCTGTCAACACCTTTAAGAATGGGTTAGATAAATTCCTAATGGATAAGGATATCCAGGGGTATGGTGCATAGTCATGCATTATAGTTACTATAAATAGGGATAAAATGCAACGGCTGACAGCAGCATCAGTCAGAAATTTTAGTCAAATCATCATGCATAGGAGACCACAAATAGGTTGAACTCGATGGACAATTGTCTTTTTTCAACCTCAGATCTATGTTACTATGTTACTAAGCGGCCTAGGCCGCAACACGTGGCAGAAGCCGCTACTCACGAAACCGGGAGAGAACCCCAACAAGCGAGAACCCCCAGATGACTGCAACAGGTTCACTTGGACAGGAAGGATTCCCAGGACTGGCTACAGAACTCCAGAACTCAGGAGCACAGGGAGCAGGATCGACCAGATACAGCTGACCAGGAACAGACGTTGCAAGGCAGGAACAGCATACAGGAAGCTATCACCGGCGAGGCTGCAGTGTGCTGGCTCCTATAAAAAGACCCTGCTGGCCAATGACAGGAGGGCCAGCAAGACCAGCCCCTAGACCCTAATTACTAGTTGCCGTGCAGCTGCCCTGCTACACGAGCAACTAATCAATCCTATCTGGCAACGGGGAACACGGTCCGCCAATGGCGTCCCCGTTGCTATGGACCCAGCGGCTGAGGACGCCCGGCGTCCTAGCATTGCCAGGGACCCGGTGGCTACAGTACGCACGGCGTCCTGGCGTTGCTAGGCGCTGGGCGGGCAGGGAGGGAGGTGCGGCGGCCGTGAGCGTCGCTCGGAAGCAGACCGAGCGACGCCGCGGACCGCGGCACCTAACAGTACCCCCCCCTTGAGGAGGGGTTAAAGAACCCCTGAAGCCGGGTTTCTGAGGAAATTCCTGAAAGAATAATCTCTTAAATTTAGGGGCATGTAAATTGTTATCCAGGACCCAAGACCTTTCTTCCAGGCCATAGCCTTTCCAGTGAACCAAAAAATAAAGCCGGCCCCGAGAAACTTTGGAATCTAAAACCTTCTCCACCAAGAACTCTTGTTGCCCCTGAACATCCACCGGAGGTCTACCCTGGGAAGTCTTCCGAGGGAATCTCCTGGAAGAAAAATACTGCTTCAGAAGGGAACAGTGAAAAGTATTGCCAATTTTGAGTGATTTAGGCAAGCGTAGCCGAAAAGCAACTGGGTTGACCTTCTTAACGATAAGGAACGGTCCAATAAATTTGGGTCCCAATCTAGCCGAGGGTTGTCGGAGCTTGATGTTGTGGGTAGACAACCACACCTTATCTCCCACCTTAAAAGTGCATGGGCGTCGGAACCTATCAGAATTTTTTTTTTCTCGGAAGGCAGCCTTCTTAAGGTCAAGGTGCACCTTTTTCCAAATCAGAGATGGGAAGTTAAGGTCAACGAGGAGACTGGAAAATGAGGGTAAAAAGAATTGGCTCTAGGATGAAAGCCCAAGACCGAAAAGAATGGGGACTCCTTGGTGGAAGAATGACAAGAGTTATTATAGGCAAACTCGGCCAAAGGAAGAAATTCAGACCAATCATTCTGAAGTTTGGCCGAATATAGCCGTAAATACTGTTTTAACGACTGATTAACACGTTCAGTTTGCCCGTTAGACTGTGGATGGTACCCAGATGTTAAAGAGAGTTTCATATTTAATGAGGCACAAAAACGTTTTCAGAAACGGGCGATGAATTGCGGTCCCCGATCAGAGACAATATCGCTGGGTAAACCATGGAGCCTGAACACATGGCGGAGAAACAAAACTGCCAACCCTTGAGCAGAGGGTAATCGGGGGAGAGCAATGAAGTGGGCCATCTTACTAAAACGGTCTACTACCACCCAAATGACTCGAAATCCAGCTGAAAGAGGAAGGTCCACCACGAAATCCATGGATATATGTGACCATGGCCTGAGAGGAACGGCTAGAGGCATGAGTTGCCCGACCGGCAACGATCGAGATACCTTGTACTGAGCACAAACCTGACAGGAACGGACAAATTCCCTTACATCTTTAGAAAGATTAGGCCACCACACTGAGCGAGAGATTAACTCCAAGGTCTTAGTGATACCCGGATGACCAGAAACCTTATTATCATGAAACTCAGCTAGAACAGTGCCTCTCAGAAATTCAGGGACGAAGAGACGATCTGCAGGAGTGACTTTGGGAGCCTGCTGCTGAAGCTGGAATAGCTGTGTAAATAAATCCTGTGTGAGGCCTGCCCGGATGACAGACGATGGGACTATGGGGGTAGTAGCCGGGTGGTTATTGTGAACCGGAAGAAAACAACGTGACAGGGCATCGGCTTTTGTATTCTTGTAACCGGGCCTGAAGGTGATAATAAACCTGAAATGAGTAAAAAACAGCGCCCAACGTGCCTGTCGAGCATTAAGCCGTTTAGCTGACTCAATATACTGCAGGTTCTTGTGGTCAGTAAACACCGTAATGGTATGCCTTGCTCCTTCCAGCCAGTGCCTCCACTCCTCGAAAGCCCATTTAACTGCCAACAATTCTCGATTACCAACATCATAGTTGGATTCTGCGGAGGAGAATTTTCTGGACATGAAGGCACATGGGTGTAACTCCTGAGACTCCGGGTCTTCCTGAGAAAGCATAACCCCCACTCCAACCTCTGAGGCATCTACCTCGACAATAAAGGGGAGATCCGGGTTAGGGTGTCTGAGTACTGGAGCTGAGACAAAGGCCTGCTTTAAGGCCAGAAAGGCAGACTTGGCTTCAGGCGACCAACTGAAAGGGTCTGCTCCTTTTTTAGTCAATGCCACAATAGGAGCAACCAAATCTGAGAAGGTATGAATAAAACGCCTATAGTAATTTGCAAACCCTAAAAAGCGCTGAATTGCTTTTAAGTTTGTGGGTTGTGCCCAATTTAGGATGGCCTGGAGTTTTTTTGATTCCATGAAAAACCCCTTAGGAGAAATAATATACCCCAGGAAGGACACTTCTGTGATGTGGAAATCATATTTCTCCAGTTTGGCGTATAAATGATTTTCCCGTAACTTCTGAAGGACCAGTCGCACATGGGTAATATGTTGTTCAAAAGACTCAGAGTAAATCAAAATGTCGTCTAAATAAACGACTACGGACTTTCCTAGAAAGTCGCGAAGGACGTCGTTAATGAGATCTTGAAATACAGCAGGAGCATTAGACAGCCCAAACGGCATCACCAGGTATTCATAATGTCCCGACTGTGTGCTGAAAGCCGTCTTCCACTCATCCCCAGATTTTATTCAGATGAGATTGTAAGCCCCTCTAAGATCGATCTTGGAAAAGATAACGGCAGTCCGGAGCTGATCCAATAGTACTGAAATCAGTGGCAAGGGGTAGGTGTTTTTAACAGAAATTTTATTCAGAGCCCGATAATCAATACATGGTCTGAGCGACCCATCTTTTTTCTCAACAAAAAAGAACCCTGCACTCAATGGAGATTTCGAGGGCCTAATGAAGCCTTTTTTTAGGCTCTCCTGTACATAATCATTCATTGCCGTAGTTTCCGGCCCAGACAGGGCATATAGTCTCCCTTTAGGCAAAGAGGCACCGGGAACTAAGTCAATAGCGCAGTCATAGGACCGATGAGGAGGCAGAATATCCGCATTACCCTTGGAGAAAACATCGGCAAAATCCTGATATTCCAAAGGAATAAGTTCTGGGGTGACTGCCGCAACCTGGACTGGACGGGAAATACATTCCTTAATACAAAAGAGACCCCATCGGGAAATCTCCCCAGACCGCCAATCTATGGTGGGATTATGAAAGGCAAGCCAGGTGTGACCCAAAACTACGGGGACAGCCGGACAATGGGTAAGGTAAAATTCGATTTTCTCCGAATGTAGGGCCCCCACTGTCAGTTGTACTGGAGGTGTGCGGTGAGTGATTACCCCATTAGAAAGCGGACCACCATCCAAGCCGTGCATGTTGATACGTTTATCCAAAGGTATCTGTGGAACGCCCAAAGCCTGAGCCCAACCAAGATCCATGAAATTTCCCGCAGCTCCACTGTCGACGAAGGCCGACACCAACGAACTGAGACTACCAAAGGAAATTTTTACAGGAACTAATAAGGAATCAGTAGAGGAGATCAATTGCAGACCCAAGTGAACCCCCTCACAATTCACTTGGTCAGAGCGTTTCCCTGCTTATTCGGGCAATTACGTGCGATATGTCCCTTGCCACCACAATACAAGCAAAGACCAGAATTTAGCCTTCTGGTTCTTTCCTCTGGGGACAGCCGGGAGAGACCCATTTGCATGGGCTCCTCGACATCCTCAGGGAAAATATACACACATGGACTAGGCCTGAAACTAGCTCCTCTTTCAGCCCTCCGCTCCCGGAGACGACGATCAATTTTAATAGCAAGCTCCATGAGTTTGTCTAAAGTCTCTGGAGCAGGGTACTGAAGGAGACTGTCTTTAATAACTTCAGACAAACCGAGGCGAAACTGACTGCGCAGGGCCGGGTCATTCCAGCCACAGTCGTTCGACCAACGGCGAAACTCGGTACAATACGCCTCTGCTGGATTTTTCCCATGTTTAAGTGCACGCAGGTGGCTCTCAGCCGACGCTTCTCTATCAGGGTCATCGTACAGAAGGCCTAGAGACTTAAAAAAGGCATCTACAGAAAGCAAGGCAACATCATCGGCTTTTAGCCCAAAAGCCCAGGTTTGCGGATCGCCTTGTAGCAAAGACATCACAATCCCGACCCGTTGAGACTCAGTACCAGAGGATCGGGGCCTTAAGCGAAAATAAAGCTTACAAGCTTCCTTGAAATTAAAAAAATCCTTTCGGTTACCTGAAAAGCGGTCAGGAAGGTGCATCTTTGGTTCTGGAATCATACTCGGGGAGGCTCGCAAAAGATCTTCCTGCGATCTCACCCGAAGAGTAAGATCCTGAACCATCTGAGTTAGTTCCTGAATCTGGTTGGCCAAAAGCTGGCTGGGATTCGGTCCTAATACTGCCGGATTCATGAGGCCGAATTTCAAGGCCCACCAAAAACAAATAACTCTTTATATTATTTTTTTGTTTGTTTTTGGGCCGGTGATAATGTTACGTTCCTGATGCTCAGAACTAGAGAGATGTTGCGTAGTGAGTCCAGAGCACCAGGACGTGACGCTGAAATAAGGGGTGGTACGGGAATAGCCCCTAGCACCCTACCTCCATTGTTTTACCCGTGTGGTCAGTTCACGCCTGAGTGACTATGGTTTCTTGGGCTCACGGCAGCCGCGTTTGAAGGGCGGATTAGGTCTGCCCAACTCCGATGCCCCCAGGTCTTAGAGTGAGACAAGGCGTGAACCGAGACAGGATAATAACAAGGGGACCTCTAACTAAAGCAAACAGAAAGCTAGGGGCTACTAACTACCCTAAAACTAAATATATGTGCGGCACGCCGCCAAAGGAAAAGAACAACAAAAGATACCACTGTCCACTCCCCCACAAGGCACCGCCGAGTTCCGGGGAGGACAGTGAAAAGCGGACACCTCCACAAAAACCACCCATACAAAATGAACACAAGGACTAAGCGGCCTAGGCCGCAACACGCGGCAGAAGCCGCTACTCACGAAACCGGGAGAGAACCCCAACAAGTGAGAACCCCCAGATGACTGCAACAGGTTCACTTGGACAGGAAGGATTCCCAGGACTGGCTTCAGAACTCCAGAACTCAGGAGCACAGGGAGCAGGATCGACCAGATACAGCTGACCAGGAATAGACGTTGCAAGGCAGGAACAGCATACAGGAAGCTATCACCGGCGAGGCTGCAGTGTGCTGTCTCCCATAAAAAGACCCTGCTGGCCAATGACAGGAGGGCCAGCAAGTCCAGCCCCCAGACCCTAATTACTAGTTGCCGTGCAGCTGCCCTGCTACACGAGCAACTAATCAATCCTATCTGGCAACGGGGAACGCGGTCCACCAATGGCGTCCCCGTTGCTATGGACCCAGCGGCTGAGGACGCCCGGCATCCTAGCGTTGCCAGGGACCTGGCGGCTACAGTACGCATGGTGTCCTGGCGTTGCTAGGCGCCGGGCGGGCAGGGAGGGAGGTGCGGCGGCCGTGAGCGTCGCTCGGAAGCAGACCGAGCGACGCAGCGGACCGCGGCACCCAACACTAACACCTCACTATACAAACACAAAATATAAAAAAAAAACCCCACAAATAGATAATCAATTTAGAACATAAAAATATATTAACAATACAATATCATTTTTAAAATACTAATTAGACATAAACACATATGCAGATATAACAGATTTGTAAAAATAAACTCACCATCAGGCCTAGGACGATCCGAATCCCGCACATTAGTCGCACCAACAACTTCATGCGGAACAAGGGTCCACACAGGTTCCTCCCACTCCCGATAAGAGGCTATAAAGGGATGGCCACCCCTTGTTTGCCTGGCTGACTTAGCCTCCTTTGCCATCTTGGCCTTGACACGGCGCTTGATGTCGTAGAATCTCTTCCGACATGTGTCCTCGGTCCTCTTCACCACACCCTCACTGTTTACTGCCGCTACTACCTTCCCCCACAGAACAGTTTTCCTGTGCAAAGGCACCTTGGCCGCATCACGCCCAAACAGCTGGCGATGATGGCGCATCAACTCATGCACCAAAGCCATATTTTCCGCAAAGCTAAATTTAACATTTCTGCCCGTCTTGGTAGTGGTGCGTGGCTGCGGAGCAACACCACCATCACTGTCACTATCACTCAAGGCCACAGCAGCAACCTCACCCTCCTCCACCTCACTAACCTTATCCCCCTCACTCACCTCCTCCCCCTCACCTCCTCCACCTCACTCACCTCCTCCCTCTCACTCACCTCTGACTGGGACATAATAATGACAAACAACAAATACCACTAATAAAAAAAAAACACAAAACACACTCCTCCACTACCACTGCACACCAACCACACACACACACACACACACACACACACACACACACACACACACACACACACAATGACAATAGACTGAAAGTAAAATGAACGAACACTAAAAATGACACAAACTTTTAAGAGACTACACAACAATTACCACAAGACTCCTTACACACACAATACAGCACTCAACAATCGCAAGAAACCTCCAAAACCGACCAGCAAATCACCAACTCCAAAACACCAACTTCCTCTCACCTCTCCACTAGCTAAACCCACGAGGTGCGGCAGGTTGGGGGCGTTTTTATACTAATGAGCACAGACACTCCTCCATGACAAACACAACCAATCATGGACGAGTGACGAAAACGAAAGTAAGAAAATAACGCGGCCGGGAAGGGTCAAAAACACTGCCGTGGAAATTAAAGCTACGAATTCGTAAAAAGACCAACAAAATACGGCCGAAAAAACAAGAGTCGGTCGCGATCAAATAAAATATATTACGAATGACATTGACATCGGAAAATACGAAAACACAAATTACGAACACTTAGTAAATGAGTCGGAAAAAAAAAAAAGTTGCAAATTCACACTACCGATGTCAGTCGTGTTTCAACTTCAAACAAATTCTGAACATTACGAATCTTACAGAAAAAGAAAATAATCAATTACCCAAAGCGCAAACACACCTGTGCAGCCACCTGAGGATGAAAGGGCCACTCAACCCTTATAAACAAATGCAATACCGAAAAAAATCCACAGGTAAATAGCGCTCAATGTTGTTTCACATATAACAATAAGCAATGAATATGGGTATATGCAATTAGCGGCGAATCGTGGCAAATTATCGCCGTTTTTTAATTCGACACAATTCGACAGGTGAATTCCGGCAGCTGGCTTCCGGAATTCACCATATTCAATGAAAAACGGATTCGACAGTCCCGCGGGCGATTTAAAAAACGGGGAAAAACGGGAAAAACCCGGAAAAAAATGGCGTGGGGTCCCCCCTCCAAAGCATAACCAGCCTCGGGCTCTTCGAGCTGGTCCTGGTTCTAAAAATGCGGGGAAAAAATTGACAGGGGATCCCCCGTATTTTTAAAACCAGCACCGGGCTCTGCGCCTGGTGCTGGTGCAAAAAATACGGGGGACAAAAAGAGTAGGGGTCCCCCGTATTTTTTACACGAGCATCGGGCTCCACTAGCTGGACAGATAATGCCACAGCCGGGGGTCACTTTTATACAGTGCCCTGCGGCCGTGGCATTAAATATCCAACTAGTCACCCCTGGCCGGGGTACCCTGGGGGAGTGGGGACCCCTTCAATCAAGGGGTCCCCCCCAGCCACCCAAGGGCCAGGGGTGAAGCCCGAGGCTGTCCCCCCCATCCATGGGCTGCGGATGGGAGGCTGATAGCCTGATAGCCTTGAGTAAAATGACAGAATATTGTTTTTTCCAATAGTACTACAAGTCCCAGCAAGCCTCCCCCGCAAGCTGGTACTTGGAGAACCACAAGTACCAGCATGCGGGAGAAAAACGGGCCCGCTGGTACCTGTAGTACTACTGGAAAAAAATACCCAAATAAAAACAGGAGACACACACCGTGACAAATACAACTTACACACTGCCGACACACATACACACTTGCCTGAATTTTACCATTCCATCTAAAAAAATAAAATAAAATATATAAATAATACTTGTGCCTCCAAAAAAGACAAACCAAGTACCTAATCCCTTCTAATATAAATAGATATGCTATTATCAATAAAAAAAAACACAAAAAAAAACATGTTTTAATTTTTTTTTATTAGTTTCACCCACCAAAGTGTGGCGGATTGAAAATGTCGAATTTACTGTCTAAAAGCACTGTTGTCGAATTTCCAAACTTCAATTGAATACACTTTGGTCGAATTGCAGCACTTGTATCATTGCAGAAAAGTCGAATTTGACAAAAGTCGAATTTCAAAAAGTCGAATTTTGAAAGTCCGTTTTTTGGACGGAAAGCACTGAATTGCATTGACGATTTTTTTGGGGGGGCGAAAAATTCCCCAAATTCGACAATTTCGGGAATTCGACCGCAATTGCATATACCCCTTAGAGTCCAAATAAAGATCAAATCAGTCCCGCAGATAGGGAAGTCCTGTCTTATGATCCTCTGATTACGTTCTCACAGGAAAGACCTCTGTCTCCAGTAGTCGCTCAAGATGACATAAAAAGAAAGCAATGAAAGATCATGGTGCAATATACGTCCCAAACTTCTTTCAAGCAACAACAGATACAGATGTTAGGGATCCAATGCGTACCCCACTCACAGTGTATAAGGTGTTTGTCCACACATAAAGGTATCTTTATCGTGATAATGATGTGATAAATCTCTGTCAGATATTGCGTACCATACTCACTTCTCCACAAGCAAGGACCCTCGCATCAAGGTTTCTTTAGACGCTCCAAACCATATTCCTCCTCAATAATGGAAATATAAATACTGCTGCCAGACACAGCAATGGCTGCTCTCTGCTCCTGCTGCCTTGTGGGAATGATAGAAGGAAGGCTGTATGTGCCAGTATACTTACCGTCCTCAACCTCTCCTCCTGTTGTTCTCTGCGCTTAGCACTATTTTTGTGATGTTCAATAGCACACTATCTAAGATTAGCTACTGTGACCCCTTTCCAATTTTGCAAAGAAGTCTGCACCCTGACATTCAATGCCTTATTGAGCCCGTCCATTTGCACAGAGACAGCCACCTCCCATTTGCCGAATTAGTGTTTACCAGTGATCTTATCCAGATGGAGAGTTTTCTATTACTGCAAGAAACAAAAACAAAAAAAGTTTAACAAGCTTCTAGGTCATGCGAAGTATTCATTCAATCCTTCTCATCCCGTATTAAGGGTCTGTACATGGTCCAACAAACATTTCCGAGCTCATCTTGACTAGGGGCATTACTAGGAATGAATACTTCTTATATGGTAACTGAAAGAAATACCCGGAGGGGATACCTCGTCTCTGTCCGCTTTCCTACTGGCAAATACTAATGTGCGGACAGGTTTTTTTCCATTTCTGATGTTACTTTCTTGATTTTTTTGTTTTACTATATATGTACACGAATTATACCATACTTACCTGTTCCACTGGTCTCAGCCACTTCCCCCACAGGCTACTGCTCTTCTATTACCGGTTGGATACTTTTCTGGGTACATGAGAAATGGCTGAAAACAATCTGGTCACCTTCTCCTCCTAAATAAAACTTCAACATTCATTAGTACATATATAGGTTACAGTCATATTTTTCATATTTTTATTATTTTCTATAGTTTGTATGCTGGCCGTAACTGCTTCCACATCTACATATGGCGGTGTACTTGCATTCTTTTTTTTTCTTCCTACTTGTTTATTGTTGCTACAAGTTCAAAACGTTCTTATATTTCCATTCTTGTCTTATATGACTTTGGTTAGACATACCACCTGCAATACCTTAGGATCAAACTCACCAACCCCTCTTGCTGCCACAGGTTTAAACACTTTGTATGTCTGACCCTTTGTTTTCTGGATTTTATCAGACATATCCTTATCCTTAAGTTCTGCAGTACCTCTGGTTCAAAGCTGCCCACCCTAGGGAATGATACCCTATCGTTGTCAGTCATACGTACCCATTCAGACAAAAAGTCTTCAGCGTGTGGACCATATTTCCCACACATAATACTTTTTCCTTTTTTTTAAAACCTCGCTGACCCCTTGGGCCGCGGCTCTTCAGCCTGTACCCTGGCTAAACGTCCCTTAGTTGAGCAACTGGCTCCCATAATTGTGGGCCTTTTCCCACAAACACCAAAATACTCAATATAAGGTGACGGTGAAAGTTCTCCGAGCGCTTTCACCCACTCTCGCCCACGTTGGCCAGTACTACCATACACTGTCGATAGCGAAGGCGATGTACCCAACCTAGGGCCCCTAATTGACCTATATTTACTGGAAGTTTTTAGGAATAACTTACCCTTTCCAGTTAAGTATCTGTCGTTGGAGATTTTCCTGAGAGAGACCAGCGAAAACTCCCTATGCACTTTTTATACACAAATCACACTTGCGTATGCTGTATACAGCGCTAATGATACCGCGATTTTATGCAAAAGCTTGTAAAAGGGGTATCAAGATGCACTATATATCTCACCCACAAATGTGCGGTCCAATCGCACAGCGTATAGGTACTTGTTACCTATCCGCCGTACGACCACTGGAATCGAATCACAAGCTGCGAAACCTCAGCCGGAGTGTATCAAAAAACTACATGGGTCACACAGTTCATAATTCACAATTCCCTACCATGCTCCTGTGTAAGTGTCCTCACGACTTACGTATTCCAAATCCTATACTAACGTGAGTCAGCCGCCTCACGCCACCAAGCCTCCACTTATTTGGTGTACCACACGACGGGATCCCGAATTCCGGGGTTCAAATCCACTCACTCCTACGTTCACTCACTCACTCAAATACCCTTTGTTTTTCTGTACAGAAAATTTAAATTCATTCAGATTGGCAGCTTTACCCCCAGAGGCAATACAGTTTAAACAAAAGTTTTATACTAATTTGCTTTAGAAACTGGGTAGTTTTGTGCTATTGTAGCCTGGCTACTGTCCCACCTTTGAACTAAACGACACTATTGTGTAATTTGTACTTAGCGCCCGCACTCTTACGCACTTTGCGTAAACACGCGACCGTGCGTGTCTCTTACGCTGCGTGCACAGTCCTGTACTTTGTCCGAGACACGTGTACAAAACCCTGCGTCCGCAATAAAACAAATCACACAGCTCTATAAATGTGAACAATACTAATTACTATTGCCCACTAGACACAACTTGTTCTGTATAAACTTTTATGCAGACTAGAGATGAGCGGGTTCGGTTTCTTTGAATCCGAACCCGCACGAACTTCACTTTTTTTTTCACGGGTCCGAGCGACTCGGATCTTCCCGCCTTGCTCGGTTAACCCGAGCGCGCCCGAACGTCATCATGACGCTGTCGGATTCTCGCGAGACTCGGATTCTATATAAGGAGCCGCGCGTCGCCGCCATTTTCACACGTGCATTGAGATTGATAGGGAGAGGACGTGGCTGGCGTCCTCTCCATTAGAATAGATTAGAAGAGAGAGAGATTGTGCAGACAGAGTTTACCACAGTGACCAGTGCAGTTGTTGTTAAGTTAACTTTTATTTAATATATCCGTTCTCTGCTATATCCGTTCTCTGCCTGAAAAAAACGATACACAGCAGTCACACAGTGTGACTCAGTCTGTGTGCACTCAGCTCAGCCCAGTGTGCTGCACATCAATGTATAAAAGCTTATAATAATTGTGGGGGAGACTGGGGAGCACTGCAGGTTGTTATAGCAGGAGCCAGGAGTACATAATATTATATTAATTTAAAATTAAACAGTGCACACTTTTGCTGCAGGAGTGCCACTGCCAGTGTGACTAGTGGTGACCAGTGCCTGACCACCAGTATAGTAGTATATTGTTGTATACTATCTCTTTATCAACCAGTCTATATTAGCAGCAGACACAGTACAGTGCGGTAGTTCACGGCTGTGGCTACCTCTGTGTCGGCAGTCGGCACTCGGCAGGCAGTCCGTCCATCCATAATTGTATAATTATATACCACCTAACCGTGGTATTTTTTTTTCTTTCTTTATACCGTCGTCATAGTCATACTAGTTGTTACGAGTATACTACTATCTCTTTATCAACCAGTGTACAGTGCGGTAGTTCACGGCTGTGGCTACCTCTGTGTCGGCAGTCGGCAGGCAGTCCGTCCATCCATAATTGTATTATTATAATATATACCACCTAACCGTGGTTTTTTTTTCATTCTTTATACCGTCATAGTGTCATACTAGTTGTTACGAGTATACTACTATCTCTTTATCAACCAGTGTACAGTGCGGTAGTTCACGGCTGTGGCTACCTCTGTGTCGGCAGTCGGCAGGCAGTCCGTCCATCCATAATTGTATTATAATATATACCACCTAACCGTGGTTTTTTTTTCATTCTTTATACCGTCATAGTCAGTCATACTAGTTGTTACGAGTATACTACTATCTCTTTATCAACCAGTGTACAGTGCGGTAGTTCACGGCTGTGGCTACCTCTGTGTCGGAACTCGGCAGGCAGTCCGTCCATCCATAATTGTATTACAATATATACCACCTAACCGTGGTTTTTTTTTCATTCTTTATACCGTCATAGTCAGTCATACTAGTTGTTACGAGTATACTACTATCTCTTTATCAACCAGTGTACAGTGCGGTAGTTCACGGCTGTGGCTACCTCTGTGTCGGCACTCGGCAGGCAGTCCGTCCATCCATAATTGTATTACAATATATACCACCTAACCGTGGTTTTTTTATACCACCTAACCGTGGCAGTCCGTCCATAATTGTATACTAGTATCCAATCCATCCATCTCCATTGTTTACCTGAGGTGCCTTTTAGTTCTGCCTATAAAATATGGAGAACAAAAAAGTTGAGGTTCCAAAATTAGGGAAAGATCAAGATCCACTTCCACCTCGTGCTGAAGCTGCTGCCACTAGTCATGGCCGAGACGATGAAATGCCAGCAACGTCGTCTGCCAAGGCCGATGCCCAATGTCATAGTACAGAGCATGTCAAATCCAAAACACCAAATATCAGAAAAAAAAGGACTCCAAAACCTAAAATAAAATTGTCGGAGGAGAAGCGTAAACTTGCCAATATGCCATTTACCACACGGAGTGGCAAGGAACGGCTGAGGCCCTGGCCTATGTTCATGGCTAGTGGTTCAGCTTCACATGAGGATGGAAGCACTCAGCCTCTCGCTAGAAAACTGAAAAGACTCAAGCTGGCAAAAGCACCGCAAAGAACTGTGCGTTCTTTGAAATCCCAAATCCACAAGGAGAGTCCAATTGTGTCGGTTGCGATGCCTGACCTTCCCAACACTGGACGTGAAGAGCATGCGCCTTCCACTATTTGCATGCCCCCTGCAAGTGCTGGAAGGAGCACCCGCAGTCCAGTTCCTGATAGTCAGATTGAAGATGTCAGTGTTGAAGTACACCAGGATGAGGAGGATATGGGTGTTGCTGGCGCTGGGGAGGAAATTGACCAGAAGGATTCTGATGGTGAGGTGGTTTGTTTAAGTCAGGCACCCGGGGAGACACCTGTTGTCCGTGGGAGGAATATGGCCGTTGACATGCCAGGTGAAAATACCAAAAAAATCAGCTCTTCGGTGTGGAGGTATTTCACCAGAAATGCGGACAACAGGTGTCAAGCCGTGTGTTCCCTTTGTCAAGCTGTAATAAGTAGGGGTAAGGACGTTAACCACCTCGGAACATCCTCCCTTATACGTCACCTGCAGCGCATTCATAATAAGTCAGTGACAAGTTCAAAAACTTTGGGTGACAGCGGAAGCAGTCCACTGACCAGTAAATCCCTTCCTCTTGTAACCAAGCTCACGCAAACCACCCCACCAACTCCCTCAGTGTCAATTTCCTCCTTCCCCAGGAATGCCAATAGTCCTGCAGGCCATGTCACTGGCAAGTCTGACGAGTCCTCTCCTGCCTGGGATTACTCCGATGCATCCTTGCGTGTAACGCCTACTGCTGCTGGCGCTGCTGTTGTTGCCGCTGGGAGTCGATGGTCATCCCAGAGGGGAAGTCGTAAGCCCACTTGTACTACTTCCAGTAAGCAATTGACTGTTCAACAGTCCTTTGCGAGGAAGATGAAATATCACAGCAGTCATCCTACTGCAAAGCGGATAACTGAGTCCTTGACAACTATGTTGGTGTTAGACGTGCGTCCGGTATCCGCCGTTAGTTCACAGGGAACTAGACAATTTATTGAGGCAGTGTGCCCCCGTTACCAAATACCATCTAGGTTCCACTTCTCTAGGCAGGCGATACCGAGAATGTACACGGACGTCAGAAAAAGACTCACCAGTCTCCTAAAAAATGCAGTTGTACCCAATGTCCACTTAACCACGGACATGTGGACAAGTGGAGCAGGGCAGGGTCAGGACTATATGACTGTGACAGCCCACTGGGTAGATGTATGGACTCCCGCCGCAAGAACAGCAGCGGCGGCACCAGTAGCAGCATCTCGCAAACGCCAACTCTTTCCTAGGCAGGCTACGCTTTGTATCACCGCTTTCCAGAATACGCACACAGCTGAAAACCTCTTACGGCAACTGAGGAAGATCATCGCGGAATGGCTTACCCCAATTGGACTCTCCTGTGGATTTGTGGCATCGGACAACGCCAGCAATATTGTGTGTGCATTAAATATGGGCAAATTCCAGCACGTCCCATGTTTTGCACATACCTTGAATTTGGTGGTGCAGAATTTTTTAAAAAACGACAGGGGCGTGCAAGAGATGCTGTCGGTGGCCAGAAAAATTGCGGGACACTTTCGGCGTACAGGCACCACGTACAGAAGACTGGAGCACCACCAAAAACTACTGAACCTGCCCTGCCATCATCTGAAGCAAGAAGTGGTAACGAGGTGGAATTCAACCCTCTATATGCTTCAGAGGTTGGAGGAGCAGCAAAAGGCCATTCAAGCCTATACAATTGAGCACGATATAGGAGATGGAATGCACCTGTCTCAAGTGCAGTGGAGAATGATTTCAACGTTGTGCAAGGTTCTGATGCCCTTTGAACTTGCCACACGTGAAGTCAGTTCAGACACTGCCAGCCTGAGTCAGGTCATTCCCCTCATCAGGCTTTTGCAGAAGAAGCTGGAGGCATTGAAGAAGGAGCTAACACGGAGCGATTCCGCTAGGCATGTGGGACTTGTGGATGCAGCCCTTAATTCGCTTAACAAGGATTCACGGGTGGTCAATCTGTTGAAATCAGAGCACTACATTTTGGCCACCGTGCTCGATCCTAGATTTAAAGCCTACCTTGGATCTCTGTTTCCGGCAGACACAGGTCTGCTGGGGTTGAAAGACCTGCTGGTGACAAAATTGTCAAGTCAAGCGGAACGCGACCTGTCAACATCTCCTCCTTCACATTCTCCCGCAACTGGGGGTGCGAGGAAAAGGCTCAGAATTCCGAGCCCACCCGCTGGCGGTGATGCAGGGCAGTCTGGAGCGACTGCTGATGCTGACATCTGGTCCGGACTGAAGGACCTGACAACGATTACGGACATGTCGTCTACTGTCACTGCATATGATTCTCTCAACATTGATAGAATGGTGGAGGATTATATGAGTGACCGCATCCAAGTAGGCACGTCACACAGTCCGTACTTATACTGGCAGGAAAAAGAGGCAATTTGGAGGCCCTTGCACAAACTGGCTTTATTCTACCTAAGTTGCCCTCCCACAAGTGTGTACTCCGAAAGAGTGTTTAGTGCCGCCGCTCACCTTGTCAGCAATCGGCGTACGAGGTTACATCCAGAAAATGTGGAGAAGATGATGTTCATTAAAATGAATTATAATCAATTCCTCCGCGGAGACATTGACCAGCAGCAATTGCCTCCACAAAGTACACAGGGAGCTGAGATGGTGGATTCCAGTGGGGACGAATTGATAATCTGTGAGGAGGGGGATGTACACGGTGATATATCGGAGGGTGAAGATGAGGTGGACATCTTGCCTCTGTAGAGCCAGTTTGTGCAAGGAGAGATTAATTGCTTCTTTTTTGGGGGGGGTCCAAACCAACCCGTCATATCAGTCACAGTCGTGTGGCAGACCCTGTCACTGAAATGATGGGTTGGTTAAAGTGTGCATGTCCTGTTTTGTTTATACAACATAAGGGTGGGTGGGAGGGCCCAAGGATAATTCCATCTTGCACCTCTTTTTTCTTTTCTTTTTCTTTGCATCATGTGCTGATTGGGGAGGGTTTTTTGGAAGGGACATCCTGCGTGACACTGCAGTGCCACTCCTAGATGGGCCCGGTGTTTGTGTCGGCCACTAGGGTCGCTAATCTTACTCACACAGCTACCTCATTGCGCCTCTTTTTTTCTTTGCGTCATGTGCTGTTTGGGGAGGGTTTTTTGGAAGGGACATCCTGCGTGACACTGCAGTGCCACTCCTAGATGGGCCCGGTGTTTGTGTCGGCCACTAGGGTCGCTAATCTTACTCACACAGTCAGCTACCTCATTGCGCCTCTTTTTTTCTTTGCGTCATGTGCTGTTTGGGGAGGGTTTTTTGGAAGGGCCATCCTGCGTGACACTGCAGTGCCACTCCTAGATGGGCCCGGTGTTTGTGTCGGCCACTAGGGTCGCTAATCTTACTCACACAGCTACCTCATTGCGCCTCTTTTTTTCTTTGCGTCATGTGCTGTTTGGGGAGGGTTTTTTGGAAGGGCCATCCTGCGTGACACTGCAGTGCCACTCCTAGATGGGCCCGGTGTTTGTGTCGGCCACTAGGGTCGCTAATCTTACTCACACAGCTACCTCATTGCGCCTCTTTTTTTCTTTGCGTCATGTGCTGTTTGGGGAGGGTTTTTTGGAAGGGACATCCTGCGTGACACTGCAGTGCCACTCCTAGATGGGCCCGGTGTTTGTGTCGGCCACTAGGGTCGCTTATCTTACTCACACAGCGACCTCGGTGCAAATTTTAGGACTAAAAATAATATTGTGAGGTGTGAGGTATTCAGAATAGACTGAAAATGAGTGTAAATTATGGTTTTTGAGGTTAATAATACTTTGGGATCAAAATGACCCCCAAATTCTATGATTTAAGCTGTTTTTTAGTGTTTTTGGAAAAAAACACCCGAATCCAAAACACACCCGAATCCGACAAAAATAATTCGGTGAGGTTTTGCCAAAACGCGTTCGAACCCAAAACACGGCCGCGGAACCGAACCCAAAACCAAAACACAAAACCCGAAAAATTTCAGGCGCTCATCTCTAATGCAGACCTGCGTTTGTGTCTTTACATTTATTTCCTTAAAATACTGTTATTTCAAATTTACCTATACAGGTTGAGTATCCCATATCCAAATATCCGAAATACGGAATATTCCGAAATACGGACTTTTTGAGTGAGATAGAAACTTTAGTTTTTTTGATGGCTCAGTGTACACAAACTTTGTTTAATACACACAGTTATTAAAAATATTGTATTAAATGACCTTCAGGCTGTGTGTATAAGGTGTATATGAAACATAAATGAATTTGTGAATGTAGATACACTTTGTTTAATGCACAAAGTTATAAAAAATATTGGTTAAAATGACCTTCAGGCTGTGTGTATAGGGTGTATATAAAACATAAATGCATTCTGTGCTTAGATTTAGGTCCCATCACCATGATATCTCATTATGGTATGCAATTATTCCAAAATACGGAAAAATCCCATATCCAAAATACCTCTGGTCCCAAGCATTTTGGATAAGGGATACTCAACCTGTATAGCAACAAATGTATCCTATTTCACACAGATCTATAATGACTGCAATAATCTATAATTGAAATGATATGATTCAGATTGGATAACTATCTTGCAGAACATACACTGATATAAATATACACATAATAATTATAATAATATTATATATATGTATCATTCACTAGCCTTCTATGTGACTCATTTACCCATTCAGTGCTTCTAATTTGCATATCAAAGCTATTTGTTTTTCACTGCTAAGAAAAAGCAGTTACACAGGTTAATTTGCATTTCAATGGCTATCCTATAGCAAACAGAGAGTTAGCTAAATCCTGGGAAAGAAGAAGAAAAAAAAGTGTTTTTTTCTTTTCTTTTTTTGTGTGCAATTTCTTACACCAAGCCAAGCATATATCTCACCATTTACTCTCACTAGGCCCAATTGAAACTATTTGTAATTGACTATGGCATGGGTTAAATAAATGCATTGGTAACTCATAAATGGTGCTTCATATGACCAAGGAAACTGATTGTTCTGAGCAGACTGAAAATCAGCTATTTAGAAAATGACCTTCCTAAAATGGCCACTGCTCCTCCCCCTTCCACATCCATGAGGTTTACACAAAATGGTGGACAGGCCATGTGGTTAGTCCAAAATGGAGGACAGACCATGCGGCTTCCTTTGTCACAAAGAAATCACACATTATACAAGCACCAGAAGTTATTTTAGGCCTGAGTAAAAAAAAAAACTATATCAAGGCTATGCAGCAACTTTTAAATGTACTTTTAAACCTACTTAACAGATAAACAATCCAATCTGAATCAAACACACTATGACTTATTTGAACTTTTGTTTTGCAACAATAAAAATACATTTTAGCATTTTAAATATTATGAGAAACGCATTGTCCCTTGAAATTTCATATCATTGGCTTACTGATATCACAACAATACACACGGATATGATTTTCTCAGCTTTACGATGCGTCCACCACAAGCTGATCGACCACAGCGTCGCGTTTATAATGTACAGTGCATCATTAAGACCATGATATCCCGAACGAGCCCCCATCTGTGAATGCCAAATTGTTTCCTTACAAATATTTCAAATGCCTGCTCTAATATATATTGTAGACGCCTGCACATCTTATTAGCATTTGCCATGAATGTGCGCTGTACATCGCAAAACACTGCATCCCATAAGAGAAAACAATACACCCACACATTATCTGAGTTCCAAAGCTCATTAATGAATATATTTGTTATTAAAAGGATATGGATTCAATATATTACAATGTACAGTATACCTATAGTTACATGGTTACAACTCACACAGTAAGCAGTTAAAACATACAGTTACAGTTACAGGCCAGCATACAATACCATTATCCTAAAGTTATATAAATTCATCTCTCCATATCACTCTCTCTCTCTCTCTCTCTCTCTCTCTCTGTGTAAAACCATGCAGGAACTGGTGTAGAAGCAACTCCATCATCCTCTGAGACAAAACAGCCACTCACTTCCTGTGTGATCAGCAATGTGTTATCTAGTTTCTGGGGGAGGGGACTTTCTCATTCATGATGAGTCACTAGTCTATTCGTGTGCTGAACAGGTTCAGCCTTGGGGACGTCCAAAGGGGCTGGCCTGAGCTTCCTGTACACTACCTGTTTGGAATATCTATTGTTCTAATAAAAGTGATTTTACCTTTCATACATTTAATCATAACTATTTGTTGCAATGTCCTACAACTTAATAACAAGTATCAAATGAATCTACACATTAATCTGGTTGCTTAAATACCAAATATGACAGGTGTTTCTGGCTTCGTTCAAATAATACACATACATGACATTACTTCATTATATAATTTTAAATCATCATGATGTCTGGCGCTTGATATTATTATAATTATGTGCTGTATGAAATAAGTGTCGAATCCATCTCTGTGGCATGTCCATGTAAATGCGTGTGTTAACATATTTTGCTGTGCTCGCTGCGCATATTTGCAAGTATAGCGACTCATAATGTGTGTAGTTTGTATGTTCTTTTTTTGTAATATTTTTGACTTCGACACTCCAAACTACCAAAGCAGAATTAACCTCCCTCCAAACCACCTCCCTTCACCACAAAATAATTTAGTGAGATAGGTATAAATAAGAAGAATGAGTGTAAAATGAATATTTTGACTAAAATTATCTCTCCAAATTTCTCTGTTACCTTGCCTCTACAAGCCGCTTGAGAGACTGAGCCATTGTACACTCTTCTTACATCGAGGCTCATTCAGGTGCAGTCAGAGGTGCTATCACTGCAGCAGTAATAGCACTGTATGGGAATGCAGCAGGCGGTGTCTCTTACAAGCAGACGCCTACTGCTGCAGTAGTGATCTGGCCTGCAACGGATCTCTCTCCCACCACTGCGCGGCTTACGGGACCTATGGTGCTGCGAGAGCTGGCCATCACAAAGGCCAGAAAATCTCCGTCCTGTGACGGAGATCCTTGACCTCCACCCACCCCCTAAACTGCGGCGACATGTCTCCGTTTTCACAAATGGAGGCCTTTGCTGCCCCCTCCTGACCCCCCGATAGGCAGCAGACTGTCAATATTTAACAATGTGCTGCCGTCCTGTTTCCGACGTCACAGGACCCGTTTGCGAACATCAGTACAGGTACTTTGCGCATGATATCACAGGTGCAACCGAAACAAAATGACACTCATAGGGCCTAATTCAAATGTGGTTGTTTTGTGCAATTGTTGTTGCTATCTTTTGCCATTTACAATGATCAGAAGCTAATCTGAGCATAGGGATGCTCACTGCTGTTGCATCATTTCCATCTGACAGCGTGAACTGCTGATCCATTGGTGCCATCGTCGCACATTGGGTCATGTTGTAGATTCGGGTGTAGTATGGTATGCCGGCGGCCGGGCTCCCGGCGACCAGCATACCGGTGCCCGGGAGCCCGACCGCCGGCATATCGACAGCGTGGTGGCGCAAATGAGCCCCTTGTGGGCTCGCTGCGCTCGCCACGCTGTGGGCATGGTGGCGCGCTACGCGCGCCACGCTATTTATTCTCCCTCCAGGGGGGTCATGAACCCCCATGAGGGAGAATACCTGTAGGTATGCCGGCTGTCGGGATTCCGGCGCCGGTATACTGTGCGCCAGGATCCCGACAGTCAGCAACCTGAAGACCACCCGTAGATTCTGTGTGTATAGAAAGCTGAGCTGCTCTCCTGTGCTCTCCAGTGGGCTCTCCAGTAGCAAGTAATATCGTTAAGTTATGCACACCCAGAAAACGCCATCTGAATGGTCATGATATGCTTGCGTTTATCCAACCACTCCCTGTTCCCACCACCAAACGCTGTCTACCTGTCACTCACTTTGCAACTAATTCCTCAGGGCAACTGCCATCACAATTCAATTGAAGCTCATGCGCACTGTGGCTCATACGCATGTGCAGTAAGAAAAATTTGACCAATTTGCATACATTAGCTGCTTTGCAACCGCATCTGAAAAAGGCCCATACTTGTCTCTTACAACCTATTGGATCCACTTCAGCACAGTTTTTGTACCCAACACTCCACAGATACTATGCTTACTATGGTGGTTTAGTGAGTTGATTATGAAAGACAATGGGCCTAATTTAATATGTAATGAATTACACAGCCGCAAGGAAGCAGCTATGCAATTCCGTGTAATTAAAATGTAAGTACAACAGGAGGCTGCCTCAACAGCTCCATCGTTCTCTTCTTTATCTCAGTAATTGCAAAACAGGTTCCCTAGAGTACATATTTGACTTCAATGAAAACAAATAAGTCACACGGTGGACAGGATGACGACGATCACAATCCCGATAGCAACATCCCGAGCATCAAAATCCCAACAACCAACCTTCCCCTGTTGTTCCCTACTGTAACCCTAACCCTCCCTTATAGGTGCCTAAACCTAACCCTTCCCAGTGGTGCTTAACCCTGCACCTCCCTTTCCCACTGCCTAACCCTAACCTTCCCTTCTTAGTGCCTTTCCCGCTACCTAACCCCCCCTCACTGGTACTTAACCATAACCTTCATCCCGCTGCACCCTAACCCCCCTGCTAATGCCTAAACCTAACCCCCACTCCCCTGCACGCGGCGGGACGCCGTAACAAAGATTGGGATTCCAGGTGTCGGTAATTAGATTTCCAACCCCTATCGTGATTTACACGCCGGCATTGGTATTTCGACAGCCAAGATCCCATCCGTCGGCATATTAACTGCATCCCGGTGCAAGGTCTGGTGAGTATTGAGAGTGTTCTAGCACTGCAATCTGTTTCTCTGCCAAATACGGATTTACCGAAAAATCTATGTGGGTGCCTCCTGCATGCAGGAGATAGATGCCTCCCAGGAGCGGCTCTTGCTGTGGGCAAGCAGGATTTTTTCCTGGGGAGCCGCAGCCATAAGGGCGCTGCCACAGCTGCGCCGCCTTAGACAGTGCCTGGGCGCCTTTATGTTTAATATAAATGCAGCTCAATGCAATCAGCGCTGACCCTCCCACTTTCCCGTGCTGCCGTGCGGTGCGCCTGACGTCATCGCGCACCACACAGAATTGCGTCCGCAGACTCTAGAGGTCCTAATTGACCTCTAGTGTCTGAGTGACGCTATGGGTCCGAGGAGCGGACGGCCAGAGACAGCAGCAGTGGTCGGGAAGCAGGAGCGGGGCTGGTGAGTATTATTTTTGTGTGTGTTTGTAAGCAGCGCTACTAGGGGGCATAACTACAGGGGCACATCTACAGGGGACACAACTGCAGGGGGCACAACTCGAAGGAGCAAAACTACAGGGGGCAAATCTACTGGGGGCACAACTACAGGAGGCAAATCTACTGGGGGCACAACTACAGGGGGCACATCTACAGGGGGCACAACTACAGGGGGCATAACTACTGGGGGCATAACTGTGGCCACGCCACTTCCCTATGGAGCCACGCCCCTAATTTTTGACGTGCACTAACCCTGTTTCGCCTATCAGGTGGGAGGGGGGGCACAAAAGGAAACTTTTGCTCTGGGTGCCACAAGGTCTAGAACCGTCCCTGACGCCTCCTGAATTACGAGTGCTGTATCTGAGAACGCAACCTCGGATCACAATTTTGACCATCGGTTGTGATTTCCTATGTTTACAGGCAGCATTCAGTATGGAAGTGTGACGACGCACCTGATATGCTGACAAAATGGAGGCAATATGCCGCTGTTTTGAAGAATGATGCTGGGTGCTGCCTCGGTCCCACCCCTCAAATGCTGCAGCATGTCAATCATGCTCCGACTGACAGAATGGGTCTTGAGTCTGAATATGTATGTAAAGCAATGCGTTTATGTTAGTGATGAGCGGGTTCGGTTTCTCGAGATCTGAACACCCCCCGAACTTCACCCAATTTACACGGTTCCGAGGCAGACTCGGATCTTCCCGCCTTGCTCGGTTAACCCGAGCGCGCCCGAACGTCATCATCCCGCTGTCGGATTCTCGCGAGATTCGTATACTATATAAGGAGCCGTGCGTGGCCACCATTTTCACTTGTGCATTGGAGATGATAGCGAGAGGATGTGCAGCGTTCTCTCAGTTTCTGTGTTCAGTGTGCTGCAAATATCTGCTCAGTGTGCTTGCAAATATCTGTGCTCAGTGTGCTGAAAATATCTACGTTCTCTGCCTGAAAAATGCTCCATATCTGTGCTGCTTTGTAGTATATAGTAGGAGGACAGTGCAGAATTTTGCTGACCACCAGTATATATATAGCAGTACGGTACAGTAGTCCACTGCTCTACCTCTGTGTCGCCAAGTATACTATCCATCCATACCTGTGCTGCATTTTAGTTGTGCGCAGTATATAGTAGGAGGACAGTGCAGAATTTTGCTTACCACCAGTATATATATAGCAGTACGGTACAGTAGTCCACTGCTCTACCTCTGTGTCATCAAGTATACTATGCATCCATACCTGTGCTGCATTTTAGTTGTGCACAGTATATAGTAGGAGGGGACAGTGCAGAATGTTGCTGTGACCACCAGTATATATATAGCAGTACGGTATAGTAGTCCACTGCTCTACCTCTGTGTCGTCAAGTGTACTATGCATCCATACCTGTGCTGCATTTTAGTTGTGCGTAGTATATAGTAGGAGAGGACAGTGCAGAATGTTGCTGTGACCACCAGTATATATATAGCAGTACGGTACAGTAGTCCACTGCTCTACCTCTGTGTCGTCAAGTGTACTATGCATCCATACCTGTGCTGCATTTTAGTTGTGCGCAGTATACAGTAGGAGGGACAGTGCAGAATGTTGCTGTGACCACCAGTATATATATAGCAGTACGGTACAGTAGTCCACTGCTCTACCTCTGTGTCGTCAAGTATACTATGCATCCATTCCATACCTGTGATGCATTTTAGTTGTGCGCAGTATATAGTAGGGAGGGACAGTGCAGAATGTTGCTGACCACCAGTATATATATAGCAGTACGGTACAGTAGTCCACTACTCTACCTCTGTGTCGTCAAGTGTACTATGCATCCATACCTGTGCTGCATTTTAGTTGTACGCAGTATATAGGAGGGGCCAGTGCAGAATGTTGCTGTGACCACCAGTATATATATAGCAGTACGGTACAGTAGTCCACTGCTCTACCTCTGTGTCGTCAAGTATACTATGCATCCATTCCATACCTGTGCTGCATTTTAGTTGTGCGCAGTATATAGTAGGGAGGAACAGTGCAGAATGTTGCTGTGACCACCAGTATATATATATATATATAGCAGTACGGTACAGTAGTCCACTGCTCTACCTCTGTGTCATCAAGTATACTATGCATCCATACCTGTGCTGCATTTTAGTTGTGCGCAGTATATAGTAGGAGGGGACAGTGCAGAATGTTGCTGTGACCACCAGTATATATATAGCAGTACGGTACAGTAGTCCACTGCTCTACCTCTGTGTCGTCAAGTATACTATGCATCCATACCTGTGCTGCATTTTAGTTGTGCGCAGTATATAGTAGGAGGGGACAGTGCAGAATGTTGCTGTGACCACCAGTATATATATAGCAGTACGGTACAGTAGTCCACTGCTCTACCTCTGTGTCGTCAAGTATACTATGTATCCATTCCATACCTGTGCTGCATTTTAGTTGTGCGCAGTATATAGTAGGAGGGGACAGTGCAGAATGTTGCTGTGACCACCAGTATATATATAGCAGTACGGTACAGTAGTCCACTGCTCTACCTCTGTGTCGTCAAGTATACTATGCATCCATACCTGTGCTGCATTTTAGTTGTGCGAAGTATATAGTAGGAGGGGACAGTGCAGAATGTTGCTGTGACCACCAGTATATATATAAATATAGCAGTACGGTACAGTAGTCCACTGCTCTACCTCTGTGTCGTCAAGTATACTATGCATCCATACCTGTGCTGCATTTTAGTTGTGCGAAGTATATAGTAGGAGGGGACAGTGCAGAATGTTGCTGTGGCCACCAGTATATATATAAATATAGCAGTACGGTACAGTAGTCCACTGCTCTACCTCTGTGTCGTCAAGTATACTACAAAAGTTCAGTAAAATGACCCAAAAATCAAAATTAAAAGCGTCTGATGAGAAGCGTAAACTTGCCAATATGCCATTTACGACACGGAGTGATAAGGAGCGGCTGAGGCCCTGGCCTATGTTTATGGCTAGTGGTTCAGATTCACATGAGGATGGAAGCACTCATCCTCTCGCTAGAAAACTGCAGTGCCACTCCTAGATGTGCCAGGTGTTTGTGTCGGCCACTTGTGCCGCTTAGCTTAGTCACACAGCTACCTCATTGCACCTCTTTTTTTCTTTGCATCATGTGCTGTTTGGGGACTATTTTTTAAATCTGCCATCCTGTCTGACACTGCAGTGCCACTCCTAGATGGGCCAGGTGTTTGTGTCGGCCACTTGTGTCGCTTAGCTTAGTCACACAGCTACCTCATTGCACCTCTTTTTTTATTTGCATCATGTGCTGTTTGGGGACTATTTTTTAAATCTGCCATCCTGTCTGACACTGCAGTGTCACTCCTAGATGGGCCAAGTGTTTGTGTCGGCCACTTGGGTCGCTTAGCTTAGTCACACAGCTACCTCATTGCACCTCTTTTTTTCTTTGCATCATGTGCTGTTTGTGGACTATTTTTTAAATCTGCCATCCTGTCTGACACTGCAGTGCCACTCCTAGATGGGCCAGGTGTTTGTGTCGGCCACTTGGGTCGCTTAGCTTAGTCACACAGCTACCTCATTGCACCTCTTTTTTTCTTTGCATCATGTGCTGTTTGTGGACTATTTTTTAAATCTGCCATCCTGTCTGACACTGCAGTGCCACTCCTAGATGGGCCAGGTGTTTGTGTCTGCCACTTGGGTCGCTTAGCTTAGTCACACAGCTACCTCATTGCACCTCTTTTTTTCTTTGCATCATGTGCTGTTTGGGGACTATTTTTTAAATCTGCCATCCTGTCTGACACTGCAGTGCCACTCCTAGATGGGCCAGGTGTTTGTATCGGCCACTTGGGTCGCTTAGCTTAGCCATCCAGTGACCTCGGTGCAAATTTTAGGACTAAAAATAATATTGTGAGGTGTGAGGTGTTCTGAATAGACCAGAAATGAGTGGAAATTATGGTTATTGAGGTTAATAATACTATGGGATCAAAATGACCCCCAAATTCTATGATTTAAGCTGTTTTCGAGGGTTTTTTGTAAAAAAACACCCGAATCCAAAACACACCCGAATCCGAAAAAAAATTTTCAGGGAGGTTTTGCCAAAACGCTTCCGAATCCAAAACACGGCCGCGGAACCCAATCCAAAACCAAAACACAAAACCCGAAAAATTTCCGGTGCACATCACTATTTTACGTACAAATCTGAAAGAGGCCCTATGATTTGATCTTTTTAAAAATCGATTAATACTGATAATTTGTTTCAGGGACAAAATCACACCTTTAATAATACTAATTTGTTGATATTATTTTTTTTAAAACAATGTCAAAAATCATCTGTTAGTAAATGTGTTAACTAAGAGTAGCAGATTCTGTTTTTTAGCAGAATCTGCTACTCTGGCAATCGCATGCTGGGGGCAGCCCATCACAGGGCAATGCCGCACAGCATGCTACCCACCGCCCACCAACTGCGATCACACTATAATTGCGATTAGAGCCTGGTCTCAGAAACATTGGAAGTCCCATCGCCATTTTCCCCAGCACCACCCCGAAAGCATTCTGTTACCCGCTCCGCGAACACCTCTGCCTGTCAATCAGGCAGAGGCATTAGCAGTAAAGGCTACCTAATTGCATTAAATGTGCGCACACGCGCAGGATTGGACCTGCGCTTGTACACAGCAGGCTCACTCCAAAAAATGCGGTCGCATCGTGTTTGTGATGTGACCTGAATTAGGCACTACTGTAGTTCCTGAAACAAAACATCGATGTTAATCGATTTATACTCGATCTTTAGTACATTTACCCCTTACTCTTTTTTTTATTTTCCTTTTTTAGCAGTTGGGCAAAACCATGGTGGTTATTCCGAGTTGTTCGCTCGGTATTTTTCTTCGCATCGCAGCGATTTTCCGCTAACTGCGCATGCGCAATGTTCGCACTGCGACTGCGCCAAGTAAATTTGCTATGCAGTTAGGTATTTTACTCACGGCATTACGAGGTTTTTTCTTCGTTCTGGTGATCGTAGTGTGATTGACAGGAAGTGGGTGTTTCTGGGCGGAAACAGGCCGTTTTATGGGAGTGTGTGAAAAAACGCTACCGTTTCTTGGAAAAACGCGGTAGTGGCTGGAGAAACGGAGGAGTGTCTGAGTGAACACTGGGTGTGTTTATGACGTCAAACCAGGAACGACAAGCACTGAACTGATCGCAGATGCCGAGTAAGTTTGAAGCTACTCAGAAACTGCTAAGAAGTGTCTAATCGCAATTTTGCTAATCTTTCGTTCGCAATTTTGATAAGCTAAGATTCACTCCCAGTAGGCGGCGGCTTAGCGTGTGCAAAGCTGCTAAAAGCAGCTTGCGAGCGAACAACTCGGAATGACCCCCCATGTGCACTGCAGGGGGGGCAGATATAACATTTGCACAGAGAGTTAGATTTGGGTGGGTTATTTTATTTCTGTGCAGGGTAAATACTGGCTGCTTTATTTTTACACTGCAAATTAGATTGCAGATTGAACACACCACACCCAAATCTAACTCTCTCTGCACATGTTATATCTGCCTCCCCTGCAGTGCATATGGTTTTGCCCAGTTGCTAACAGAATTCCTGCTGCGATCAACTTGGAATTACCCCCATTCTCTTTTCATACAAATGCTACATTCCGTAGTTCTTTAGGATACTGTGCTACGCTATAATGGTTCTCATCCTCCTTATCACATCTTTCTTTCAGTGTTTGCGTCTCTGGAATCACCTCCTCTCCACATCCACAAGGCTTGGTCCTAGGCTATTCTCTTGGAAAACTAAACGCTCTTTTGGATTTCAGTATCATCTGAATACGGATGAAGGGGGTCATTCTGAGTTGATCGCTAGCTGCCGTTGTTCGCAGCGCAGTGATCAGGCTAAAAATCGGCACTTCTGCGCATGCGTATGTCCCGCAATGCGCACGCGCGTCGTACGGGTACAAAGCCCGTTGTGGTTGTGCACAGGTTCTAGTGAAGTTTTCAGTCGCACTGACGGCCGTAAGAAGATTGACAGGAGGGGGCGTTTCTCACTATCGCCATGCCCCTTTTTCATAGGACACACCCCTTTTCGGGAGCGCGTGCGGCTTCGCCGCGTGTGTGTCCCTCTTTAGAAAATAGGAAAGTTGGGAGGTATGTAATGCCGCTTCTGATCCACCTGTTTTCAGTGCGAAGCAAGAGGCAGCTGCCATGATAGTTACTAAAAATAGCCTCACCCAGGAGAGTGAATGAAAAGTCACCCCCTCGGCAGTGACAGCAGAGACCTATTCTGCCTCTGTCCTGTGTGTGACTCACGCACCTCTCTCCCGAGTCCTGTACAGCGCATCTGCAGTACAGAGATTTTTTTCTATTTAAACAAATTTTATTGACAGCCGCCCACAGTGACAGAGCTCACTTCCTGCTTCTCCAGCGAGGAGAGGCCAATACCATACCTCCCAACTTTCAGATTTCTGAACGTGGGACTCTGAAAAAGGTGTGTGGCCTATTGAAAGGGGTGTGGCCTCATGTGGATGACGCGTTCGCTAGCCACGCCTCCAAATTTCGTCACAGTGGGGGTATGGCCAGCACTCTGTGAGCTGCTGGCCATGCCCCCAGTCCCTCTGCCTGACTGGAATAGATGCTGTGAGAATGCGCACAGCGTCTATTCACTGCTGCTCTGCTCTGAACTGAGCAGGGCAGCGAGTGATAGGAAACCTCCCAACTGAGCCCCCACCGCGGGACACTACGGCCCGCAGGAGGGACAGCGGGACAGACCCCAACAAATGGAACTGTCCTGCGAAAATCGGAACAGTTGGGAGGTATGCAATACCGACAGTTACAGGTGACAAAGAGGGCGCTGGAGAAGACACCCAGCCGTAAGTGACCTCTCACCTTAATAATAGGTGGCACACTTAGCACTGCTATAGGTGCCTATGGCAGCGCAATATTGTAGCTCGCAGTTAATGCTAGCAGGCTGAAGGTAGAGAAAACCTTTCAGTACATATCGAGAAGTGATATGTACAGTGATTTTATTTATATGACCCCATTATTTCCCCTTAGTCCCTGAACCGCCCAATCATTCAAAAACAGAATTGATAATTTTGCCAGCAGGTACCAATTTGACATCTCTATGGGATGTAATCATGTGACCGGCGGTCAGGAACCCACCGGCCACAGCTCACAGGATCCACAAGAAAGGGCTACAGTACATGGCTTTGCTGTACACCCTTATCTATCAGCATGCTGGCCACAGACGGACGGGAGCAGGGGCGGATCCAGAAGAAAATGATAGGGGGTGGCACCATGGAAGGGGCAAGTACATTTGCGTGCGGCTTCGGTGCATGTGAGGTGGCGCTTCTTATACAATGCCCACAGTTGTAGCGCTCATTATGCAATGTCTACTGTACTGGTAGTGCCCCTTATATAGACCCCATAGTAGTGGTGCCCATTATGCAATGCCCATATTGCCCCCAGTAGTAATGTTGCCTGTAGTAATGCCCGCAGTCATTTAGCGCCCTAGTAGTTATCCCCCCAGTGCAGGGCCGTCTTAACAGCAGTGTAGGCCCCTGGGCACAGCAATGCACTGGGCCCCCTACCCATCCTCCAGCGGTAGGGGTGGGATGTGCTATCAGTGGCAGCTTTGATGTCCCGCAGGCGGTAGGGGGTGTTCTATCTTCCACACAGCATGTAGGACCTGGAGCAGTAATTTCTGCTAATTACTCCTTTACTGTACAGATGGGGCTAAACCGTAGAAGGGGGCATTGGGCTGATTGAAGAAGCCCTAGTACATGACTTCCAGGGTGGTAGGGGGTGTTTAATACATAGGGGAGGGGTGGATAGTGGAGTGGGCTTAATATTCATCAGTTTCCGGTGGGAGGGCAGCTTGCTTAACTGCAGATATCTCAAGTTCCTGAAAATATATTTTTTAGCATTCAAAGGGACAAAAATCTAGAGAGTCCCACCTTTCAGGAGGTACTGAAGACTTGGGGATCAGAGTTCAGAAGCCAGAGCAATCCACCAATGAAAATATTAAACTGCATACTAGGTGTGGTGGGCTGGAGCAGGGACCAGGTGCTGGAAGGCTGATATATCTGGTTCTGGGCATAGTAGAGACAAGGTGCAAGTGTCCACCACGAGGGGAGAGTCCCAGCTTTTGGAGTATACTCTAAGTCTGACAGGAACCAAGATATCTGGCTGGGAAGAGCAATTAACAGGCTTACATGGGGGCCACTGCTTTCAAGTCCGATATCTCTGGTTCCCCAAGGCCGATTTTAAAAATTCTGGTACCCCTGGAAAGAGGGGACCCTCAGCTATCAGTCTAGGCCCCTTCTACTCCTGGGGCCCTTGGGCAAGAGCCCATTGAGCCCATACGAAAAAACGGCCCTGCCCCAGTGGTAATGCCCCTGCAGTTATGACCCCAGTAGTTTGCCCTCCCCCTTTAGTTTAGCCTCCCAGTGGTAATGCCCCCAGTAGTTTGCCTGCTTGTAGTTTAGCCACCAGCAGTAATGCCCCCCTATAGTTTGCCCCATTGTAGTTTAGCTCCTGTAGTTATGCCCCCCTTGTAGTTTAGCCTCCAGTAGTAATGCCCCCAGTAGTTTGGCCCCTGTAGTTATCCCCCTGTAGTTATGCCCCCAGTAGTTTGCCCCCCCCTATAGTTTAGCACCTAAGTAGTAATGCCCCTGTAGTTACGCCGCCAGTAGTAATGCCCTCCTGTAGTTTGCCCCCAGTAGTTAGCCCCTTTGTAGTTGGCCCCCAGTAATAATGTCCCCCAGTAGTTTGTCCCCAGTAGATGCCCCCCAGTAATAATGTCCTCCAGTAGTTTGCCCGCAGTAGTAATGCCCCCTAGGAGTTTGCCCCCAATAGATGACCCCCCAGTAGTAATGCCCCCAGTAGATGCCCCCCAGTAATAATGCCACCAGTTTTAATACACCCAGTAGATGCCACCAGTAATAATGTCCCCCAGTAGTTTGCCCCCCAGTAAAAATATCCCCCAGTAGCTGCCCCCAGTAGTAATGCCCCCAATAGATGACCCCCCAGTAGTAATGCCCCCAGTAGGTGCCCCCCAGTAATAGTTCCCCCAGTAGTAATGCCCCTTGTTGATGCCCCCCAGTAGTAATTTCCCCCCGTAATTTGCCCCCAGTAGATGCCCCCGCTGCACTAAGGAAAAAAAAAACATCATACTTACCGAGCCCCGCTCCCGCTTCCAGACCGCTGCAGTCCTCCTCTCTTGGCGTCCTCTCCTCAGCACTATGAGAGAGACGTCATGACTGACGTCTCTCCCATAGCGCACGCCGCACAGTGACAGCGCCGGAAGCCGGAGCTCAGTACAGAGCTCCTGCCTCCGGCTTTCGATGAGGAGAGACAGGCGCCCGCTGGTAACACAATCTCAGCGGGCGCCCGTCATCTCCCTGTGCGGCGCCGGACAGAGGCGGATTTAGACCTCATGGGGCCCTAAGCGAAATACCGATTTGGGGCCCCCCTACCTCAAACAATCCATAGCACTATATTTTTGTCCTGACTTATGCCCCCTTACATTACAGATGGAGTTCCGTCTGTGCCTGGGCCTATCACCGCGTCTGGGGCGCGCACGAGTCCGTGACACGCACGCGCCCAATTCACTAGAATGGGACACTCCCGGCGGGGCTAAGCGGCGACCAATCAGACAGAGAGTGTCCCATAGAGGTACTGTGTGCGTGCGCCGGAGGCATGCGCGCCCAAAAAATGGGTGTGGCCAATTAAAATGAGACGTGATACACAGACATATGCCCCCAATAGTGCAGTGCCAAATCCACAATTGCCCCCACAGTGCCAGGTATACAAATGCCCCACAGTGCCAGATCCAAAAATGCCCCCACAGTGTCACGTATACAATTTCTCCCACAGTGCCAGTTAAACAATTGCCCCCACAATGCCAGGTATACAAATGCCCCCACAGCAGGTATACAAATGCCCCCACAGCAGTGCTGCAGCTGCTTACCGCTGCTGCTGCTTCTCCGCCCGGCTCTGATGGTGTCAGGAGGAGAGCGCGGCTATGTCTGGCGCCGGTGGCGTGTAGGACTTCAAACTAGCCGCCGGTTCGTGAGCCAATCAGAGCTCACAGACTGGCGGCTCCTGATTGGCTGCCGGTCCGCGAGCTCTGATTGGCTCATGAACCGGCAGCTGGTTTGAAGTCCGCTACACGCCGCCAGACATAGCTGCGCTCTCCTCCTGACAGCTGAGACACGCTGCCGCCGGACTGAGCGGCAGCGTGTCTCAGTGACACAAGCGGGGGGGGACCGCCGGGGGACGGACGGGAGACAGAGGCCACAAATGACAGGGGGGGCACGGGCCTGAGTGCCCCCCCCCCTGGTTTCGCTACTGGACGGGAGGACTGGTGAACAGAGCTTGTGAACAGAGCTGGAAGGCTGCGCTGCATGGCCAGCTTGGCTCTTTATGTGGCCGGACCTGTCAGCACTACTTCCTACCAGCACTAAAGTAAATTAATAAAATATGATCCGGACATGGCAGTATTGTGTTGAGTTTGTATGTTTCCTGTATTTGTATGGATTTTCCTGCACACTTGAAAAACAAATCTTATTTCTTCTTAAAAAAATAACTCCTAGTGCAGCGGTGGCCAACCCGCGGCTCTCGAGCCGCATGCGGCTCTTTTATCTGCCGCATGCGGCTCGAGCAGCTCCTGGTCACCGCTGCTCCGAGCCCGAGACCCACGCACTCCTCTCCGGTGGCGGTGCCTCTCTTCATACGGCGCCGGCCCGTGAGCTAGTCAGCGCTCGCGGACCGACAGCTAAGACTCCTGATTGGCTGCCGGACCGCGAGCTCTGATTGGCTCACGGACCGGCACCTAATTCAGGAGAGACGCCGCCGGAGAGTGAGAAAAGCACTGAGCAGCAGCAGCGCGGTGAGCAGGGCCATGGGGCTGGTGAGCACTGTGGGGCATAGCTGGCACTGGGGGCAAAGCAGGCAATGTGGGGACATTTGTATCTGGCAGGGGGCATATCTGGCACTGTGGGGGCATATCTGGCACTGTGGGGGCATGTGTAGCTAGCACTGGGGGCATAGCTGGCACTGTGGGACATGTGTAGCTGGCACTGGGGGCATAGCTGGCACTGTGGGGACATGTGTATCTGCACTGGGGGCTTATCTGGCACTGGGGCATATCTGGCACTGGGGGAACATGTGTAGCTGGCACTGAGGGCATTGCTGGCACTGTGGGGACATATGTATCTGCACTGGGGGAATATCTGGCACTGGGGGGACATGTGTAGCTTGGACTGGGGGCATCGCTGGCACTGTGGGGACATATGTATCTGCACTGGGGGCATATCTAGCAAAGGGGCATAGCTGGCACTGTGGGGACGTGTATCTGGCACTGGGGACATAGCTGGCAATGTGGGGACATGTGTATCTGCACTGGGGGCATATTTGGCACTGGGGCATAGCAGGCACTGTGGGAACATGTGTATATAGCACTGGGGGCATATCTGGCACTGTGGGGACATATGTATCTGCACTGGGGACATATATGTATCTGGCACTGTGGGGACATATATGCCCCCACAGTGCCAGATACACATATGTTCCCACAGTACCAGATACACATATGTATCTATCTGGCACTGTGGAGGCACCCATTTTTTGGCGTTTTTATATGTACTGTACTGGGGCATTATATGTATGTGGCACTGTACAACATGACGAAAAAAAAGGGTTATGATATGAGGTCATACTCCTACAAACGTAATACCGAAAGATGTGCGCACAAAAATGGGGTGTGGCTTTGTGACAACTATGCCACGCCCCCATTTTTGCACGCGCGCCTACGCCGCGCGCATCATAGTGGCTCTTGCTTTTGACTACAGATCTTTTCTGGCTCTTCACTTTTGACTGGTTGGCCACCCCTGTCCTAGTGTGTATGTAAATCATACTTGCCTACCTGACCCTCTCCATGAGGGAGAAAATTCTCTGTTCCCAGACTTTCCTGGTAATGTATGATTGCCATCACCTGTGGTGAAACGCCTTTCTTATCAATTAACTAGCTCACCACAGCTGATGGCAATCATACATTACCAGGAAAGTCCAGGAACAGAGCATTTTCTCCCTCATGGAGAGGTTCAGGTAGGCAAGTATGATGTAAATCCATGTGATAGGGAATATTGGGCCTGAATCAGATGCAGTCATAACATCGATGGTGTCGCAACTGAGCAATTATCAATAGATTGTAAATACGTTGCAGCCACAGTGCGCACATGTCAATGTACCTTTGCAATTTTGCTCACAGTGAGGAATCGCAGAGTAATTGACAGGAAGAAGCTGTTTGGGGGAGGTAACGGGAAGTGTCGTCTTGGCATGCAATTGCAATCTCAGATGCCTATAAAATGGCGCTAGTATCACAGCTCCCGCAGCCATTCTGTGTTGAAGTGGAGGCACTCAGGGAGTCAACGTTCCTTGCATTTATATTGCGGTTGTTACAGAGTATGCAATTACTGAGATAGTTGCTATGGCTTTCTGTTCACTTGTGTGTGGCAGCTAAACTTGCAATGCCAGGCAATTCTGTCACTGAAAAGAATAGCTGCTGTAAAGGCATTTCAAGTTCAACCACATCAGAATCAGGCCCACAGATTGTAAATTCAGCTGTGGCAGTGACTGATACGAATGACTGATATATTCTCTGCAGCATAATATAGGTATGCTATATAAATAATTATGTGGCCTTTACCTTTGGGCTAAACAATAGCCATAAGTGAACCAGGGGGAGATGTATCAAACCTTAGAAAGTACCAACCAATCAGAATTGGCACTCCGCATTATCACCGGGGTATCTTTTCGTAAAAAATACCCCGATGTCCTGCTGCGCATGCGCTGCCCCCACCGACATTGCTGCTACTGCCGCCGACCGGTTGACCCCTTCTGACGCAACGTTCCCCCTGCGCCACGGACCCCCCTCCCATGCAGGATAATATACTTACCAGTCTAAGAAGCCGGTACACGCTGCTCCTGCTGGGCTGCCAGGCGCTGGATCCTGTGTGCTGTGGTGACCCCCAGTGCTGTAAAGTGCGCTGCCGCTTTGCAGCGTCACTTTACTGCACCGTGGTCACAGCGCAGCATATGGGGGACCCGGCGCCCGGCAGGGTTCACCGGAGCAGTGGACACCGGCTCCCTGGACAGGTGAGTATGTTTTGTTTTGTTTGTTAACTTTTTTTTTATTTTTTACAGAGTGATCAGCTTGTGTGTCCAATCCATCGGACACACATAGCTAATCACTGGAGCAGGGTCCCGCACAGCTTTCTCTGCCAGGGGCAGAGAAAGCTGGGCAAATGCCTACCTATCGCAGTGCTGCCCCTTGATCAGCCTGAGCTGGCGAGATTATCACAGGGCACACTGCAGAATTTTTTCACATTTTTTATTTAGTAAATTTAGCCGCATCGCATTTCCCATTATAAGTATGAGGAATGCGATGTGAGTTACTAAAAAAAGTGAATTAAAGGTTTTGGAGCAGTTTTTCATGAAAACTGTTCCAAATGCCTTTTAATACATTGAATTGATACTAAAATAATGTGAAAAGGGTGTAACAACACAAATGTTTACATTATTTTAGTAAAAATAATGTTAATAAATGGGCCCCTATATCCTGCCTTCATGTCTGTCTATGTTTTATACAGTACTTATGTTTTAATTAGTCTGTGTAAATAAAAAAAATCTTTCTGATATTTGATCCCATGAACTTGGGTAATTATTGCAGATATATCACTTTTGTTAACAGTATGCAATAGTGATTTCATCCTTATTGGTAACTGGCGCCAACCATTATCACTATATGGCAGTACCCAAAATGTGCACCGTACCACAGAGCTCACACACCAATTGTTCTGTAAGAGTTAGGTATGTTTCCATGCTTGATGTACAGATGTAGCCATGATCATCTTGCTACAATTACGGCAAGCGCATTGCGCGCCGTGCTGTGACTATTTTCATCCACCGTTCGCTCCATTAATTCCATTAAGAGTTAATGGAGCGATCACTGATTGCGAATAGTCGCAGCCTGGCATGCCTTGCAGCAAGCCATGTTGCAGCGTGCTGCATTGCGGCAAAGATGAGCATGTTTACGTCTGTACTGCACAATTTTACTTTTGCAACAGGGATTATAGATGTTCTGGATCTATGTAGATCAAGATGCAAACATATGTGCACATATCTCTAAATAGTAATGTCATTTTTGAAAAAGACTCCACTTTATATTTACTAGAAAATATACATGACTACTGTAAATGCAACAAAAACAGCTTTTGTCTTCTAGATCAATTACAGACAAGAACTGTTACTATTGCCTGCCAAGTGCAACTTTCCATTGATAAGTGGAGGTTAAAATTAATTAATAAGCCGCAGACACACGTGCGATGCAGGCAAACGCCCGATATTAACTATATTGTGGCTGGAGGCATGGACCTGCAATATACTCAATATTGGCACTGCCTGCACAGTCTATTTTTACTTACGATGCCGACCCTGCGGGGCCGTGCATTGGCATCGCAAGCTGTATACACACGGTGCGATATGCACTGTCTTTTCTACCGATATGGACTATATAGTCCATACCGGTAGTTATATCGCACCGTGATTATGCGGCTTAATACTTTTCTCTAATAATGTTCAATTTTGTAGAATCTTTCAGTGTTTAAACTTGGCAAAGCTATATTTATTCATTTAATTTTCAACAAAGTGTTTCACTGTGTTCACTGTATTTACTATATTTATTTATTACCAGTTATTTATATAGCGCACACATATTCCGCAGCGCTTTACAGAGAATATTTGGCCATTCACATCAGTCCCTGCCCCAGTGGATCTTACAATCTATGGTGGTCATTCCGAGTTGTTCGCTCAGTAATTTTCTTCGCATCGCAGCGATTTTCCGCTTATTGCGCATGCGCAATGTTTGCACTGCGACTGCGCCAAGTACATTTGCTATGAAGATTGGTATTTTACTCATGGCATTACGAGGTTTTTTCTTCGTTCTGGAGATCGGAGTGTGATTGACAGGAAGTGGGTGTTTCTGGGCAGAAACTGGCCGTTTTATGGGAGTGTGTGAAAAAACGCTACCGTTTCTGGGAAAAACGCGGGAGTGGCTGGAGAAACGGAGGAGTGTCTGGGCGAACGCTGGGTGTGTTTGTGACGTCAAACCAGGAACGACAAGCACTGAACTGATCGCACTGGAAGAGTACTTCGAGCTACTCAGAAACTGCACAGAGAAGTCTTTTCGCAATATTGCGAATCTTTCGTTCGCAATTTTGATAAGCTAAGATTCACTCCCAGTAGGCGGCGGCTTAGCGTATGCAATGCTGCTAAAAGCAGCTTGCGAGCGAACAACTCGGAATGAGGGCCTATATTCCCTATCACATGTACACGCACACACATTCATGCTAGGGTTAATTTTGTTGGAAGCCAATTAACCTACCAGTATATTTTTGGATTGTGGGAGGAAACCGGAGTACCCGGAGGAAACCCACGCAAGTACGGGGAGAATATACAAACTCCACACAGTTAGGGCTATGGTGGGAATTGAACCCATGACCTCAGTGCTGTGAGGCAGTAATGCTAACCATTACACCATCCGTACTGCCCGGATATATATATATCCTGACGAAGGGGGAGACCCCGAAACATTGATTTGCACAAATACAAGTTGATTGTGATTCAAAGTCTCTGAGTGCCGTCTCATCTCTTCACTGTGTGTATATATATATATATATATATATATATTAGTGATGAGCGGGTTCGGTTTCTCGGAAACCGAACCCCCCCGAACTTCACCCATTTTACACGGGTCCGAGGCATACTCGGATTCTCCCATATGGCTCGGTTAACCCGAGCGCGCCCGAACGTCATCATCCCGCTGTCGGATTCTCACGAGATTCGGATTCTATATAAGCAGCCTCGCGTCGCCGCCATTTTCACTCGTGCATTGGAAATGTTAGGGAGAGGACGTGGCTGGTGTCCTCTCCGTTTATTCATTGTTGATGCAAATATTTGTGCTTGCTTAGTTATATCTTAATTGTGGGGACTGGGGAGCAGCTGTATATTAATATAGGAGGAGTACAGTGCAGAGTTTTGCTGATCAGTGACCACCAGTTTTATCCGTTCTCTGCCTGAAAAAAACGCTCCTTATTATCTGTGCTCAGTGTGCTGCATATATCTGTGCTCACACTGCTTAATTGTGGGGACTGGGGAGCAGCTGTGTTATATAGGAGGAGTACAGTGCAGAGTTTTGCTGACAGTGACCACCAGTATACGTTGTCTGCCTGAAAAACACTCCATATCTGTGCTCAGTGTGCTGCTTTATTGTGGGGACTGAGGACCACCAGTATAATATTATATAGGAGGAGTACAGTGCAGAGTTTTGCTGACCAGTGACCACCAGTACACGTTGTCTGCCTGAAAAACACTCCATATCTGTGCTGCATTGTAGACAGTATATAGTAGGAGTACAGTGCATAATTTTGCTGACCACCAGTATATAATATATAGGAGTACGGTACAGAAGGCCACTGCTGTACCTACCTCTGTGTCGTCAAGTATACTATCCATCCATATCTTTGAGGAAATACCGCACCGGTATGAAATAGATATCACAAATGAATATAATAACCAAAATAGAAAGATATAAAGAAAACCTTGTTTTCTTATTTTTGATTTGGTGGTGCACCCTGAGTCAATGGCAACTAGAGACAACAGAAGGAGAAAAAAGAGACTCTTTTGTGGGCGCACTCTTAACTTAATTGACGTATGAGAAAATTGGAAAGTTGATCTAAAAATTAACTTTTATTAATGTTACAACAGTAAAATATGTTCTGTGGTCAAATGGCATAGAAAGTAATCTAACAAGTAAACTTAGTAGCAATAGATTAGCTGATATTAAATAGAATAGTGCAGTACTATAATATAATCAATACTGATTGGATGCTCAAACTATCATGATAAATTCCGGCTGCCGACGTCCAAAGTCTTTGTGGGGGATAGAACCAACCAATTTGCGTGACAGATAAGACACTTAAGTGCACTAGCCCAATATTAGTATGGTTAAGGTGCCTGATGGCATAATGTACCCAGCTGTCGTGGGGAAAGAAAGGACAAAGTAAGAAATGAGACGGTAGAGTGAATCTGCTGTCAGTGTTAGACTCTGAGCATATTAGGCCAGTCTATTCTCTACTAAACTGAGTATTCCTCAAGGGTCGCCCACTTGAGTACTGGCCCAGCCCTACACGATTAGCTTCCAAGATCGGACGGTTTTGGGCGTTACCAGTGCGGTATGATAGTAGAGACGGTAATAAATGATGATCCGATGCTTCTGGAATCGCTGATGAGAGTTCACGAATTACATAGTATCCAAAGAGTATCAGAGATAAGATGGATCTGCTGCCAATGTTAGACAGGGACGAACCCTGAATCAATGGTGAGAGTCCATGAAAGATAGAAAAGACTGAAATAAGTGAAGGAGAAGTAGGCTCTTTAATGTTTTGTGGATAAACTTGATAGGGAATAACAATTTATCGGCCGCTGTGAACAAGCAAAATATACTGACATTAATAGATGAGCTGGATAAACTAATGTCTGATATTATCTGGGGCAATTGGTTCTGACGCCAGATACAAAAAGTCCAGCAAGTTGACAACAATAATATATGCCCAAAATTGAAAAAAAATTTTTTTGAAAAAAATGATAACAGTATGACACTTAAATAAAGTCAATTTTAAGCCTGTAGTATTCTGTGCTAGGAGGTTTCAATAATAATGATACTTATGTAGCATATAGCTGATAGTAATAAACATTGAAACAAGTACACAGAATGCCACTCAGAGGCTAGGATTGCACAAGGACACTATAAGTAAATATCTGTGTGGGTGAGTATAATCAAAATTAAATGAACTGATAGCTGCACACAGAGCACATATTTCCTTAATAATTGAGTAGTGATTAGTGCATATAGCTGCACACAAAGCACATAATTAGTCTTAGTAATTAAGTAATGATAAATACATGGGCATGTATAACGAGGTAATATTATTACAAAACTGACAGAAAAAACTGCACAGGTGATGATACAATATAAGAAAATCCGGTCACAATGAGCTAGATAAATTAGAAATATGGGAAAAAGATGATAAGGAAATGCTGATATTACCCTGGTGATAAACAGCAGAAATGTCCTGAGTCTTGGTGTGAGGAGTGATTCTGGCGGCTGTGTTTGAGAAGTGCAAAGCACGGGCGGGTGTAGAAATCTCCTGTTAGGATCAGCATGTAGAAATAGGGTTGTCGGCCGGTGAAAAGACGTCTCAATTCTGGAGGTAGCAAGTCCAAGAGTTGGATAGAATTAATTTGCCAACAGGCAATGAGACACTGTCCGTGCAGGACAGTGCGTGGCCGCCCGGCAGACGTGCACCCGCTGGCGGGATGATGTGGGCGTCTGGAACCAGATCTGTACAGTCTTTAGCCACGGACGGGCGCAGGCGTCCCGTGGTGCAGTTGAAGACACTCGTACGGGGGATGTGATGTTGTGAGGGCTTGAGAGGCGTCGGGCAGCGATTGGTGTGGCACTGTAACGCAGAGGACGGAGATGCTTCAGGCAGCCGGAAAGAAGAGATATGGAAGACGCGTTTCACCCGTATCACGGGCTTGATCACTTCCTGTCACGGGCTGGATCCCTGCTGATATTTATACGATCTGGGCTGATGCATATCCAATCAGTAAATGGATGTGTTGCTCCACAGCTGAGTCCATTAATATAATGCAGCCTGAATAGGCTGTATAATTAAACCAAGATGAATCAGACTCCGCAGGGAGAACCGTGTAGTTATATTGCAAAAATCATGAGAACGCAAAGAAGAAAGAAAATACATGGTCAAAACCGAGTTTAAAACACAGCCATAATTTAAAACAGAAGGTATATAGATGTAAGACTATGAATACCTCGATAATAGAGGGAAATTAGAGGAAAGCATATCCGTTAAAGCAGTCTATTAGTATGACAAATATACCAAGGTGAGGGATCAAAGTCACGATCACCTGTAGTAATTGCTTGATTGATTAGTGCTTAATAAGCCCTCTGTCACAAATAGATAAATTGACACTAATTTGCGGAAGATTAAATTTATGAAACAAGTGAGATGTTGGACAGATCTCATGGGAGTTCAATAGCGGGTCTGACATGCAAGTAGTCAGAAAGTGGGTATAAAGCTACTATAATGTGAGGGATAGAAAACTACATGGCAGAATAAGTAGTTAGCGGAAAGGTAAGCTGAATCTGAAAAATTAAATCTAAGTAACTGGATAGAATAAAGAATGGAACAATAAAAAAATATAAAATATGAAAATATAATAAAAACTTGAAAAAATTATAATAATAATAAATGAAGGAAAATGGTTTAATTTTACAGAAAACTGATATAATACCAGTGTTGTCAGGTGAATATTAATAACGGGAGAATTAAAAACACAGTAAGGATAATAGATGGGGAAATATGGAGCAAAGTGGTAAACAGATAAAAGAAATATAAGGTAAAATCTACAATCAGGGGAGCTCTAAGTCCCTGAGTAGATGTGAATGTGAAAATTTGTATCTACTCTAGTATGTTGGAAGAATAAGAGAGAAAACAAAAAAAAGGGGAAAGGTAAAGAGGAAAGCGAACAATTGTATTTGGGAAATTATTCCAATAAGAGTAAATAAGTGTCTAAGTTATTTAAATGCCGATAGTGATAAACATATGATAGAGATGATGAGATAACTACTAGATGGGGAATGGGGTGGGTGGTGCAAGGGAAGATAGTAAGAGTAGCGAACAATGGTAAAGCGAATAGAAAAAATAAAAGAAAAAGGAAGGATGAAAGGTAGTGTGGTGCTGGTATATAATATAGCCTATGTGTATGAAAATGAATGAGTATAAATAAATTGAATAAATATAAAATCGTGGAGTGACAGGTAGATAGAGGATGCAGTCTAGTGCTGCGTATAGGAGGGAAAAGGTGAATTATGAAGATGTATAGGTGAATCTTAGGTGTGTCAGATATAGACAGGGTGATCAACTAAACTAATAATGTGTGTATTGGTGAATCTAGGGTGTGTCAGATATGGTCAGGGTGATCAACTAAAATAATGTGTGAAACAATTGTGGGGGGAAAAACAAAAAAAAGAAAAGGAAAAGGTGTTGTAGAGATATGAAGTAACAAAAATGTAATGACCTATGCCGACTCCATATATAAAGCTGGAGAACGAGTTATAACTTATAGAAAGGCACTGTAATTAATGTACTCGTTCAGGCCCCATGGTTTTAATCCTCCCAACCTAAATGTCCATTTACTTTCTTTTTTGATAAGTTCCTTGCTTAAATCACCTCCCCGTATGCCTAGATGTACTCTATCCAGGCCGAATGCACGCATCTCATAGGGAGAATCTTGGTGCTGTGCATGAAAATGTCTTGCTACAGATGTTAATTTTTTGCCCTTGAGCAGGTCTGATGAGGCATTTCTGATGGTTCCCATGTGTTCTAAAATTCTCGTTTTGAATTTTCTTGTGGTCATACCAACGTACCGTTGATTACAGCTACAGATTAGACAGTAGACCAGTCCTTGTGTATCACAGTTGAAAAAGTGTCTCAGGGGGATGTCCTGTCCCCATTTATCTCTAACTTTGTCTATTATCTGGATCTGAGGGCACGCTTTGCATTGGCCACATGGGAAGGATCCTGTAACATTTCTGGATCTGGTGGAATCTCGTGTGAAATGACTCTGGACTAACATATCCTTCATATTGCTGGATCTCCTCCAGCTAATCTGGAGAGTGGAGTCTAACAGAGGTAATAGGTCTGCATCCAGGCGTAAGACTGGTAGGTGTTTCTGGATTGCATCTTTTACTTGGCGCCATTCTGGACAAAAGGTGCCCACAAACCGAATCTGAGAGTCCCCACCTTTGTCCTTCGGTTTGTCTTGGAAGATCAAAGTCTCCCTATTAATTTTTAGAATGGAGTTTTGTGCTCTTTTAAGGGCACGCTTACTATACCCTCGGGCTTGTAATCATGTCGCAAGTTCTTGACTTTTTTGTTTGTACACAGAATTTTCGGTGCAGTTGCGCCTAAGTCTAAGAAATTCCCCTTTAGGGATATTCTCGATAGTAGGCGGGAAGTGCGAGCTGGTCTGGTATAGGATACTGTTGGTAGCTGTATCCTTGCGAAAGAGCTCCGTGGCCAGTGTCCCATTGTCTGTTGTGTAGATATTGAGGTCAAGGAATGATACCTTATCTTTACTCATTGTGTGAGGCAGAAAGATATTCAGATTGTTATCATTCAGCAGATTAATGAAATCGAGTAGGAGTTGTTCATTACTGTCCCAGATCACAAAGATGTCGTCTATGTATCTGAGCCCAGGATATGTTGTGTATATTCCTGATTGTCATCCCTAAATACTACTGTTTGCTCCCACCACCCAAGAAATAGGTTGGCATACATGGGAGCGCATGCCGCTCCCATCGCCGTTCCCCGAATTTGCTGAAAAAACTGATCACCGAATGTAAAGAAATTTTTGTTTAGTACAAAGCTTAGCATTTCACAGAGGAAATCGTTAAATTGGTTTTTTTCTTTCATGTCAAGGAAGAATTTAGTAGCTTGGACTCCTTGCTGATGAGAGATACTACTATATAGTGCTTCCACATCAAGGGTGACCAAAATGTAGTCCCCATCCACACAGACATCATGCAATTTCCGTAGGAGATCTGACATATCTTTCAAATAAGATGGTAATGTCAATACGTGTTCCCGGAGATGTAAGTCTAAGAATTTACTGGGAGTTTCCAAGAGTCCCCCATTACCTGAGACGATCGGTCTCCCAGGTGGTTTCTTCAGGTTTTTATGTACTTTTGGTAAAAGATAAAATGTGGGGACTCTAGGGTTAGAGACTGTAAGATATTTGGCCTCTTGTTGTGTGATGGTTCCAACGGCAAGGGCTTCTTCGATCATATGTGTATATTGTTTGTGGAATTTTGCTGTTGGGTTGAGTGGCAATTTCAAATAACATGTCGTGTCTAGGAGTTGTCTACGTGCTTCTACTTCGTACATTGTGGTGGGCCATAGGACAATATTGCCTCCTTTGTCCGAGGGTTTGATAACAACATCATTCCAGGCTTTGATTTCTTTAAGGGCTTGTCTTTCTCTAAATTTGAGATTCTTGGTGAAACACCTCTTCTTAGAGTTGGTATGAATTTCATAAAATTCTCTTGATACCAGGTCCAAATAGATTTTAATTTCCGGGCTGTTAGTGTCTGGGGGAAAGAAGGTTGACTTAGCTTTGCATGTTGGCCTGGCACTTTGCACAGATGACACGTTCGATGGTGATTCCATATAGAGATCTTCCAAAGTTTGTATTGCTGCCAATTCCTCCTCTGATAAGGATGTGGCCAATGATGTGGAGGTAGATGGTTCCTGAGATTGGGATGTATTTGTAGGAGATCTTGTACCAATGGGTAGGGGTAAATCAGTCATATCGTTATTGGATGCTTTCGCAAAGAATTTCTTTAATAATAATTTCCGGCCAATAAGTCTCAGGTCCTTTTCCCACATAAACCTATTAAATAGCAATGTGGGTGAAAATGATAGCCCTTTACTCAGGACTTCTGCCTGATCTCTTGTTAGGATGCGGGTACTCAAGTTGATGATTTGTAATTTATCCGACACTAGCATTTCCTGGTATTCCGAATGGGGTAATGGGAGGTCCTTGGGGCGTCCCAGTCCCGATGGTTTCTGTCGGTGTTTCGTTCCCCCTCGTCTACTATCCATCCATACCTGTGGTGCATTTCAGTTTTGCACAGTTTTCTTACCACCAGTATATAATATATAGCATTATGGTACAGTAGGCCACTGCTGTACCTACCTCTGTGTCAAGTATACTATCCATCCATACCTGTGGTGCATTTCAGTTTTGCACAGTTTGCTGACCACCAGTATATAATATATAGCATTACAGTACAGTAGGCCACTGCTGTACCTACCTCTGTGTCGTCAAGTATACTATCCATCCATACCTGTGGTGCATTTCAGTTTTGCACAGTTTGCTGACCACCAGTATATAATATATAGCATTACGGTACAGTAGGCCACTGCTGTACCTACCTCTGTGTCGTCAAGTATACTATCCATCCATACCTGTGGTGCATTTCAGTTGTGCACAGTATATATAGTAGTAGGCCATTGCTATTGATACTGGCATATTATTCCACACATTAAAAAATGGAGAACAAAAATGTGGAGGTTAAAATAGGGAAAGATCAAGATCCACTTCCACCTCGTGCTGAAGCTGCTGCCACTAGTCATGGCCGAGACGATGAAATGCCATCAACGTCGTCTGCCAAGGCCGATGCCCAATGCCATAGTAGAGAGCATGTAAAATCCAAAAAACAAAAGTTCAGTAAAATGACCCAAAAATCAAAATTTAAAGCGTCTGATGAGAAGCGTAAACTTGCCAATATGCTATTTACGACACGGAGTGGCAAGGAACGGCTGAGGCCCTGGCCTATGTTCATGGCTAGTGGTTCAGATTCACATGAGGATGGAAGCACTCATCCTCTCGCTAGAAAAATGAAAAGACTTAAGCTGGCAAAAGCACAGCAAAGAACTGCGCATTCTTCTTAATCACAAATCCCCAAGAAGAGTCAATTGTGTCGGTTGCGATGCCTGACCTTCCCAACACTGGACGGGAAGAGCTTGCGCCTTCCACCATTTGCACGCCCCCTGCAAGTACTGGAAGGAGCACCCGCAGTCCAGTTCCTGATAGTCAAATTGAAGATGTCACTGTTGAAGTACACCAGGATGAGGATATGGGTGTTGCTGGCGCTGGGGAGAAAATTGACAAGGAGGATTCTGATGGTGAGGTGGTTTGTTTAAGTCAGGCACCCGGGGAGACACCTGTTGTCCGTGGGATGAATATGGCCATTGACATGCCTGGTCAAAATACAAAAAAATCACCTCTTCGGTGTGGAATTATTTCAACACAAATGCGGACAACAGGTGTCAAGCCGTGTGTTGCCTTTGTCAATCTGTAATAAGTAGGGGTAAGGATGTTAACCACCTAGGAACATCCTCCCTTATACGTCACCTGGACCGCATTCATCAGAAGTCAGTGACAAGTTCAAAAACTTTGGATGACAGCGGAAGCAGTCCACTGACCACTAAATCCCTTCCTCTTGTAACCAAGCTCCTGCAAACCACACCACCAACTCCCTCAGTGTCAATTTCCACCTTACACAGGAAAGCCAATAGTCCTGCAGGCCATGTCACTGGCAAGTATGACGAGTCCTCTCCTGCCTGGGATTCCTCCGATGCATCCTTGAGTGTAAAACCTACTGCTGCTGGCGCTGTTGTTGCTGCTGGGAGTCGATCGTCATCCCAGAGGGGAAGTCGGAAGACCACTTGTACTACTTCCAGTAAGCAATTGACTGTCCAACAGTCCTTTGCGAGGAAGATGAAATATCACAGCAGTCATCCTGCTGCAAAGCGGATAACTCAGGCCTTGGCAGCCTGGGCGGTGAGAAACGTGGTTCCGGTATCCACCGTTAATTCAGAGGCAACTAGAGACTTGATTGAGGTACTGTGTCCCCGGTACCAAATACCATCTAGGTTCCATTTCTCTAGGCAGGCGATACCGAAAATGTACACAGACCTCAGAAAAAGAGTCACCAGTGTCCTAAAAAATGCATTTGTACCCAATGTCCACTTAACCACGGACATGTGGACAAGTGGAGCAGGGCAGACTCAGGACTATATGACTGTGACAGCCCACTGGGTAGATGTATTGCCTCCCGCAGCAAGAACAGCAGCGGCGGCACCAGTAGCAGCATCTCGCAAACGCCAACTCGTTCCTAGGCAGGCTACGCTTTGTATCACCGCTTTCCATAAGAGGCACACAGCTGACAACCTCTTACGGAAACTGAGGAACATCATCGCAGAATGGCTTACCCCAATTCGACTCTCCTGGGGATTTGTGACATCGGACAACGCCACCAATATTGTGCGTGCATTACATCTGGGCAAATTCCAGCACGTCCCATGTTTTGCACATACATTGAATTTGGTGGTGCAGAATTATTTAAAAAACGACAGGGGCGTGCAAGAGATGCTGTCGGTGGCCCGAAGAATTGCGGGCCACTTTCGGCATTCAGCCACCGCGTGTCGAAGACTGGAGCACCACCAAACATTCCTGAACCTGCCCTGCCATCATCTGAAGAAAGAGGTAGTAACGAGGTGGAATTCAACCCTCTATATGCTTCAGAGGATGGAGGAGCAGCAAAAGGCCATTCAAGCCTATACATCTGCCCACGATATAGGCAAAGGAGGGGGAATGCACCTGACTCAAGCGCAGTGGAGAATGATTTCAACGTTGTGCAAGGTTCTGCAACCCTTTGAACTTGCCACACGTGAAGTCAGTTCAGACACTGCCAGCCTGAGTCAGGTCATTCCCCTCATCAGGCTTTTGCAGAAGAAGCTGGAGAGATTGAAGGAGGAGGAGCTAAAACAGAGCGATTCCGCTAGGCATGTGGGACTTGTGGATGGAGCCCTTTATTCGCTTAACCAGGATTCACGGGTGGTCAATCTGTTGAAATCAGAGTACTACATTTTGGCCACCGTGCTCGATCCTAGATTTAAAACCTATGTTGTATCTCTCTTTCCGGCAGACACAAGTCTGCAGAGGTTCAAAGACCTGCTGGTGAGAAAATTGTCAAGTCAAGCGGAACGTGACCCGTCAACATCTCCTCCTTCACATTCTCCCACAACTGTGGGTGCGAGTAAAAGGCTAAGAATTCCGAGCCCACCCGCTGGCGGTGATGCAGTGCAATGTCGAAGTCGGAAAATATTGCAATACACACACCACATGCAAACACCACACAGATGGCATCCATATATGTACTTAGTCTGGCGTGCGTGCAGCATACTCGCAAATTGCGTACAATCGCCTCCCACGGGAGTGCGCGTACGGGCGTGGTATGAGCAATTACAGAAAGATTCTTACTATTAATGCAGAGACATGCCACAGTGCCCAGCCTGTGTCGAGTTCACACACACACTAATCTAACCAAACATGCACATCCTTCCAACACAATGTCTTGGTATTCCAATGTTTGAACAGACCCCCTGGTCTGTGAAGAAAGATACACACAAACCAAACTGTCATTGTTTAATGGAAACCAGGTCAATAGGAGACAAATATACTATACAAAGAGCACAGGCCTTGCTGATACAGATCACTAGCAGCTGACAACTTACATGGATCAGAGGTGTAACATTTATAGTCAAAACTCTTGGAATTATATATATATATATATATATATATCACCATATATTGCCGGCACTCCACTAAAACGGCAGCTTGCTCCGGTGCCACATCAGAAATAATGCAAGTTCCAAACAAGAAGGCACTCTGGAGACATCAATTGTAGCAAAAATAGCAAAAATGTATTAAGGTCGGGTCGAGTACTTTCGGGGTCAGCACCCCGTCCTCAGGACCACACCACAGCAGTACAATCAAAAGACATAAGTGAACACTTACCCCCTTATACCCCACAGCCTGCAGTGATCTCCTCCCCGAGTCGCCATTCCGCTCTCCCGGGCCGCCAGCCAGAGACGCATCGGATGACTCATTCCCGGAAGTCGCTCTGCCGTTACTATAGGAACGTCCTATTTGCGTTCCAAAAAGCCGGACATGATGCGTTCCACAAACGGTTCCTGCAATGCACTCACATGCAGGCGCCCTGTGGACATAACGGGGGACTCAGGTTATAAAAAACACAAACAGAAATACATACCAAAACATTACAAATAATGCTAAATGCCTAAATAAAGATACAAATACAGATCCACAAAAGAATAAAACCAAATACAGTATGAGAATCATCATGTCACAGTACCTCATAGTAATTCATATAAACAATACATAGCCAAAGAACCAATCAGAGAAACAAGGGAGCAATTTAACCCCTGGGGACTAGATAAATTATACAAAGGAATTCCAATTAATTTTGTCATTTAACCCACCAGGTTTTGTAGTACCCAACCTCAGAATCCAACGGGATTCTTTAATTAGCAGTGTCTTAGCTCTGTTACCACCTCTTAAGGATTCCGGAACATGGTCGATAATAAAATATCGTACAGATTCCAGCGGGTGTTTATGTTCCCTAAAATGTCTAGGGACAGGTTGATCAACATCTTTGCCACTGAGGGAGAGTCTAATGGCTGACCTATGAGCGTTCATTCTTTCCTTGAATTTACGTGTGGTCTGCCCAACATAGAATAAACCACATGGGCAGACCACAACGTAAACAACGTGACTGGTGTTACAAGTAAGCACGTATCTAATATCATACACCTTAGCTGTATGTGGATGTTTGAATTGTTTACATGGAACGATGAATTTACATGTAGTGCAATCACTACATGAGTAACAACCGGGTGGTTTGGTGTATGTATTCGGTGCTTTAGGGATATTCAATCCTGAAATATCTGTACGTACAAGACGATCTCTTAAATTACTACCACGCCGAAAAGCGGCTATTGGTCTCTTGTTGTTAAAGATGGGGAGATCTTTATCTGAGCGTACTATTGGCCAGAGAGCTTTACTGGCTCTCTTAACAATGGGACTAGCTACCGTAAAGTCACTACTCCATGGTAGTAAGTTGTCCTGATTGCGGATCTTAGGTTCTAACAGCTCAGTTCTAGACATCTTCAGAACCTTGGTCTTTTGTACATCTAGCAGATTGCGGTCATACCCCCTGCATACAAATTTGGATATTACCTTATCAACTTCACCAGGTACTTTATCTATATTACTGGAGATGCGGGCCACACGCATCATTTGGGATAAAGGTAATCCCTGTTTCAAGGCAACTGGATGATGACTGGTTGCTACCAGCAATGTATTTCTGTCAGTAGATTTGTTATAGACTTCTGTTTCAAATTTATGATCTATAATACTGACATGAACGTCTAAGAAGTTGATATCAGAGTGACTGTAGGTATAAGTAAATTTGATCGGGGTTTGTAGATTATTAATCTCATCCATCATCTCAAGGAACATATCAATGCCCCCAGTCCAAAGTAGAAAGACATCATCGATGTACCTTTTGAACAAACCAATGTGTCTACTACGTACAGGGTCAGAAAAGAAAATCCTGGATTCAAAATCAAACATATAAATATTAGCATAAGAGGGGGCGACAGAAGAACCCATCGCACACCCTCTTAATTGTAAATAATACCTACTGTCAAATAAAAAATAATTACGACATAAAGTAAGCTCAAGTAAGTGCAAAAACAGCTCATGATCAATCAACTCTGTAGGTACATTAGCCTCAATGAAATGTTTCATCGCCCTCATACCCCCATCGTGGGGAATACTAGTATATAGGCTGCTGATATCCAAGCAGCACATTAATGTCCCTGGAGGGAGTTCTGGATAATCTTTCAGAATGTTCAAAAAGGAAGTGGTGTCCTTTAGAAAGGAATTCTGATTCAATAAACAGGGTTGCAAGATGCAATCCAAAAACTGCGACACTGGAGAATATAATGAGTCTCTGGCCGAGATTATTGGCCGTCCTGGAGGTTTTTCACAATTTTTGTGTAATTTTGGAATTGTGTACAGTACTGGGATTTTAGGGTACTGTACACATAATGCCTCATGGATTTTCTTGGAGATCTTGTGCTCTGCATGCGCTTTTGTAAGGATATGAAATAGTTCCTTCTGGTAGGTGCTAGTAGGATCACAGGGCAACATCTTGTACACTTCTTTATCGGATAACTGGGATTGAATCTCACAACGGTAATCACTGATATTCTGTATAACTATGGCCCCGCCTTTGTCGGCGGGCCTGATGGTAATATCCTCATAGGATTGCAGGGACTTCAAAGCCAAATGTTCGGCTTTAGACAGATTAAGGTGAGGTTTCGCAGGTGCATTGGCAAATTTGGTGACTGCTTCATCCATCAATCTACAGAATGTTTTAATTGATGGGTTAAGAGAAATTGGATCAAAATTAGATCGAGATCTTTTTTATAAGAAAGGTTTAAAAGCAGAATCATCACTAGGGGGCGTCCTACTGGCAAAGAATTCTTTCAGTCTTAGTTTACGAGCAAACCTATGAAGATCACACTTCCAATTAAACTCATTATGGAAATTAGTCGGTACAAAACTCAAACCACGGTTAAGCACTTGCAGTTCCTCTTGAGTAAGGGTCCGGTCAGAGAGATTAAAAATTAAGTTGGCTTATTCTTCTCCTGCACTTTTCTGACCCCTCTGGTTCTGCCTGCCCCGGCGGGTGGGAGTTCGTCTAACACCCGCATGGGCTTTTTCTTTCCAGGATCTAAAGGGACAGATGCGATCTTGCTTCCATCATCTGATTCAGATACCGCAAAGTCACTATCCGTGCTGGATCTGCCCGCCCCTGTCTGGAGGGGTTGATGTTTCCTTTTTTGCCATGGTCGCCGTCTACTTGCACCCATAGGTCTCTCCTGTCCACCTGTAAGCCATTTATATACTCGATTTTCATCGTAGTCAGAGTCCACAGCAAACCTCTTACTCCTTTTAAACTTAAGCAGTTCTCTACGGTATTGATCACATTGTGTCTGCAAACGTTCAAGCCATTTTCCGTCACCATCATCTTCTAAGGTTTTCAGATGATCTTTCTCATAGTTAACAATTTTTTGACGGGTTATATGTAACTCCCTGTTCGCCTCCTCCACCACCAAGATCATTAAATCGAAGGCGCACTTATTTAATATGGCCACCCACTTGCGCACAAATTCGGGATTATTTCGGCCAATGGTCGGCACATTTCTCACTCTGAATCCGCGTGGGATTTTATGATCCCTATAATAGTCTGACAGAGAAATGCTATGTAATAAAAAGTCAATCTCACGTCTCTTCATCCTGAGTCCCCCGTTATGTCCACAGGGCGCCTGCATGTGAGTGCATTGCAGGAACCGTTTGTGGAACGCATCATGTCCGGCTTTTTGGAACGCAAATAGGACGTTCCTATAGTAACGGCAGAGCGACTTCCGGGAATGAGTCATCCGATGCGTCTCTGGCTGGCGGCCCGGGAGAGCGGAATGGCGACTCGGGGAGGAGATCACTGCAGGCTGTGGGGTATAAGGGGGTAAGTGTTCACTTATGTCTTTTGATTGTACTGCTGTGGTGTGGTCCTGAGGACGGGGTGCTGACCCCGAAAGTACTCGACCCGACCTTAATACACTTTTGCTATTTTTGCTACAATTGATGTCTCCAGAGTGCCTTCTTGTTTGGAACTTGCATTATTTCTGATGTGGCACCGGAGCAAGCTGCCGTTTTAGTGGAGTGCCGGCAATATATGGTGATGTATTGTGGTGCTGTTATACAGCATAAGTGCAAGGCACCTGCATCCATTTTGTTTATTTGCGTCTAATTGAACTGTGACTCGTTACCCTCTACTTCAGTTACTGAACATTACTGACGGAATTGCATCCCCATGGAGTCTATTATACCGTGCTCGCAGTCTGTGGAACAGAATGTGGGACATGGTGTATTGGTGACACCGTTGGGGGAGACTTTCAGTTACAGTACTGATGAAATTAACCGCATCTTGTCTAAAGAAGTTGTACCCGTGTTGGATATTGTACATAATCCTGAGGATGTCTATCATCAATTGCTCAGGATGAAGAGACGTGAGATTGACTTTTTATTACATAGCATTTCTCTGTCAGACTATTATAGGGATCATAAAATCCCACGCGGATTCAGAGTGAGAAATGTGCCGACCATTGGCCGAAATAATCCCGAATTTGTGCGCAAGTGGGTGGCCATATTAAATAAGTGCGCCTTCGATTTAATGATCTTGGTGGTGGAGGAGGCGAACAGGGAGTTACATATAACCCGTCAAAAAATTGTTAACTATGAGAAAGATCATCTGAAAACCTTAGAAGATGATGGTGACGGAAAATGGCTTGAACGTTTGCAGACACAATGTGATCAATACCGTAGAGAACTGCTTAAGTTTAAAAGGAGTAAGAGGTTTGCTGTGGACTCTGACTACGATGAAAATCGAGTATATAAATGGCTTACAGGTGGACAGGAGAGACCTATGGGTGCAAGTAGACGGCGACCATGGCAAAAAAGGAAACATCAACCCCTCCAGACAGGGGCGGGCAGATCCAGCACGGATAGTGACTTTGCGGTATCTGAATCAGATGATGGAAGCAAGATCGCATCTGTCCCTTTAGATCCTGGAAAGAAAAAGCCCATGCGGGTGTTAGACGAACTCCCACCCGCCGGGGCAGGCAGAACCAGAGGGGTCAGAAAAGTGCAGGAGAAGAAGAAGCCAACTTAATTTTTAATCTCTCTGACCGGACCCTTACTCAAGAGGAACTGCAAGTGCTTAACCGTGGTTTGAGTTTTGTACCGACTAATTTCCATAATGAGTTTAATTGGAAGTGTGATCTTCATAGGTTTGCTCGTAAACTAAGACTGAAAGAATTCTTTGCCAGTAGGACGCCCCCTAGTGATGATTCTGCTTTTAAACCTTTCTTACAAAAAAGATCTCGATCTAATTTTGATCCAATTTCTCTTAACCCATCAATTAAAACATTCTGTAGATTGATGGATGAAGCAGTCACCAAATTTGCCAATGCACCTGCGAAACCTCACCTTAATCTGTCTAAAGCCGAACATTTGGCTTTGAAGTCCCTGCAATCCTATGAGGATATTACCATCAGGCCCGCCGACAAAGGCGGGGCCATAGTTATACAGAATATCAGTGATTACCGTTGTGAGATTCAATCCCAGTTATCCGATAAAGAAGTGTACAAGATGTTGCCCTGTGATCCTACTAGCACCTACCAGAAGGAACTATTTCATATCCTTACAAAAGCGCATGCAGAGCACAAGATCTCCAAGAAAATCCATGAGGCATTATGTGTACAGTACCCTAAAATCCCAGTACTGTACACAATTCCAAAATTACACAAAAATTGTGAAAAACCTCCAGGACGGCCAATAATCTCGGCCAGAGACTCATTATATTCTCCAGTGTCGCAGTTTTTGGATTGCATCTTGCAACCCTGTTTATTGAATCAGAATTCCTTTCTAAAGGACACCACTTCCTTTTTGAACATTCTGAAAGATTATCCAGAACTCCCTCCAGGGACATTAATGTGCTGCTTGGATATCAGCAGCCTATATACTAGTATTCCCCACGATGGGGGTATGAGGGCGATGAAACATTTCATTGAGGCTAATGTACCTACAGAGTTGATTGATCATGAGCTGTTTTTGCACTTACTTGAGCTTACTTTATGTCGTAATTATTTTTTATTTGACAGTAGGTATTATTTACAATTAAGAGGGTGTGCGATGGGTTCTTCTGTCGCCCCCTCTTATGCTAATATTTATATGTTTGATTTTGAATCCAGGATTTTCTTTTCTGACCCTGTACGTAGTAGACACATTGGTTTGTTCAAAAGGTACATCGATGATGTCTTTCTACTTTGGACTGGGGGCATTGATATGTTCCTTGAGATGATGGATGAGATTAATAATCTACAGACCCCGATCAAATTTACTTATACCTACAGTCACTCTGATATCAACTTCTTAGACGTTCATGTCAGTATTATAGATCATAAATTTGAAACAGAAGTCTATAACAAATCTACTGACAGAAATACATTGCTGGTAGCAACCAGTCATCATCCAGTTGCCTTGAAACAGGGATTACCTTTATCCCAAATGATGCGTGTGGCCCGCATCTCCAGTAATATAGATAAAGTACCTGGTGAAGTTGATAAGGTAATATCCAAATTTGTATGCAGGGGGTATGACCGCAATCTGCTAGATGTACAAAAGACCAAGGTTCTGAAGATGTCTAGAACTGAGCTGTTAGAACCTAAGATCCGCAATCAGGACAACTTACTACCATGGAGTAGTGACTTTACGGTAGCTAGTCCCATTGTTAAGAGAGCCAGTAAAGCTCTCTGGCCAATAGTACGCTCAGATAAAGATCTCCCCATCTTTAACAACAAGAGACCAATAGCCGCTTTTCGGCGTGGTAGTAATTTAAGAGATCGTCTTGTACGTACAGATATTTCAGGATTGAATATCCCTAAAGCACCGAATACATACACCAAACCACCCGGTTGTTACTCATGTAGTGATTGCACTACATGTAAATTCATCGTTCCATGTAAACAATTCAAACATCCACATACAGCTAAGGTGTATGATATTAGATACGTGCTTACTTGTAACACCAGTCACGTTGTTTACGTTGTGGTCTGCCCATGTGGTTTATTCTATGTTGGGCAGACCACACGTAAATTCAAGGAAAGAATGAACGCTCATAGGTCAGCCATTAGACTCTCCCTCAGTGGCAAAGATGTTGATCAACCTGTCCCTAGACATTTTAGGGAACATAAACACCCGCTGGAATCTGTACGATATTTTATTATCGACCATGTTCCGGAATCCTTAAGAGGTGGTAACAGAGCTAAGACACTGCTAATTAAAGAATCCCGTTGGATTCTGAGGTTGGGTACTACAAAACCTGGTGGGTTAAATGACAAAATTAATTGGAATTCCTTTGTATAATTTATCTAGTCCCCAGGGGTTAAATTGCTCCCTTGTTTCTCTGATTGGTTCTTTGGCTATGTATTGTTTATATGAATTACTATGAGGTACTGTGACATGATGATTCTCATACTGTATTTGGTTTTATTCTTTTGTGGATCTGTATTTGTATCTTTATTTAGGCATTTAGCATTATTTGTAATGTTTTGGTATGTATTTCTGTTTGTGTTTTTTATAACCTGAGTCCCCCGTTATGTCCACAGGGCGCCTGCATGTGAGTGCATTGCAGGAACCGTTTGTGGAACGCATCATGTCCGGCTTTTTGGAACGCAAATAGGACGTTCCTATAGTAACGGCAGAGCGACTTCCGGGAATGAGTCATCCGATGCGTCTCTGGCTGGCGGCCCGGGAGAGCGGAATGGCGACTCGGGGAGGAGATCACTGCAGGCTGTGGGGTATAAGGGGGTAAGTGTTCACTTATGTCTTTTGATTGTACTGCTGTGGTGTGGTCCTGAGGACGGGGTGCTGACCCCGAAAGTACTCGACCCGACCTTAATACACTTTTGCTATTTTTGCTACAATTGATGTCTCCAGAGTGCCTTCTTGTTTGGAACTTATATATATATATATATATATATATATATATATATATAGATATATATATAGATATATATATATAGATATATTTGTGTGTATCTTGAGAATGGTTGGTCATTTCATGTGTAGGATCATGTTGCTTTGAGAGATCGCATGACATGGTAACCTAATGAACATGGAAATATCTGTCACACATTGCATGTTTCCCAAACTTGGTGCACACATTGCACATAGACTCCCCTTTCCCCTCATGCAACTTTTACTTATTTGCAAGGCACAACAAGGGAATTATACACCTTTACAGTATGCGAGGGGACAGTAACTGATCAGAGCATCATGCATGGTATCTACGTGTTCGGATAATTATGAGTAATAATCCGGTGTTGGTTTGGAGAAGACCGCATGTCGTTGCGTATAGTTATTCGCAAAGGCAGATTAAAGGTATATTTGTGTTTATTATGTACTTGGTATGCGGCTGGAATCCAGAGCTACACACCCCTGGATCAAGGCATCGCCCATCTCTTCAAACCGACCAATGATCTCTCCTGTACTGTAAACGACCATCCCTCCAACCAATCAGTGGAGAGCATACAACCCCATTGTATTGTATTTTGGGCAAGGGTATATAAACCTTGCACCTGGGCCGGTCACTCGCTCTCTGCTTTTTAAAAGACTCATAGGTCGTTTTGCCAGACGGCTGGGGACCGGATCCGGGTGGCGCAAGTGACAAAGCATACGTATCATTGGGTGTGACTCTCTCTCTGTGATTGAATTGTATTGTGTTGTACCATTATATTGTAACTTATTGTAACCCCCTTCTACAAATATATTATTACTTGTTGCTGCTTTGGACCAAAACATACAATCAAATACTGGTGTCGCATTCAGTTTCTGTTGAGCGTTTGTATAGTATAATTGCCACACCTAGAGCTGCCTCGTGCTCTCAGCGTGTCGGTCTGTGTGTATGCACTGAGTGTAAGCTGCACGGCTATTCCGGCGTGTGTACGCTAACTGGGGACAGAGTATTTATTACAGCAGCCGCAGCGGCTTCAGTTACAGTGTGCAATAGGGGTTAGTGGCTGTTTTCCAAGAAGTCTATCGAACTTCTCAATTGGGGACATCGTCCGGCTCGTCTCATACCCGGCTTTTGCACAACAGTACAGGCGCTTGCCAGCAGCAAGGGTGGATTAGCATTATTATATTGTGTTGAGCTATCTTGTGCTGCTGAACCGCGCCTGTACTTCATTGGTTATGGATACTGGCGTGAACCGCAAGGACAAAGGAAAAAAAAAAAAGCCATTTAAAAGTTTGTTGTTTTTTCTTTTGCACATGTAACTTTGCGTAAAGGCGCACACAGCGTACCCATACTTTGCATCCATCCCACATATTGTTGCCATAGGTTATAACGGTAATTTATAGGTTTGTGTGAAACCGGATACATCTGTGTTGCTATATACATTTTGAAGTAACTGTGTTAATGATATAGTTGTAAGAACACAAAACGCAGCTCTGGCCTAGTCTTTTAGGTTAAAACAGAGCAATTGTGGGGTGTGTTTGTGAGCGACAATAGTTTATATCGCTCACATTTATACTGTGTGATTTGTTTTAGTGTGGGCGCACATTTGTACATGTGGCCCAGACAAAGTACGTGAGAACGCACAAGCGTGAAATGGCACGTGCGGTTGCGTAATTACGCAAGTTGCGTAAGATCGCTAACGCCAAGGACAAGCCACACAATAGTTCTATAGTGGGGGGATAAGGGTACCGGCGACTTCTGTTGTGTGAGAGTGCAAAGACTAATGCTAAAATTTACGATTTATAAGCCAAAAAATATAAAATTGAACAGTTTTAATAGCACATATAAAATAAGATACATACATTTTTTTTCAAAAGAATAGAAATAAAAATCCAAGATCAGATAAAAAGGTAAAAAGGTAAGGACTTAGCTTTAAAATAGGCAAGGGGGTCACTGCAGGGAACCCAACGCGTTTCGTCACACCAGACTTCTTCACAATAGTTCTATTTAAAGCGGAGTAGTAGATGTTTATCTACAAATAGCACATAACTATCCGGTTTCAAACGCAGATTAGAATAACATTGATAAAGTGTGTTACCTCTGGGGAAAGCTATCAGTTAACAGGAAAGGATATTTTTCTGATCAGAAAACTATAGAGTGTTAGTGTGGGCTGAAAAAGGTGTGAATGTATTGAACTCAGCTTGGTAAACTTGGTGAACTCGGTGAACTCGGTGAAACTCAGTGAACTTGGTGAGCATGGTCTAGGTGAACACGTGCAACGGAGTGTGATAAAGCTTTGTGAAGTTGTTTTTTTAAAGGTTTTTTTTCTTGGTATTACACACCGTCTGTTTTGGAGCACAGTGTGAAGACTCCAGTGATCCTACAACTTATAGATAGCAAGTGTCTATAGGCGGTACGATTGGACCGCACGGTTGTGTGAGCGATACGTGGCGCAACGTGATACGAAGTTTTGCATATTTGTGCGTAAATCTCGTCATCATACGCGTTGTGTAAAGCACATGCAAGTGTGATTTGTGTAAAAATTGTCTTTTAGGCAGATATTCACTGGGTACGGTAAGTTACTCCTAAAAGCCCAGGGGATATAGGCCGAAGTAGGGCCTGCACTGGCTACGCGTGTCTGCTAAATAGGGCGGATCCGTGGTACTCGGAGCAGAAGAAGTTAGTGGAAGAACTTTGAGGACTTCCACCGTTAGACTACTGTGTTTGGAGCATTTTAGGAAGTTTTCCCGTGTTAAAAGGGTCCACAATGGAAGCCAAGTGCACAACACAGGGAAGTTCCTCAGTCAGGGTTCAGACAGCAGAATTGAGACCCAGGGGGTCAGCTCGGTTGGTAATGTGGGGGAAGTATGGTCCCCACACTGACACCTTTTGTGATGAATGGACACGAATGACTGTGGGGGATAAAGCATAATTTCCTGGGATAGGTAGTTTTGATCCAGAGGTACTACACAATGTAAGGATTAGAATATGTCTGCTCAATTCCAGAAAGCAAAGGGTAAGGCATACAGATTGTTTAAACTTGTGGCAACAAGAGGGGAATGTGCAAAGGGAGCTTGCTCGCACAGCAAGTTCCAAACCAGGCAGAAGCGTGAATGCGACAGCACCACCACCACCATATGTTGATGGAGAGAAGAGTGTCACCACCAATGATACAAAGGTAGAGGTCAGGTAAATGCGCAGCGAATGTATTAAAACTAACGCTTGTACCTTGTACCCTGTTTTACCTTCTCCCCAAGATTACAGCAACTAGAGGATGAGCCTAGCATGATCTCAGCCCTTGCCCTGGCTGCAACCATACACGACACAAGGGTGGGCATTGCCCAACCACCAAGGGCAGTGGCCACATCAGCCAGTGAGGGGGCAGATGAGATCATGGCGACTGGTAAATACGGTACCATCCATTATGCAGAAACAGTGACTCCCCGTATTGTAGAGACAAACAAGAAAGATGTGGTTGAGTTGCATCCAGTTAGGGTGATTGCAGTCCCTAACGGGAGAACTGACACTCAGGGGGTGACCCCAATCAGGAACATTGCAATGTACTGTCCCTGGTCCCTTATGGAGCTGAGGTCAATTATGGCAGAATTCCCTGACCCCAGAAAGGATTTAGTCGGATGCCAGAAATATATAAAAGATTTAGGACTTTCCCAAGAACCCACAAACAAAGATTGGCAGACGGTGTTGCGAGCGAGTCTCCCCTCTAACATTGACATCCCAAAATTTATTACAGACTGCAACCTAGATGCAGAAGTGCCACTCACTGATGCTTACAATCAGGAGAATGTCAGGCAAATCAATATACAACTAGGTTTGTATTTCCCAGCCGTAGTTAGATGGAATAAGATTTTTTCCATAAGACAGAAAGAAAATGAACTGGCATCCGAATATTTCCACAGAGCTTTGATGGAAATGGCTACATTCACTGGGGTTGAGGATATTAGAGACAATATCAACCACAGGGAAGTAGCTGTCTCTGTATTAATGGAGGGATTGAAGGAGGCACTGAAAACCAGGGTGCAAACTTCTCTGCCAAACTGGAGGGGTATTACGGTGACTGCACTTTGGCAATCAGCACTGGAGCACGACCGTAATATCCAGAAAACTAGAGAGGCACAAGGGGAGCGGTTGATGGTGATGAGCATCCAAGCACTGGAAGGAGCACCAACTCGACCAAATCCCCAGGCCCCTGACACATGGAAAAAGTCAAGAGTTTGTTATCTGTGTAAAAGGGAAGGGCATTATGCCAGCAATTATAACAGCAGACAAAAATTCAGACCCCCTAGACAAGAACACGAGCAAAGTAATTATACACATAGAGGAGATCAGGGATCATACAGGAGAGAGTACGAGCCGCATAGAGGGGAAACAAGGAGGTATCCACCACGGGAGGACTGGCGAACCCCCGAAGATTTACCGTTACCCCCCTCACATATCATAGCCGCCAACGCCCAAAGGGTGGGTCCACGGCCCCAATAGAGGTTAGGCCACACCTGTAGTCTGCAGCCTGTGAAGCTGATCGCTGGCCCTGGGAATGAACCTGAGGTCTTGGTCAAAGTAGCCTTTAGATTTATTGTGTAAAATGCGGTGTGTCATATATTGTATTCCTGAGGGTGTCTTCTTGGATATACCCGAGAATCACGTTCAAGAAGTGCAAGATATATTAGACACCCCTCAAAGGCTAATGTCGCACTCTGCTGTTATAGACAAGTGTCCATCAAAGGTAGAGGAAATGATCTCACAAATACCGGGTTCCCTTTGGACCAAAGATGGACAAGACACTGGATTGATGGCGAATGTAGCTCCAGTAGTAGTGCAAGTAAAAGATGGTAGGATAGCTCCAAAAATCCCTCAGTATCCTCTGAAGCCAGAGGCAGAATTAGGAGTGTACCCCGTCATAGAGCGGTTGCTACAACAGGGCATCCTAGTCAGGACGTCCAGCACAGCCAATAGTCCCATCTTCCCTGTGAAAAAGAGTGGGGGGAGGGGTTACCGGCTAGTGCAGGATTTAAGAGGGGTGAACAAAATAGTTGAGAGTCAATTCCCCGTAGTGCCCAATCCAGCTGTCATCTTGATGCAGATCCCCGCAACCTCTTCATACTTCACTGTCATTGATCTCTGTTCTGCCTTCTTTTCTGTCCCTTTCCACCCCAACAGTCAGTACCTTTTCGCCTTCTCTTACAGGGGAGTACAGTACACCTGGACTCGTCTTCCCCAAGGCTTCTTTGACAGCCCAAGTATCTTCTCCCAAGCACTGCATGACTGTTTGCAATCCTTTCAACCTGAAAATGGCTCAGTGCTAATACAGTATGTTGATGACTTATTGTTGTGCTCTGACTCATTTGAAACGTCCTTGGCAGATACGAAGCAGCTGCTGCTTCACCTCTCCCAGACAGGACACAAGGTTTCAAAGGATAAATTACAGTTGTGCAGTAAAAGGGTGAGGTATTTGGGGCATTGCTTGACACAAGGACAACGACACCTCACTGCTGATAGGATAGAAGCGATTTGCAACATAACTCTGCCACAAACCCAGCAACAGATCCACACTTTCCTAGGAATGTGTGGGTACTGCCGAAACTGGATTCCAGGGTTCTCCATACTGGCTTTACCTTTGCAAGAGATGGTCTCTTCAAACAAACCAGATCGGATTTCGCACACAGATGAGTCCAAACTGGCATTTGAGAGACTCAAACAGTGCCTATCACAGGCACCTGCATTAGGTATGCCAGATTATGTGAAACCCTTTGAATTGTACGGTACAGAGAGTGCTGGGTGTGCGGCAGGTGTTTTAACACAGAAACATGGTGATGCCAGCAGACCAGTAGCATGCTACAGTGCACAGTTGGACACTGTAGCACGGTCTCTCCCCACATGCTTGTGAAGTGTTGCAGCGATAGCTTTGCTAGTGAGTAAGAGCGAAGACGTAGTGTTAGGACACAACCTGACCGTCCATACACCTCATGCAGTATCAGCCTTACTGAACTCTGCTCAAACCAGACATGTCTCATCGGCACGATTTACAAAGTGGGAATTAGCACTAATGGCCCCTGTAAACATCACCATTAAGAGATGCAGCACACTAAATCCTGCAACTTATCTGCCAAGTGTGCCTGGACAGGCACAAAGGGTGGAGGATGAGAATGATGGTGAAGGAGGATTTAGTGCAGACACTGATACGCATGATTGTATGGAATATCTGAACCAGACTTTCACTGCGAGACCTGACATTAGTGACAACCCACTGGAAAACGTAGATTTTACCTTCTACACTGACGCTAGTTGCCACAGATAGACGGACTCGGGAGACCTGTGCACTGGGTACGCAGTTGTAGACGACAGAAGTATCATAGAAGCTGAGCCCCTGGGCCCACCGCACTCAGCACAAGTTGCAGAGCTGGTCGCCCTAACCAGAGCGTGTGAATTGGCCAAGGGTAAGTCAGCTAATATATACACAGATTCTAGGTATGCCTTTGGAGTGGTACATGATTTCGGGGCCCTATGGCGCCTCAGAAATTTCATGACTGCAGCTGGCACACCCGTGGCGCATGCGACCCACATCAAAATATTGCTATCAGCAATACAAGACCCCGACAGAGTGGCTGTTATCAAGTGCAAAGCCCACACTTACAGTCAAGACCCAGTGTCACTTGGTAACAGCCGGGCAGACGAAGCTGCCAAGGCAACAGCAAGTTCAGCCACACTAACCAACATCACACCACTGATGACATTTAACACAATAAGCACACAACAACTCATTGAAATGCAAGATTTGTGTTCCCTGCAGGAGAAGTCCATCTGGAAGGTGAAGGGATATGGAAGAGAGTCTTCGGGCCTCTGGACAGATGGGCACGGTAAGCCAGTGGCCCCCAGAGCATATCTTCCAAGCTTAGCTGAGGCGGCACACGGTCTGACTCATCTAGGTAAAGAGGGTATGTGTAAGCTGGTGAGAGCCTACTGGTGTGCGCCAGGATTCTCTTCTCATGCGGGTAAGAGAGCAATGACATGTCTTATTTGCTTGAGGAAGAATATTGGAAAGTCAATACCAACAGAACCATCCCATATCCCTCCGACAGATGGCCCTTTTCAGGTACTACAAATTGACTTCATACAGTTACCACCCTGTAGGAATTTAAAATATGTATTAGTCTGTATTAATGTGTTTTCCAATTGGGTAGAAGCGTTCCCTGCTGCCACAAATACTGCTACGTTCACTGCAAAGAAAATTGTGCAGGAATTTGTGTGTAGATATGGTATCCCTAGAATAAATGAAAGTGATAGGGGTACCCATTTTACAGGTGAAGTCTTTCAGATCATGTGCAAACTGATGGGTATTAATAGCAAGCTACATACTCCGTACCGGCCACAGGCGAGCGCAAAGGTGGAGACAATGAATAGCACTATTAAGAACAAGCTTAGCAAAGTGATGGTTGAAACTGGATTGTTGTGGCCAGAGGCATTGCCACTAGTGTTGTACAGCATCAGAACTACTCCCAGGTCACCACTTAACCTATCACCCTTTGAAGTTCTTTTTAGGCGACAACCTCACGTAATGATTGACCCCCAGGATGATTTGAAATGTAATAATGAAGTGACTGTGCAATATTTGGTTAGGATGAGCCAGCAGCTCAGAAATCAACAAAGAAATCTAAAGCTGGTGATTCCTGACCTACCAAACAGTAATTGTCATGACATTGAACCTGGGGATTATGTGATGATTCGAAATTTTTTACGCTCAGGTTTCCTCATAGACAAGTTGGAAAGGACCATACCAAGTTTTGTTAACCATCACAACAGCATTGAAGGTTGCAGATAGAAACTTGGGTCCACTCGTCCCATTGCAAGAAGGTCGCTGACCCGGAGAAGACTCGTGACAAAGAGAAGGTGGAAGAGAACCTCGTATCACTAGAGTGCTTGTTCCGGGAAAGTTGAGAGGCAGGACTGTTGAAAGGCATCTGAGCACGGAGAGTAACGAGAGTTAGAACGGTTGTCGTACCATTTTCTTTTTTCACCTCCCCCTGCATTTTTCCTTTCTTTTCTCCTTCTTATTTTTCCTCCTTTCCCCTAACGAAATGGATCGGTTATAAGAGACTGCGTTTCGGGTTCTGTTAGTGACTTTGGTTTTAATAACGACAACTTGTTTTTGTGAAGGTCCCAGAGAGGTGGAGCAAGGATCTGGAGTGAGTTCTGATGGAGAGTACGGGTTGGTAGGACCCCAGGATCAGCGTATCACTTTCACCAAGGCTAGCATCAGAAAAAGGAAATCCACAAACCGGAACCCAACTCATCAATCACCAAAAATGTAATTTTATTGTTGTATGAATCGTTACATGTCTTCTGTTCATCTCTGTAGGGCTAGGTTAGTGAAACACACATAGTCATTAGATAATAGGGACACATAATTGCTCACACATATGGATCCCCACGATGTATCATCAGATAAATGTGCTCCCCATTTATCATATAGCTCGGTGGAGTTTGTTGGACCATGTACACACCCTTAATACGGGATGAGAAGGAATATAATGAATACTTTGCAAAGCCTAGAAGCTAGTGATGCACGATGATACATCCCCCTCAGGCAGTTACTCATACATACAAGTTTTTCCTATCACACTAGGCCATCCATTTCTCACCTATGACCTTTTCTCCCTCTTCCAAGGTACATACTCACCCATTGTAATGTATAGCATGTAAATATTTTTTTTCTGTTATTAATATTAGTGGCAGTTATTGTTGACTGCCAAAGGGTGGACTGTCGAAGTCGGAAAATGTTGCAATACACACACCACATGCAAACACCACACAGATGGCATCCATATATGTACTTAGTCTGGCGTGCGTGCAGCATACTCGCAAATTGCGTACAAACGCCTCCCACGGGAGTGCGCGTACGGGCGTGGTATGAGCAATTACAGAAAGATTCTTACTATTAATGCAGAGACATGCCACAGTTCCCAGCCTGTGTCGAGTCACTGTTCACACACACACTAATCTAACCAAACATGCACATCCTTCCAACAAAATGTCTTGGTATTCCAATGTTTGAACAGACCCCCTGGTCTGTGAAGAAAGATACACACAAACCAAACTGTCATTGTTTAATGGAAACCAGGACAATAGGAGACAAATATACTATACAAAGAGCACAGGCCTTGCTGATACAGATCACTAGCAGCTGACAACTTACATGGATCAGAGGTGTAACATTTATAGTCAAAACTCTTGGAATTATATATATATATATATATATATATATATTTGTGTGTATCTTGAGAATGGTTGGTCATTTCATGTGTAGGATCATGTTGCTTTGAGAGATCGCATGACAGGGTAACCTAATGAACATGGAAATATCTGTCACACATTGCATGTTTCCCAAACTTGGTGCACACATTGCACATAGACTCCCCTTTCCCCTCATGCAACTTTTACTTATTTGCAAGGCACAACAAGGGAATTATACACCTTTACAGTATGCGAGGGGACAGTAACTGATCAGAGCATCATGCATAGTATCTACGTGTTCGGATAATTATTAGTAATCCGGTGTTGGTTTGGAGAAGATCGCATGTCGTTGCGAATAGTTATTCGCAAAGGCAGATTAAAGGTATATTTGTGTTTATTATGTACTTGGTATGCGGCTGGAATCCAGAGCTACACACCCCTGGATCAAGGCATCGCCCATCTCTTCAAACCGACCAATGACCTCTCCTGTACTGTAAACGACCATCCCTCCAACCAATCAGTGGAGAGCATACAACCCCATTGTATTGTATTTTGGGCAAGGGTATATAAACCTTGCACCTGGGCCGGTCACTCGCTCTCTGCTTTTTAAAAGACTCATAGGTCGTTTTGCCAGACGGCTGGGGACCGGATCCGGGTGGCGCAAGTGACAAAGCATACGTATCATTGGGTGTGACTCTCTCTCTGTGATTGAATTGTATTGTGTTGTACCATTATATTTTAACTTATTGTAACCCCCTTTTACAAATATATTATTACTTGTTGCTGCTTTGGACCACAACATACAATCAAATACTGGTGTCGCATTCAGTTTCTGTTGAGCGTTTGTATAGTATAATTGCCACACCTAGAGCTGCCTCGTGCTCTCAGCGTGTCGGTCTGTGTGTATGCACTGAGTGTAAGCTGCACGGCTATTCCGGCATGTGTACGCTAACTGGGGACAGAGTATTTATTACAGCAGCCGCAGAGGCTTCAGTTACAGTGTGCAATAGGGGTTAGTGGCTGTTTTCCAAGAAGTCTATCGAAATTCTCAGCAGTCTGGAGCGAGTGCTGACATCTGGTCCGGACTGAAGGACCTGCCAACGATTACTGACATGTCGTCTACTGTCACTGCATATGATTCTCTCACCATTGAAAGAATGGTGGAGGATTATATGAGTGACCGCATCCAAGTAGGCACGTCAGACAGTCCGTACGTATACTGGCAGGAAAAAGAGGCAATTTGTAGGCCCTTGCACAAACTGGCTTTATTCTACCTAAGTTGCCCTCCCTCCAGTGTGTACTCCGAAAGAGTGTTTAGTGCAGCCGCTCACCTTGTCAGCAATCGGCGTACGAGGTTACTTCCAGAAAATGTGGAGAAGATGATGTTCATCAAAATTAATTATAATCAATTCCTCCGTGGAGACATTCACCAGCAGCAATTGCCTCCACAAAGTACACAGGGACCTGAGATGGTGGATTCCAGTGGGGACGAATCAATAATCTGTGAGGAGGTGTTATGCACACCAGTGCCTGCAGGAATGTACTGGTGTCTGAACTGTTATGCACACCAGTGCCTGCAAGAATGTACTGGTGTTTGAACTGTTATGTACACCAGTGCCTGCAGGAATGTACTGGTGTCTGAACGGATAGGGATGCAAAACAAATGAACTCACAGACAGACTGGGGAATATGACATTACGTACACTGAAGGTGGTAGGGTAACAAAATAAACACAAAGTGAACAGAGAAGCCCAGAGGCTAAGAAACTGGGTGTCTCCCTAGTATTAGTAATGCTCAGATGGAAAAAGCAAGATGTTGTGTTTTAATACGTAGAGAACCCGAAATGCTGTTGCTAAGGGCAACAGCAAAACCCTAAAGGGTTACCAACGGGTGTGGCAGTAAACTCCTTGGTCAGAGATGGAATGATAGACACAAGGAGAGTCTCCACAATCCTAATCCTCACTTGCAGTGCACAGGTTCAGCTTACTGCCACTAAACTGACACCTGAACACCTTGCACAGTGAGACAGGATTTAGGCAGGCAAGTCTGAGAATACAGCCGCAAACTTGCTAAGTTCACAGAGTAGCAAAAGAACCCCAGCAAGTTAAACGACTGACTCCAGTCTTACTGCTAGGTCTGGATTGGCAGAGTGTAGTACCAAATCCCCAGGCCTATTTGCAGTAAGCAACAACAAATACAAAGCTACACAGTAGTGGCTAACTTTCAGGAACTGACTAACCAACAAAGATTCAGCAGCATCTGCTTAACCTGGGAAGAGGCCTTATATAGCAGGTGCTGTCCACGCCCCACTCAGACCTCACAGACTGTGAGCAAAAAAACCAGCACCGGATCCCCTGCCGTGCACAGAGCCTGTAACCACTGCACAGCAAAAGACCCGAACCGGAGTATCAGCTGCGCTCAGGTTACTCCGCTAGCACTTGTCTCCCGGTTGCCATGACGACGTGGCAGCACAGGGCAGGAGACCCTAACAGTACCCCCCCCCTCTGACGAGGGGTCAAAGAACCCCTACCACCGGGTTTATCGGGGAACTGCGAGAAGAAAGAGCGTATCAGTCTGGGGGCATGAAGATCACAACTGCGCACCCACGACCGCTCCTCCAGGCCATACCCCTTCCAGTGCACCAAAAATGACAGCCGACCCCGAACCATCTTGGAGTCAAGAATCCTTTCAACAACAAACTCCCTCTGGCCATGTATCAGAAGAGGGGAAGGTCTTCCACTGGAAGAAGGATTACTAATCGCCCGTTTTAAAAGGGAACAATGAAATGTTTTATTGATACCCAAAGAACGGTGCAGATCTAACTGAAATGCCACCGGATTGATAACCCTGGTGATCTTATAAGGGCCGATGAACCGGGGGCCTAACTTATGAGATGGCTGTCTCAACTTCAAATTCTTGGTAGACAACCAGACGAAGTCTCCTAATTTGAAGCTGCAGGGTCTTTTCCGCTTATCAAAAACCCTTTTGGTCACTAATGACACAGACACAAGGGCTTTCTTCACTTTCCTCCAAATACCTCTAAGGACCGAAACCACAGAGGAACCACCAGGCGTGGAGTCCAGGGGGTCAAAAGAATTGGCCTTAGGATGATGCCCACACACACAAAGGAAGGGAGAGATCCCTGTAGCAGAGTGAGCAGCGTTGTTATAGGCAAACTCCGCCATGGACAGATGAGCAACCCAGTCAGTCTGACACTTGGAGACATAACACCTGAGGAACTGCTCCAAGGACTGGTTCACCCTTTCAGTCTGCCCATTAGACTGCGGATGGTAGCCTGACGACAAACTGACAGAAATCTGGAGATCGGAACAAAATGCCCTCCAGAATTTGGCCACAAACTGGGATCCGCGGTCAGAGACCACATCAAGTGGCAACCCGTGGAGACGCACAACATGCAGCATAAATAATTCAGACAGGCGTCTGGCCGATGGCAGCCCAACCAGTGGAACGAAGTGCGCCATCTTCGAAAACCTGTCAACGACAACCTAGATGGCTGTCATCCCCGAGGATTTGGGCAAGTCCACCACAAAATCCATTGAAATGTGGGTCCATGGCTTAGATGGGATAGAGAGTGGATGTAATGGGCCAACAGGAACCCCTCTAGGAGTCTTATTTCGGGCACAGATGTCACATGCCCGAACCCACTGATCCACATCCTTAGCCACCGAGGGCCACCACACCGCCCTAGATAGCAACTCCCGAGTTCTGGAAATACCCGGGTGACCTGCCGACTTCTTGGCATGGAATTCCAGGAACACTCACTGTCTTAACCTAGGAGGCACAAACAAAAGACCTACCGGAAGGTCTGGAGGAGCCTGCTCCTGTGCTCTAAGGACTAATGATAAGAGGTCCTGGGTAATGCCCACTTTAATACATGATGGGGACACAATGGGCAACGGCTCCTCGGTGGTCTCCTGGATTGGAGCAAAACTCCGCGAGAGCGCATCAGCCTTGATGTTTTTTGACCCAGGGCGATATGTTATCAAAAAATTAAAGCGAGCAAAAAACAAAGCCCATCGTGCCTGCCTGGCATTGAGACGCTTCGCTGACTCTAAATATGCCAGATTCTTATGGTCAGTGAGAATTGGGACCACAAACTTAGCCCCCTCAAGCCAGTGTCTCCACTCCTCGAGTGCATCCTTAATAGCCAACAATTCCCGATTACCCATGTCATAATTCATCTCGGCAGGCGAAAATAAACGGGAAAAGTAAGCACAGGGATGAAGGCGATTATCAGACACTCCCATCTGAGAGAGCACTGCCCCAATACCCATCTCAGAGGCATCCACCTCCACCACAAAAGGACGCTCTGGATCTGGGTGTCGCAGCACCTTGGCCGATACAAATGCCCTTTTGAGACGGGCAAAAGCCGCTTTAGCCTCACAAGACCAGTGAGCAACATCCGCCCCTTTCTTAGTGAGTGCCACCAAGGGCGCCACTATAGACGAAAATCCAGCGATAAATCGTCTATAAAAATTTGCAAAGCCCAGGAAACGCTGAAGCGCCTTCAAACTAGTGGGCTGCACCCAGTCCAGGACTGCCTGTACCTTGGAACCCTCCATTTGGAAATCTTCTGGGGAGATAATATATCCTAGGAATGCGATTTGCTGAACTTCAAATTCGCACTTCTCCAGCTTCGCCCCAAGCCGGTGGTCTCTGAGTTTCTGGAGGACTAAGCGTACATGCTTCCGATGTTCCTCCAGGGAATGGGAGAAGATTAGGATGTCATCTAAGTATACAACTAAGAATCTATCCAAATATTCCCTGAGTACATCATTCATGAAATCCTGGAAGACTGCCGGGGCATTACAGAGCCCAAAAGGCATCACCAAATATTCATAATGCCCTGAGTGGGTATTAAAGGCAGTCTTCCATTCATCCCCCTCTCTTATTCGGATTAGATTGTACTCACCGCGTAGGTCAATCTTAGAAAAAATGGTGGCAGTACGAAGCTGGTCAAACAAGACCGAAATGAGAGGCAGTGGGTATGAGTTTTTAATCGTGATACGGTTCAATTCCCTGAAGTCGATGCAGGGTCGCAACGAACCGTCCTTTTTACCCACGAAGAAGAACCCCGACCCAACTGGAGACTGTGAAGGTCTGATAAATCCCTTAGCCAAGTTCTCCTGAATGTACTTGAATGTACTCTGCCATAGCCTGAGTCTCAGGACGTGACAGGGAGTACAACCTGCTCTTGGGAAGCTTAGCATTTGGCAACAAATCAATGGCACAGTCATAGGGGCGATGGGGAGGTAGTACCTCTGCAACTTTTTTGGAGAACACGTCCGCAAAATCTGCATAACACCCTGGCAATCCTGGCAAACTTAGCTGCGAGAGCCTGACTGGAAGGCTCAAGCAACTCCTGAAACAATCAGTACCCCAACTAAGAATCTCCCCAGAGACCCAGTCAAATTGAGGATTGTGGGCCCTTAACCAGGGTAACCCCAACACCAATGGGGCAAAAGTACAGACAGTCACATAAAAGGACAATTTTTCAGAGTGTGTGGCTCCAATAAACAAAGAAATCTGGCTAGTGCAAGAGGTAATCTTACCTTGGGATAATGGTTCCCCGTTTAACCCACAAATCTCAATTTCCGATGCCAAGGGTACTAAGGGAACAGAGTGTTTCAGGGCGACTTGGCGGTCCATAAAAACCCCGTCGGCCCCACTGTCCACAAAGGCCTCTGTCTTGACAGTTTGACCGAGGATCTTCAAGGTCACTGGAATGATAAAAGTCTTCTTGGGAAATTCTGACTTCTGGCCTGACAGGATATTTCCCATCACCCTCAGGCCCTGAAGTTTTCCGGCTTTTCTGGGCATGATACTACCACATGACCTTTATTCCCACAGTACAAACACAACCCCTGCTGTCTCCTCCGCGTCTTCTCACGCGAGGAGAGGCGGGTAGCCCCAATCTGCATAGGCTCCTCGGAAAATTCCTCAGAGTCTGAGGTTCCCTTGGGAAAGAAGGAAACCTCGGTCTCCCTTTCAAGCCTACGCTCTCTCAGCCGTCTATCCACCCGGATGGATAACTGCATGAGCTGATCCAAGCTATCAGGCAAGGGATATTGTACCAGTTGGTCTTTTATCTGGTTAGAAAGACCTCTTCGGTACTGGTGTCTCAGGGCTAGGTCATTCCACTGGGTATCATGGGCCAACCTCCGAAACTCCGTACAGTAAACCTCAACTGGCCTTCGCCCTTGCTTAAGGATCGAAATCTGAGCCTCGGCTGAGGCCGTCTTGTCAGGGTCATCATACAACATGCCCAGTGCCGTAAAAAAAGCATCAACACTTTTAAGCGACGGACAGTCAGGCTGCAACCCATATGCCCAGACCTGTGGGTCTCCTTGTAGCAAGGAAATCACTATGCACACCCGCTGAATCTCCGACCCAGAAGACTGAGGCCTAAGCCGGAAGTATAGCTTACAGCTCTCCTTGAAACAAAAGAACTGCGAGCGATCTCCAGAAAAACGATCCGGGAGATTTACTTTCGGCTCCTTAACCCCTGAAGGTGCTGCTGCTGCGGGAGCTCCGCCAGCGGCCTGGGAGGTGTGCATTTTAATGGACAAATCATTAAATTGTCGAGTCAGGACCTGCACCTGATCGACCACCTGTTGCAACGTATTTTGAGGGGTATGCTCCATATTCCCACAAAATTTCAACAGGAGTATTAGGCTGCTGAATATGTTATGCACACCAGTGCCTGCAGGAATGTACTGGTGTCTGAACTGTTATGCACACCAGTGCCTGCAGGAATGTACTGGTGTTTGAACTGTTATGCACACCAGTGCCTGCAGGAATGTACTGGTGTCTGAACGGATAGGGATGCAAAACAAATGAACTCACAGACAGACTGGGGAATATGACCTTACGTACACAGAAGGTGGTAGGGTAACAAAAAAAACACAAAGTGAACAGAGAAGCCCAGAGGCTAAGAAACTGGATGTCTCCCTAGTATTAGTAATGCTCAGATGGAAAAAGCAAGATGTTGTGTTTTAATACGTAGAGAACCCGAAATGCTGTTGCTAAGGGCAACAGCAAAACCCTAAAGGGTTACCAACGGGTGTGGCAGTAAACTCCTTGGTCAGAGATGGAATGATAGACACAAGGAGAGTCTCCACAATCCTGATCCTCACTTGCAGTGCACAGGTTCAGCTTACTGCCACTAAACTGACACCTGAACACCTTGCACAGTGAGACAGGATTTAGGCAGGCAAGTCTGAGAATACAGCCGCAAACTTGCTAAGTTCACAGAGTAGCAAAAGAACCCCAGCAAGTTAAACGACTGACTCCAGTCTTACTGCTAGGTCTGGATTGGCAGAGTGTAGTACCAAATCCCCAGGCCTATTTGCAGTAAGCAACAACAAATACAAAGCTACACAGTACTGGCTAACTTTCAGGAACTGACTAACCAACAAAGATTCAGCAGCATCTGCTTAACCTGGGAAGAGGCCTTATATAGCAGGTGCTGTCCACGCCCCACTCAGACCTCACAGACTGTGAGCACAAAAACCAGCACCGGATCCCCTGCCGTGCACAGAGCCTGTAACCACTGCACAGCAAAAGACCCGAACCGGAGTATCAGCTGCGATCAGGTTACTCCGCTAGCACTTGTCTCCCGGTTGCCATGACGACGTGGCAGCACAGGGCAGGAGACCCTAACAGGAGGGGGATGTACACAGTGAAAGGGGCGAGGAATCGGAGGATGATGATGAGGTGGACATCTTGCCTCTGTAGAGCCAGTTTGTGCAAGGAGAGATTGATTGCTTCTTTTTTTGGTGGGGGCCCAAACCAACCAGTCATTTCAGTCACAGTCGTATGGCAGATCCTGTCGCTGAAATGATGGGTTCGTTAAAGTGTGCATGTCCTGTTTATACAACATAAGGGTGGGTGGGAGGGCCCAAGGACAATTCCATCTTGCACCTCTTTTTTCTTTCACTTTTCTTTGCATCATGTGCTGTTTGGGGACAATTTTTTTGAAGTGCCATCCTGCCTGACACTGCAGTGCCACTCCTAGATGGGTGAGGTGTTTGTGTCGGCCACTTGTGTCGCTTAGCTTAGTCACACAGCGACCTTGGTGCGCCTCTTTTTTTCTTTGCATCGTGTGCTGTTTGGGGACTATTTTTTTGAAGTGCCATCCTGCCTTACACTGCAGTGCCACTCCTAGATGGGTCAGGTGTTTGTGTCGGCCACTTGTGTCGCTTAGCTTAGTCACACAGCGACCTTGGTGCGCCTCTTTTTTTCTTTGCATCATGTGCTGTTTGGGGACAATTTTTTTGAAGTGCCATCCTGCCTGACACTGCAGTGCCACTCCTAGATGGGCCAGGTGTTTGTGTCGGCCACTTGTGTCGCTTAGCTTAGTCACACAGCGACCTTGGTGCGCCTCTTTTTTTCTTTGCATCATGTGCTGTTTGGGGACAATTTTTTTGAAGTGCCATCCTGCCTGACACTGCAGTGCCACTCCTAGATGGGCCAGGTGTTTGTGTCGGCCACTTGTGTCGCTTAGCTTAGTCACACAGCGACCTTGGTGCGCCTCTTTTTTTCTTTGCATCATGTGCTGTTTGGGGACAATTTTTTTGAAGTGCCATCCTGCCTGACACTGCAGTGCCACTCCTAGATGGGCCAGGTGTTTGTGTCGGCCACTTGTGTCGCTTAGCTTAGTCACACAGCGACCTTGGTGCGCCTCTTTTTTTCTTTGCATCATGTGCTGTTTGGGGACAATTTTTTTGAGGTGCCATCCTGCCTGACACTGCAGTGCCACTCCTAGATGGGCCATTTGTTTGTGTCGGCCACTTGAGTCGCTTAGCTTAGCCATCCAGCGACCTCGGTGCAAATTTTAGGACTAAAAATAATATTGTGAGGTGTGAGGTGTTCAGAATAGACTGAAAATGAGTGGAAATTATGGTTATTGAGGTTAATAATACTATGGGATCAAAATGACCCCCAAATTCTATGATTTAAGCTGTTTTTGAGGGGGTTTTGTAAAAAAACACCCGAATCCAAAACACACCCGAATCCGACAAATAATTTTCAGGGAGGTTTTGCCAAAACGCGTCCGAATCCAAAACACGGCCGCGGAACCGAATCCAAAACCAAAACACAAAACCCGAAAAATGTCCGGTGCACATCACTAATACACACACACACATATACATAGAAGGGGATAGCAGGCACTCTTTGTATGTATAGCCACCGGGGTGCCCTCCTTAGACCAAAATATACAAAATAATATGGTTCCCTGGTATGGACTGGCTAGTCTCCTCCGGAATTTAGGAACCAGGCGGCAGTCCACAGATTTTTTTAAAAAGCAATCAAATGTTTATAAATCCATAGCAATACAGTGCATTACAATCAATAAAGCATTGTGCAATAGATCCGACGTTTCAACACCTTACAGGCGTTTTTTTCAAGGTGCCAAATGCTGAAAAGTGCAAAAAACAAACCAAACCAACTCTTGTTTGGTTTGTTTTGTTTTTTGCACTTTTCAGCATTTGATCCTGACGTAAACAACTCTGAAAAGGTGATCCACCACGGGAGTGTGCAAGTAATTTATTCCAGTCGTCTGAGTGCCGCCGCTTGTCCGACAAATCTGTCCCACCTCCGGTCTGGAGAGTGGTAATCGGAAGGCACCGACACAAACAGTTTTCACAGAGGAGGAGTACCGGCTCCCAACACACACACCCGTATATATATATATATATATATATATATATATCTTAGTCTGCAAATAGAAATAAATTTGGTTTCTGTGACTAGAATCACCTTAATTTGCTAAAATGTTAATGCTGGTCTGTTATTGAGAATGTGCTATCATTTTATATTGTACAGTATTTTAGTGTATTTTAGGCATGCTGCCGTATACTTTTGAATGAATGCAATCACATTGAAGCATCTATATTACCATAAAGACTAAGCCTGTATCTAAGGAAGATGGTACAAATTTCAAACTTTGACCTCATACCAGAAATCACTAATTTACCAACTCATTATTTATTTTCTATATACTATGCTACAGAACTGAATTTTAATCGTTCTGTAGTATGATGACCTACTTCAATCGTGCAATGCTGTAATTTAATCATCTCACATGAACAAAAGGTGTTGAATTTTCTCCATATAGTTTAATTGGATGAATGATAAATATAATGTATTGATGTAAGTCACAAAATGCTCATTGGAATAGAAAACACAGCATGACTTTTCCTTTTTTAACTTATCTCATGAAATCACATAACCGAATTATCTATCTATCTATCTATCTATCTATCTATCTATCTATCTATCTATCTATCTATCTGTCTGTCTGTCTGTCTGTCTGTCTGTCTGTCTGTCTGTCTGTCTGTCTGTCTGTCTGTCTGTCTGTCTGTCTATCTATCTATCGGGCAGCGCACACGGGGAGAGATGTGTGCTGAGCGATCTGTAACAGCCCGCTCAGCACACATCTCTGCCCCTGTTTAGCACAGCACGATGTGTGCTGAGCGAGAGGGGCGGGACACACACACTCATTTCACCCGGCGGTGAAATGAGCAATGTGCTACATTGTGCCTGCATCAGGGGCGTCGGAATGGGGGGGGCAAGGGGGCAGCTCGCTCCCCCCAAACATGAGAGAGGCGCCATACAACCTCTTCTGCCTGTGCATGCCCATGCCACCACCAGCTGCAGCAGAGCACGCTGTGTGTTGCTAATAAATAGCGCGGGCAGTGCCAGAGCCGGCTCCAGAATGTGCTTAGCCTCTGCGTTCTGCCATACGGGAACCGGGAGGGCGCCGCTGCGCAGCGCGCATGGGAAGAGGAGGACGTACCATACCACCGATCCCCACATATAAGTGATCACCAGCAATACATGTGGGCCCGGGGGCGGGGCGGAACGGAGAGCCGCGAGTGCTGTCAGAGCAGTGTACACTGCTTCCTCTCCCCTCTCTTTCTCCTCAACGCTGCAGGTCATCAGAAATTATGGTGGAGCCGATGGAAGCACCTTTATTCAGGATCTGCAGCTCTGATCTGCTGCGTCCTGTGTGCTGCCTGAGCTCCTCCTCCGCTGGGTGCAGCTCATTCACAATCTGAGGTGAGCATTGCTGCGCTGCTCCATCATCTATTATCACTGTAGCTAAAGCCTGTGTATGTGTGCCCCCATATCCCTCACCCCCCCCCCCAGTATGTGCGTCCCCATATCCCTCACCCGGCCCCACTATGTGTGTCCCCGTATCTCTCATCCACCCCACTGTATGTGTACCCCCATGTCCCTCACCCGGCCCCACTGTGTGTGTCATAAATATCCCTCACCCGGCCCCACTGTGTGCTTCCACATATCCCTCACCTGGCCCTACTGTGTGTCCCCATAACCCTCACCCACCCCCCTGTATGTGTACCCTCATGTCCCTCCCCGGGTCCCCAGTATGTGTGTCCCCATATCCCTCACCTGGCCCCACTATATGTGTCCCCATATCCCTCACCCAGCCCCACTATGTGTGTCCCCATAACCCTCACCCACCCCCCTGTATGTGTACCCCAATGTCCCTCACCTTGCCCCCAGTATGTGTGTCCCCATATCCCTCACCTGGCCCCACTATGTGTGTCCCCATATCCCTCACCTACCCACCACTGTGTGCGTCCCCATATCTCTCACCCAGCCCCACTGTGTGCGTCCCCATATCCCTCACCCGGCCCCACTGTGATGCGTCCCCATATCCCTCACCCGGCCCCACTGTGTGAGTCCCCATATCCCTCACCCACCCACCACTGTGTGCGTCCCCATATCCCTCACCCGGCCCCACTGTGTGCGTCCCCATATCCCTCACCCGGCCCCACTGTATGCATCCCCATATCCCTCACCCGGCCCCACTGTGTGCTTCCCCATATCCCTCACCGGCCCCACTGTGTGCGTCCCCATATCCCTCACCCGGCCCCACTGTGTGTGTCATAAATATCCCTCACCCGGCCCCACTGTGTGCTTCCACATATCCCTCACCCGGCCCCACTGTGTGTCCCCGTAACCCTCACCCACCCCCCTGTATGTGTACCCCCATGTCCCCCACCGGGTCCCCAGTATGTGTGTCCCCATATCCCTCACCTGTCCCCACTATGTGTGTCCCCATAACCCTCACCCACCCCCCTGTATGTGTACCCCAATGTCCCTCACCGTGCCCCCAGTATGTGTGTCCCCATATCCTTCACCTGGCCCCACTATGTGTGTCCCCATATCCCTCACCTACCCACCACTGTGTGCGTCCCCATATCTCTCACCCAGCCCCACTGTGTGCGTCCCCATATCCCTCATCCGGCCCCACTGTGTGCGTCCACATATCCCTCACCCGGCCCCACTGTGTGCGTCCCCATATCCCTCACCCGGCCCCACTGTATGCATACCCATATCCCTCACCCGACCGCACTGTGTGCGTCCCCATATCCCTCACCCGACCGCACTGTGTGCGTCCCCATATCCCTCACCCGACCGCACTGTGTGCATCCCCATATCCCTCACCCGGCCCCACTGTGTGCGTCCCCATATCCCTCACCCGGCCCCACTGTGTGCGTCCCCATATCCATCACCCGGACCCACTGTGTGCATCCCCATATTCCTCACGCGGCCCCACTGAGTGCGTCCACATATCCCTCACCCACCCCCCTGTATGTGTACCCCCATGTCCTTCACCGTTCCCCCACTATGTGTGTCCCCATATCCCTCACCTGGCCCCACTATGTGTGTCCCCGTAACCCTCACCTAGCCCCTGTATGTGTACCCCCATGTCCCCCACCGGGTCCCCAGTATGTGTGTCCCCATATCCCTCACCTGGCCCCACTATGTGTGTCCCCATATCCCTCACCTGGCCCCACTATGTGTGTCCCCGTAACCCTCACCCACCCCTGTATGTGTACCCCCATGTCCCCCACTGGGCCCCCAGTATGTGTGTCCCCATATCCCTCACCCGGCTGCAGGTGACAGTGACAGAGGGGCAGGTGACAGACTCACTCATCCCGCTGTTATCAAACATGACACTTGGCTTTTGAACCTGTTTATTGTGTATTTGCTTAGTGCCAGAGAACACAAAGAGCAGCTGCACTTTATGGCCCCTAGCAGAACTGGCTTCAATGGCTGTAAATTTTCATTGTTTCTGAATGAGCCCTCACTTACTGAGCCTGCAGAGTTCTCATTCTGACTAGGGCCCAGATTTATCAAACCTTGTAGAGTGGTAAATAGCACGGAGATAAAGTGCCAACCAACCAGCTCCTAACTGTCATCTTACAGTCTGTGTTTGAAAAATGACAGGTGCTGATTGGTTGTTACGTTATCATGTGCAATTCATCACTCTCTAAATCTTTCTAAATCTGGGCCTAAGTGGCTCTGCCAGGCAAAACGTGTGCAAATGTGTAATGAGCTCTACCTGGCGTAATGTGTATAAGGGGCTACCTGGTATAATGGGCTCTACCTGGCGTAATGTGTATAAGCGGTTCTACCTGGCATATTGTGTATATCTACTTGGCGTAATGTGTATAAGGGGCTACCTGGTATAATAGACTCTACCTGGCGTAATGTATATAAGGGGCTACCTGGTATAATAGGCTCTACCTGACTTAATGTGTATAAGTGGCTCTACCTGACATAATCTGTATAAGAGGTTACCTGACATATTGTGCATAATGAGCTCTACCTGGCCTAATGTGTATAAGGGGTTACCTGGCATCATGTGTATAATGGGCTTTACCTGGAGTAATGTGTATAAGTGGCTCTACCTGGCATAGGGGGTCATTCCGAGTTGATCGCTCGCTAGCTAGTTTTAGCAGCCGTGCAAATGCTGTGCTGCCGCCCACTGGGGAGGGTATTTTAGCTTAGCAGAAGTGCGAACACTTGTGCAGCCGAGCTCTGCAAAAAAAGTTTGTGCAGTTTCAGAGTAGCTCTGAACCTATTCAGCGCTTGTGATCACTTCAGCCTATTCATGTCCGGATTTGACGTCATACACCCGCGCAACGAACGCCCAGCCACGACTGCGTTTTTGCAAACACTCCCTGAAAATGGTCAGTTGACACCCAGTAACGCCCACTTTCTGTCAATCTTCTTGCGGCCGTCAGTGTGAAGAAAAACTTTGCTAGAACCTGTGCACAACCACAACGGTCTTTGTACCCGTACGACGCGCGTGCGCATTGCGGAACTTACGCATAAATGCAGTTTTTTCACCTAATCGCTGCGCTGCAAAAATCGTCAGCGAGCGATCAACTCGGAATGACCCCCATAATGTGTATAATGGGCTCTACCTGGCGTAATGTGTATAAGTGGCTCTATCTGGCATCATGTGTACAAGGGGATACTCACTCCCAGCTACTTCATAGAGGTCAGTACAGGTACAAGTGTCATGTCTAAGGTGGTCAGAAGTTAGGGGCGCCAAACTGAGATTTCATCTTGCCCCCCCCAACCAAAAAACGTTCTGACACCCCTGGCCTGCATGCAGGCCAATCTAGCACCGGCGATAGCGACGCGCGGGGCCACGCACCACTATCACTGTGAGGCATACACACACGAGAGATCCGTGCTTAAATTCTAAGCAATCTAGTCAGATTGCTTAGATTTTAACAATGGATCTCTCCGTGTGTACCCCCTTATCTATCTATCTATCTATCTATCTATCTATCTATCTATCTAGCTCTCTTCCCTTCCACAAGGTAAAATAACACGCCTATGTACAAGTCATTGTTGGGATCAGGAAAGAAGAGAACAACAGTTGGTCACAGACACAAGATTTGTCCCAGGAGATTGTAATCCACTAGACAAGGGCTCAAAGAGGGGGAAGAGTACAGGGTCCATTGTGTGTTGTGCAAGAGGCAGAAAGTCTGAAAAGATGGCTCAGACATGGTCTATGGTGATGGTTTGTTGGAGAGAGCTTATGAGACAGTAAAGGAGGAGTCTGTTGTAAGACCTGCAGAAAGTGAGCAAGAGAAAATACAAGCCCTGACAATTTGAAGATAATTATCTAAGAAGAGTCTTCTACTACACAGAGAGAGAAAGAGAGACTCCAGTTTGGTGCTGTTGGATTGGGCGTGACTACCTCTGGAACTCTCTCTCAAGCCTCTCCTTCCTGCTGTCTACAATGCTGGGGTTCTGTATGCCAGTAAAGAGGCTCCTTCCCCTCCCTGTCTTCTACACTTTGTCCCACACAGCTCCAGTGGTCAGTAGTGGATATGTATCCCAGTTTCTTTCTAGAACTCCTTTCTATTCCGATGATTTGCTGGTGAGGTGGGCTCCAGAACACTGCTTTGATGCAGTTAACCACTGACCACCACTGCCTTGGATGACTGACTATTTTGTCTGGGGCAAATTTGACTGGGGACATTCCAGGCAGACAACTGCTTATAACTAAATTTTCTCTCTACTCCCCCACAAGTACTAGAGCCTGCCTTCCTTCTGGTAACTTTACCACTACCACTATCATCATTGGGAGTGCCATAGCCATATAGTGTTAGATGCTGGACTTACTACTTCACTGGCTCTCATGCCTCATCAAAGGGTGCCTTACTTCACATAACCTTCTATTTTTGCATTGAGGCATTGCTGCAACTTTTGGGACTCCCCATTGCAACATCTCTCCTCTCACCACCCTGGCATGTCCCCTGTCTGCCCTGTCACCTACCTGCTGTCTGATGTGATTCTGTCCTTATTGCCATGTCTGTGACTGCCTGAATACCTAGGCAAGTTGTGAGATAGAAACATTATTTGTGACCATATTACTGAGCATACCTGATCATCAACTGTATATCTGTGTACGATCCTGATAAGTCACATTTGTATTCTGACCATCCCACAGCTGTAAATGCAACTCTAATTATACCAGTATAACCTGGTCCCCAAACTAATCACTGTGTTACCGGTCTCCTACCCTCTTCTGTCACCTGCCCTCTTTGCCACTCCATTCTGCCTTAGTTGGCCCCTGGTGAATTTTTGCCCTTTACCATTATGAAGTAAAAAATAAGAAACCATCCCAGAGTGTATCTGTTCATTTTTTCTGGGGCAAGTTAGAGCCAACTACTGTTGCCCTGGACCAACTCGAATCCTTAGCTCTGGCCTCACTTCCAGAAGCTAACGAACCCTCAGATACAAGTAGCCATAACTAGTCTATAAGAGGGGATCTAGAAAGATTTTAGTATAGAGCCCTCCAAAGCTATAGTTGAATTAAACTCCAATCTAGCTTCCTGGGATACTGGTGTGCTGATGAGATTAGCTTTGATGCTTTCATGACTGTCTTGATAAGAAACTGACCACATTACACAACAAAATTGAGGCTGTCAATGAAAGGCAAGAGAATCTTTCCTGATGCAACAATCTCCGCATTTGAAATGTGATGGAGTCAGTTCCCAGCATAACACTTTCATCTTTCCTCAAGTACCTTTTCCAATACATTGTTTCAGACCTTTCCAATGAAGACTGCATCATGGTCACTGTCCATGGAGCTCTATGGGCAAGGCCTGCAATGGGACAAAACCCACATGACATCATAGTCTGCATACACTACTACATGTCTAAAGAAAACATCTTAGCAATTACCAGATACAACTCCTTCTCAGAATATGCACCTCCAAAAATATCAGAACTTAGCTTCTGCTACTAATCCAAAACAAAGGCACCTCTAGCCCACAACTAGGATTCTCTGCCAACACCACATCCAATATTGTTGAGGTTTCCCACTTTTAACTTTAGGTATTTGCTGCTATCTCAACACATTATATCAAAACCCTGGATCAAAGACAAGAACTATCCAAACTGGACCTACTTCCCAACCAAACTCCTTCTCCTTCCCATGATAGCTCCACTTATCAGAATGGTCCTTAGTGGGCCGCCACTGTGATAAAATTTCCTTTTTCTCCCTGCTTACACTTCTCTACTTCCTAAACCCGCTTGGACATATTCTTTTCATGTTTAAATGTTCTTCTGTACACTCATGTTTGATTGTTTTTTTAACATATATTTACCACTGGCTTAATATTTCTATGTGCTTTCTACAATGCTTATGATAAATTGGTGTTTAATATGGTAGGTAAAGCTGTTGTGACCACAACAATATTAACAGCAAAAATGAGACACGGAATGGCAGCTCCATCTTGTGAGAATGCATTTTCTTCAGAGTGTTTTATAAGCAAAAAAACTAAGAATTAACTCTTTTATTTCATTACTAAGATATATTTTCTATTCTAATTTCAAATTGTTTGCAAATAAGGAGTTAGAGGTAACACCAGATGGCAGGTCCTAGGGCAGTACACTTAGATGCAAATAAGAACTGCGTCTAGCTACAGCAATCAACAGACAACAATGTGTCTACATGTAAGGAGCTCTGATGTCTCCTTGCCATCGGTATTTCTATGAAAGTGATCATGGTTAAATGAAGAAAAAAAAAGTAAAAAGTGATAGGGTGAACCAAATGTGACTACAGCCTATGGTTAGTGGTGGTGATGTCTTCACTAGTGCAAGATATTGGTATTTATATTCATTATTCAAAAACTACAGAGACCGCAATTTTGAGATACAAAGATAATGAAGTTGTTTATTGGTAGTATCTAACAGTTTATGCCTAGCCCTATAATGAGTTATGCTGATCTAGCCTGCTCTAGACTGATCAGAAACAAATTGCTGATCTAGAATTACAAGAAAGAAATATGACAATGACGGCGCTAAGCCAATATTCCACATATATTCAACACATATGTTTAGCATAGAATCTCCAGTCTTTTAGTCCTTGTTCACGATTGGACTCCAACGTGTATATGTGAATAAAACAAATAGAGAAAAACACAGAATGTGTAAAACCGTCTCTGTTTCTTTTTCTTAACCATGATAGGCCTCCTCGGTGATGTGTAAGGTGGAATACGGTGATAGTTGTGTGTCCCTAGTAGTAGGAGCAATCACACCCTACAATATCCACAAAGGAAAATAGATGCTTACTTTTGCTTACATGTGAGCTTATGATATACAGGCACGTAAAGGTTTCTTTTCCCCTATTTTTGTTCTCCAAATCTCCACGTCCATGTATAAATGGTAAGCATACGTGGGATAATTAAAAGCAATATTTTAATAACTAAAAACAGGGGGTAATACAGCCACAGTGACAGAATAGAAATGCAAATGGGCAAAAAGTATATATTACATATACAGCATAGCAGGAGATGATGGAATCCCGGGACTTACTGTATGTTGCACCAGCTGCTGCTGTTCAAATCTGTCACTGCCTGGTCACCTTGTCACCGAGGTAGTGACAGATTTGAACAGCAGCAGCTGGTGCAACATACAGTAGTAAATCCCGGGATTACATAATCTCCTGCTATGCTGTATATGTAATATATACTTTTTGCCCATTTGCATTTCTATTCTGTCATTGTGGCTGTATTACCCCCTGTTTTTAGTTATTAAAGTATTGCTTTTAATTATCCCACGTATGCTTACCATTTATACATGGACGTGGAGATTTGGAGAGCAAACGATAGAGGGGAAAAGAAACCTTTACATGCCTGCATATCATAAGCTCACATGTAAGCAAAAGTAAGCATCTATTTGCCTTTGTGGATATCACAGGGTGTGATTTCTCCTACTACTAGGGACACACAACTATCAGGATTTTGGGTGGAGGAGAAATCACCGTATTCCACCTTATACAGCATGGAGGAGACCTACCTTGGTTAAGAAAAAGAAACAGACGGTTTTACACATTCTGTGTTTTTCTCTATTCGTTTTATTCACATATACACGTTGGAGTCCAATCGTGAACAAGGACTAAAAGACTGGAGATTCTGTGCTAAATATATGTGTCGAATATATGTAGAACATTGGCTTAGCGCCGTCATTGTCATATTTCTTTCTTGTACTTCATTGTGAAAAGTGGGTGTCTTATTTCTTTTGTGACAAGAGGCAGCTTTGCCTTTATATTGCACCAATTTGGGACTGTTTCAACAAAATCTGTGTATTGCTGATCTAGAATGTTTAGCAGATGGAGAGTTGCTTGAATATGGACATGAATAAAACTTTAAAAAAAGACCTCTCTAATACAGCAGAAACAACTGTCCATCTGATGCACAAAAAATGAATAGGTTAACAAGCACACCATTGCATAATATATGCTTGTACTGTATCCACAGCACATCTATTATATATTATATCATATTGTCTTGTCAGTAATCTTTTGTGACAAATGAATGTTCTGTACTCTGCTGCTTAAGTCTATTCTGTTCTGTGCAGATCTGCATTTGTCTGCCTATGCCATGCAGGGACGGATTGGCTATAGGCTCACCAGGAAGATTCCTGGTAGGCTGACGTGTCTGTGGGGCTTGTTTTGTGTGTTGTCATGCGGCTCCACCCCCCACAGGACAGACAGCCCACCGCACTCAACACACTGCATTGTCCCCATTCATTCTATTATTCCATCTTTGCAGTACAGCAACTCTGCCATCCAATAATGCTGCCAAGGCTACATGGTACTGTATGTTATACCTGTTGTGCTGCGCATATCGGACCACATTTACAGGGCCATTTTTCGTGCCCAATCCGCCCCTGGTCTTAGACACAACTGCAGCAAAAGACGCGAAGAAGGCTTCAATTGCGTACAATCAGTTCTTGTGAGGGATCCCACGCCCTTCAACAGACCCCATCCCCTCATCAGACCCCACCCCCTTAGGGCTGCTTCCATAAATTTCCCGGGCTGGTTTTCTATCACAATCCGTCACTGATGCCATGTGACAGGTCAAAGGATGATATCCTCCATTTTATTTACTGCTTCAGTTAATCTGTATATTAGATGCTGACAGGCTGTGTTAAGTCTACACATGCTCTATCTCTAATCATACTGAATTTTGTTATCACATGTACATTGATCTACCCTGGAGAATTACAGCTATATTACATGGACAATCATTTCAGTCTGAACACAAACTTACTATACTCTTCCAATGTTCAAGCACCCCACCATCTCGTGTCTCTGCAGGCATACTGTAGGTGGCTGTAAATGCCAGAATCACACAAGTGCATCCATTTTCTGTGCATGCACATAGCGATTTCATGCAAGGTACACTATGCAAACTGGTATTGTGCTCATTCTCCATCAGCTCCTATACAGTCTGTCTCCTATGCTAGACCATGCCAAAATCTATCCACAACACTGTATGTCTCCTATGCTAGACCATGCCTGAATCTATCTACAGTACTATATGTCTCCTGTGACAGACCATGCTAATATCTATCTACTGTACTGTATGTCTCCTATGCTAGACCATGCCAGAGTCTGTCTACAGTACTGTATGTCTTCGATGCTAGACCATGACAGAATATGTCTACAGTACTGTATGTCTTCTGTGCTAGCCCATGCCAGAATCTATCCACAAAACTGTATGTCTCCTATGCTAGACCATACCTGAATCTATCTACAGTACTATATGTCTCCTGTCACAGACCATGCTAATATCTATCTACAGTACTGTATGTCTTCTGTGCTGCTAGACCATGCCAGAATCTGTCTACAGTATTGTATATCTTCGATGCTAGACCATGCCAGAATCTGTCTACAGTATTGTATGTCTTGGGTGCTAGACCATGACAGAATCTGTCTACAGTACTGTATGTCTTCTATACTAGACCAGGCCGGAATAGGTCTACAGTACAGTATGTGTTCTATGCTAGACCATGTCAGAATCTGTCTACAGTACTCTATGTCTCCCATTCTAGACCATACCAGAATCTGTCTACAGTAAAGTACGTGTACTATGCTAGACCATGCCTGAATCTGTCTACAGTACTGTATGTGTTTTATGCTAGACCATGCCAGAATCTGTCTACAGTACTATGGGGGTCATTCCGAGTTGATCGCTCGCTAGCAGTTTTTAGCAGCGATGCAAACGCTATGCCGCTTCCCACTGGGGAGTGTATTTTAGCTTAGCAGAAGTGCGAACGCTTGTGCAGCCGAGCTCTGCAAAAACAGTTTGTGCAGTTTCAGAGAAGCTCTGAACCTACTCAGTGCTTGCGATCACTATAGCCAATTCGTGTCCGGATTTGATGTCATACACCCGCCCAGCGAACGCCCAGCCACGCCTGCATTTTTTCAGACACGCCTGCATTTTTGCAATCACTCCCTGAAAATGGTCAGTTGACACACAGAAACGCCCCCCTCCTGTCAATCTTCTTGCGGCCGCCAGTGTGAAGAAAAACTTTGCTAGAACATGAGCACAATCACAAAGGGCTTTGTACCCATACGTCACGCGTGCGCATTGTGAGGCATATGCATGCGCATAAATGCCGTTCTTTCACCTGATCGCTGCGCTGCGAAAATCGGCAGCGAGCGATCAACTCGGAATGAACCCCAATATGTCTTTGATGCTAGACCCTGCCAGAACCTATCTACAGTGCTCTAAGTTTCCTATGCTAGACCATGTCAGAATCTGTCTAAAGTACTGTATGTCTTCTATGCTAGAACATACCAGAATATGTCTACAGTACTATGTTTCCTATGCTAGACAAAGCCAGAATCTGTCTACAGTACTGTATGTCTTTGATGCTAGACCCTGCCAGAATATATCTACAGTGCTCTAAGTCTCCTATGCTAGACCATGTCAGAATCTGTCTACATTACTCTATGTCTTCTATGCTAGACCATGCCAGAATCTGTCTACAGTACTCTATGTTTCCTATGCTAGACCATGTCAGAATCTGTCTACAGTACTGTATGTCTTCTATGCTAGGCCATGCCAGAATCTGTCTACAGTACTCTGTTTCCTATGCTAGACCATGTCAGAATCTGTCTACAGTACTCTATGTCTTCTATGCTAGGCCATGTCAGGATCTGTCTACAGTACTGTATGTCTCCTATGATAGACCATGCCAAAATCTGTCTTCTATGCTAGGCCTTGACAGAATCTGGGATCAGTACGAAATCCCGCTGGACGGGATCCCGGCGGTCGGAATACCGACACCGTAATCCCGACCTGCACAATCCCGACATGGGGGCAAGCGCAATGCAGCCCCTTGTAGGCTTGCTGCGCTCGCCACACTGCAGACACGGTGCCTTGCTACGCTCGGCACACTAATTTATTCTCCCTCTATGGGTGTCGTGGGCACCAACGGAGGGAGAATATGTCGGGATTGTTACGCCAGGATTCCGTCCGGCGGGATGTTCACCGCATCCCCAGAATCTGTCTACAGTACTCTATGTCTACTATGATAGGCCATGCCAGAATCTGTCTACAATACTGTATGTCTTCCATGCTAGACCATGCCAGAATCTGTCTACAGTACTCTATGTTTCCTATGCTAGACCATGACAGAATCTGTCTACAATACTGTCTTCCATGCTAGACCATGCCAGAATTTTTCTTTCGACCTTAGTTGAACGATTTTCTCAAAATGCTTATATTTCATGATTCATATTACATTGTAGTAATATAAACACATGCCGTAAACACAATTTTCCTGCCCTGCAAACTGCGCTGCCCTGAAAAGAGATACCTGGAGAAAGACTTACCTGTATGTGCTACTAGAAGATATAGAGCAACAGCTTTATCTTTATATTTAAACTGTCCATCCTGTATTTGTGGTCTGTAGGGGGTTCCAGAAACATGTAATCCTTGACGTTTTGTGTTTAAAACCAATACTTGGGCATACTGTAGATTTAATTACAATGCTGTATGGGTATATGCCTACTGCTACTTTCTTGAATCGCTGACATTAATATAAAGCATGATGCTAAAATAGTTAAGCCATGAAGAGTATGCTGGCAGCTTGTAACTGGTTATAATCTGGTTATGGAAATATCCACAGGACAGCAGTGCCGTTTTCCCTTCAGTTCGGTTGATTGACATTGAGAAGTGTCTGGTAGTTGGCAAATTAACCACAACTCGGATATTATTCGATGCCATAACCACAGAGATTCAGAACTCAGGAAACCATTATATCTGACATTTAGATAAGCCAGCTGAATGAGGTCACTAAATATTCAGTTTATTTCAAAATATTTTTTTTTTTAGTTTAACAGTTGATTTTATTTAATAAGTGATAAACACCCCGTCCCCATGTATACTTATATGTAATCAAAATTGTTTGCGCTTAGGTGTACTCAGCTGCTAGAAACTAGTTGAGGTAAGTATAAGCTTTTTTTTGCTTTTTCCAGTCTTTAGAGTTGACACCATGGTATGTATTTGAGGCTCCTTAGTAGATTTCTGATTTAATGTGCTTGGATAATTCTTAAGATTAATGCCTTATCATTTATTATTTAATCTTCTATACTTGACCGGATAGATTATGGCTGAGGTCATGCATTTCATTGTTAAGTAAAACACACAGATTATCTGTTTATAGCAATTACTGTCTCACGCCGTGCTAAACTTCCTTTACTAATACACAGATGACAACAATATTTGTTATGCTGAGCTGGAATATTTATATTTGATTTTTTGTTTATTTGCTGGATCTATAAACAAACAAAAAGAAGGTTCAAAGAACAATAGAGGCTGCAGAATTTGCTAGCGCTGTGTAAAAAAAGCAAAATTATCATAATAATAATAATAATAATAATAATAGTAATAAAATCAATTGTAAACTTGCGAGCAGGGCCTTCCTACCTCTGTGGGGTATATGCAATTCCGGGCGAATTGCGGCACTTTTTTGCCCGTTTTTAAATTCGACACAATTCGACCGTCGAATTCCGGCAGGTGGGTGCCGGAATTCGACATATTTAATAAAAAACGGATTTGACAGTCCCGCTGTCGAAAAACGGCCGAATTGACGGATTTTGATTTGATTTTTAAAAATGTGAAAAAACGGTAAAAAACACGAAAAAAATTTGCGTGGGGTCCCCCCTCCTAAGCATAACCAGCCTCGGGCTCTTTGAGCCGGTCCTGGTTGCCAAAATACGGGGGAAAAAATGACAGGGGATCCCCCGTATTTTAACAACCAGCACCGGGCTTTGCGCCTGGTCCTGGTGCAAAAAATATGGGGGACAAAAAGAGTAGGGTCCCCCGTATTTTTTGTACCAGCACTGGGCTGCACTAGCTGGACAGATAATACCACAGCCGGGGGACACTTTTATACCGCTCCCTGAGGCCGTGGTATTAAATACCCAACTAGTCACCCCTGGCCGAGGTACCCTGGAGGAGTGGGGACCCCTTCAATCAAGGGGTCCCCCCTAGCCACCCAAGGGCCAGGGGTGATGCCCGAGGCTGTCCCCCCCATCCAAGGGCTGCGGATGGGGGGCTGATAGCCATGTGTAAAAATGAAAGAATATTGTTTTTTTGCAGCAGAACTACAAGTCCCAGCAAGCCTCCCCCGCAAGCTGGTACTTGGAGAACCACAAGTACCAGCATGTGTGTGGGGGAAACGGGCCCGTTGGAACCTGTAGTTCTTCTGCAAACAAAAATACCCAAATAAAAACTGGACACGCACACCGTGAAAATACAACTTTATTTCACACATGCCGACACATACATACTTACCTATCTTGACACGCCGACTGCCACGTCTCCAATGTCGATGAATCCGGGGTACCTGAAAATAAACTTAGTACTCACCTAAATCCAGTGTCCTGTGATATTTGTAATCCACGTACTTGGCAAAAAAAAAAAAAAACCCATTTACCCGATCCACACGGACTGAAAGGGGTCCCATGCTTTCACATGGGACCCCTTTCCCCGAATGCAGAGACCCCCCGTGACTGCTGTCACAGAAGGTCCCTTCAGCCAATCAGGGAGCGCCACGTCGTGGCACTCTCCTGATTGGCTGTATGCGCGTCGGAGCTGTCAGGGGTGACTAGTTGGGGTTTTAATGGCACGGCCGCAGGGACCAATATCAAAGTGTCCCCCGGCTGTGGCATTATCTCCCCAGCTAGTGGAGCCCGGTGCTTATTCCAAAAATACGGAGGACCCCTACACTTTTTGTCCCCCGTATTTTTGACACCAGGACCGGACGCAGAGCCCGGTGCTGGTTCTAAAAATACGGGGGATCCCCTGTCATTTTCCCCCCCGTATTTTTACAACCAGGACCGGCTCAAAGAGCCCGAGGCTGGTTATGCTTAGGAGTGGGGACCCCACGCATTTTTTTTCTGATTTTTAACCCATTCCATTAAAAAAAATATATATATTTTTAAAAATATATAAAAAATACTTGTGCCTCCTAAATAGACAAACCAAGTACCTAATCCCTTCTAATATAAATAGATATGCTATTACCAATAAAAAAAACACAAAAAAACATGTTTTTAAATTTTTTTATTAGATTCCGCCAGCAAAGTGAGGCGGATTGAAAATGACGAATTTACTGTCTAAAAGCACTGTTGTCGAATTTACAAACTTCAATTGAATATACTTTTGTCGAAATGCTGCATTTGTACCATTGCAGAAATGTCGAATTTGTCAAATGTCGAATTTCAAAAAGTCGAATTTTGAAAGTCCGTTTTTTTGACGAAAAGTACTGAATTGCATTGTCGATTTTTTTTTGGGGCGAAAATGTCCCATTTTTCGACATTTTCGGGAATTCGACCGCAATTGCATATACCCCTATGTGTGTATGTTATTACCCAGTTTTGTGTTATCACTGTTGTTCCAATTGTAAAGTGCAATATAAGAAACGGTTAATAAATAAATAAATAAATAAAACAAGGATGCCACCACAATGTCATAAAATATTGCTGCGCATTTGTTTTTCTTAACAGCACTGTGCTATGCAGAAATAATTGACATAAAGTAGAATTTATATCATGACCTTTTCAAAATCTTGATTATTGTGGCTGCATGCACTTGTAGGATTCCAGATAAACTAATTTATTTTTATAATTGGTGTCTGGCCAATTACTTATTTCAGGTTGGGCACTTTTGTGCTTACTTCACCGTATGGGCTCCATCTATAGTACTTTATTAGTTAAACAGATTTGTAGGGAAACGTACTGAAGAGAAAACTATGTTATTGGGGGGCCTATTTATTAATGTAAATTCACCCCAAAATATGCAGTAAATGAAGTTACAGCATGATTTTAGTATCGGCCAATTTACCAATGGCAAATAAAGAAGATATATTTGGCAAAATAACTGGGGGACAGATGTATTAAGCCTGGAGAAGTGATAAAGCAGTGATAAGTGGAAGGTGATGACGCACCAGCCAATCATTGTGGGTTTGAAAAATTACAGTTAGGAGCTGATTGGCTGGTGTGTTATCACCTTCCACTTATCACTGCTTTATCACTTCTCCAGGCTTAATACATCTGCCCCTGGGTCCGGTATGTGATCCCGGCAGTTCTAACCCTCCGGAAGTGTTGGCTATGCTATCTCTTTGGAGGTGTCGGCAACGGCACCTAACCCTAACCTGTACCTCGATACTCACCTCAGGATACTGGTTCTTGGCGTACCGGTCCTAAGTGGTGTCAGCAGTCTGACACAGGTCACATGATTGCCGGCATCCGGACCGCCGAGATGCCGAACGCATGCCCTCAGTATACTGCAGTCCTTGTTACTTGCAATGCAATCTCAAGCTATTTACCAAGCTCTGAAAAGATGAGCTGCAGTACGTGGAGTCTGGCCCTATTACCTAACGCAAGTGTTCAACCGAGTCTTAACCCAGAAGTAAATTGATCATGTAAGCGTTCAGATTGCTTTTTAACCTTCATCGGGACATTCCTACAATGATAAATACCCCCCAAAATAAATTCTGAATTGCTGTGAAATGCAGTGATAAGTAGTGATGTGCACCGGAAATTTTTTGGGTTTTGTGTTTTGGTTTTGTATTCGGTTCCGCGGCCGTGTTTTGGATTCGGACGCGTTTTGGCAAAACCTCTCTGAAAATTTTTTGTCGGATTCGGGTGTGTTTTGGATTCGGGTGTTTTTTTACAAAAACCCCTCAAAAACAGCTTAAATCATAGAATTTGGGGGTCATTTTGATCCCATAGTATTATTTACCTCAATACCATAATTTCCACTCATTTTCAGTCTATTCAGAACACCTCACACATCACAATATTATTTTTAGTCCTAAAATTTGCACCGAGGTCGCTGGATGGCTAAGCTAAGCGACACAAGTGGCCGACACAAACTAATGGCCCATCTAGGAGTGGCACTGCAGTGTCAGGCAGGATGGCACTTCAAAAAAATTGTCCCCAAACAGCACATGATGCAAAGAAAAAAAGAGGCGCACCAAGGTCGCTGTGTGACTAAGCTAAGCGACACAAGTGGCCGGCACAAACACCTGGCCCATCTAGGAGTGGCACTGCAGTGTCAGGCAGGATGGCACTTCAAAAAAATAGTCCCCAAACAGCACATGATGCAAAGAAAAAAAGAGGTGCACCAAGGTCGCTGTGTGACTAAGCTAAGCGGCACAAGTGGCCGACACAAACACCTGGCCCATCTAGGAGTGGCACTGCAGTGTCAGACAGGATGGCACTTAAAAAAACAGTCCCCAAACAGCACATGATGCAAAGAAAAATTAAAGAAAAAAGAGGTGCAAGATGGAATTGTTCTTGGGCCGTCCCACCCACCCTTATGTTGTATAAACAGGACATGCACACTTTAACGAACCCATCATTTCAGCGACAGGGTCTGCCACACGACTGTGACTGAAATGACTGGTTGGTTTGGGCCCCCACCAAAAAAGAAGCAATCAATCTCTCCTTGCACAAACTGGCTCTACAGAGGCAAAATGTCCACCTCATCTTCATCCTCCGATTCCTCACCCCTTTCACTGTGTACATCCCCCTCCTCACAGATTATTAATTCGTCCCCACTGGAATCCACCATCTCAGATCCCTGTGTACTTTCTGGAATCAATTGCTGGTGAATGTCTCCACGGAGGAATTGATTATAATTCATTTTGATGAACATCATCTTCTCCACATTTTCTGGAAGTAACCTCGTACGCCGATTGCTGACAAGGTGAGCGGAAGCACTAAACACTCTTTCGGAGTACACACTGGAGGGAGGGCAACTTAGGTAGAATAAAGCCAGTTTGTGCAAGGGCCTCCAAATTGCCTCTTTTTCCTGACAGTATACGTACGGACTGTCTGACGTGCCTACTTGGATGCGGTCACTCATATAATCCTCCACCATTCTTTCAATGGTGAGAGAATCATATGCAGTGACAGTAGACGACATGTCAGTAATCGTTGGCAGGTCCTTCAGTCCGGACCGGACCAGATGTCAGCAATCGCTACAGACTGCTCTGCATCACTGCCAGCGGGTGGGCTCGGAATTCTTAGCCTTTTCCTCGCACCCCCAGTTGCGGGAGAATGTGAAGGAGGAGCTGTTGACGGGTCACGTTACGCTTGACTTGACAATTTTCTCACCAGCAGGTCTTTGAACCTCTGCAGACTTGTGTCTCCCAGAAAGAGAGATACAACGTAGGTTTTAAATCTAGGATCGAGCACGGTGGCCAAAATGTAGTGCTCTGATTTCAACAGATTGACCACCCGTGAATCCTGGTTAAGCGAATTAAGGGCTCCATCCACAAGTCCCACATGCCTAGCGGAATCGCTCTGTTTTAGCTCCTCCTTCAATCTCTCCAGCTTCTTCTGCAAAAGCCTGATGAGTGGAATGACCTGACTCAGGCTGGCAGTGTCTGAACTGACTTCACGTGTGGCAAGTTCAAAGGGTTGCAGAACCTTGCACAACGTTGAAATCATTCTCCACTGCGCTTGAGTCAGGTGCATTCCCCCTCCTTTGCCTATATCGTGGGCAGATGTATAGGCTTGAATAGCCTTTTGCTGCTCCTCCATCCTCTGAAGCATATAGAGGGTTGAATTCCACCTCGTTACCACCTCTTGCTTCAGATGATGGCAGGGCAGGGTCAGTACTGTTTGCTGGTGCTCCAGTCTTCGGCACGCGGTGGCTGAATGCCGAAAGTGGCCCGCAATTCTTCGGGCCACCGACAGCATCTCTTGCACGCCCCTGTCGTTTTTTAAATAATTCTGCACCACCAAATTCAATGTATGTGCAAAACATGGGACGTGCTGGAATTTGCCCAGATGTAATGCACGCACAATATTGGTGGCGTTGTCCGATGTCACAAATCCCCAGGAGAGTCCAATTGGGGTAAGCCATTCTGCGATGATGTTCCTCAGTTTCCGTAAGAGGTTGTCAGCTGTGTGCCTCTTATGGAAAGCGGTGATACAAAGCGTAGCCTGCCTAGGAACGAGTTGGCATTTGCGAGATGCTGCTACTGGTGCCGCCGCTGCTGTTCTTGCTGCGGGAGGCAATACATCTACCCAGTGGGCTGTCACAGTCATATAGTCCTGAGTCTGTCCTGCTCCACTTGTCCACATGTCCGTGGTTAAGTGGACACTGGGTACAACTGCATTTTTTAGGACACTGGTGACTCTTTTTCTGACGTCTGTGTACATTTTCGGTATCGCCTGCCTAGAGAAATGGAACCTAGATGGTATTTGGTACCGGGGACACAGTACCTCAAACAGGTCTCTAGTTGCCTGTGAATTAACGGTGGATACCGGAACCATGTTTCTCACCACCCAGGCTGACAAGACCTGAGTTATCCGCTTTGCAGCAGGATGACTGCTGTGATATTTCATCTTCCTCGCAAAGGACTGTTGGACAGTCAATTGCTTACTGGAAGTAGTACAAGTGGTCTTCCGACTTCCCCTCTGGGATGACGATCGACTCCCAGCAGCAACAACAGCAGCGCCAGCAGCAGTAGGCGTTACACTCAAGGATGCATCGGAGGAATCCCAGGCAGGAGAGGACTCATCAGACTTGCCAGTGACATGGCCTGCAGGACTATTGGCTTTCCTGTAAAAGGTGGAAATTGACATTGAGGGAGTTGGTGGTGTGGTTTGCAGGAGCTTGGTTACAAGAGGAAGGGATTTAGTGGTCAGTGGACTGCTTCCGCTGTCATCCAAAGTTTTTGAACTTGTCACTGACTTCTGATGAATGCGGACCAGGTGACGTATAAGGGAGGATGTTCCTAGGTGGTTAACGTCCTTACCCCTACTTATTACAGCTTGACAAAGGCAACACACGGCTTGACACCTGTTGTCCGCATTTGTGTTGAAATAATTCCACACCGAAGAGGTGATTTTTTTGTATTTTGACCAGGCATGTCAATGGCCATATTCGTCCCATGGACAACAGGTGTCTCCCCGGGTGCCTGACTTAAACAAACCACCTCACCATCAGAATCCTCCTTATCAATTTCCACCCCAGCGCCAGCAACACCCATATCCTCATCCTGGTGTACTTCAACAGTGAAATCTTCAATTTGACTATTAGGAACTGGACTGCGGGTGCTCCTTCCAGCACTTGCAGGGGGGCGTGCAAATGGTGGAAGGCGCAAGCTCTTCCCGTCCAGTGTTGGGAAGGTCAAGCATCGCAACCGACACAATTGGACTCTCCTTGGGGATTTGTGATTTAGAAGAATGCACAGTTCTTTGCTGTGCCTTTGCCAGCTTAAGTCTTTTAATTTTTCTAGCAGGAGGATGAGTGCTTCCATCCTCATGTGAATCTGAACCACTAGCCATGAACATAGGCCAGGGCCTCAGCCGTTCCTTGCCACTCCGTGTCGTAAATGGCATATTGGCAAGTTTACGCTTCTCATCAGACGTTTTCAATTTTGATTTTTGGGTCATTTTACTGAACTTTTGTTTTTTGGATTTTACATGCTCTCTACTATGACATTGGGCATCAGCCTTGGCAGACGACGTTGATGGCATTTCATCGTCTCGGCCATGACTAGTAGCAGCAGCTTCAGCACGAGGTGGAAGTGGATCTTGATCTTTCCCTATTTTAACCTCCACATTTTTGTTCTCCATTTTTTAATGTGTGGAATTATATGCCAGTATCAATAGCAATGGCCTACTACAATATATACTGCGCACAACTGAAATGCACCACAGGTATGGATGGATAGTATACTTGACGACACAGAGGTAAGTAGAGCAGTGGCCTTCCGTACCATACTGCTATATATACTGGTGGTCACTGTCAGCAAACTGCAAAACTAAAATGCACCACAGGTATAGAATCTAGATGGATAGTATACTTGACGACACAGAGGTGGGTAGAGCAGTGGCCTTCCGTACCGTACTGCTATATATACTGGTGGTCACTGTCAGCAAACTGCAAAACTAAAATGCACCACAGGTATAGAATCTAGATGGATAGTATACTTGACGACACAGAGGTAGGTAGAGCAGTGGCCTTCTGTACCGTACTGCTATATATACTGGTGGTCACTGTCAGCAAACTGCAAAACTAAAATGCACCACAGGTATAGAATCTAGATGGATAGTAGACTTGACGACACAGAGGTAGGTAGAGCAGTGGTCTTCCGTACCGTACTGCTATATATACTGGTGGTCACTGTCAGCAAAACTCTGCACTGTACTCCTCCTATATAATACTGCTGGTGCCCAGTCCCCACAATAAAGCAGTGTGAGCACAGATATATGCGGCACACAGAGCACAGATATGGAGTGTTTTTTAGGCAGACAACGTATACTGGTGGTCACTGGTCAGCAAAACTCTGCACTGTACTCCTCCTATATAATATACTGGTGGTCCCCAGTCCCCACAATAAAGCAGTGTGAGCCCAGATATATGCAGCACCCTGAGCACAGATATGGAGTGTTTTTCAGGCAGACAACGTATACTGGTGGTCACTGTCAGCAAAACTCTGCACTGTACTCCTCCTATATAATACTGCTGGTCCCCAGTGCCCACAATAAAGCAGTGTGAGCACAGATATATGCAGCACACTGAGCACAGATATGGAGTGTTTTTCAGGCAGACAACGTATACTGGTGGTCACTGTCAGCAAAACTCTGCACTGTACTCCTCCTATATAATATACTGGTGGTCCCCAGTCCCCACAATAAAGCAGTGTGAGCACAGATATATGCAGCACGCTGAGCACAGATATGGAGTGTTTTTCAGGCAGACAACGTATACTGGTGGTCACTGTCAGCAAAACTCTGCACTGTACTCCTCCTATATAATACAGCTGCTCCCCAGTCCCCACAATTAAGCAGTGTGAGCACAGATATATGCAGCACACTGAGCACAGATATGGAGTGTTTTTCAGGCAGACAATGTATACTGGTGGTCACTGTCAGCAAAACTCTGCACTGTACTCCTCCTATATAATACAGCTGCTCCCCAGTCCCCACAATTAAGCAATAAGCACAAATATTTGCATCAACATCAATAAACGGAGAGGACGCCAGCCACGTCCTCTCCCTAACATTTCCAATGCACGAGTGAAAATGGCGGAGCGCGGCTGCTTATATAGAATCCGAATCTCGCGAGAATCCGACAGCAGGATGATGACGTTCGGGCGCGCTCGGGTTAACCGAGCAATACGGGAGAATCCGAGTATGCCTCGGACCCGTGTAAAATGGGTGAAGTTCGGGGGGGTTCGGTTTCCGAGGAACCGAACCCGCTCATCACTAGTGATAAGCAATGTTAGTTTTGGAGGTTTAAGAAAAGACTAATAAACAGACCCCTTGCCATTTTCTAAGAATTTATAGTATGGCAGTGCTGAAATATTGCACTCTTTCTCTGCCCCAGGACAGAAAATATTAACCTGTCAGTTCAACTTGCTTTTTTTTTTTTTATCTGTTATTTGAACTGCAGAATGTTATTTTTATTAACTTTTAAGAGTTGTTTAAAAGATGCAAATTCATTCTGTGGTCTGTCTGAAATGCCTCTTGTCTCAGATCCAGAGCCAGGTTTATTCACTCAACTTGTCTGCTTCTCAGACTCCAGTAGAGCCAAAACACACTGTCCATTGACACTCGCGCTACAGATCATTTCTCCACCCTCATCTCAAAAAAAGACATAGAGAATAACATGAAGACAACTCAACAGTGTAAAAGAAGTTAAGATTTTTAATAGCTAATTTGGTATAAGAAAATATACCCTCTACATGCTCCCAGTACTAAGTGTTACAGTCTCCATCAGATAAGCATTGCAGATAGAATTTTTGGCATTACTTTGTGGCTTTAGGTGCACATATGTTTATATGGTATGTTATGGGTATTTTATGTTTATAGAGCGACAGTAATGGAAATAAAGTGGTTCTACTTCCCCGAAAAGCAGGATTTACTAGGGTTGTCAAGTTTTCCTCTGAAAATGCAAGAAAAGCAAAGCTATGGGATCTACTGTATGTAGCTTTGTGTTATTTAGTTTTGCTCCACTGGCAAACTTATACACATTTTAAAAACTATAAAGCAGTGGCAAACGCAGGACTTCTAAAGGGGGGTTTTGAAAAGAAGAGAGGTGAAAGTGTCTGAATCTAGCGTACTAATCAAGGAAAATCCGTTTATAATATACCTTTTATTATTGGGGTGTATATTCAATTACAGTGGGATCCTCTCCGACACTTCAGTATTCAAGAGCGTGCCATTTCCGCCTGTTTCCCCTCCCTTTCCGACCATTTATTTCCGCCCTCTCTTATGGGCGAAAATGAATGGTCGAAAACAGACCGTTTTCTACAGCGGCGGGGTCAAAAAAACATGGATGAGCAGAGATTCCGCTCATCCATGTGTATTTCGACTTGCCGGAATTTTCGACAGGGCGGAAAAACTGCACTTCAATTGAATATTGAAGTGTCGGAAAGTTCCGATTATTGGCGGAAAGTGCCGTCTTTCCTCCCTGTGGATCTTCCGACTGTAATTGAATATTTCCCTCAATATTAAAATTGTTTGTTTTATATAATTACATTTCAGAAACAGGGAAATATTGGTTAAAAAAAACAAAAAAATAAAGTGAATGTGAAAAAAAAAAAAAAAGTTAATTGAAAAGTCAACTGTGCACCCTATCCCAAAATGCCCAATTGGGGTGCATTTGCTCACAGGGAGTAATTGCTAATTGTAAAGAGAATACAGTATATACTATATAAAAAAAAGTTTGCAACTGTAATTATCAGTTGGTTAGACAAAATTCCTTATTGTATATAAGGGCTATTCCCCTCTTTCTTTATAAATGGTGGCATTTCATCATGCTTTTGACTTTACCAGGAGTTTTAAGCAGTCGGCTCCCACATAGCAGTTTAACCAAAATAAAATTCATCAAATTGTTTCTCATTTTCACATAAAAGAAGTTTTTTTTGTATATGCCGTCAACACTTTTAGTGTCTTAACCCTAAACAATGTACAGATGTGTCCTTTTATATTATGGCTTGAGCTGCTCCATTAGATCCATTGGTGCTTTAGATCCTGTGCGACATCGGCTGAGCCAAGCATCTTTTGTGATGAAAATATGCCTCTTATTCGCATAAGGAAAACAACTGGAAGCGCCAAAAATGTATTTTTAGTGTACACTGAGCATTGGGGTGTGCAACGTTTGCACATGTGTGTGCATGAGTCTGAAATTGTGTAAAAAGTGCAGAGATGCGAGCCGCTGTGGCTTTTCCTTAGGCTATGTTTCATTGTGCTTCATCTGTGACTTTCTACATGTTTTACCAATACCTGAGCCGAAAAAGTTGCAGGCTCGTGTCTCTGGTACACTGTGATGCCTTTTCTCTTTGTCTGTTTCTGCTATGTGACTAAGAGACACAGTTAAGAAAAAGGGATGCAGTCAGTTTACCTCCAATCAAAATCCCGACGTTCAAAATCCCGACACCAATTGACCGATGGTCAAAATCCCGACAAGTTCAAAATCCCAACATGGACAAAATACCGACATTTAAAATACCGACATGTAAAATGCCGACAGGTCAAAATACCGACATGAGTTTTTAATGATTTTTTTCATTGAAACCGACATGTTCATAGTTTACCATCCCAGTGGACCTGGAGGGGGGATATAATAGTGTGCCGAGCGCAGCGAGGCACCGTGCCCGAAGCATGGCGAGCGCAGCGAGCCATGCGAGGGGACGCAGTACACTTTATATGGTGTCCATGTTGACTTATGTCAACATACACACAAAAAACAACAAGAAAACGTGTGTCGGTATTTTGACCTGTCGGCATTTTACATGTCGCTATTTTGACCTTGTCGGTATTTTAAATGTCGGTATTTTGTCCATGTCGGGATTTTGACCTTGTCGGGATTTTGACCATCGGTCAATTGGTGTCGGGATTTTGATTGGAGGTATTTCATACCGATCCCAAGAAAAATACAGTATGCTACTCGTCTCAGAGCATCTCAGTCGTGCTGGGTGTCTTGTGTTGTATGGCGTGAAGATGACCAGTGAATGAGGGCACATCTGTACATAGACTGGGTATGTAGTGAGCGGTTCCACAGCTAAAATATCTACACGCACAACAGTGACACTGTGACTGTGAGGTCAAATTCAGCATACCAACATGTTAATAATGTGAGTTGCAGCATTTTAATAGTGTTGGCTTAACAACTTTAAGTTGTTATGCCGACACTGTTAAAATGCTTTTAATCGCAGTAGTGACATGTCGGCATGCCAGATTTGACATCACAGTGCCCCTGTTGTGAGTGTCAACATGTTACCTGTCGAACTCACATACAAAACCCTTCCTAGGGTGTATCTAACCCAGGAAATGATGCCAGGGCCCTTGATCAGCGACAAGCACGTCAGCACTTTTATGCAAATAAGAGCAGCGTACATGACTTCAAGTCATTGCCAAATACATTTTACACTTTTTCTATACATTCCTAATTTTGCCACTCTTAACACTTTCATCCAACACACATAACAACATACTGTAAATATCTCTATTGTGTAGTGTATGAAATTTCTAGCACTGATAAAACTATTACCATAATTTGAGTCCAACAATGCAGTCTTTTCGACACAGAAATTTGATTTTCTTTACACTAATCACCTACATTTTGCTGCCCTCTACATCCTGCTGACTCAGACTGTCTCATTATAGGACCACCTCTGTCTTCAGCTACAGGCTTAGAAGAATAGTTCAAATGAAGTATTATTTCAGTTGCTGTAAGGAGATCTGAATTTTATGTATTTTTTTCTTTCAAAATAATTCAGTATTTTGTTCTTAAATTATTCCTGGGGCTTTCATGTTTTCACACAACAACTGATCAAGATTTTGTCATTGTCTCCACCTAAAATCCCCTCCGACAGCTTGGTGACAGTAGATAAAACACCTGGCTAAACGGGTGTCCTCTGTGTGCAGCAGCTGTCAAACAGCCTTACTAATGTTTTTCTGTATGTGGTGCAGAGAAAATCTCATTTACATAGGAAAAAAGAATGCAAATAGAATCTGTTTTCTTCCACTCAGAGGAAAAAACATACACATTTATATTCTGCCATGAATTATTAATGCAAAGGGATTTCTTTTTATTCACAGACAATTCCTTTCTTTTGGGAAAATATCCTCTTTGTCCACTTTGGTGAACTCAAATCATTCATTTTAACAATGTGCATCATGAAATCATCCTGATTATACTGATTGTATAATATTACCAAAGACATGAAGCACAGCTAAAACTTAAGGTCCATACACACTGGGCGTTTTTGCCTAGCTTGTATGCATAGCGATGATCGCTGACATCGCTGGGCTGAAAATCGCTCAGTGCATACACACTGAGCGCTTTTCCCTGCTGCCCAGCGATGTTAGCGGGGGTGAGCGGCTTTCCATAGCAGGACGCTATGGAAAGCCGCTCACCCTGCCGTTCATCTACTGGTAATACCAGATGATGAACGGCGGCCGCTGGCGATGAAGCGAGAGCTCTCATCAGCGCTCATCATCATCGCTTATGCATACACACTGGGCGGCTTTGAGCTGAAAGCAGCTCAACACACCAAAAGTGAGCCGCTTTCAGCTCAAAATTGCCCAGTTTGTATGGGCCATAAGAGTGGAGTAACGGGAATCGGTATGTTTTACCGACAGACAAGATGACGGCTGTCTGTTTACTGACAGCAGAATCCCGTCTGTCGGAAACCCAGCAACGAGTCGCCTCGCGTGCTCGCCATGCTTCAGGCCAGGTGACTCGCTTTGCTTGCCACAGGTTATATTCCCACTTGGTTGGTGGTGTGGATCCACCAACTGTACTGGAAGGGAATACCCTGCGGAGGTTGTATGTTAATCCTGGCTGTCCAGGATTCCGGCTTCAGTCTCCTGAACGCCGGGATCCTGACAGCCGGGATTTTAACTGCATTCCAGAACAGGGGGTGCAGAGAGCTCAGCTGCTATGGGACACAAAGCAGCTTCTCTTCTCCGGGCATCTCCTGGAGAAGAGATTTTAAATGTCGGTAAGCATGCACTGAGGGGATGTCTGTTTCAGACATACAGTATTTCTTGCGCCCAGCTTGGGGTAGGTATAAGTGCCAGTATAAATGATGATAATTGCTGTCACAAAAGTGGGGTGGTGAAATGCGTATGCATGAAGACGTACATTGAGTCCACTTACATTTCATTATAAATCCTATCTGCATTCCAAATGTGTCCGCATTCGGACTAGAGTCAGATTCAATATAATTATTAAATATTTAAGAGTAAATTCAACACCTTCAATTAGTCATCAGTCATAATAATAATAATAATAATAATAATAATAATGATAATAATAAATTCAGCAATATTTATTTATGTGTAAAATCAACATTATGTATCAACATTTGTAAAATAAATAGCCCCAGCTCTGGGTGAATTCTGGGTTCTGCTATTAGGGTGCTTTATAGTAGAATTGTGCACACCTCCCATGTTTTGGTTCTACATCATTGTTGTGTTTTGGTTTTGCTTTTGCAAAACACCCTATTTTAAGTATGGTTTTGGATCTGGGATAAAAATCAATAAAAACAGCTTAAATCGTATAACTTGGACCTGTTTTTTTCCTATAGCATTGTTAACATTAATAACATTAATTTTCAGTAATTTCCAATCAATTTTTCCCACATCATTATTAGAGATGAGCGCCGGAAATTTTTCGGGTTTTGTGTTTTGGTTTTGGGTTCGGTTCCGCGGCCGTGTTTTGGGTTCGACCGCGTTTTGGCAAAACCTCACCGAATTTTTTTTGTCGGATTCGGGTGTGTTTTGGATTCGGGTGTTTTTTTCAAAAAACACTAAAAAACAGCTTAAATCATAGAATTTGGGGGTCATTTTGATCCCAAAGTATTATTAACCTCAAAAACCATAATTTACACTCATTTTCAGTCTATTCTGAATACCTTACACCTCACAATATTATTTTTAGTCCTAAAATTTGCACCTAGGTCGCTGGATGACTAAGCTAAGCGACCCTAGTGGCCGACACAAACACCGGGCCCATCTAGGAGTGTCACTGCAGTGTCACGCAGGATGTCCCTTCCAAAAAACCCTCCCCAAACAGCACATGACGCAAAGAAAAAAAGAGGCGCAATGAGGTAGCTGTGTGAGTAAGATAAGCGACCCTAGTGGCCGACACAAACACCGGGCCCATCTAGGAGTGTCACTGCAGTGTCACGCAGGATGTCCCTTCCAAAAAACCCTCCCCAAACAGCACATGACGCAAAGAAAAAAAGAGGCGCAATGAGGTAGCTGTGTGAGTAAGATAAGCGACCCTAGTGGCCGACACAAACACCGGGCCCATCTAGGAGTGTCACTGCAGTGTCACGCAGGATGTCCCTTCCAAAAAACCCTCCCCAAACAGCACATGACGCAAAGAAAAAAAGAGGCGCAATGAGGTAGCTGTGTGAGTAAGATAAGCGACCCTAGTGGCCGACACAAACACCGGGCCCATCTAGGAGTGGCACTGCAGTGTCACGCAGGATGTCCCTTCCAAAAAACCCTCCCCAAACAGCACATGACGCAAAGAAAAAAAGAGGCGCAATGAGGTAGCTGTGTGAGTAAGATAAGCGACCCTAGTGGCCGACACAAACACCGGGCCCATCTAGGAGTGGCACTGCAGTGTCACGCAGGATGTCCCTTCCAAAAAACCCTCCCCAAACAGCACATGACGCAAAGAAAAAAAGAGGCGCAATGAGGTAGCTGTGTGAGTAAGATAAGCGACCCTAGTGGCCGACACAAACACCGGGCCCATCTAGGAGTGTCACTGCAGTGTCACGCAGGATGTCCCTTCCAAAAAACCCTCCCCAAACAGCACATGACGCAAAGAAAAAAAGAGGCGCAATGAGGTAGCTGTGTGAGTAAGATAAGCGACCCTAGTGGCCGACACAAACACCGGGCCCATCTAGGAGTGTCACTGCAGTGTCACGCAGGATGTCCCTTCCAAAAAACCCTCCCCAAACAGCACATGACGCAAAGAAAAAAAGAGGCGCAATGAGGTAGCTGTGTGAGTAAGATAAGCGACCCTAGTGGCCGACACAAACACCGGGCCCATCTAGGAGTGTCACTGCAGTGTCACGCAGGATGTCCCTTCCAAAAAACCCTCCCCAAACAGCACATGACGCAAAGAAAAAAAGAGGCGCAATGAGGTAGCTGTGTGAGTAAGATAAGCGACCCTAGTGGCCGACACAAACACCGGGCCCATCTAGGAGTGGCACTGCAGTGTCACGCAGGATGTCCCTTCCAAAAAACCCTCCCCAAACAGCACATGACGCAAAGAAAAATTAAAGAAAAAAGAGGTGCAAGATGGAATTGTCCTTGGGCCCTCCCACCCACCCTTATGTTGTATAAACAGGACATGCACACTTTAACCAACCCATCATTTCAGTGACAGGGTCTGCCACACGACTGTGACTGAAATGACGGGTTGGTTTGGACCCCCACCAAAAAAGAAGCAATTAATCTCTCCTTGCACAAACTGGCTCTACAGAGGCAAGATGTCCACCTCATCATCATCCTCCGATATATCACCGTGTACATCCCCCTCCTCACAGATTATCAATTCGTCCCCACTGGAATCCACCATCTCAGCTCCCTGTGTACTTTGTGGAGGCAATTGCTGCTGGTCAATGTCTCCACGGAGGAATTGATTATAATTCATTTTAATGAACATCATCTTCTCCACATTTTCTGGATGTAACCTCGTACGCCGATTGCTGACAAGGTGAGCGGCGGCACTAAACACTCTTTCGGAGTACACACTTGTGGGAGGGCAACTTAGGTAGAATAAAGCCAGTTTGTGCAAGGGCCTCCAAATTGACTCTTTTTCCTGCCAGTATAAGTACGGACTGTGTGACGTGCCTACTTGGATGCGGTCACTCATATAATCCTCCACCATTCTTTCAATGGTGAGAGAATCATATGCAGTGACAGTAGACGACATGTCCGTAATCGTTGTCAGGTCCTTCAGTCCGGACCAGATGTCAGCATCAGCAGTCGCTCCAGACTGCCCTGCATCACCGCCAGCGGGTGGGCTCGGAATTCTGAGCCTTTTCCTCGCACCCCCAGTTGCGGGAGAATGTGAAGGAGGAGATGTTGACAGGTCGCGTTCCGCTTGACTTGACAATTTTCTCACCAGCAGGTCTTTCAACCCCAGCAGACTTGTGTCTGCCGGAAAGAGAGATCCAAGGTAGGCTTTAAATCTAGGATCGAGCACGGTGGCCAAAATGTAGTGCTCTGATTTCAACAGATTGACCACCCGTGAATCCTTGTTAAGCGAATTAAGGGCTCCATCCACAAGTCCCACATGCCTAGCGGAATCGCTCCGTGTTAGCTCCTCCTTCAATGTCTCCAGCTTCTTCTGCAAAAGCCTGATGAGGGGAATGACCTGACTCAGGCTGGCAGTGTCTGAACTGACTTCACGTGTGGCAAGTTCAAAGGGCATCAGAACCTTGCACAACGTTGAAATCATTCTCCACTGCGCTTGAGACAGGTGCATTCCACCTCCTATATCGTGCTCAATTGTATAGGCTTGAATGGCCTTTTGCTGCTCCTCCAACCTCTGAAGCATATAGAGGGTTGAATTCCACCTCGTTACCACTTCTTGCTTCAGATGATGGCAGGGCAGGTTCAGTAGTTTTTGGTGGTGCTCCAGTCTTCTGTACGTGGTGCCTGTACGCCGAAAGTGTCCCGCAATTCTTCTGGCCACCGACAGCATCTCTTGCACGCCCCTGTCGTTTTTTAAAAAATTCTGCACCACCAAATTCAAGGTATGTGCAAAACATGGGACGTGCTGGAATTTGCCCATATTTAATGCACACACAATATTGCTGGCGTTGTCCGATGCCACAAATCCACAGGAGAGTCCAATTGGGGTAAGCCATTCCGCGATGATCTTCCTCAGTTGCCGTAAGAGGTTTTCAGCTGTGTGCGTATTCTGGAAAGCGGTGATACAAAGCGTAGCCTGCCTAGGAAAGAGTTGGCGTTTGCGAGATGCTGCTACTGGTGCCGCCGCTGCTGTTCTAGCGGCGGGAGTCCATACATCTACCCAGTGGGCTGTCACAGTCATATAGTCCTGACCCTGCCCTGCTCCACTTGTCCACATGTCCGTGGTTAAGTGGACATTGGGTACAACTGCATTTTTTAGGACACTGGTGAGTCTTTTTCTGACGTCCGTGTACATTCTCGGTATCGCCTGCCTAGAGAAGTGGAACCTAGATGGTATTTGGTAACGGGGGCACACTGCCTCAATAAATTGTCTAGTTCCCTGTGAACTAATGGCGGATACCGGACGCACGTCTAACACCAACATAGTTGTCAAGGCCTCAGTTATCCGCTTTGCAGCAGGATGACTGCTGTGATATTTCATCTTCCTCGCAAAGGACTGTTGGACAGTCAATTGCTTACTGGAAGTAGTACAAGTGGGCTTACGACTTCCCCTCTGGGATGACGATCGACTCCCAGCAGCAACAACAGCAGCGCCAGCAGCAGTAGGCATTACACTCAAGGATGCATCGGAGGAATCTCAGGCAGGAGAGGACTCGTCAGAATTGCCAGTGACATGGCCTGCAGGACTATTGGCATTCCTGGGTAAGGAGGAAATTGACACCGAGGGAGTTGGTGGGGTGGTTTGCGTGAGCTTGGTTACAAGAGGAAGGGATTTACTGGTCAGTGGACTGCTTCCGCTGTCACCCAAAGTTTTTGAACTTGTCACTGACTTATTATGAATGCGCTGCAGGTGACGTATAAGGGAGGATGTTCCGAGGTGGTTAACGTCCTTACCCCTACTTATTACAGCTTGACAAAGGCAACACACGGCTTGACAAATGTTGTCCGCATTTCTGGTGAAATACTTCCACACCGAAGAGCTGATTTTTTTGGTATTTTCACCAGGCATGTCAACGGCCCTATTCCTCCCACGGACAACAGGTGTCTCCCCGGGTGCCTGACTTAAACAAACCACCTCACCATCAGAATCCTCCTGGTCAATTTCCTCCCCAGCGCCAGCAACACCCATATCCTCCTCATCCTGGTGTACTTCAACACTGACATCTTCAATCTGACTATCAGGAACTGGACTGCGGGTGCTCCTTCCAGCACTTCCAGGGGGCGTGCAAATGGTGGAAGGCGCATGCTCTTCACGTCCAGTGTTGGGAAGGTCAGGCATCGCAACCGACACAATTGGACTCTCCTTGTGGATTTGGGATTTCGAAGAACGCACAGTTCTTTGCGGTGCTTTTGCCAGCTTGAGTCTTTTCAGTTTTCTAGCGAGAGGCTGAGTGCTTCCATCCTCATGTGAAGCTGAACCACTAGCCATGAACATAGGCCAGGGCCTCAGCCGTTCCTTGCCACTCCGTGTGGTAAATGGCATATTGGCAAGTTTACGCTTCTCCTCCGACAATTTTATTTTAGGTTTTGGAGTCCTTTTTTTACTGATATTTGGTGTTTTGGATTTGACATGCTCTGTACTATGACATTGGGCATCGGTCTTGGCAGACGACGTTGCTGGCATTTCATCGTCTCGGCCATGACTAGTGGCAGCAGCTTCAGCACGAGGTGGAAGTGGATCTTGATCTTTCCCTAATTTTGGAACCTCAACATTTTTGTTCTCCATATTTTAATAGGCACAACTAAAAGGCACCTCAGGTAAACAATGGAGATGGATGGATACTAGTATACTTATGGATGAACTGCCGAGTGCCGACACAGAGGTAGCTACAGCCGTGGACTACCGTACTGTGTCTGCTGCTAATATAGACTGGATGATAATGAGATGAAATCAATATATATATATGTATGTATATATAATATCACTAGTACTGCAGCCGGACAGGTAGATAATATATTTATTAGGTAATGATGACTGATGACGGACCTGCTGGACACTGTCAGCTCAGCAGCACCGCAGACTGCTACAGTAAGCTACTATACTATAGTAGTATGTACAAAGAAGAAAGAAAAAAAAAAACCACGGGTAGGTGGTATACAATTATGGATGGACTGCCGAGTGCCGACACAGAGGTAGCTACAGCCGTGGACTACCGTACTGTGTCTGCTGCTAATATAGACTGGATGATAATGAGATGAAATCAATATATATATATGTATGTATATATAATATCACTAGTACTGCAGCCGGACAGGTAGATAATATATTTATTAGGTAATGATGACTGATGACGGACCTGCTGGACACTGTCAGCTCAGCAGCACCGCAGACTGCTACAGTAAGCTACTATACTATAGTAGTATGTACAAAGAAGAAAGAAAAAAAAAAAACCACGGGTAGGTGGTATACAATTATGGATGGACTGCCGAGTGCCGACAAAGAGGTAGCTACAGCCGTGGACTAACGTACTGTGTCTGCTGCTAATATTGACTGGATTATTGATAATGAGATGAAATCAATATATATATGTATGTATATATAATATCACTAGTACTGCAGCCGGACAGGTAGATAATATATTTATTAGGTAATGATGACTGATGACGGACCTGCTGGACACTGTCAGCTCAGCAGCACCGCAGACTGCTACAGTAAGCTACTATACTATAGTAGTATGTACAAAGGAGAAAGAAAAAAAAAAAACCACGGGTAGGTGGTATACAATTATGGATGGACTGCCGAGTGCCGACACAGAGGTAGCTACAGCCGTGGACTAACGTACTGTGTCTGCTGCTAATATAGACTGGATGATTGATAATGAGATGAAATCAATATATATATGTATGTATATATAATATCACTAGTACTGCAGCCGGACAGGTAGATAATATATTTATTAGGTAATGATGACTGATGACGGACCTGCTGGACACTGTCAGCTCAGCAGCACCGCAGACTGCTACAGTAAGCTACTATACTATAGTAGTATGTACAAAGAAGAAAGAAAAAAAAAAACCACGGGTAGGTGGTATACAATTATGGATGGACTGCCGAGTGCCGACACAGAGGTAGCTACAGCCGTGGACTAACGTACTGTGTCTGCTGCTAATATAGACTGGATGATTGATAATTAGATGAAATCAATATATATATGTATGTATATATAATATCACTAGTACTGCAGCCGGACAGGTAGATAATATATTTATTAGGTAATGATGACTGATGACGGACCTGCTGGACACTGTCAGATCAGCAGCACCGCAGACTGCTACAGTAAGCTACTATACTATAGTAGTATGTACAAAGAAGAAAAAAAAAAAAAAACCACGGGTAGGTGGTATACAATTATGGATGGACTGCTGAGTGCCGACACAGAGGTAGCTACAGCCGTGGACTAACGTACTGTGTCTGCTGCTAATATAGACTGGATGATTGATAATGAGATGAAATCAATATATATATGTATGTATATATAATATCACTAGTACTGCAGCCGGACAGGTAGATAATATATTTATTAGGTAATGATGACTGATGACGGACCTGCTGGACACTGTCAGCTCAGCAGCACCGCAGACTGCTACAGTAAGCTACTATACTCTATAGTAGTATGTACAAAGAAGAAAGAAAAAAAAAACCACGGGTAGGTGGTATACAATTATGGATGGACTGCCGAGTGCCGACACAGAGGTAGCTACAGCCGTGGACTAACGTACTGTGTCTGCTGCTAATATAGACTGGATGATTGATAATGAGATGAAATCAATATATATATATATGTATGTATATATAATATCACTAGTACTGCAGCCGGACAGGTAGATAATATATTTATTAGGTAATGATGACTGATGATGGACCTGCTGGACACTGTCAGCTCAGCAGCACCGCAGACTGCTACAGTAAGCTACTATACTATAGTAGTATGTACAAAGAAGAAAGAAAAAAAAAAACCACGGGTAGGTGGTATACAATTATGGATGGACTGCTGAGTGCCGACACAGAGGTAGCTACAGCCGTGGACTAACGTACTGTGTCTGCTGCTAATATAGACTGGATGATTGATAATGAGATGAAATCAATATATATATGTATGTATATATAATATCACTAGTACTGCAGCCGGACAGGTAGATAATATATTTATTAGGTAATGATGACTGATGACGGACCTGCTGGACACTGTCAGCTCAGCAGCACCGCAGACTGCTACAGTAAGCTACTATACTCTATAGTAGTATGTACAAAGAAGAAAGAAAAGAAAAAAACCACGGGTAGGTGGTATACAATTATGGATGGACTGCCGAGTGCCGACACAGAGGTAGCTACAGCCGTGGACTAACGTACTGTGTCTGCTGCTAATATAGAGTCTAGACTGGATGATAAATTATTGATAATGAGATGAAATCAATATAATATCACTAGTACTGCAGCCGGACAGGTACTATATATATTTATTATGTAATGACTGATGACGGACCTGCTGGACACTGTCAGGTCAGCACAGCACCGCAGACTGCTACAGTAAGCTACTATAGTAGTATGTATAAAGAAGAATGAAAAAAAAAAAACCACGGGTAGGTGGTATACAATATTATATATATATATATATTATATACAATTATATATATATATATATATATATATATATTAAACTGGTGGTGATTGATTATTAAACTGGTGGTCACTTCAGGACAGGTCACGTTGCAACTTGCAACTAGTACTCCGAGGCCTAAGCAGACAATCACAAAATATATTATTATACTGGTGGTCAGTGTGGTCACAACAATGGCAGTGTCAGGGCCGAAACTAGGATTTTTGTCACCCGGGGCAAGGTAGTCATTTGACCCCCCCCCCCCCTTCCCCGCAAAAAAAAAAAAAATCTTTTACAATAAATAAATAAAAATAATAAAAAAAAATTTAAATAAATAAATACATGAATAAAAATATTATATATATATATATATATATATCTCTCTTTCAGAACTTTTTTACCTGAAAAATTGCCTTTTCTAACATAAATTTCATATCCAGGAAAAAGTGTCCCCATTTTACACAGTACGACAGGCAAGTGTCCCCATTCCCCATTTTACACATTGCGGCAGACAGGTGACCCCATTTTACACATTGCGGCAGGAAAAAGTGTCCCCATTTTACACATTGCGGCAGACAGGTGACCCCATTTTACACATTGCGGCAGACAGGTGTCCCCATTTTACACATTGCGGGCAGGAAAAAGTGTCCCCATTTTACACATTGCGGCAGGCACGTGTCCCCATTTTACACAGTACGCTGGCAAGTGTCCCCATTTTACACATTGCGGCAGGAAAAAGTGTCCCCATTTTACACATTGCGGCAGGCACGTGTCCCCATTTTACACAGTACGCTGGCAAGTGTCCCCATTTTACACATTGCGGCAGGAAAGTGTCCCCATTTTACACATTGCGGCAGGAAAAAGTGTCACCATTTTACACATTGCGGCAGGAAAAAGTGTCCCCATTTTACACATTGCGGCAGGCACAGGTCCCCATTTTACACATTGCGGCAGGAAAAAGTGTCCCCATTTTACACATTGCGGCAGGCACAGGTCCCCATTTTACACAGTACGCTGGCAAGTGTCCCCATTTTACACATTGCGGCAGGCACAGGTCCCCATTTTACACAGTACGCTGGCAAGTGTCCCCATTTTACACATTGCGGCAGGCACAGGTCCCCATTTTACACAGTACGCTGGCAAGTGTCCCCATTTTACACATTGCGGCAGGAAAAAGTGTCCCCATTTTTACACATTGCGGCAGGCACAGGTCCCCATTTTACACATTGCGGCAGGCACAGGTCCCCATTTTACACATTGCGGCAGGTGGTGGAGGGAGAGAGAGAGAGAGAGAGAGAGAGAGAGGAAGGGAGAGGGGCTGACTTACATTTGAAGCGGTTCTCGCCGCTCTTCAGCCGCCTCTCCCTCCTCGTCTGGTCTGCGCGGCTCCCCCTTCTCCCTCCTCCGGAGGGGTTTCGTGGAATGAAGCGTTTGCGCCGTGACGTCACGACGCAATCGCGTCATTCCGCGAAACCCCGCCCCCCGAGCTGGGCACTCGGGAGAAGGGGGTTTCAAAGTTATAAAAGTGCCGCGGCGGGTGTTAGGGGGTCTCGGCGCCCCCTCCAATCCGGCGCCCAGGTCGCCTGCCCCCCTAGCCCCCCCCTAGTTTCGGCCCTGGCAGTGTGGCACTGACTCTGGCAGCAAAAGTGTGCACTGTACGTTATATGTACTCCTGAGTCCTGCTCTCAGACTCTAACTGCTCCCCACTGTCAGTGTCTCCCCCACAAGTCAGATAATACACTTACAGTCACACTATCTAATCTATAAATATCACTTCAGCAAGTAGTATAGTAGTATACAGTAGTACTCCTCCTAATAATGCTCCCCGAAAATACTGTGTCTCTCTCTTCTCTAAACGGAGAGGACGCCAGCCACGTCCTCTCCCTATGACTCTCAATGCACGTGTGAAAATGGCGGCGATGCGCGGCTCCTTATATAGAATCCGAGTCTCGCGATAGAATCCGAGCCTCGCGAGAATCCGACAGCGTGATGATGACGTTCGGGCGCGCTCGGGTTAGCCGAGCAAGGCGGGAAGATCCGAGCCTGCTCGGACCCGTGTAAAAAACCTGAAGTTCGGGCGGGTTCGGATTCAGAGGAACCGAACCCGCTCATCTCTAATCATTATACACTCTCCTGAGTGAAATGGTACCTGAAATCACAAGGGATGGACTTGAGGGAAAACCCGACTTGGGACTCCCATCCATTCTGGTAAAGTAGGCAAGTATGGCCAGTGCAGATCTCGGGGAAAATGGCTCTGGCACCATGTTATCAGTGATTTCCCTACTGCACATGTGCAGATCTCAGTGATTTTTATGGCATTGTCAGTATTAGTCTATGGGTGCAGGGTATGGGTCTCCCTTGATTCAGTGGGCAGTGCACATCCTGCATCCATCATAGGTACCCATGTCACCTCACATACGGTAAGTGATTCTTATTTTCTTTTGGCACAGTGCAAGGGGCATGGGTATTATTAGTGTGAGGTCACAGTTGATCCTTTGTCATCCACAAATTCTGCACCACATAAACATTTTTGGCCACATCCCATTAAATAAATTGCCTCATAAATAAATGAATCTCTTATATTGCTACATAGATAGCCCTAACTTTCAGCATTAAGATAATAGTCTACACACCCCAGTCATATTACATGAAGAGCCACCCTTCCCCCCTTTCAGACCTTCTTTACATCTTCCCTATCCCACTCACTATTCCTAATATTAAAATTCTGCCTGCTGTTATTTTGTGTGCAGCAGAACCGGGGGCTTGCAGGGCAGTGCTGGGATGATCATATTTTAAAATTCTTGGTAGTGGTGCAAGTTGGTTTTATTTTCTCCACATACTATTATGAGAATGGCCATGGCCGTGTACTGTATCACGAGCGGCATGCCACCTGTCTGTACAACACACCCGTGTTTCTCATCACTCTGAGGACATGCTCAGAGCTCCAGGAGTTACTGGGCTGCCCCTGGTAACTCACGGCCCAGGGTCCGTCTAGCCGCCACATGCTGTGACTTGCTCGGTGGTGCAGCTAAGTACACTTTTGGTAAGGTGGTAGAGGGTATGACGTGCCACCTACTAATTTCTTAATGGTACACCGTTGAGGCCTTTACCACTTAACTTTCATCACTGGTACATATGATGCAGCAGCTGGTTAAAAATAGGATTTTAATAACCTACCAGTAAATCCTTTTCTCGCAGTCCGTAGAGGATGCTGGGGTCCATTTTAGTACCATGGGGTATAGACGGTTCCGCAGGAGCCTTTGGCACTTTAAGACTTTTTAACAGTGTGAACTGGTTCCTCCCTCTATGCCCCTCCTCCAGACCTGTGCCCGAGGAGACGTACATATTCGAGAGAGGATTTACTAATAAACATGTGGCGAGATTCACACCAGCTCACACCATATACAAAAAACATGTCGGCTAACATGACCTTTAACATAACTTATGCCAACCAGCATGTATAATGTAACAGCAACAGCTGTCAACTTCTAAACACAAGTGTGTAACATTTTTTAAACGTAATAAGCAGGAAAATGGAGCACTGGGCGGGCACCCAGCATCCTCTACGGACTACGAAAAAAGGATTTACCGGTAGGTTATTAAAATCCTATTTTCTCTTACGTCCTAGAGGATGCTGGGGTCCATTTTAGTACCATGGGGATATACCAAAGCTCCCAGTACGGGCGGGAAAGTGCTAATGTTCCTGCAGAACTGACTGACCTAATTTTAGGTCTTCAGCAGCCAAGGTGTCAAACTTATAAAACTTAGAATGGTACCCCTGATCCAGCGCGCAATAGTCTGCTTAGAAGCAGGACCCCCAATCTTGTTGGGGCCATAGAGAACAAATCAAAATTCTGTTTTCCTTATCCTAGCCGTTCTTGTGACATAAGTCCTCAACGCTCTGACGACATCCAAGGACTTTGGGATGGCTGAGGTGTCAGAAGCCAATGGCACCACCACTGGTTGGTTGATATGAAAAGAAGACACAACCTTCGGAAGAAAGTGCTGATGTGTTCTCAGTTCAGCCCTATCTTCATGAAATATTAAATAAGGACTCTTGTGTGACAGAGCTCCTAACTCAGACACTCGTCTGCCTGAGGCCAAGGCCAACAGCATGACCACTTTCCAAGTGAGAAACTTCAACTCTATCTCTTGTAGAGGCTCAAACCAGTCCGATTTAAGGAACTGCAACACCACATTAAGATCCCATGGCGCCGCAGGAGGCACAAAGGGAGGTTGGATGCGCAGAACCCCTTTCACGAAGGTCTGAACCTCAGGAGGAGAAGCCAATTGTTTCTGAAAGAAAACTGACAAGGCCGAAATCTGAACCTTGATAGATCCTAATCTCAATCCAGCATCCACACCCGCCTGTAGAAATAGGAGAAGTCGTCCTAATTGAAACTCCACCGCAGGAGACTTCTTGGATTCACACCAAGATACATATTTTCTCTAATTACGATGGTAATGTTTGGACGTTACCCCTTTCCTGGCCAGAATAAGTCTGGGAATGACTTCATTGGGAATACCCTTACGGGCTAGGATCTGGCGCTCTGCTTTTTGTTCCACCTTGACTGTTTATGTAAGCTACTGCTGTTACATTGTCTGATTGGATCTGTATGGGACGACCTTGAAGAAGGTGTGCCGCCTGATGAAGACTGTTGTACACAGCTCTCAATTCCAGAATGTTTATGTGAAGTCGAGTTTCTTTACTTGACCACCTTCCTTGGAAGCTTTCACCTTGCGTGACTGCTCCCCATCCTCGGAGACTTGCATCCGTGGTCACCAGGATCCAGGTCTGAATCCCGAACCTGCGTCCCACCTGGAGGTGAGACATTTGTAGCCACCACAGGAGCGAAACTCTGGCTTTTGCTGACAAGATTATCTTTTGATGCATGTAGAGATGCAACCTGGACCACTTGTCCAGTAGGTCCCACTGGAAGACCCTGGCATGGAATCGGCCATATTGTAGCACCTCGTAAGCCGCTACCATTTTCCCCAACAGGCAAATGCACTGATGAATTTATACTGTTCTTGGTCTCAAAAGTTGTTTGACCATGCTCTGGATCTCTTGAGCCTTTTCCAGCAGTAGAAATACTTTCTGTACCTCGGTGTCCAGTATCATTCCCAAAAATGATAACCTCATCGTCGGTTCCAACTGAGATTTTGGAAAGTTGATGATCCAACCGTGCTGTTGAATTACCGTCAGGGATAAAGCTATGTTCTGGATTAGCTTGTCCCTAGATCTCGCTTTTATGAGGAGATCGCCCAAGTATGGAATTATGTTGACTCCTTGTTTGCGAAGGAGAACCATCATCTCCGCCATCACCTTGGTTAATATTCTTGGAGCCGTGGAGAGCCCGAAACGTAATGTCTGGAATTGGTAGTGGCAATCCTGAACTGCAAACCTCAGGTATGCTTGATGTGGCGGGTAAATGGGGACATGCAAGTACGCATCCTTGATGTCCACTGACACCAGAAATTCTTTTTCTTCCAAGCTGGGAATCACCGCTCTCAAGGATTCCATCTTGAATTTGAATCTTTTTAAATAAAGATTCAGAGATTTTAGGTTTATAAGCGGCCTGACCGAGCCATCCGGCATCGGTACTACAAACAGGCTTGAATAAAAGCCTTGAATCCTTTGTTCGGCAGGAACCAAGGCAATTACTTTGTCTTGACATAATTTGTGTATTGCATTCAGGACATTTGCGCTGTCCTGAGCAGAAACTGGTAAGGCTGATTTGAAAAATCGGCATTGGGGAAGATCTTGAAATTCCAACTTGTAACCTTGGGATATTATCTGTAAAATCCAAGGATCCAGGTCTGAGCGAAGCCAGACCTGGCTGAAAAATAGTAGACGTGCCCCCACCCGATCGCATTCCTGCAGAGGGGCCCCAGCGTCATGCTGTGGCTTTTGCAGAAGTATTTGCTGACTTGGGTGGCTGGGGGGGGGGACCCCTTGATTGAAGGGGTCCCCACTCCCCCAGGGTACCCCGGCCAGGGGTGACTAGTTGGATTTTTGATGCCACGGCCGCAGGGCACTATATCAAAGTGACCCCCGGCTGTGGCATTATCTGTCCAGCTAGTGGAGCCCGGTGCTGGTTTTAAAAATACGGGGGACCCCTACTCTTTTTGTCCCCCGTATTTTTGGAACCAGGACCAGGCGCAGAGCCCGATGCTGGTTGCTTAAATATGGGGGAACCCCTGTCAATTTTTTCCCCATATTTCTGCAACCAGGATCGGCTCAAAGAGCCCGAGGCTGGTTATGCTTAGGAGGGGGGACCCCACGCAATTTTTTTTAATAAAATAACAACTTTCCCACCCCTTCCCACTGATATACATGCACGGATCTCATGGATCCCTGCATGCCTATCCAATCACGGAAAAAAAAAGCAGGTCTGTTTTTTTTTTAGCACTTTTTTACGAGTTGTAATTTTTCACGGCAGTGTTTGTTTTTTTTTGGCTTTGCACTTCTTAGTAAATTACCGAGATTCATACTTAAACAGCCGCGTTTTGACCGATGGTGTATTCATTCGTAATTTTTTTCTTGGACTTGCAAAAAATTACGAATGCCCTCATCACTGCCGTGATTATTGCTTAGTAAATTACCGAGATGACACTTTGATGAAAAAACGGCATCTCGGTCAAAATCGGGAGCTTAGTAAATTTACCCCTGAGGTGTCTATCATTAGGGGTGATTCCCACTTACGCCTATCCTCTTCTGGGAAAGGGTACGCTACCCGCAACCTTTTATGGATAGCAAATTTCTTTTCCGGGTTAGCCCAGGACTCCTCAAAAAAAGTATTTAAGTCCATAGACGGAGGAAAAGTCACCACCTGTTTATTATTTAATTTAAAATAATCTTTTTCCTCAGGTGGAGGTGTTGTGTCAGGAAATTCCAACACCTCTTTTATAGTGACTATCATACATTGAATGCTCTTAGCCAGTTTGGGATCTACCCCCTTCAAATCCCCAGTGTCGACGTCAGTGTCGGAATCTGTGTCAGTGTGCCTTTGCATAATTTGGGCCAGGGACCATTTCTGGGAACTGGAGGGGTCCCGAGTGGATGATGTGGATCAATCAGCAAATAGAGCATCTTCCACAGACTGCCTCCATTGCTTTGTTTGTTCCTCAGACTCAGAGAATTTCGTCGTTAGTTTAGCCATATTACTCTGCAGCTTTCTCACTCACACAGGCTCAGGACACTTTTGTGCCTCTAACATGGGTTCCTCTGGGGAAGAGCTTTCTCTAGACATGTTACACACGTGTATAGTCACACCACTCACACACACACGGGAGCTAATGGGGACAGACCTACAATAATGTCTGTCAGAGGGACCCAGAGGGAATTGCCAGTCCACACCACGCGCCCTATATGTATTACATACAATGAATATACATATATACCAAAACAGCGCTTTTTATCCAATGTGAAGCCCGCAGACTTCAATAAATTATGTGCTCCCCTCCCCTTCTATAACACCCTGGTACTTGTATCAGCGATGTGTGAGAAGAAGCAGCCTGCAGGATGAGCGCTCAGGCGTCTCTGTGAGGAGAAAATGGCGCCAATTGAGTGTTACAAGCAATTCTGAGGTGAAGCCCCGCCCCCTGTAATGGCGCGGTTCAGCCACAGTAATATTTATACTGGCGGGGGTAGTGTACATCAGCGGCTCACATGTATGTACATTTTGCCAGTGAGAGTAAGGATTTATCATGCCCCTCAGAGCGCGCCCTTCACCCTGTGCTGAGAGACATGTTGCTGCGCAGCGTCCCGCTGGTACCTTTATGCCACCACGATGACCGGAGGGCCCCTCTCTGCAGGTCTCCGGTAAATACTCACCAGCCTTCTGACTTCTGGCTCTGTTAGGGGGTGGCGGCAGTGCTGTGGGAGTGAACAGCAGCCAGGTAAGGGCTGTCTTCAGTACCCTTAAGGAGCTAATGGTGTCCTGTCAGCGGAAGCAGAGCCATTAAACTAACTGAGAAGTTGGTTCCTACTTTTCCCCCTAAGTCCCACGAAGCAGGGAAGCTGTTGCCAGCAGCTTCCCTGTAAAATAAAAAACCTAACAAAGTCTTTTCCAGCAGCACTCTGTAGAGCTCCACTGGTGTGCGTCCAGTCTCCCGGGCACATTTTCTAAACTGAGGTCTGGAGGAGGGGCATAGAGGGAGGAGCCAGTTCCCACTGTTAAAAAGTCTTAAAGTGCAGAAGGCTCCTGCGGAACCGTCTATACCCCATGGTACTAAATGGACCCCAGCATCCTCTAGGATATAAGAGAAACAAAAGCGCAAACTTAATCCCATCCCTTTGTTTATTTTTTCAAGGCAAGGGCCATGCACTCTATTGCTGCAGCGCATTTCCCCTGCCTTTGACAGGCTGTGTGGTGGGATCCTCCTTTCCTCTGAATGATGGGCTGTACCGAGTTTCAGCCATGGGACAATGGGGGTCATTCCGACCCGATTAAACACTGCACTTCTTCGCAGCGGTGCGATCGGGTCGGAGCGACGCCGGTAACGAGGAAAGCGGTTGCAGCAAGAAGATCACAAGTAGATTGACAGGAGGAAGGCGTGTCAGGGCGTCAACTGACCGTTTTCCGGGAGTGGTCCAGCGAGCGCAGGCGTGTTCAGGCGTTTTGAGGGTAGATGTCTTACATCAAATCCGGGAACTGCATCGCTGGATCCGTAGCAAATGGTAAATAGGTATAGGGCTGATCTTTTTTTACGTGAAGCTTTTTTGGCATAGCAGGACAGCACAAGTGATCGCAGCCCTGCTATGCTAAAATACACTCCCCCATAGGCGGCGTCAGGTTGATCGCACCAGCAGCAAAAAGTTGCTAAGTGTGATCAACTCGGAATGACCCCCAATGTCATGAGTTCCCACTGTTAACAGTCAGCACTGCAGTAGCATCTGAAAACAATATTGCAGCCATTGTGATGTAAATTATGAATTTAATTATTTTACCATGTTAATGAGGTTGAAGGTGTTTTTGTGATGAGGCTAAAAGAGTTATTAACCATGATAAGTGGTAATTATGAGGATGTGAGGGTTACTTATGCTGACTGCCTAATGTTAGGTAATTATGACTATTCACTTTTGATTTTAAGCAGTAGTTCAAATGAAAGACACTGGTGTTCTATAGTTGCACCCAGGCGTGCAGAGAGATGAAAGGAAGCTTGTACTAATTACCTGGGTGTGGGCTAGATAAAGGGGCCCAGGGCAGCTGTGCAATAGGAAGAATGCCCCTCTTCTCTGCGCATACAGGGCCTAATTCAGGGGGTCATTCTGACCTGATCGCACGTTAGGACTTTAAAGCAGCGCTGCGATCAGGTCAGAACTGCACATGCGTATGCACCGCAATGCGCATGCGCGTCACTCGGGTACAAAGCTGATTGTTGCTGAGCAATGGATTTAACGAAGAATCCATTCGCACAGACGATCGCAAGGAGATTGACAGGAAGAGGGCGTTTGTGGGTGTCAACTGACCATTTTCTGGGAGTGGTTGGAAAAACGCAGGCGTGTCGAAGCGTTTGCAGGTCTGACGTCACTTCCGGGCAAGAACAGGCTGAAGTGATCGCAGCGGCTGAGTAAGTTCTGAGCTACTCAGAAACTGCACAAAACTTTTTTGTAGTGCTCGGCTGCGCATGCGATCGCACGATTGCAAAGCTAAAATACACTCCCCTATAAGCGACGACTATCTGATTGCTGCATTGCAGAAAATAGCTAGCGAGCGATCAACTCAGAATGACCCCCCACAGTTGGTCACAGCAGCAAATTTGTTAGCAGTTGGGCAAAACCATGTGCACTGCGGGGAGGGGGGGTGTGGGGGGGGGTGTCAGATATAACAAGTGCAGAGAGAGTTAGATTTGGGTGGGGTGTGTACAAGCTGAAATCTAAATTGCAGTGTAAAAATATAGCAGCCACTATTTACCCTGCACAGAAACAATATAACCCACCCAAATCTAACTCTCTCTGCAAATGTTATATCTGCCACGCCTTCACTGTACATGGGGGTCATTCCTACCTGATCGTACGCTAGCTATTTTTTGCAGCTCTGTGATCAGATAGTCGCCGCCTATGGGGGAGTGTATTATCACATTGCAAGTGTGTGAACGCTTGTGCAGCCGAGCGGTACAAAAAAGTTTTGTGCAGTTTCTGAGTAGGTCTGAACTTACTCAGCCGCTGCGATCACTTCAGCCTGTCCGGTCCCGGAATTGACGTCAGGCACCCGCCCTGCAAACGCTGGACACGCCTGCGTTTTTCCAACCACTCACTGAAAATGGTCAGTTGACACCCACAAACGCCCTCTTCCTGTCAATCTTCTTGCGATCGGCTGTGCGAATGGATTTTTCGTTAAATCCATCGCCCAGCAATGATCCGCTTTGTACCAGTACGACGCGCCTGTGCATTGCAGTGCACATGCATGCGCAGTTTTGCCGAGTTTTGACCTGATCGCAGCGCTGCAAAAAATAGCTAGCGTGCGATCAGGTCGGAATGACCCCCATGGTTTTGCCCAACTGCTAACAAATTAACTGCTGCGATAAACTCTGAATTACCCCCACAGTAGATGGTAAAATCTCCTGCTCCCCGTTGCCAAGGGGATATGGTAGATATAGTATAGGAGCCGGGCAACGCTTACCTATGGTGAACTGTGTTAATCTTTTATTATGTTATAGGGGGTCATTGCGAGTTGATCGCTAGCTGAAAATGTTCGCTGCGCAGCGATGATGGCAAAAAACGGCACTTCTGCGCATGCTTATACAGCGCAATGCGCACACGCGACATACTTTAACAACGAGCGATGCAGTTTTACACAAAGTCTAGCAAAGCTTTTCAGTCGCACTGCTCGCCGCAGAGTAACTGACATGAAGTGGGCAATTCTGGGTGTCAACTGACCGTTTTCAGGGAGTGTTTGAAAAAACGCAGGCGTGCCAGGAAAAACGCAGGCGTGGTTGGGAGAAAGCAGGGCGTGTTTGTGACGTCAAATCCGGAACTAAACAGTCTGAAGTGATCGCAAGCTAGGAGTAGGTCTGGAGCTACTCTAAACCTGCACAATTTTTTTTTGTAGCCGCTCTGCGATCCTTTTGTTCGCACTTCTGCTAAGCAATAATACACTCCCAGAGGGCGGCGGTATAGCGTTTGCACGGCTGCTAAAAACTGCTAGTGAGCGAACAACTTGGAATGACCCCCATAGTTCGTTAATACCTATGAACACAGGCACCAGTAGCACTAAAGGTTCTGTTGGCTTATGGTACACCTATCTCCTGGATTCTGACCTAAGTGATAAATCTAAGGTACAACACTAGTGGGAAACTGATGTCCACACATCTCCCTTGGTTAAACAGTGAGAAACAATTTACCTTACTGTGTACTACTTGTCCTGATGTCGCAACCACACTGAATTACAATTTAAATGACTGCACTGTCTTTATCTCACCCCAGTGAAAATTAACAAAATGTAGCCTTCCCAATATAAATCCTATTGGAAGACTTGTTTTGCCATGGGGTATATACTAGAGATGAGCGCCTGAAATTTTTCGGGTTTTGTGTTTTGGTTTTGGGTTCGGTTCCGCGGCCGTGTTTTGGGTTCGAACGCGTTTTGGCAAAACCTCACCGAATTATTTTTGTCGGATTCGGGTGTGTTTTGGATTCGGGTGTTTTTTTCCCAAAACACTAAAAAACAGCTTAAATCATAGAATTTTGGGGTCATTTTGATCCCAAAGTATTATTAACCTCAAAAACCATAATTTACACTCATTTTCAGTCTATTCTGAATACCTCACACCTCACAATATTATTTTTAGTCCTAAAATTTGCACCGAGGTCGCTGTGTGAGTAAGATAAGCGACCCTAGTGGCCGACACAAACACCGGGCCCATCTAGGAGTGGCACTGCAGTGTCACGCAGGATGTCCCTTCCAAAAAACCCTCCCCAAACAGCACATGACGCAAAGAAAAAAAGAGGCGCAATGAGGTAGCTGTGTGAGTAAGATTAGCGACCCTAGTGGCCGACACAAACACCGGGCCCATCTAGGAGTGGCACTGCAGTGTCACGCAGGATGGCCCTTCCAAAAAACCCTCCCCAAACAGCACATGACGCAAAGAAAAAAAGAGGCGCAATGAGGTAGCTGACTGTGTGAGTAAGATTAGCGACCCTAGTGGCCGACACAAACACCGGGCACATCTAGGAGTGGCACTGCAGTGTCACGCAGGATGTCCCTTCCAAAAAACCCTCCCCAAACAGCACATGACGCAAAGAAAAAAAGAGGCGCAATGAGGTAGCTGTGTGAGTAAGATTAGCGACCCTAGTGGCCGACACAAACACCGGGCACATCTAGGAGTGGCACTGCAGTGTCACGCAGGATGTCCCTTCCAAAAAACCCTCCCCAAACAGCACATGACGCAAAGAAAAAAAGAGGCGCAATGAGGTAGCTGTGTGAGTAAGATTAGCGACCCTAGTGGCCGACACAAACACCGGGCCCATCTAGGAGTGGCACTGCAGTGTCACGCAGGATGTCCCTTCCAAAAAACCCTCCCCAATCAGCACATGATGCAAAGAAAAAGAAAAGAAAAAAGAGGTGCAAGATGGAATTATCCTTGGGCCCTCCCACCCACCCGTATGTTGTATAAACAAAACAGGACATGCACACTTTAACCAACCCATCATTTCAGTGACAGGGTCTGCCACACGACTGTGACTGATATGACGGGTTGGTTTGGACCCCCCCCAAAAAAGAAGCAATTAATCTCTCCTTGCACAAACTGGCTCTACAGAGGCAAGATGTCCACCTCATCTTCACCCTCCGATATATCACCGTGTACATCCCCCTCCTCACAGATTATCAATTCGTCCCCACTGGAATCCACCATCTCAGCTCCCTGTGTACTTTGTGGAGGCAATTGCTGCTGGTCAATGTCTCCGCGGAGGAATTGATTATAATTCATTTTAATGAACATCATCTTCTCCACATTTTCTGGATGTAACCTCGTACGCCGATTGCTGACAAGGTGAGCGGCGGCACTAAACACTCTTTCGGAGTACACACTTGTGGGAGGGCAACTTAGGTAGAATAAAGCCAGTTTGTGCAAGGGCCTCCAAATTGCCTCTTTTTCCTGCCAGTATAAGTACGGACTGTGTGACGTGCCTACTTGGATGCGGTCACTCATATAATCCTCCACCATTCTATCAATGTTGAGAGAATCATATGCAGTGACAGTAGACGACATGTCCGTAATCGTTGTCAGGTCCTTCAGTCCGGACCAGATGTCAGCATCAGCAGTCGCTCCAGACTGCCCTGCATCACCGCCAGCGGGTGGGCTCGGAATTCTGAGCCTTTTCCTCGCACCCCCAGTTGCGGGAGAATGTGAAGGAGGAGATGTTGACAGGTCGCGTTCCGCTTGACTTGACAATTTTGTCACCAGCAGGTCTTTCAACCCCAGCAGACCTGTGTCTGCCGGAAAGAGAGATCCAAGGTAGGCTTTAAATCTAGGATCGAGCACGGTGGCCAAAATGTAGTGCTCTGATTTCAACAGATTGACCACCCGTGAATCCTTGTTAAGCGAATTAAGGGCTGCATCCACAAGTCCCACATGCCTAGCGGAATCGCTCCGTGTTAGCTCCTTCTTCAATGCCTCCAGCTTCTTCTGCAAAAGCCTGATGAGGGGAATGACCTGACTCAGGCTGGCAGTGTCTGAACTGACTTCACGTGTGGCAAGTTCAAAGGGCATCAGAACCTTGCACAACGTTGAAATCATTCTCCACTGCACTTGAGACAGGTGCATTCCATCTCCTATATCGTGCTCAATTGTATAGGCTTGAATGGCCTTTTGCTGCTCCTCCAACCTCTGAAGCATATAGAGGGTTGAATTCCACCTCGTTACCACTTCTTGCTTCAGATGATGGCAGGGCAGGTTCAGTAGTTTTTGGTGGTGCTCCAGTCTTCTGTACGTGGTGCCTGTACGCCGAAAGTGTCCCGCAATTTTTCTGGCCACCGACAGCATCTCTTGCATGCCCCTGTCGTTTTTTAAAAAATTCTGCACCACCAAATTCAAGGTATGTGCAAAACATGGGACGTGCTGGAATTTGCCCATATTTAATGCACACACAATATTGCTGGCGTTGTCCGATGCCACAAATCCACAGGAGAGTCCAATTGGGGTAAGCCATTCCGCGATGATCTTCCTCAGTTGCCGTAAGAGGTTTTCAGCTGTGTGCGTATTCTGGAAAGCGGTGATACAAAGCGTAGCCTGCCTAGGAAAGAGTTGGCGTTTGCGAGATGCTGCTACTGGTGCCGCCGCTGCTGTTCTTGCGGCGGGAGTCCATACATCTACCCAGTGGGCTGTCACAGTCATATAGTCCTGACCCTGCCCTGCTCCACTTGTCCACATGTCCGTGGTTAAGTGGACATTGGGTACAACTGCATTTTTTAGGACACTGGTGAGTCTTTTTCTGACGTCCGTGTACATTCTCGGTATCGCCTGCCTAGAGAAGTGGAACCTAGATGGTATTTGGTAACGGGGGCACACTGCCTCAATAAATTGTCTAGTTCCCTGTGAACTAACGGCGGATACCGGACGCACGTCTAACACCAACATAGTTGTCAAGGACTCAGTTATCCGCTTTGCAGTAGGATGACTGCTGTGATATTTCATCTTCCTCGCAAAGGACTGTTGAACAGTCAATTGCTTACTGGAAGTAGTACAAGTGGGCTTACGACTTCCCCTCTGGGATGACCATCGACTCCCAGCGGCAACAACAGCAGCGCCAGCAGCAGTAGGCGTTACACGCAAGGATGCATCGGAGGAATCCCAGGCAGGAGAGGACTCGTCAGACTTGCCAGTGACATGGCCTGCAGGACTATTGGCATTCCTGGGGAAGGAGGAAATTGACACTGAGGGAGTTGGTGGGGTGGTTTGCGTGAGCTTGGTTACAAGAGGAAGGGATTTACTGGTCAGTGGACTGCTTCCGCTGTCACCCAAAGTTTTTGAACTTGTCACTGACTTATTATGAATGCGCTGCAGGTGACGTATAAGGGAGGATGTTCCGAGGTGGTTAACGTCCTTACCCCTACTTATTACAGCTTGACAAAGGGAACACACGGCTTGACACCTGTTGTCCGCATTTCTGGTGAAATACCTCCACACCGAAGAGCTGATTTTTTTGGTATTTTCACCTGGCATGTCAACGGCCATATTCCTCCCACGGACAACAGGTGTCTCCCCGGGTGCCTGACTTAAACAAACCACCTCACCATCAGAATCCTCCTGGTCAATTTCCTCCCCAGCGCCAGCAACACCCATATCCTCCTCATCCTGGTGTACTTCAACACTGACATCTTCAATCTGACTATCAGGAACTGGACTGCGGGTGCTCCTTCCAGCACTTGCAGGGGGCGTGCAAATGGTGGAAGGCGCATGCTCTTCACGTCCAGTGTTGGGAAGGTCAGGCATCGCAACCAACACAATTGGACTCTCCTTGTGGATTTGGGATTTCAAAGAACGCACAGTTCTTTGCGGTGCTTTTGCCAGCTTGAGTCTTTTCAGTTTTCTAGCGAGAGGCTGAGTGCTTCCATCCTCATGTGAAGCTGAACCACTAGCCATGAACATAGGCCAGGGCCTCAGCCGTTCCTTGCCACTCCGTGTGGTAAATGGCATATTGGCAAGTTTACGCTTCTCCTCCGACAATTTTATTTTAGGTTTTGGAGTCCTTTTTTTTCTGATATTTGGTGTTTTGGATTTGACATGCTCTGTACTATGACATTGGGCATCGGCCTTGGCAGACGACGTTGCTGGCATTTCATCGTCTCGGCCATGACTAGTGGCAGCAGCTTCAGCACGAGGTGGAAGTGGATCTTGATCTTTCCCTAATTTTGGAACCTCAACTTTTTTGTTCTCCATATTTTATAGGCAGAACTAAAAGGCACCTCAGGTAAACAATGGAGATGGATGGATTGGATACTAGTATACAATTATGGACGGACTGCCACGGTTAGGTGGTATAAAAAAACCACGGTTAGGTGGTATATAATACAATTATGGATGGACGGACTGCCTGCCGAGTGCCGACACAGAGGTAGCCACAGCCGTGAACTACCGCACTGTACACTGGTTGATAAAGAGATAGTAGTATACTCGTAACAACTAGTATGACGACGGTATAAAGAATGAAAAAAAAACCACGGTTAGGTGGTATATATTATAATACAATTATGGTTGGACGGACTGCCTGCCGAGTGCCGACACAGAGGTAGCCACAGCCGTGAACTACCGCACTGTACACTGGTTGATAAAGAGATAGTAGTATACTCGTAACAACTAGTATGACGACGGTATAAAGAATGAAAAAAAAACCACGGTTAGGTGGTATATATTATAATACAATTATGGTTGGACGGACTGCCTGCCGAGTGCCGACACAGAGGTAGCCACAGCCGTGAACTACCGCACTGTACACTGGTTGATAAAGAGATAGTAGTATACTCGTAACAACTAGTATGACGACGGTATAAAGAATGAAAAAAAAACCACGGTTAGGTGGTATATATTATAATACAATTATGGATGGACGGACTGCCTGCCGAGTGCCGACACAGAGGTAGCCACAGCCGTGAACTACCGCACTGTACACTGGTTGATAAAGAGATAGTAGTATACTCGTAACAACTAGTATGACGACGGTATAAAGAATGAAAAAAAAAACACGGTTAGGTGGTATATATTATAATACAATTATGGTTGGACGGACTGCCTGCCGAGTGCCGACACAGAGGTAGCCACAGCCGTGAACTACCGCACTGTACACTGGTTGATAAAGAGATAGTAGTATACTCGTAACAACTAGTATGACGACGGTATAAAGAATGAAAAAAAAACCACGGTTAGGTGGTATATATTATAATACAATTATGGTTGGACGGACTGCCTGCCGAGTGCCGACACAGAGGTAGCCACAGCCGTGAACTACCGCACTGTACACTGGTTGATAAAGAGATAGTAGTATACTCGTAACAACTAGTATGACGACGGTATAAAGAATGAAAAAAAAAACCACGGTTAGGTGGTATATATTATAATACAATTATGGATGGACGGACTGCCTGCCGAGTGCCGACACAGAGGTAGCCACAGCCGTGAACTACCGCACTGTACACTGGTTGATAAAGAGATAGTAGTATACTCGTAACAACTAGTATGACGACGGTATAAAGAATGAAAAAAAAACCACGGTTAGGTGGTATATATTATAATACAATTATGGTTGGACGGACTGCCTGCCGAGTGCCGACACAGAGGTAGCCACAGCCGTGAACTACCGCACTGTACACTGGTTGATAAAGAGATAGTAGTATACTCGTAACAACTAGTATGACGACGGTATAAAGAATGAAAAAAAAACCACGGTTAGGTGGTATATAATACAATTATGGTTGGACGGACTGCCTGCCGAGTGCCGACACAGAGGTAGCCACAGCCGTGAACTACCGCACTGTACACTGGTTGATAAAAAGATAGTAGTATACTCGTAACAACTAGTATGACGACGGTATAAAGAATGAAAAAAAAACCACGGTTAGGTGGTATATATTATAATACAATTATGGTTGGACGGACTGCCTGCCGAGTGCCGACACAGAGGTAGCCACAGCCGTGAACTACCGCACTGTACACTGGTTGATAAAGAGATAGTAGTATACTCGTAACAACTAGTATGACGACGGTATAAAGAATGAAAAAAAAACCACGGTTAGGTGGTATATATTATAATACAATTATGGATGGACGGACTGCCTGCCGAGTGCCGACACAGAGGTAGCCACAGCCGTGAACTACCGCACTGTACACTGGTTGATAAAGAGATAGTAGTATACTCGTAACAACTAGTATGACAACGGTATAAAGAATGAAAAAAAAACCACGGTTAGGTGGTATATAATACAATTATGGTTGGACGGACTGCCTGCCGAGTGCCGACACAGAGGTAGCCACAGCCGTGAACTACCGCACTGTACACTGGTTGATAAAGAGATAGTAGTATACTCGTAACAACTAGTATGACGACGGTATAAAGAATGAAAAAAAAACCACGGTTAGGTGGTATATATTATAATACAATTATGGATGGACGGACTGCCTGCCGAGTGCCGACACAGAGGTAGCCACAGCCGTGAACTACCGCACTGTACTGTGTCTGCTGCTAATATAGACTGGTTGATAAAGAGATAGTATACAATACTACTAATATACTGGTGGTCAGGCACTGGTCACCACTAGTCACACTGGCAGTGGCACTCCTGCAGCAAAAGTGTGCACTGTTTAATTTTAATATAATATTATTTATCATGTACTCCTGGCTCCTGCTATAACAACCTGCAGTGCTCCCCAGTCTCCCCCACAATTATAAGCTTTATATACAATACATTGATGTGCAGCACACTGGGCTGAGCAGTGCACACAGACTGAGTCACTGTGTGACTGTGCAGGGGCGGAACTACTGGCGGGGCAGGCAGTGCATTGCACTGGGGCCCCGCCGCACTCAGGGGCCCACAGCCGCCGGCCGGCATTTAGAACAGATTGACATGCGGACGAGAGTCCGCATGTCAATCTGCGTTCTCCTCTCCCTCCTTGCTGCTCCCCTGCTCCCCCGGCCCCCCCCCCCCCCTATGTGTTGGAGGGACACGAGCGCATCGCGCGTCTCTCTGTGTCCCTCCTGGCTCTCCCCCGGCCGCTCTAAGGAAGCATGTGCCGTTCGTGAGCTCTGATTGGCTCACGAACGGCACATGCTTCATTAGACCAGCGGGGGAGAGCCAGGAGGGACACAGGAGAGACGCGCGATGCGCTCGTGTCCCTCCAACACATAGGGGGGGGAGGGGGGACCGGGGGAGCAGGCACTGGGGGGACAGATCTGGCACTGGGGACATATACCTGGCACTGGGGGGACAGATCTGGCACTGGGGACATATACCTGGCACTGGGGGGACAGATCTGGCACTGGGGACATATACCTGGCACTGGGGGGACAGATCTGGCACTGGGGACATATACCTTGCACTGGGGGGGCATATACCCGGCACTGAGGGCATGTACCTGGCACTGGGGGCATATACCTGGCACTGGGGGGGAATATCTGGCACTGTGGGAGAATATCTGGCACTGGGGGGGCATATACCCGGCACTGGGGGCATATACCTGGCACTGGGGGGGAATATCTGGCACTGGGGGCATATACCTGGCACTGGGGGGGAATATCTGGCACTGTGGGAGAATATCTGGCACTGGGGGGGCATATACCAGGCACTGGGAGCATATAACTGGCACTGGGGGAGCATGTACCTGGCACTGGGGGCATATACCTGGCACTGGGGGGGAATATCTGGCACTGTGGGAGAATATCTGGCACTGGGGGGGCATATACCCGGCACTGGGGGCATATACCTGGCACTGGGGGGGAATATCTGGCACTGGGGGCATATACCTGGCACTGGGGGGGAATATCTGGCACTGTGGGAGAATATCTGGCACTGGGGGGGCATATACCCGGCACTGGGGGCATATACCTGGCACTGGGGGGGAAGCAGGCACTGGGGGGGAATATCTGGCACTGGGGGCATATACCTGGCACTGGGGGCATATAACTGGCACTGGGGGGGCATGTACCTGGCACTGGGGGCATATACCTGGCACTGGGGGGGAATATCTGGCACTGTGGGAGAATATCTGGCACTGGGTGCATATACCTGGCACTGTGGGGGAATATCTGGCACTGGGAGCATATGTGGCACTGGGAGCACGGCCCTAGCAACAAGCACTACCCACTAGCAACGAGCATGACACCCAGTGCATGAAACCCCTGGCAACGAGCATGACATCCTGGCACTGTGCATGGAACCAAGTGCATGAAACCCCTGGCAACAAGCAGGTAATTTCTTTTTTTATTTGTTGGGACTGCCTGCCGCAATGTGTAAAAAGGGGGGACTGCCTGCCGCTATGTATAAAAATGGGGAATCTGCATGCCGCAATGTAAAAATGGGGAATCTGCCTGCCGCTATGTGTAAAAAGGTAGAATCTGCCTGCCGTAATGTGTAAAAAGGGCACGCTATCTGCCGTTATGTGTAAAAGTGTATGGTGTCTGCCGTAATGTGTAAAATGGGGACGCTGTCTGCCGTAATGTGTAAAATGGGGACGCTGCCTGCCGTAATGTGTAAAAAGTGCACGCTGTCTGCCGCTATGTGTAACGAGGGCACGCTGTCTGCCGCTATGTGTAACGAGGGCACGCTGTCTGCCATTGTGTAAAAAGTGTATGCTGTCTGCCGCTATGTGTAACGAGGGCACGCTGTCTGCCGTTATGTGTAAAAAGTGCACGCTGTCTGCCGTTATGTGTAAAAAGGGGAATCTGTTCGCTGTAAGGAGTAAAAGGGTCTCTACCTGGTGTAGTGGTGCTACTGTGCGGCGTAATTTGAAGAATGGAGACTACTGTGCACCGTTTTATGAATTGGTATTATTTTGTGGACACACCCCTTCCCCACGAAGCCACGCCACTATGTATTTTTGTGCGCGCGCCTACGGCGCGCACTGCCCATGGGGTGTACTTGGATGGGGGGCCCAAAGCATTTTGTTGCACCTGGGCCCACCGCTTGCTTGTTCCGCCACTGTGACTGTGTATCGTTTTTTTCAGGCAGAGAACGGATATATTAAATAAAACAAACAACTGCACTGTCTCTGGTGGTCACTGGTCACTGTGGTCGTCAGTCACTAAACTCTGTCTGCACTCTCTTCTAATCTACAGTATCACAGCAATCTCTCTCTCTCTCTCTCTTCTAAATCTAATCTAAATGGAGAGGACGCTAGCCACGTCCTCTCCCTATCAATCTCAATGCACGTGTGAAAATGGCGGCGACGCGCGGCTCCTTATATAGAATCCGAGTCTCGCGAGAATCCGACAGCGTCATGATGACGTTCGGGCGCGCTCGGGTTAACCGAGCAAGGCGGGAAGATCCGAGTCGCTCGGACCCGTGAAAAAAAAAGTGAAGTTCGTGCGGGTTCGGATTCAAAGAAACCGAACCCGCTCATCTCTAGTATATACCACTTTTTTTTTTTTTTTTTTGGGTGGGGAGAGGGTGTGCTGGCGAGTACAGTGGATGCGGGAGGTATTTCAGTTAATTTTAGAGATGTGCGGCGGGCACTTTTCGGGTTTTATGTTTTGGTTTTATGTTTTGGTTTTGGATCTGGATCCCCGCTCGTGCTTTGGATCTGGATTGGTTTTGCCAAAACTACGCTTTCGTGTTTTGGTTTTGGATCTGGATGATTTATGAAAAAACAACATAAAAACAGAAAAATCACAGAATTTGGGGGTAATTTTGATCCTATGGTATTATTAACCTCAATAACATTCATTTCCACTCATTTCCAGTCTATTCTGAACACCTCACACCCCAAAATATTGTTTTTGGGCCAAAAGGTTGCACCGAGGTCGCTGTATGACTAAGCTAAGCGACCCAAGTGGGCGGCACCAACACCTGGCCCATCTAGGAGTGGCACTGCAGTGTCAGACAGGATGGCTGATTTAAAAACTAAGCCCTAAAGAGCACATTATGTAAAGAAGAAAAATAATTGTAATGAGGTAGCTGGATGACTAAGCTAAGCGACCCAAGTGGGTGACACAAACACCTGGCCCATCTAGGAGTGGCACTGCAGTGTCAGACAGGATTGCACTTTTAAAAACTAGGCCCCAAACAGCACATAATGCAAAGAAGAAAAAGAGGTGCAATGAGGTAGCTGGATGACTAAGCTAAGCGACCCAAGTGGGTGGCACAAAAACTTGACCCATCTAGGAGTGGCACTGCAGTGTCAGACATGATGGCACTTTATAAACTAAGCCCCAAACAGCACATAATACTAAGAAGAAAAAGAGATGCAATGAGGTCGCTGGATGACTAAGCTAAGCAACCCAAGTGGGTGGTACAAAGACCTGGCCCATCTAAGAGTGGCACTGCAGTGTCAGACAGGATGGCACTTTTAGAAACTAGGCCCCAAACAGCCCATCATGCAAAGAAGAAAAAGAGGTTCAATGAGGTAGCTGGATGACTAAGCTAAGCGACCCAAGTGGGTGGCACAAACACCTGGCCCATCTAAGAGTGGCACTGCAGTGTCACACAGGATGGCACTTTTAAAAACTAGGCCCCAAACAGCACATAATGCAAATAATAAAAAGAGGTGCAATGAGGGGGCTGGATGACTAAGCTAAGCGACCCAAGTGGGCAGCACAAACACCTGGCCAATCCGACCGCGGGATGATGACGTTCGGGCGCGCTCGGGTTAACCGAGCAAGGCGGGAGGATCCGAGTCTGCTCGGACCCGTGCAAAAAAGTGAAGTTCGCGGGGGTTCGGATCCCGAGGAACCGAACCCGCTCATCACTAGTATTTTGTACTGAGTACACACTACCTCCATCATTTATCTAAATCCCACTGCACTAATGGTGGATACCGGACACACGTCTAACATCAACATAGCTGTCAAGGCTTCAGTTATCCGCTTTGCAACAGGATGACTGCTGTCATATTTCATCTTCCTCGCAAAGCACTGTTGGACAGTCAATTGCTTAGTTGTAGTAGTACAAGTGGTCTTCCGACTTCCCCTCTGGGATGACGATCGATTCCCAGCAGCAACAACAGCAGCGGCAGCAGAAGCAGTAGGAGGAAGTGGTTCTTGATCTTTCCCTATTTTATCCTCCAAATTTTTGTTCTCCATTTTTTTCTGGAGTTATATAACAATATGCAGCACAGGAGAGCGTACCTCTACACCACACAGGGCACACTCTGCAAAATGTATTTGGATTAAATATCAATAACCCCTTTATTTGGAGTAAATAATATACAGCACAGGACAGCACCACGGGACCTATACAGCAGTACCACTGGACTGGACTTATACGGCAGTACCCCATGACTTATACGGCAGCACCACTGGACTTAATGGCAGTACCACTGGACTGGACTTATACGGCAGTACCCCTGGACTTATACGGCAGCACTACTGGACTGGACTTATAAGGCAGTGCACCTGGACTTATACGGCAATATCCCTTGACTTATACGGCAGCACCACTAGACTGGACTTATACGGCAGTACCCCTGGGCTTATACTGCAGCACCACTGGACTTATATGGCAGCACCACTGAACTGGACTTATACGGCAGCACCACTGGACTTATGGCTGCACAGGACACTACCACTGGACTTATGGCAGCACAGGACACCACCAGTGGACTTATACGACAGTGTCACCGGACTGGACTTATATGGCAGTACCCGTGGACATATACGGGAGTACCCCATGACTTATATGGCAGTACCCCTGGACTAGACATCTATGGCAGTATCCCTGGACTTATACGGCAGCACCACAGGACTTATGTGGCAGCACCACTGGACTGGACTTATACGGCAGTACCCCTAGACTTATACGGCAGCATCACTGGACTTATAGGGCATCACCACTGGACTGGACTTATACGGAAGCACATCTGGACTTATGGCAGCACAGGACACCACCACTGGACTCATGGCAGCACAGGACACCACCACTGGACTTATGTGGCAGTACCACTGGACTGGACTTCTATGGCAGTACCCCTGGACTTATACAGCAGCACCACTGGACTGGACTTATATGGCAGTACCCCTGGACTTATATGGCAGTACCTCTGGACTTATCTTTCAGCACCACTGGACTGAACCTATATGGCAGTACCCCTGGACTTATTCGGCAGTACCCCTGGACTTACATGGCAGTACCCCTAGACTTATACGACAGCACCACTGGACTGGACTTATACGGCAGTACCCCTGGACTTATACAGCAGCACCACTGGACTTATATGGCAGCACCACTGGACTGGACTAAAACGGCAGCACCACTGGACTTATGGCAGCACAGGACACCACCACTGGACTTATACGGCAGAACCACTGAACTGGACTTATACCGAAGCACCACTGGACTTATACGGCAGCACCACTGGACTTATACGTCAGTACCACTGAACTGGACTTATACGGCAGCACCACTGGACTTATACGGTAGCACCACTGGACTGAACTTATACGGCAGCACCACTGGACTTATGGCAGTACAGGACACAATCAGTGGACTTATATGACAGTGTCACCGGACTAGACTTATACGGCAGTACCCCTGGACATATACAGCAGTACCCCTAGACTTATACGGCAGTACCCCTGGACTGGACTTCTGTGGCAGTATCCCTGGACTTATACGGCAGCAGCACTGGACTTAAGTGGCAGCACCACTGGACTGGACATATAAGGCAGTACCCCATGACTTTTACAGCAGCATTATTGGACTTATACGGCAGCACCACTGGACTGGACTTATATGGCAGCACCCCAGGACTTATACGGCTGCACCACTGGACTTATATGGCAGCACCACTGGACTGGACTTATACAGCAGCACCACTGGACTTATGGCAGCACAGGACACCACCATTGGACTTATGGCAGCACAGGACACCACCACTGGACTTATACAGCAGTATCAATGGACTGGACTTATATGGCAGTACCCCTGGACATATACGGCAGTACCCCTGGACTTCTACGGCAGTACCTCTGGACTGGACTTCTACGACAGTACCCCTGGACTTATACGGCAGCACCACTGGACTTATATGGCAGTACCACTGGATTGAACTTACACGGAAGTTCCCCTCAACTTATACAGCAGTACTCCTGGACTTATACGACAGTATCCCTGGACTTATATGGCAGCACCACTGGACTTACTGTATACGGCAGCACCACTGGACTTATGCCGCAGCACCACAGGACTAGACTTATATGGCAGCACCACTGGACTGGACTTATACAGCAGCAGCACTGGACTTATGGCAGCACAGGACACCACCACTGGACTTATGACAGCACAGGACACCACCACTGGACTGATGCAGCACAGGACACCACCACTGGACTGGACTTATACGGCAGTACCCCTGGACTTATACAGCAGCACCACTGGACTTATATGGCAGCACCACTGGACTGGATTTATACGGCAGCACCACTGGACTTATGGCAGCACAGGACACCACCACTGGACTTATACGGCAGCACCACTGGACTGGACTTATACGGCAGTATCCCTGGACTTATACAGCAGCACCACTAGACTTATACGGCAGTACCACTGAACTGGACTTATACGGCAGCACCACTGGACTTATACGGCAGCACCACTGGACTGAACTTATACGGCAGCACCACTGGACTTATGGCAGCACAGGAAACTACCATTGGACTTATGGCAGCACAGGACTCCACCAGTGGACTTATATGACAGTGTCACCAGACTGGATTTATATGGCAGTACCCCTGGACATATACGGCAGTACCCCTAGACTTATACGGCAGTACCATTGGACTGGACTTCTGTGGCAGTATCCCTGGACTTATACGGCAGCACCACTGGACTTATGTGGCAGCACCACTGCACTGGATTTATACGGCAGTACCCCTGGACTTATACAGCAGCATCATTGGACTTATATGGCAGCACCACTGGACTGGACTTATATGGCAGTACCCCATGACTTATATGGCAGTACCCCAGGACATATACGGCAGCACCACTGGACTTATATGGCAGCACCACTGGACTGGACTTATACGGCAGCACCACTGGACTTATGGCAGCACAGGACACCACCATTGGACTTATGACAGCCCAGGACACCACCACTGGACTTATACGGCAGCATCATTGGACTGGACTTATACGTCAGTACCCCTGGACATATACGGCAGTACCCCTGGACTTCTATGGCAGTACCTCTGGACTGGACTGCTACGACAGTACCCCTGAACTTATACGGCAGCACCACTGGACTTATATGCCAGTACCACTGGATTGAACTTACACGGAAGTTCCCCTCAACTTTTACAGCAGTACTCCTGGACTTATACGACAGTATCCCTGGACTTATACGGCAGCACCACTGGACTTACTGTATACACAGCACCACTGGACTTATACCGCAGCACCACAGGACTAGACTTATATGGCAGCACCACTGGACTGGACTTATACAGCAGCAGCACTGGACTAATGGCAGCACAGGACACCACCACTGGACTTAAGACAGCACAGGACACCACCACTGGACTGATGCAGCACAGGACACCACCACTGGACTGGACTTATACAGCAGTCCCACTGGACTTATGGCAGCACAGGACACCACCACTGGACTTATGGCAGCACAGGACACCACCACTGGACTTATGGCAGCACAGGACACCACCGCTGGACTGATGGAGCACAACACAGCACCACTGGACTGGACTTATACAGCAGCAGCACCATTGGACTTATGGCAGCACAGGACACCACCACTGGACTTATGGCAGCACAGGACACCACCGCTGAACTGATGCAGCACAACACAGCACCACTGGACTGGACTTATACAGCAGCAGCACCACTGGACTTTTTGGCAGCACAGGACACCACCAGTGGACTTATAGCAGCACAGGACACCACCACTGGACTGATGCAGCACAAGACAGGAGCACTGCACTGGATTTATTCAGCAGCACTGGACTTATGGCAGCACCACCACTGTGACTGGACACCACCACTGTGACTGGACTTATGCAGCACAAGACACCACCACTGGGCTGTTGGAGCACAAGACAGCACTGGAATGACACAAAAGAGCAGGTCGCCGCCCCATGCGCCACACCCCTTTCCTACACAGACACTGAGGAGACACGTCCTCTCGCTACACTCTCCAGACTGTGATGAAAATGGCGGTGATGCGCGACTGCTTATATGGAATCCCAAACCCGTGAGAATCTGACAGTGGGATGATGTTTTGCCTCGTTCTGGTTTCCGAGTCTGACGGGAAAACCCGAGCCAGACTTGGATGCGTGCTCGGGACGTGATGTCCGGGGTGGGGGAAGGCGGGGGGGGGGGGGGGGGATAGACATTGGGGATCCACTATACATAACTAGTCATCCCCTTTTGTTAAATGGCTTAGCTGGCAAAAGTTTGTTATATACTGAGAAGGAGCAGAGCTCCTTACAGGTCTTCCATCTCCATCACCTGGGTTTTTTTAACTGGAAAGTCTATGTTCTTACTGGGTCTTATTCCTGCTATGTATCATATGTTTATCTTGGTAATCGATATGTTTACCAGTTACTTAATTTTTTCTTTTTGATTGTTCCCTTTGTTAAAGTTTGAACAGTGGCTCCCTACCGTTCCCCATTCTTTTTTTTTGTTCTGTACTCTTCCCATTATAAATAAATTCAATAAAAATATACTGTACTTCTATTATACAAAATACATGCACAGTGTGCGCAGTGTCTGTCTGGGCCTTTCCATCTCTAGTCGACAAATGGGCATTAAATTGTGGTGCAGGAGGAGGTTTGGGGTAAAGTTATGGCTGCTTTGGTGGTCTGGAGGAAAAAAAATGTGATGGGCCAACCAATAATGTGCCTAGAGGTGGTCTGAGCCTAAATTCTCTCCTGAAAACACACACACACATATGTATTAAGAAAGGAGTGTGTAGCGTGCAGTTTCTGTCTGGGCCCCATTGGCGTTTCTATCATGGCCCCTGGGTCCTGGGGAGGGGGGGGGCATGCTGCACTAATGTTTTTTAAATAATTACCTTTTGGAGTCCTGCGATGGGTGCTGCAGCAGGTACAGCTGCTTCAGCCATGGCAAAAATCCCACCAAAAATGGCCGCCCCGCATGCACAGTTCAAAATTTGTCTCCGGACCATGGTGGGCGACTTTTCTGGAGACCTGTGCAAGCACAGTAGACTCCGGCACATTGCCGGAGCATACGATGCCATGGAGAGGAGGGGGCCCATCCGGAGTCTGCACACGGGCCCCCTCCTCTCTTAAAATGCCCCTGCTGGGCCTTCTCCTATCTAGCCAGCAGTGCAAAGACTCTGGACACTTGGGTCGCTGGGATACCCTACCGATGTTCCAGGGTCTAGTGCGCATGTGCAGGTCTCTGGGGAAATTGCGCGGTTGCCAGTTTCCTGGTAATTTTCATACTGTGCATGCACAAAACGCCAGGAAAATGGCTGCACACCGTTTTTCCACTGATTTAGGCAATGCAGCTGCTACCAGCAGGCATATACATAGAGGTAAGCATGAACCCCCATTAGCACTTGCTAAGGGGGTTATGACATCTGTCCTGTATTTAGCTGTTTCTGACTGTAACACTTACACCACCTACAGTATATAGAGTGGTACAGTCCCAATTGCCTTCCTGGCTTTGCTGAGTGCCCACTGGGTTGTAGTATTATGCGTATGCGTAGATAGCCATCAAACACACATATTAGTTTGCAGCCTGTTGCTGGCAGGAGTAGGTTGCCAAGATGGTAGACGCTGCCAAGATGGTGGACACTGCTGGACCTTGTCTGCCAGGTAAGTCATGGTACATAGTGGTGGTATATTCAAAAGTATCATTGTATTTGACATTGTTCTTAAATTGGGCCTTAAAAGCGCTGATATTTGCACACAACATGATACAAATAGTTATGCAGCTCCCAGTGTAACCCTGTAAACAGGTATAGGGTTATTTCCAGAACCTTCTATAGTTAATGTCACAGATTTCAAGCAATAAAAGTTGCAGCGTAAACCCTCCCTCCACCCCCCCCCCCACTTTCCTTCCTTCAACCCAGCTCATATATATATATATATATATATATATGTGTGTGTGTATATATATATAGTACTCTACACACACACACACACACACACACACACACACACACACACACACACACACACACACACACACACACACACACACACACACACACACACACACACACACATTCTGTGTCCAAAGAGCTGCTCTTCCAGTATGTTAGATGAAACTATAAACCATAAGATAAGCCTTCTGTAACATAAAAGTAAATCACAGCCCTTCATTTTGCCATGTGCACACCGCTGACTGAGAGCACTGTCTCTGCTTGCCTCAGTAGCAACACACCTGGCTTCACAGACCAGCATCGTCCCAGTTCCTATTTTCATTTCTGAAGTTTCATTGTACAGCTGCTATGGGTTATTTTTAAGCAATAGCTACAGTACTGTAAGTTTCAGTTAAATCCTACTGAAAGAGAATACAGTAATATTTATTCTAGTCCTGATTCTACTGTATTTTAAAATATTAACTTCATCTAAAACTTCTTAGAAAGTATTGATGTTGACTGTGGGTTTTCTTAATTAAAGTAATTCTGGGGGTAATTCTGAGTTGATCGCAGCAGCAAGTTTGTTAGCAATTGGGCAAAAACATGGGGGTCAGTCCGAGTTGTTCGCTCGTTATTTTTTTTTTCGCAACGGAGCGATTAGTCGCGAATGCGCATGCGTAATGTCCGCAGTGCGACTGCGCCAAGTAAATTTGCTATGCAGTTAGGAATTTTACTCACGGTTTTTTCTTCGTTCTGGTGATCGTAATGTGATTGACAGGAAGTGGGTGTTTCTGGGCGGAAACTGGCCGTTTTATGGGTGTGTGCGAAAAAAACGCTACCGTTTCTGGGAAAAACGCGGGAGTGGCTGGAGAAACGGAGGAGTGTCTGGGCGAACGCTGGGTGTGTTTGTGACGTCAAACCAGGAACGACAAGCACTGAACTGATCGCAGATGCCGAGTAAGTTTGAAGCTACTCAGAAACTGCTAAGAGGTGTGTAATCGCAATTTTGAGAATCTTTCGTTCGCAATTTTAAGAAGCTAAGATTCACTCCCAGTAGGCGGCGGCTTAGCGTGTGTAAAGCTGCTAAAAGCAGCTTGCGAGCGAACAACTCGGAATGAGGGCCCATGTGCACTGCAGGGGGGCAGATATAACATGTGCAGAGAGAGTTAGATTTGGGTGGGTTATTTTGTTTCTGTGCAGGGTAAATACTGGCTGCTTTATTTTTACACTGCAATTTAGATTTCAGTTTGAATACACCCCACCCAAATCTCTCTCTGCACATGTTATATCTGCCTCCCCTGCAGTGCACATGGGGGGTCATTCCGAGTTGTTCGCTCGTTATTTTTTTCTCGCAACGGAGCGATTAGTCGCTAATGCGCATGCGCAATGTCCGCAGTGCGACTGCGCCAAGTAAATTTGCTATGCAGTTAGGAATTTTACTCACGGCATTACAAGGTTTTTTCTTCGTTTTGGTGATCGTAATGTGATTGACAGGAAGTGGGTGTTTCTGGGCGAAAACTGGCCGTTTTATGGGAGTGTGTGAAAAAACGCTACCGTTTCTGGGAAAAACGCGGGAGTGGCTGGAGAAATGGAGGAGTGTCTGGGCGAACGCTGGGTGTGTTTGTGACGTCAAACCAGGAACGACAAGCACTGAACTGATCGCACTGGAAGAGTAAGTCTCGAGCTACTCAGAAACTGCACAGAGAAGTCTTTTCGCAATATTGCGAATCTTTTGGTCGCAATTTCGATAAGCTAAGATTCACTCCCAGTAGGCGGCGGCTTAGCGTGTGCAAAGCTGCTAAAAGCAGCTTGCGAGCGAACAACTCGGAATGAGGGCCATGGTTTTGCCCAACTGCTAACAAATTTGCTGCTGCGATCAACTCAGAATTAGGCCCATTGTCATGTCAGCCTTGTGATGGTCTCTTTTAGACACTGAATAAATAAGAATAGTAAATAAAATAGGATTTCTAATGTACAGTACCTGAACAAGTGTTTCTATATTTTTAACTCTTGCTTCAATATCACTCTGTATAATTCCTTTATTCTCTCACTCTTCGATTATAATGACTTCACTAGTTTTTCCAGTGCTGGTTTTAATGGTTTCACTAAAGGCACACATAACTCACTGGCTACTTATAACATATACAGTACATATACTTATATATGACATAGGAAGTCTGGGACAAGACGAAACGAAGTCTGGGACAAGACGAAACGCATCAATAATCCTTTTGACCATTTTTTTTTGTCTAGAAACGACTTATTTGATTCAATCATCTTGAATCCTAATACACCAGTGCTGCAAGTAAGACATTTCCAGCCGGTACGCAGTACTGCCGGGCTGACCGCGGTGCTTGCAGCCCGCTGCAGTGCCGTGTGTGTGAGGGAAGGAGAGCTGCCAGCACGTGCTGCTCCTGTCCCTCAGTGATCATCCAGTTTACAGTGGCGGCGTGTCTATCATTATGAGAGACACCGATTCATGAGCCAATCAGAGGCACCGGTTCGTGAGCCTATCAGAGCTCGCTGACTGGCAGCTGTGGCTCCTGATTGGCTGCTGGTCCACGAGCTCTGATTGGCTCACAAACCAGCGCCTCATTTGAGAAACACGCTGCCACCAGAGAGTAGACTGAAGATCACTGAAGGGCAGGAGCGGCGCAGGCTGCGCTCTCCCCTCACATAGTAGAGGTGAGCGTTGGGAGGGGGGATGTATTTGGCACTGTGGGGACATAACTGGCACTATGGGGGCATATGTGGCACTGGGGGAAGCATATGTGCAATTGCACTGTGGGGACATAGCTGGCTCTATGGGGGTTTATGTGACATTGGAGGCATATGTGTACATTGCACTGGTGGGCATATGTGTATCTGTACTCTGGGGAAATACCTGGCACTATGGGTGCATATGGGGCACTATGGGGTCATATGTGGCACTGGGGGGGATGTGTACCTTGCACTGTGGGAACATATCTGGCACTATGGGGGCATATGTGTACCTTGCACTAGGGGGGGGGGCATATGTGTACCTGAACTATGGGGGCACATGTGGCACTGGGGGGGGGGCATATGTGTATCTGCACTGTGGGGACATATCTGGCACTATGCGGGCATATGTGGCACTGGGGGGGCATATGTGTATCTGCACTGTGGGGACATATCTGGCACTATGGGGGCATATGTGGCACTGTAGGCATAGGTGTACCTTGCACTGGAGGGGCATGTGTGTATCTGCACTATGGGGGCATTTCTGTCACTTTAGGGGCATATGTGTACCTTGCACTGGGGGGGGGGGCATATGTGTATCTGCATTGTGGGGACATATCTGGCACTGTGGAGGCATATGTGGCACTGGAGGCATATGTGTACCTTGCACTGGGGGGGGGGGCATATATGTATCTGGTACGGTGGGGGCAATTCTTGCAATGTGGGGGCATGTGTGTTTGTGCCACTATTTGGGACATATGTATATCTGGCATTGTGCTATTGGGGTCATATGTGTATCTGGTCCTCTGGTGAGTATTTACAATGTAATGCTATGTTCAGGGGCATAGCCAGAACTTAATGTGCCCCATAGCAACATTTTGAAGGGCCCCTATCCTGTTAATATTATGCCCCATAATAGTGCCCTAGTTCATTTTCTGAACCACAGTTGTGCCTAAGTTAATGTTATGTCCCGTAGTAGTGTGCTAGTATATTGTATGAACCACACAGTGGCATAACTCCCACCCCTGCAGCCACTGCAGAGGCTTGGAGGCGCAGGGCTGTGGGGGCGCCGCCACTGATTGCTGCTATGCTGTGAGTCTGGGAAGGAGCCGGATGGCGCAGTGCCCGCCTCTCCTGTGTCTCTCCTGGGTCTCCAGCGGTGGCAGCGTGTCTGTCAAATGAAGTGCCGGTTTGTGAGACAATCAGAGCTCGCGGATCGGCAGCCAATCTGGAGCCGCAGCTGCAGGTCCACAAGCTCTGATTGGCTCATGGACTGGCACTTAATTTGACAGACACGCCACCGGAGACACAGGACGGACACAGGAGAGGAACGCGCTGTGCCCTCTGGCTCTTTCCCGGACTGTACCACTACCCTTTTTCCGTCCCAGACAGCACAGCAGTGGGGGGAGGGTGTGTAGCTGGCACTGGGGGGGGGGGCACACACATATTTGGCACTGGGGGCATATGTGTAGCTGGCACTGGGGGGCATATGGGGCACAGGGGGCATATGTGTATCTGGCACTGGGGGCATATGTCTAACTGGTACTGTGGAGGCATATGTGGCACTGGAGGTTTCTGGCACTATGGGGGCATATTTTTATATGGCACTATGGGGGCATATTTTTATATGACACTGTGGGGGAATATCTGGCACTGGGGGCATATGTGGCACTGGGGGCACAGCATAACAATAAGCATTACCCCCCTGGTAACAAGCACGACACCCAGCCCATGAAATCCCTGGCAACAAGCATTACCCCCTAGCAACATGCATGACACCCAGTGCATGAAACCCCTGGCAACAAATATTACTCCCTGGCAACGAGCTTGACACCCAGCACATGATACCCCTGGCAACAAGCATAACACCTAGTGCATGAAACCCCTGGCAACGAGCATGACACCCTGAGCATGAAAACCCCTGCCACTGTGCATGGAACCAAGAGCATGAAACCCCTGGCAACAAGCAGGTAATTTAAAAGTAATTAGAAGCCTTACTGTAGGGCTTAATGTGTAATGGGCATTGCGGTGTGTGGCATAATGTATCACCAACATTGCGGTGTGTGGCAAAATGTATCACGGACATTGCGGCTTGTGGCATAATGTATTATGGACATTGCGGTGTGTATCATGATGTGTCACAGGCATTACGGTGTGTGGTATACTATATCACAGGCATTGTGGTATGTGGTATAATGTCTCAGGGTCATTACAGTGTGTGGCATAATGTATAACGGGCATTGCGGTGTGTGGCATAAGGTATAGCGGGCATTGCAGTAGGTGTCACAGGCATTACGGTGTGTGGTATACTATATCACGGGCATTGTGGTATGTGGTATAATGTCTCAGGGGTATTGCAGTGTGTGGCATAATGTATAACGGGCATTGCGGTGTGTGTCATAATATGTCACAGGCATGACGGTGTGTGGTGTACTGTATTACAGGCATTGTATGTGCTATAATGTCTCAGGGGCATTGCAGTGTGTAGCATAATGTATAATGGGCATTGCAATGTGTGGCATAATGTGTCACAGGCATTACGGTGTGTGGCATATTGTGTAATGGGCATTATTGTGTGTGGCATAATGTCTAAGGGCCATTGCAGTATTTGTCATAATGTATACTGGGCATTACTATAAGGTGGAAAAATGACAAATAATGTAAGGGGCATGAATCAGGAATATTTTTATTCCTGTTGTGGCCAACGTCTGAGCGTGCAGGTTGCAAAACTGGGTTATAAGGTAGTCTTTTCCTGCAATGCCACGCCCCTTTAAGCAAAGCCACACCCATTTAAGCAAGGCCATGCCCCCTTTTTGTGGCGCAGATTCATCACTTTACTAGTGGCAATTATGGGTAGAGGGGCGCCAGAGAATGTTTTGGCTTGGGGGAGAAAAATTTCTAGTTACGCCACATTAACCACAGTAGTGCTCTAATTCACATTATGTTACATTGAAGGGCTGCCTGTACACATTATGCAACATAGTATCCCCAATTCACATTATGATACAGTTCATATTATGCCACACTATAGTGCCTCCACTTTATACTGTGCCACATTACAGTGCTTTAGTTTATATTATGTAACAGTATAATGCCCTCCAGTTCATTTTATACCACATTACAATGAGCAGGTCCAGGGGACCAATATAAATAGATATAATGTAGCCCCAAAAGCAAAAGTTTGCAAGTGCCCCTATGTATCTAACAATAGTTAGAAATGTATACTGTACAACACATTTAATTTTGACAGGAAAGGTGGGCTCCTATCAGGTCTGGGCCCCATAGCAGCTGCACTACCTGCACCTATGGTAGCCACGCCCTTGGCTATGTTGAATATTTTATGTAGAGATATACTAGGGAACATTCCTGAAGATGTTCCCTGTGGGAGTAGGTTGACTCTATTTGCAGCCACACAAAGAATACCTACTTTCAAGGTCTGTATTCTGAGACACCTTCATTTAAATAAATATATATGGGATACCCTGCACTTGTGATGTAATATTTAACTTTTCTCCCAATATAGATGCCTTTATTGAAGGCATGGGAGTTGTGGCTGTCTGAGTCTGCACACCCCAGGATGCTTTGGGCATATGTGCAGCGTAAGTTAAGAGACAGGAGAAAGCTGCAAAAAGTAGAGAGGAGGAATGAGCCATGGAATAGCATGAGCCAACAGCAGGTCACATAACTTGGAAGCTGTTACAATGTGACTGAGGTGTGAGAAGTTAGAGAGGGTCCCTGAGGCAGAGGCGGAACTACCGGCAGTGCAGGCAGTGCACTGCACTGGGGCCCGCCTCTGTCCAGGGGCCCAAGCATGTAATGAGTCAAACTGACTCATTACATGCCGCTGTGCGCTGCAGGCAACCGCTGCCCGCAGCGCACAGCCGCCCGGAGATAGGAGCTGAGCAGCGGTACAGACGGGGGAAGGAGGAGGGAGCCGGAGGACGGAGCCGCAGCAGCGCTTTGTTACTGGTGGAGGCGCTGCTGCTGCTGCTCCTCTGCTTCCCTATAGGCTGTCTTCCGAGAACAGCCTATAGGGAAGCAGAGGGGCAGCAGCAGCAGCGCCTCCACCAGTAACAAAGCGCTGCTGCGGCTCCGTCCTCCGGCTCCCTCCTCCTCATTCTCTACTGCCCGGGAATCGTCGTCTGACGCAGCTGCACCGAGGAGCCTGAGGGTAAGTATAATTCTTCTTTCTTTCTTTCTTTCTTTCTTTCTTTCTTTCTTTCTTTCTTTCTTTCTTTCTTTCTTTCTTTCTTTCTTTCTTTTTCTTTCCTTCTTTCTTTCTTGTGCCTGCCTGCCGCAATGTGTAAAAAGGGGGGACTACCTGCCGCAATGTGTAAAAAGGGGGGACTGCCTGCCGCAATGTGTAAAAAGGGGGGACTGCCTGCCGCAATGTGTAAAAAGGGGGGACTACCTGCCGCAATGTGTAAAAAGGGGGGACTGCCTGCCGCACTGTGTAAAAAGGGGGGACTGCCTGCCGCAATGTGTAAAAAGGGGGGACTACCTGCCGCAATGTGTAAAAAGGGGGGACTGCCTGCCGCACTGTAAAAAGGGGGGACTGCCTGCCGCACTGTAAAAAGGGGGGACTACCTGCCGCAATGTGTAAAAAGGGGGGACTGCCTGCCGCAATGTGTAAAAAGGGGGGACTACCTGCCGCAATGTGTAAAAATGGGGGACTGCCTGCCGCTATGTGTAAAAAGGGGTAATCTGCCCGACGCAATGTGTAAAAATGGGGGACTGCCTGCCACTATGTGTAAAAAGGGGAATCTGCCTGCCGTAATGTGTAAAAATGGGGACGCTGTCTGCCGTAATGTGTAACAAGGGCACGCTGTCTGCCGTAATGTGTAAAAAGGGCACGCTGTCTGCCGTAATGTGTAACAAGGGCACGCGGTCTGCCGTTATGTGTAAAAAGGGGTAATCTGCCCGACGCTATGTGTAAAAATGGGGAATCTGCCTGCCGTAATGTGTAAAAAAGGGGGGCTGCCTGACGCTATGTGTAAAAATGGGGAATCTGCCTGCTGCTATGTGTAAAAAGGAGGAATCTGCCTGCCGTAATGTGTAAAAATGGGGACGCTGTCTGCCGTAATGTGTAACAAGGGTACGCTGTCTGCCGTAATGTGTAACAAGGGCACGCTGTCTACCGTAATGTGTAAAAAGGGCACGCTGTCTGCCGTAATGTGTAACAAGGGCACGCGGTCTGCCGTTATGTGTAAAAAGGGCACGCTGTCTGCCGTTATGTGTAAAAAGGGCACGCTGTCTGCTGTAATGTGTAAAAAGAGGAATCTGTTCGCTGTAAGGTGTAAAAGGGTCTCTACCTGGTGTAGTGGTGCTACTGTGCGGCGTAATTTGAATAATGGAGACTACTGTGTTGGTATTATTTTGTGGCCACACCCCTTCCCCACGAAGCCACGCCACTATGTATTTTTGCGCGCGCCTACGGCGCGCACTGCCCCCGGGGTGGACTTGGATGGGGGGGGGGGCCCAAAGCATTTTGTCGCACCTGGGCCCACCGCTTGCTTGTTCCGCCACTGCCCTGAGGTAACTGACAGGAGAGACATACCTGCTCTGAAGTGGCAGAAAATAAGAATTTACTTACCGATAATTCTATTTCTCATAGTCCGTAGTGGATGCTGGGGACTCCGAAAGGACCATGGGGAACAGCGGCTCCGCAGGAGACCGGGCACAAAAGTAAAAGCTTTAGGACTACCTGGTGTGCACTGGCTCCTCCCCCTATGACCCTCCTCCAAGCCTCAGTTAGGATACTGTGCCCGGACGAGCGTACACAATAAGGAAGGATTTTGAATCCCGGGTAAGACTCATACCAGCCACACCAATCACACCGTACAACTTGTGATCTGAACCCAGTTAACAGCATGATAACAGAGGAGCCTCTGAAAAGATGGCTCACAACAATAATAACCCGATTTTTGTAACAATAATTATGTACAAGTATTGCAGACAATCCGCACTTGGGATGGGCGCCCAGCATCCACTACGGACTATGAGAAATAGAATTATCGGTAAGTAAATTCTTATTTTCTCTGACGTCTTAGTGGATGCTGGGGACTCCGAAAGGACCATGGGGATTATACCAAAGCTCCCAAACGGGCGGGAGAGTGCGGATGACTCTGCAGCACCGAATGAGAGAACTCCAGGTCCTCCTCAGCCAGGGTATCAAATTTGTAGAATTTAGCAAACGTGTTTGCCCCTGACCAAGTAGCTGCTCGGCAAAGTTGTAAAGCCGAGACCCCTCGGGCAGCCGCCCAAGATGAGCCCACTTTCCTTGTGGAATGGGCTTTTACAGATTTTGGCTGTGGCAGGCCTGCCACAGAATGTGCAAGCTGAATTGTACTACAAATCCAACGAGCAATAGTCTGCTTAGAAGCAGGAGCACCCAGCTTGTTGGGTGCATACAGGATAAACAGCGAGTCAGATTTTCTGACTCCAGCCGTCCTGGAAACATATATTTTCAGGGCCCTGACTATGTCCAGCAACTTGGAATCCTCCAAGTCCCTAGTAGCCGCAGGCACCACAATAGGCTGGTTTAAGTGAAATGCTGAAACCACCTTAGGGAGAAATTGAGGACGAGTCCTCAATTCTGCCCTGTCCGTATGAAAAATTAGGTAAGGGCTTTTATAGGATAAAGCCGCCAATTCTGAAACACGCCTGGCTGAAGCCAGGGCTAACAGCATTACCACTTTCCATGTGAGATATTTTAAGTCCACAGTGGTGAGTGGTTCAAACCAATGTGATTTTAGGAACCCCAAAACTACATTGAGATCCCAAGGTGCCACTGGAGGCACAAAAGGAGGCTGTATATGCAGTACTCCCTTGACAAACGTCTGAACTTCAGGAACTGAAGCTAGTTCTTTTTGGAAGAATATTGACAGGGCCGAAATTTGAACCTTAATGGACCCTAATTTTAAGCCCATAGATAGTCCTGTTTGCAGGAAATGCAGGAAACGACCCAGTTGAAATTCCTCTGTAGGGGCCTTCCTGGGCCTTCCACCACGCAACATATTTACGCCAAATACGGTGATAATGTTGCACAGTTACATCCTTCCTGGCTTTGATCAGGGTAGGGATGACTTCATCCGGAATGCCTTTTTCCTTCAGGATCCGGCGTTCAACCGCCATGCCATCAAACGCAGCCGCGGTAAGTCTTGGAACAGACATGGTCCCTGCTGGAGCAGGTCCTTTCTTAGAGGTAGAGGCCACGGGTCTTCCGTGAGCATCTCTTGAAGTTCCGGGTACCAAGTCCTTCTTGGCCAATCCGGAGCCACGAGTATAGTCCTTACACCTCTCCTTCTTATGATTCTCAGTACCTTGGGTATGAGAGGCAGAGGAGGGAACATATACACTGACTGGTACACCCACGGTGTTACCAGAGCGTCCACAGCTGTTGCCTGAGGGTCCCTTGACCTGGCGCAATATCTGTCCAGTTTTTTGTTGAGGCGGGACGCCATCATGTCCACCTTTGGTTTTTCCCAACGGTTCACAATCATGTGGAAGACTTCTGGGTGAAGTCCCCACTCCCCCGAGTGGAGGTCGTGTCTGCTGAGGAAGTCTGCTTCCCAGTTGTCCACTCCCGGAATGAACACTGCTGACAGTGCTATCACATGATTTTCCGCCCAGCGAAGAATCCTTGCAACTTCCGTCATTGCCCTCCTGCTTCTTGTGCCGCCCTGTCTGTTTACGTGGGCGACTGCCGTGATGTTGTCCGACTGGATCAACACCGGCTGACCCTGAAGCAGAGGCCTTGCCTGACTTAGGGCATTGTAAATGGCCCTTAGTTCCAGGATATTTATGTGAAGTGACGTTTCCATGCTTGACCACAAGCCCTGGAAATTTCTTCCCTGTGTGACTGCTCCCCAGCCTCTCAGGCTGGCATCCGTGGTCACCAGGACCCAGTCCTGAATGCCGAATCTGCGGCCCTCTAGAAGATGAGCACTCTGTAACCACCACAGGAGAGACACCCTTGTCCTTGGAGACAGGGTTATCCGCTGATGCATTTGAAGATGCGATCCGGACCATTTGCCCAGCAGATCCCACTGAAAAGTTCTTGCGTGGAATCTGCCGAATGGAATCGCTTCGTAAGAAGCCACCATTTTTCCCAGGACCCTTGTGCATTGATGCACTGACACTTGGCCTGGTTTTAGGAGGTTCCTGACTAGGTCGGATAACTCCCTGGCTTTCTCCTCCGGGAGAAACACCTTTTTCTGTACTGTGTCCAGAATCATCCCTAGGAACAGCAGACGTGTCGTCGGAATCAGCTGCGATTTTGGAATATTTAGAATCCATCCGTGCTGTCGTAGTACTACTTGAGATAGTGCTACTCCGACCTCTAACTGTTCTCTGGACCTTGCCCTTATCAGGAGATCGTCCAAGTGAGGGATAATTAAGACGCCTTTTCTTCGAAGAAGAATCATCATTTCGGCCATTACCTTGGTAAAGACCCGGGGTGCCGTGGACAATCCAAACGGCAGCGTCTGAAACTGATAGTGACAGTTCTGTACCACAAACCTGAGGTACCCTTGGTGAGAAGGGCAAATTGGGACATGGAGGTAAGCATCCTTGATGTCCAGAGACACCATATAGTCCCCTTCTTCCAGGTTAGCTATCACTGCTCTGAGTGATTCCATCTTGAATTTGAACCTTTGTATGTAAGTGTTCAAGGATTTCAGATTTAAAATAGGTCTCACCGAGCCGTCCGGCTTCGGTACCACAAACAGCGTGGAATAATACCCCTTTCCCTGTTGTAGGAGGGGTACCTTGATTATCACCTGCTGGGAATACAGCTTGTGAATGGCTTCCAATACTGCCTCCCTGTCGGGGGGAGACGTTGGTAAAGCAGACTTCAGGAACAGGCGAGGGGGAGACGTCTCGAATTCCAATTTGTACCCCTGAGATACTACCTGCAGGATCCAGGGGTCCACTTGCGAGTGAGCCCACTGCGCACTGAAATTCTTGAGACGGGCCCCCACCGTGCCTGAGTCCGCTTGTAAGGCCCCAGCGTCATGCTGAGGACTTGGCAGAAGCGGGGGAGGGCTTCTGTTCGTGGGAAGAGGCTGTCTGCTGCAGTCTTTTTCCCCTTCCTCTGCCCCGGGGCAGATATGAGTGGCCTTTTGCCCGCTTGCCCTTATGGGGATGAAAGGACTGAGCCTGAAAAGACGGTGTCTTTTTCTGCTGAGAGGTGACCTGGGGTAAAAAGGTGGATTTCCCAGCCGTTGCCCTGGCCACCAGGTCCGATAGACCGACCCCAAATAACTCCTCCCCTTTATACGGCAATACTTCCATATGCCGTTTGGAATCCGCATCACCTGACCACTGTCGCGTCCATAACCCTCTTCTGGCAGAAATGGACAGCGCACTTACTCTTGATGCCAGAGTGCAAATATCCCTCTGTGCATCTCGCATATATAGAAATGCATCCTTTAAATGCTCTATAGTCAATAATATATTATCCCTGTCCAGGGTATCAATATTTTCAGTCAGGGAATCCGACCAAGCCACCCCAGCACTGCACATCCAGGCTGAGGCGATAGCTGGTCGCAGTATAATACCAGTATGTGTGTATATACTTTTTAGGATATTTTCCAGCTTCCTATCAGCTGGTTCCTTGAGGGCGGCCGTATCAGGAGACGGTAACGCCACTTGTTTTGATAAGCGTGTGAGCGCCTTATCTACCCTAGGGGGTGTTTCCCAACGCGCCCTAACCTCTGGCGGGAAAGGGTATAATGCCAATAATTTTTTTAGAAATTAGCAGTTTTTTATCGGGGGAAACCCACGCTTCATCACACAGTCACACACCTCATTTAATTCATCTGATTCAGGAAAAACTACGGGTAGTTTTTTCACACCCCACATAATACCCTTTTTTGTGGTACTTGTAGTATCAGAAATGTTCAAAACCTCCTTCATTGCCGTGATCATGTAACGTGTGGCCCTACTGGAAAATACGTTTGTTTCCTCACCGTCGACACTGGAGTCAGTGTCTGTGTCTGTGTCGACCATCTGAGGTAACGGGCGCTTTAGAGCCCCTGACGGTGTTTGAGACGCCTGTACAGGTATTAACTGATTTGCCGGCTGTCTCATGTCGTCAACAGTCTTTTGTAAAGTGCTGACACTATCACGTAATTCCTTCCATAAGACCATCCAGTCAGGTGTCGACTCCCTAGGGGGTGACATCACTAATACAGGCAATTGCTCCGCCTCCATACCATTTTCCTCCTCATACATGTCGACACAACGTACCGACACACAGCACACACACAGGGAATGCTCTGATAGAGGACAGGACCCCACTAGCCCCTTGGGGAGACAGAGGGAGAGTTTGCCAGCACACACCAGAGCGCTATATATATACAGGGATAACCTTATATAAGTGTTTCTCCCTGATATAGCTGCTGTATATATTTATCTGCCAAATTAGTGCCCCCCCTCTCTTGTTTTACCCTGTTTCTGTAGTGCAGGACTGCAGGGGAGAGTCAGGGAGCTTCCCTCCAACGGAGCTGTGAGGAAAAAATGGCGCCAGTGTGCTGAGGAGATAGGCCGCCGAGAAGGAAAAATTGGCAGGGGTTAAATGCATCCATATAGCCCAGGAGCTATATGTGATGTATTTTTTTTTTTTTGCCATATAAGGTGTTTTTATTGCGTCTCAGGGCGCCCCCCCCCCCAGCGCCCTGCACCCTCAGTGACCGGAGTGTGAAGTGTGCTGAGAGCAATGGCGCACAGCTGCGGTGCTGTGCGCTACCTTATTGAAGACAGGACGTCTTCTGCCGCCGATTTTCCGGACCTCTTCAGTCTTCTGGCTCTGTAAGGGGGCCGGCGGCGCGGCTCTGGGACCCATCCATGGCTGGGCCTGTGATCGTCCCTCTGGAGCTAATGTCCAGTAGCCTAAGAAGCCCAATCCACTCTGCACGCAGGTGAGTTCGCTTCTTCTCCCCTTAGTCCCTCGGTGCAGTGAGCCTGTTGCCAGCAGGTCTAACTGAAAATAAAAAACCTACTTTAAACTTTTACTCTAAGCAGCTCAGGAGAGCCCCTTAGTATGCACCCTTCTCGTTCGGGCACAAAAATCTAACTGAGGCTTGGAGGAGGGTCATAGGGGGAGGAGCCAGTGCACACCAGGTAGTCCTAAAGCTTTTACTTTTGTGCCCGGTCTCCTGCGGAGCCGCTGTTCCCCATGGTCCTTTCGGAGTCCCCAGCATCCACTAGGACGTCAGAGAAACATTAATGCTAGAGACAGTCTTGGTTGAGACTAGAGATGTGCGGCGGGCACTTTTCGTGTTTTGTGTTTTGGTTTTGGTTCTGGTTCCATCCTCGTGTTTTGGATCTGGATTGGTTTTGCCAAAACCACCCTTTCGTGTTTTGGCTTTGGATCTGGATGATTTTTGAACAAAAAAACCATAAAAACAGCTAAAATAACAGAATTTTGGGGTAATTTTGATCCTACGGTATTATTAACCTCAATAACATTCATTTCCAGTCTATTCTGAACACATCACACCTCACAATATTGTTTTTAGGCCAAAAGGTTGCACCAAGGTGGCTGGATGACTAAGCTAAGCGACACAAGTGTGCGGCACAAACACCTGGCCCATCTAGGAGTGGCACTGCAGTTGCAGACAGGGAGGCACTTAAAAAACCAAGCCCCCAAATAGCACATCATGCAAAGACGAAAAAGAGGTGCAATGAGCAGGGCCGGTGCTAGAGTGTTTGGCGCCCCCCTGCAAATTATAAATTTGCGCCCTCCCATCTGTAAAAAAGGGAGAGGACGTGATGCAAAAAGGGATGTGGTCACACAAGAAAGGAGCGTGGCCCACAATTCAAATTACATCACACAGTATTACAATCTTATTCACTTTACCACAAACATAGTGCCCCTGATTCATATTACACCCTCTAGTAGTGCCCCTTATTCATTAACGTCACACAGTAGTGCCCCTTATACACGTTACACCACACAGTACTTATACACAATGCCCACAGTAGTGCCCCTTATTAGAGGTGTAGATAGGTGCCATGATGCCCGGAGTAAGGGTATGTTTCAGCACCCTTTCCCTGTGTTGGATTGGAGGTATGTTACATTTGAAAAGAAAAATATATTTTAAAATTGGTGACATGGCCTGTTCTAGACCTTGAGGAGCTCAGGACAAGTTTCCTTTGGCGTTAGCCGTGCTCAGGTCAGGGACAGTGCGCGCCGAAGGCGCGCACCAAATATATAGGGTTGTGGACACAGAATAGTAAAAATTCACATTTGACATTACACTGCACAGTAATATCCGTTAGTCACATTACACTGCACAGTAATATCCGTTAGTCACATTACACCGCACAGTAGTGTCCGTTAGTCACATTACACCCCACAGTAGTGTCCGTTAGTCACATTACACCCCACAGTAGTGTCCGTTAGTCACATTACACCCCACAGTAGTGTCCGTTAGTCACATTACACCCCACAGTAGTGTCCGTTAGTCACATTACACCGCACAGTAGTGTCCGTTAGTCACATTACACCCCACAGTAGTGTCCGTTAGTCACATTACACTGCACAGTAGCGTCCGTTAGTCACATTACACTGCACAGTAATATCCGTTAGTCACATTACATCGCACAGTAGTGTCCGTTAGTCACATTATACCCCACAGTAGTGTCCGTTAGTCACATTATACCCCACAGTAGTGTCCGTTAGTCACATTATACCACACAGTAGTGTCCGTTAGTCACATTATACCCCACAGTAGTGTCCGTTAGTCACATTATACCACACAGTAGTACTCTTATACATGTTACACCACACACACACACACACACACACACACACACAATAAAAGCTGCTTATACACGTTATGCCAGGTATAGCCCAACCACGTTATACATACCACGCTGCTACTGTAAATGTAGTACCTTCTGCTTCATTACTTTGTAGGCATAACTCTGACTGATGCTCTGCCTTGGATCCACGCTTGGGCGCTGCTCCTCCTCTACCCTCCCGTAGGCTCCGTTACTCCAGCAGCAGCAGCTCTGGAGGATGTCGGCAGTTTTGGCGAGAGAGGAGGGGGCGGGTACAAATTACGCAGGCCTGGGACTGATGAAGGGGCTCAGCAGGTGCCCTGGTCCACTGCACTCCTACCTCCCTTCTTACTGGGCAGCAGCAACAGCATAAGTTCTTATCATGGCAGAGTGTGCTGTGCTGCAGTGCCAGAGGCAGAGAGGCTGCTGCTGCGGAGCCTCTGCCTGTTCCTGTATGGCTAGGTGGAGAGTGATCACACTGATCACGCTCCCCACTCGAATTGCCACTGGCTGAGGGGCTCCTCAAGGCCCCCTAACCTGCTGGACTCTGCAAAGTTTAAAAAATAAAAATAAAATAAAAAATTCCAAAAGGGGGCGTGGTCACGCCTCCCGCGATTAGGCCACGCCCCTAAAAGTCTACCCGCCCTGCAAAACGCTCGGAATTTGTCAGCAGCGCTGTGAGGAGGAGCCTGGAGGTGGGAGGAGGATGGGGGAGGAAGCTAGAGGGACCTTGCACTGACTGAGAGCCGGGCTACACGCTGCCAGCGCCGTTACCTGTCTTCCACTATGACAGGCACAACGGAGCTGACAGCAGCAGGGACAAGGGTAGCAGAGCAGGGAGAGCTCAGCGCCTCTTCAGCTGAGCGCCTCCCTGCACTGCATACCCTTGCTGAGCGGGTAGCGCCGGCTCTGGCAATGAGGTAGCTGTATGACTAAGCTAAGCGACACAAGTGTGCAGCACAAACATGGGACGTGCTAAAATTTGCCGAGATGTAATACACGCACAATATTGGTGGCACAGGAGAGCATACCCCTAAACCACACACACACACGGCAAAGCCTGTAAAATTAATTTGGATAATAATAACCCTTTTATTTGGAGCTATTATAATAATATGCAGCACAGGCGAGCGTACCCCTACACCACACAGGGCAAACCCTGTAAAAATTATATTTGGATTAAATGTTAAGAACCCCTTTATTTGGAGTAAATAATATACAGCACCGGACACTACAACTGGTCTGATGCAGGACAACACAGCAACACGGTAGGGGACTTATTATACAGCAGCACTGGACATATGGCAGCAGAGGACACAACCACTGTGACTGGTTACTGGACTGACTGATGCACAGGACACTACCACTGGTCTGATGCAGGACAACACAGCGACACTGTAAGGGACTTAATATACAGCAGCACTGGACATATGGCAGCAGAAGACACCACCACTCTGACTGGTCACTGGACTGACTGATGCACAGGACCATAGCCAGATTAAGGGATGGTCGCAGGGCATACAGTACCTTGGGCACCCTATGTTAGGGGGGCCCCACAGTCAGAGCACACCGACATCGCTAGTTTTCTTTCTCATGCAGTAGTAGAACCAGACAGCAGGACAGTATGCTGCTCCGACTCTATGGAACTCACTTCCCCGCACAGTGCGAGAGGCCCCAACTATAGAATCCTTCAAAAGTAGACTCAAGACTTTTCTGTTTACTCAAGCATTTCCATAATGTCCCTTTTAGTATCTTCATGCTTCTATATTTTATGAAAATGTACTTCATTATTTTCTGTACTATATTATGCTATGTATCTGTTAAGCGCCTTGAGTCCTATTGGAAAAAGAACGCTATATAAATAAAATTATTATTATTATTATATTATTATTATTATTGCAGGCAGAGTACCAGGTTTTATGAGCTACCGATTGAGCTTTCTGACCAGAGGAGAGATAGGAGGGTGGAGAGAGCTGTAAGTGACACAGGGATCCCAGCTTCTCCTCCTCCCTGCCTGGGTGTCTGGGTCCTATGTAACCTGGCATTATTCAACTATTAGTTTAAACCTAATATACACCATTGGATTAATTGTAATATACACAATCCATACAACTTGACCCAGTCCTGGAGGGATAACATGCTATCTTAAGTTATGACTGCAATCACCTGTGGTGAAACACCTTTCTTATCTATTAAATAGTTCAACACAGGTGACACCAATCATATATTAACTAGGAAGTCCAGGTAGAGAGCATTTTGTCCCTCCTGGAATGGGTAATGTTGGGGGGTATGCACAATCTAAAATACACTCCCTCGCCTTCCACCGGAGGGCCCCTTGTCTTAAGTGCCCCGGGCACCCCCAAGGCTTAATCCGGCCCTGCACAGGACACTACAGCGACACTGTAAGGGACTTATTATACAACAGCACTGGACATATGGCAGCAGAGGACACCACCACTGTGACTGGTTACTGGACTGACTGATGCACAGGAGACTACCACTGGTCTGATGAAGGACAACACAGCGACACTGTAAGGAACTTATTATACAGCAGCACTGGACATATGGCAGCAGAGGACACCACCACTGTGACCTGTCACTGGACTGACTGATGCACAGGACACTACAGCGACACTGTAAGGGACTTATTATACAGCAGCACTGGATATATGGCAGCAGAGGACATCACCACTGTGACTGGTCACTGGACTGACTGATGCACAGGACACTACCACTGGTCTGATGCAGGACAACACAGCGACACTGTAAGGGACTTATTATACAGCAGCACTGGACATATGGCAGCAGAGGACACCACCACTGTGACTGGTTACTGGACTGACTGCTGCACAGGACACTACCACTGGTCTGATGCAGGACAACACAGCGACACTGTAAGGAACTTATTATACAGCAGCACTGGACATATGGCCGCAGAGGACACCACCACTGTGACTGGTTACTGGACTGACTGCTGCACAGGACACTACCACTGGTCTGATGCAGGACAACACAGCAACACTGTAAGGGACTTATACAACAGCACTGGTCATATGGCAGCAGAAGACGCTACTGTTTTGTTCATATGTTTGGAAATCCAGTCATAAGGACACAGAGACATTTGAGTTCACTGCTGTGCTGTTTATTCCATCTCCATTTCCAGACACACTGCACACTGGACCACCCACTTCCCAGCATCCCCCTGGTCCCAGGGACCATCACTGAAGATTCAGGCTTACACATATTAGTAAGGGAGTGTCTACAAATATTAAGCATTCTAATACACTAACATAACATCCTCTTTTCTTTAAAGATAAGCCCAGTACGCTTCAATGCAACAATTAACAACATCATCTAACACGTTTCAATGAGTCTCTCAGGTCTGCGTATTTCCCTTTTGGGTCTTTCATACACAGTCTGTGTTTCATCTACCATGTTGGACCTTTCTAGAATCGTGGTTTGTTCACCATTATCAGGATCATCATACATGTCAGATGAAGGGTATTCTTCAGTCATGTTGTCTTCATTATGGTTAGGTTGAGATCTTAAATCCACCCGATTTCTTCTTACTTCCGTTCCACGCTCTGTACGTATAGTATAAGATCTTGGTGCTACTTGTGCTTACACAGTACCTTTCTGCATCCAAATACCTTTCTCGCGATCTCTGAGACGGACTTGGTCACCCGATTTTAGATCAGATAAGCTTTTTGTTCACCTGTCATGGAACAGTTTCTCTTTCGCCTGTTGACGTTCCTTACTCAGTCTGACCAATGCTGAGTTATGTGTATTAAGCAGTTCATCATGTATCGAGAGCTTTGCTCTAATCCTCTTTCCCATTTGTGCAGGAGAAAGTCCATTCTGTAAAGGTGTACTGCGGTAGATTAAAAGACTTTTGTAGAAATTTTCTTTACCTTCTTGAGCTTTTTTCATGAGACTCTTTACAGTTTTTACTGAACTTTCCACCAACCCATTTGAGCGTGGATAGTGGGGACTTAACGTAGTATGGACAAATTCCCACTCATCAGCAAATTGTCTAAATTCAGCACTGGAAAACTGAGGACCATTGTCAGTGAACACTTCCATAGGAACACCATGCCTTGCAAAGATTGACTTCATGCAATTGATTACGGCTTTACTAGTAGTTGTATGTAGTGTCTTCACCTCAGGGTAGTTAGAGTAATAATCAGTCACAACAATGTACGTTTTCCCATTACAATCAAACAAATCTGTGCCAACTTTCTGGTACGGTCTCTCTGGCACTGCATGAGGACTCAGTGGCTCGACTTGTTGTTTCGGTCTATACGTAAGACATAATTCACATGTAGCTGTAGTCTGTGCTATGTCTTGGTTCATTCTTGGCCAATACACAAATTGATGAAATCGCTCACATGCATATGTGATCACTAGAAGTTCTTTTTCAATATGAGCATACCTTGTTTCAGCACTTGTCAGTGCTCTTGATGCATATATTACTGGTTGCCATGTATCCTCATGTTCTTGTAACAGCACTGAGCCTAGGCCAAATTGCCTGCTGAAATTCTTATTCTTTTCGCAGGATCAAAGAATTTTAGCACTGGTTGCTCTGTAATGATCTATTTCAAGTTTTGCCAACTTTCTTCTTGTTCATGTGACCACATCCACTCATTATCTTTGTCCAACAACCATCTGAGAGCGGCTGTTCATTCCGAGAGTTGAGAAATAAACTTTCCTAAGTAAGTAATCATTCCTAGGAATCTTCTGACATCGTCTTTGTTGTTAGGACGTTCCATTTTCACTATGGCTGATATTTTCCTTGGGTCTGGTTTTACACCTTGATCCGAGACCACGTCGCCCATAAAGGTAAGTGTATTCACGCCAAATTCACATTTGTCCTTGTTTAGCTTTAGATTCACTTTCTTGACAAGTTCCATTACTTGTCTCAATCTAGAATCATGTTCTTCCTTTGTAGATCCCCAGACAATAATGTCATCCATCATCGTTTCAACACCTGGAATATGTTCAAAAATCATGTGTATCTTTTTGTGATATACTTCTGGAGCGGACAATATTCCATATGGTAATTGAAGAAATCTATATCTACTTTCTGGAGTATTAAATGTACAAAGCTTTGAGCTGGCCTCCTCTAGCTTCATTTGCCAGAATCCTGAAGATGCGTCCAATTTACTGAACCATTTTGCTCCCGTAAATTGCGACATGATTTCATCACTAGTTGGTAGTTTGAAATGTTCTCGTTTAATAGCTTTGTTTAAATCTCTGGGGTCTAGACATTATCTGAGTTGTCCATTTTTCTTTTCAACAATTACTAAGGAGCTTACCCATTCAGTAGGCTCATCAACTTTCTGTATCACACCCAAGGCTTCCATGCGATTTAACTCTTGTTTCAGTTTTCTCTCAGTGCAAACGGCACTTTTCTACAGGGGTGTATCACTGAAGAAACTTGCGTGCCTATATTTATTTTATGCTCTCCAGGCAAACAACCTAGACCTTCAAACAAGTCTCTGTATTCTGTAAACATTGATTTGCAGTCATCTTCTACTTGTGATGTCACCATAAAAAAAATTCTTTAGCAAGCTTAGTTTCTCACAGGAACTTAATCCTAGAATCGGTTGCACATTTGTATCCACAATCAGTAGAGATGTTTTAAACTGTTGTCCCTTAAATTTCAGTGTCACTAAGCATGTACCTTTCACAGGAATTTCCTCCCCAGTGTACCCTGTAACTTTCACTTTGGCTGGATGAATTTTAGGTTTTACTCTAAAAGTTTTATAGTCTTGAAACGATATTAAATTCACCTGCGCACCAGTATCAAGCTTAAAGGGAATGACAATCTCGTTCACAGTTAAAGGGACAATCCATTCTTTCCTATCTGCACTGCAAAGTTCAATGCAATCCACAAATAATTCCTCTGTTTGTTTAACAGCATGCACTTTGGTTGTTTCACTTTTCATTTTACAGCATTTGGCAAAGTGATTAAGTCTACCACATTTCATGCAGGTTTTACCATAAGCAGGGCACATTTTAGGATTGTGAGCATTTCCACATCTACTAAACATTTCCTTGTTAGACTGTGGCTTAGACTGCTTCATTCTTGAGAATGGAGGTTTGCTTGGCTCTGTTTTCTGCACTACATGTACAGCAGCATCATCTTCCTTGTGTAACTTTTTGGCTTGCAATCTAGTAATTTCTGCAGATCTGCACATAGTCACTGCCTTTTCTAGTGTTAGGTCTTGCTCTCTCAGCAATCTCTCTCTGAGTCCATTATCAGGTATTCCACAGACAATACGATCTCTAATCAGTGAATCCTTTAAATCACCAAACTCACAGGTTTTACTGAGTGATTGCAGCTCTGTAACATAATGATCAAATCCATCTACAGACTTCTGATCACATGTGAAAAACTTATATCTTTCATATGTCACATTTTTCCTTGGCACAAAGTAATCTTCAAACTTTTGCATTATAGAAGATAGCACCATATTCTGCCCCTCATCAAACTGAAAACTATTATAAATGTCCAGCACATCCTCTCCTATCACATGGAGGAAAATGGATGACTTAGTTTTGTCAGCCTCTGTATCAGCTCCACATGCAGCAAGATATATATTAAACCTTTGCTTAAATCTATTCCAGTTTTCAGACAAGGTACCAGACATCAGCATGCCGGTTGGAGGAGCTAGTTTATCCATGGTTACTCACTGTTTGAAGAGAGGAGCACACGGCAGGCTTTGCAGACACTGAGTATCACAGCCTTACAGACTGCTGCATGATTCTTTCACACTCTGAGAGCACTAGCAGTCCAAGTTAAACTTCTTCTGACACCATGTTTTGTTCATATGTTTGGAAATCCAGTCATAAGGACACAGAGACATGTGAGTTCACTGCTGTGCTGTTTTATTCCATAACCAACTCCAGACACACTGCACACTGGACCACTTACTTCCCAGCATCCCCCTGGTCCCAAGGACCATCACTGAAGATTCAGGCTTGCACATATTAGTAAGGGAGTGTCTACAAATATTAAGCATTCTTATACACTAACATAACAGCCACCACTGTGACTGGTCACTGGACTGACTGATGCAGCTAAGACACTACACTGGACTGAGCAGCACAAGACAGCAATATAATCGCCACCCCACTTTCCCGCCCGCACAGACACTGAGGACGGAGACACGTCCTCTCACTACAATCTCCAGGACTGGAGTGAAAATGGCGGTGACGGGCGGCTCCTTATAAGGTATCCAAACCTTGCGAAAATCCGACAGCGGGATTATGACGTTTTGCCTTGTTCTGGTTTCTGAGTCAGGCGGGAAAACCTGAGCCAGGCTCGGATCCGGGCTCGGAACGTAAAGTTCGGTAGGGTTCGGTTCTCTGAGAACCAAACCCGCTCATCTCTAGTTAAGACAGGAGGGATGAGAGTTCCCTCCATAGAGAGCCATAATAGGCAGAGAGATAAGGCTACAGAAAAATCAAGCTGTATTTAGAAGTGTTTGGGACTTGTAGTGCCACAGGAATTTGCAGTGTTCTCTGGTGAGTGTGTGCTATAGGATGACTGCTCACATCCCTCACGTAGTGAGAGGGGGTAATCGTTCACTTCATTTACTGCAGTGTGAAGCCAGACAGATAGTCTGTTTAGATGTTATCCATCCATTAAATGAGAGTATTTGCATAACCTCAAACTGTACCTTTTGGGCAGGTACAGTACCTTTTTTTTTAATGGGATGTACCTGCCAAAAATGGCTTTGTACCGCTTTTTGACTCTCCAAATTTCCATTGAAATCGTGTCCACGCGCCCTTTTCTAATTTGTACCGGTTTTTATGTGTAAAATGTTGGGGGGTATGTATTTGTTATGCCAGCTTTCATTGAGTTCATCTATTCCTTATACTACCCTATATAGTGCATTTATACTCCATTTTACTACATCTTGTATCATTTTGCTTATATTATGTATCTTCTGTGCCGCTGTGTATTGTTTACTGTTACCTTGGTGATGCTTTTCACAGATTTGATGTAGAGATGAGCGCCTGAAATTTTTCGGGTTTTGTGTTTTGGTTTTGGGTTCGGTTCCGCGGCCGTGTTTTGGGTTCGAACGCGTTTTGGCAAAACCTCACTGAATTTTTTTTGTCGGATTCGGGTGTGTTTTGGATTCGGGTGTTTTTTTCAAAAAACACTAAAAAACAGCTTAAATCATAGAATTTGGGGGTCATTTTGATCCCAAAGTATTATTAACCTCAAAAACCATAATTTACACTCATTTTCAGTCTATTCTGAATACCTCACACCTCACAATATTATTTTTAGTCCTAAAATTTGCACCGAGGTCGCTGTGTGAGTAAGATAAGCGACCCTAGTGGCCGACACAAACACCGGGCCCATCTAGGAGTGGCACTGCAGTGTCACGCAGGATGTCCCTTCCAAAAAACCCTCCCCAAACAGCACATGACGCAAAGAAAAAAAGAGGCGCAATGAGGTAGCTGTGTGAGTAAGATTAGCGACCCTAGTGGCCGACACAAACACCGGGCCCATCTAGGAGTGGCACTGCAGTGTCACGCAGGATGGCCCTTCCAAAAAACCCTCCCCAAACAGCACATGACGCAAAGAAAAAAAGAGGCGCAATGAGGTAGCTGTGTGAGTAAGATTAGCGACCCTAGTGGCCGACACAAACACCGGGCCCATCTAGGAGTGGCACTGCAGTGTCACGCAGGATGTCCCTTCCAAAAAACCCTCCCCAAACAGCACATGATGCAAAGAAAAAAAGAGGCGCAATGAGGTAGCTGTGTGAGTAAGATTAGCGACCCTAGTGGCCGACACAAACACCGGGCCCATCTAGGAGTGGCACTGCAGTGTCACGCAGGATGTCCCTTCCAAAAAACCCTCCCCAAACAGCACATGACGCAAAGAAAAAAAGAGGCGCAATGAGGTAGCTGACTGTGTGAGTAAGATTAGCGACCCTAGTGGCCGACACAAACACCGGGCCCATCTAGGAGTGGCACTGCAGTGTCACGCAGGATGTCCCTTCCAAAAAACCCTCCCCAATCAGCACATGATGCAAAGAAAAAGAAAAGAAAAAAGAGGTGCAAGATGGAATTGTCCTTGGGCCCTCCCACCCACCCTTATGTTGTATAAACAAAACAGGACATGCACACTTTAACCAACCCATCATTTCAGTGACAGGGTCTGCCACACGACTGTGACTGATATGACGGGTTGGTTTGGACCCCCCCCAAAAAAGAAGCAATTAATCTCTCCTTGCACAAACTGGCTCTACAGAGGCAAGATGTCCACCTCTTCATCACCCTCCGATATATCACCGTGTTCATCCCCCTCCTCACAGATTATCAATTCGTCCCCACTGGAATCCACCATCTCAGCTCCCTGTGTACTTTGTGGAGGCAATTGCTGCTGGTCAATGTCTCCGCGGAGGAATTGATTATAATTCATTTTAATGAACATCATCTTCTCCACATTTTCTGGATGTAACCTCGTACGCCGATTGCTGACAAGGTGAGCAGCGGCACTAAACACTCTTTCGGAGTACACACTTGTGGGAGGGCAACTTAGGTAGAATAAAGCCAGTTTGTGCAAGGGCCTCCAAATTGCCTCTTTTTCCTGCCAGTATAAGTACGGACTGTGTGACGTGCCTACTTGGATGCGGTCACTCATATAATCCTCCACCATTCTATCAATGTTGAGAGAATCATATGCAGTGACAGTAGACGACATGTCCGTAATCGTTGTCAGGTCCTTCAGTCCGGACCAGATGTCAGCATCAGCAGTCGCTCCAGACTGCCCTGCATCACCGCCAGCGGGTGGGCTCGGAATTCTGAGCCTTTTCCTCGCACCCCCAGTTGCGGGAGAATGTGAAGGAGGAGATGTTGACAGGTCGCGTTCCGCTTGACTTGACAATTTTGTCACCAGCAGGTCTTTCAACCCCAGCAGACTTGTGTCTGCCGGAAAGAGAGATCCAAGGTAGGCTTTAAATCTAGGATCGAGCACGGTGGCCAAAATGTAGTGCTCTGATTTCAACAGATTGACCACCCGTGAATCCTTGTTAAGCGAATTAAGGGCTCCATCCACAAGTCCCACATGCCTAGCGGAATCGCTCCGTGTTAGCTCCTCCTTCAATGTCTCCAGCTTCTTCTGCAAAAGCCTGATGAGGGGAATGACCTGACTCAGGCTGGCAGTGTCTGAACTGACTTCACGTGTGGCAAGTTCAAAGGGCATCAGAACCTTGCACAACGTTGAAATCATTCTCCACTGCGCTTGAGACAGGTGCATTCCACCTACTATATCGTGCTCAATTGTATAGGCTTGAATGGCCTTTTGCTGCTCCTCCAACCTCTGAAGCATATAGAGGGTTGAATTCCACCTCGTTACCACTTCTTGCTTCAGATGATGGCAGGGCAGGTTCAGTAGTTTTTGGTGGTGCTCCAGTCTTCTGTACGTGGTGCCTGTACGCCGAAAGTGTCCCGCAATTCTTCTGGCCACCGACAGCATCTCTTGCACGCCCCTGTCGTTTTTTAAAAAATTCTGCACCACCAAATTCAAGGTATGTGCAAAACATGGGACGTGCTGGAATTTGCCCATATTTAATGCACACACAATATTGCTGGCGTTGTCCGATGCCACAAATCCACAGGAGAGTCCAATTGGGGTAAGCCATTCCGCGATGATCTTCCTCAGTTGCCGTAAGAGGTTTTCAGCTGTGTGCGTATTCTGGAAACCGGTGATACAAAGCGTAGCCTGCCTAGGAAAGAGTTGGCGTTTGCGAGATGCTGCTACTGGTGCCGCCGCTGCTGTTCTTGCGGCGGGAGTCCATACATCTACCCAGTGGGCTGTCACAGTCATATAGTCCTGACCCTGCCCTGCTCCACTTGTCCACATGTCCGTGGTTAAGTGGACATTGGGTACAGCTGCATTTTTTAGGACACTGGTGACTCTTTTTCTGAGGTCTGTGTACATTTTCGGTATCGCCTGCCTAGAGAAATGGAACCTAGATGGTATTTGGTACCGGGGACACAGTACCTCCAACAAGTCTCTAGTTGGCTCTGCAGTAATGATGGATACCGGAACCACGTTTCTCACCACCCAGGATGCCAAGGCCTCAGTTATCCGCTTTGCAGTAGGATGACTGCTGTGATATTTCATCTTCCTCGCAAAGGACTGTTGAACAGTCAATTGCTTACTGGAAGTAGAACAAGTGGGCTTACGACTTCCCCTCTGGGATGACCATCGACTCCCAGCGGCAACAACAGCAGCGCCAGCAGCAGTAGGCGTTACACGCAAGGATGCATCGGAGGAATCCCAGGCAGGAGAGGACTCGTCAGAATTGCCAGTGACATGGCCTGCAGGACTATTGGCATTCCTGGGGAAGGAGGAAATTGACACTGAGGGAGTTGGTGGGGTGGTTTGCGGGAGCTTGGTTACAAGAGGAAGGGATTTACTGGTCAGTGGACTGCTTCCGCTGTCACCCAAAGTTTTTGAACTTGTCACTGACTTATTATGAATGCGCTGCAGGTGACGTATAAGGGAGGATGTTCCGAGGTGGTTAACGTCCTTACCCCTACTTATTACAGCTTGACAAAGGGAACACACGGCTTGACACCTGTTGTCCGCATTTCTGGTGAAATACCTCCACACCGAAGAGCTGATTTTTTTGGTATTTTCACCTGGCATGTCAACGGCCATATTCCTCCCACGGACAACAGGTGTCTCCCCGGGTGCATGACTTAAACAAACCACCTCACCATCAGAATCCTCCTGGTCAATTTCCTCCCCAGCGCCAGCAACACCCATATCCTCCTCATCCTGGTGTACTTCAACACTGACATCTTCAATCTGACTATCAGGAACTGGACTGCGGGTGCTCCTTCCAGCACTTGCAGGGGGCGTGCAAATGGTGGAAGGCGCATGCTCTTCACGTCCAGTGTTGGGAAGGTCAGGCATCGCAACCGACACAATTGGACTCTCCTTGTGGATTTGGGATTTCGAAGAATGCACAGTTCTTTGCTGTGCTGCTTTTGCCAGCTTGAGTCTTTTCATTTTTCTAGCGAGAGGCTGAGTGCTTCCATCCTCATGTGAAGCTGAACCACTAGCCATGAACATAGGCCAGGGCCTCAGCCGTTCCTTGCCACTCCGTGTCGTAAATGGCATATTGGCAAGTTTACGCTTCTCCTCCGACAATTTTATTTTAGGTTTTGGAGTCCTTTTTTTTCTTATATTTGGTGTTTTGGATTTGACATGCTCTGTACTATGACATTGGGCATCGGCCTTGGCAGACGACGTTGCTGGCATTTCATCGTCTCGGCCATGACTAGTGGCAGCAGCTTCAGCACGAGGTGGAAGTGGATCTTGATCTTTCCCTAATTTTGGAACCTCAACATTTTTGTTCTCCATATTTTAATAGGCACAACTAAAAGGCACCTCAGGTAAACAATGGAGATGGATACTAGTATACAATTATGGACTGCCTGCCGAGTGCAGACACAGAGGTAGCCACAGCCGTGAACTACCGTACTGTACTGTGTCTGCTGCTAATATAGACTGGTTGATAAAGAGATGTCTATGTAACTATGTATGTATAAAGAAGAAAGAAAAAAAAACCACGGTTAGGTGGTATACAATTATGGACGGACTGCCTGCCGAGTGCAGACACAGAGGTAGCCACAGCCGTAAACTACCGTACTGTACTGTGTCTGCTGCTAATAATATAGACTGGTTGATAAAGAGATGTCGTAGTAGTATGTATGTATAAAGAAGAAAGAAAAAAAAACCACGGTTAGGTGGTATACAATTATGGACGGACTGCCTGCCGAGTGCAGACACAGAGGTAGCCACAGCCGTAAACTACCGTACTGTACTGTGTCTGCTGCTAATATAGACTGGTTGATAAAGAGATGTCTATGTAACTATGTATGTATAAAGAAGAAAGAAAAAAAAACCACGGTTAGGTGGTATACAATTATGGACGGACTGCCTGCCGAGTGCAGACACAGAGGTAGCCACAGCCGTGAACTACCGTACTGTACTGTGTCTGCTGCTAATATAGACTGGTTGATAAAGAGATGTCTATGTAACTATGTATGTTTAAAGAAGAAAGAAAAAAAAACCACGGTTAGGTGGTATACAATTATGGACGGACTGCCTGCCGAGTGCAGACACAGAGGTAGCCACAGCCGTGAACTACCGTACTGTACTGTGTCTGCTGCTAATATAGACTGGTTGATAAAGAGATGTCTATGTAACTATGTATGTATAAAGAAGAAAGAAAAAAAAACCACGGTTAGGTGGTATACAATTATGGACGGACTGCCTGCCGAGTGCAGACACAGAGGTAGCCACAGCCATGAACTACCGTACTGTACTGTGTCTGCTGCTAATATAGACTGGTTGATAAAGAGATGTCTATGTAACTATGTATGTATAAAGAAGAAAGAAAAAAAAACCACGGTTAGGTGGTATACAATTATGGACGGACTGCCTGCCGAGTGCAGACACAGAGGTAGCCACAGCCGTGAACTACCGTACTGTACTGTGTCTGCTGCTAATATAGACTGGTTGATAAAGAGATGTCTATGTAACTATGTATGTATAAAGAAGAAAGAAAAAAAAAACACGGTTAGGTGGTATACAATTATGGACGGACTGCCTGCCGAGTGCAGACACAGAGGTAGCCACAGCCGTGAACTACCGTACTGTACTGTGTCTGCTGCTAATATAGACTGGTTGATAAAGAGATGTCTATGTAACTATGTATGTATAAAGAAGAAAGAAAAAAAAAACACGGTTAGGTGGTATACAATTATGGACGGACTGCCTGCCGAGTGCAGACACAGAGGTAGCCACAGCCGTGAACTACCGTACTGTACTGTGTCTGCTGCTAATATAGACTGGTTGATAAAGAGATGTCTATGTAACTATGTATGTATAAAGAAGAAAGAAAAAAAAAACACGGTTAGGTGGTATACAATTATGGACGGACTGCCTGCCGAGTGCAGACACAGAGGTAGCCACAGCCGTGAACTACCGTACTGTACTGTGTCTGCTGCTAATATAGACTGGTTGATAAAGAGATGTCGTAGTAGTATGTATGTATAAAGAAGAAAAAAAAACCACGGTTAGGTGGTATACAATTATGGACGGACTGCCTGCCGAGTGCAGACACAGAGGTAGCCACAGCCGTGAACTACCGTACTGTGTCTGCTGCGACTGGATGATAAATGATATAAAAAATATATATATATCACTACTGCAGCCGGACAGGTATATATTATATATTATATAATGACGGACCTGCTGGACACTGTCTGTCAGCAGAATGAGTTTTATTTTTATAGAATAAAAAAAACAACAACACACAAGTGAAGTCACACGACGAGTGTTTAACTTTTTCAGGCAATCACAATATAAGTATACTACTAACTATACTGGTGGTCAGTGTGGTCAGGTCACTGGTCAGTCACACTGGCAGTGGCACTCCTGCAGCAAAAGTGTGCACTGTTTAATTTTAATATAATATTATGTACTCCTGGCTCCTGCTATAACCTATAACTGGCACTGCAGTGCTCCCCAGTCTCCCCCACAATTATAAGCTGTGTGAGCTGAGCAGTCAGACAGATATATAATATATATAGATGATGCAGCACACTGGGCTGAGCCTGAGCAGTGCACACAGATATGGTATGTGACTGAGTCACTGTGTGTATCGCTTTTTTCAGGCAGAGAACGGATATATTAAATAAACTGCACTGTCTGGTGGTCACTCACTAGTAAACTCTCTGCACTCTCTACACTTCTACAGTACTCCTCCTAGTCCTAAGCTCCAGTAAATCTCTCTCTCTTATAATCTAAATGGAGAGGACGCCAGCCACGTCCTCTCCCTATCAATCTCAATGCACGTGTGAAAATGGCGGCGACGCGCGGCTCCTTATATAGAATCCGAGTCTCGCGATAGAATCCGAGCCTCGCGAGAATCCGACAGCGTCATGATGACGTTCGGGCGCGCTCGGGTTAACCGAGCAAGGCGGGAAGATCCGAGTCGCTCGGATCCGTGTAAAAAAAGCTGAAGTTCGGGCGGGTTCGGATTCCAAGGAACCGAACCCGCTCATCTATAATTTGATGCACCACCATCAACGCCAACTGCGCCACCAGCCGAATGAACGATCCCGGCCCCAGTAGTACCGGCATTCGCGTGGTGTTCTTTCATAGATATAAAGTATGCTTTGTTTCTTGTCTGCTATTATCCTGAAGACAATAATAGATTGAAGCATTGATATATGCTTTATGATATATGTTTCCAGCCGCCATATATATGTGTCTTTATTTAGGCTTTGAGTGCACCTTCTCTGTTTGTATGGATCTTTTGTGAGGGCACCAGCTGCAGCTATTTACTGATTTGGAAGTGCCAGATCTCTTGAATATATATTTCTGCCGCAGGTTACATTGGTTTCCACAGGGAAACATTGGGGTGTAGCGTGGATCTTGATCCAGAGGCACCAACAGGCTAAAGATTTAGGCTGTCCCAGGATGCATTGGGGCCTCCTCTATAATCCCACCTCCAGGCACTGTGAGCTCAGTTTCAGTTGGTGTCTGCAGCAGCAGGTCCCTTAACAGGGGGCTGCACTGAGCAGCCCTGAAAAAGCTTTTTGACAGAAAATGTCTTCAAAACTGGGCTGTCAGCACTGTATGTCAAAATGATACTTCAGCACTGCAGCTCCATCACCTCCCAAGCGGCATCTCATATTCCCACGGCCTGTTCCCAGTCCTTGCGGCGGAGACGCTCCGGCTTTAGGCACACGGTTGCAGTCGCTCTCTTGGTTCGAGTGGCTGCTACGGGGAGGAGGTACTGTAAGAGGGCCCCCCCAGGCGGGGCCGCCATTAAATTGCGTTCCGTCCGCAACCTACGGAGACGGGTCGTGGCACTGGCGTGGACACTGTTACCGAGCATGGACCCCACTAGACCACCAGGGCAATAGAGTACAGGTCGGGTGTACTAACTAGAGATGTGTGGCTGGCACTTTTAGTATTTTGTGTTTTGGTTTTGGTTCTGATTTCACTTTCGTGTTTTGGTTTTGGCTTGGTTTTGGCAAAACCACCTTTTTGTGTTTTGGTTTTGGATCTAGATGATTTTTGAAAAAAAACATAAAAACAGCTAAAATCACAGAATTTGGGGGTAATTTTGCTCCTACAGTATTGTTAATCTCAATAGCATTAATTTCCACTAATTTCCAGTCAGGGGCGTTTTAAGAGAGAAGGAGGCCCGGGTGCAGCCTCCTCCATTCGGGCCCCCTCCTCTCTGCCGGCAGCACTGAGAGTCTGAGCACTAGAGCACTCAGCATGAGCAGATCTCCAGTAAAATGGTGTGGCGCCCATTTTTCCCTGAGATTTCTCTACTGCGCATGCGCAGAACTCCGTGAAAATGGCCGCTGGGCCCTTTCCACAGAGTTTTAATACCGCCGTGGATGTCACCGCGGGACTCCGGAGGGATGAGCATTCAGAAAATGGCTGCAGCGTGTACGGTGGGGGCACCCTCTGGACTTAGGGACCTGTGTGCACCGCACACACTGCACCCAGTGTTTCCAGTCTATTCTGAACACCTCACAATATTGTTTTTAGGCCTAAAAGTTGCACCGAGGTGGCTGTATGACCAAGCTAAGTGACACAAATGTGCGGCACAAACACCTGGCCCATCTAGGAGTGGCACTTCAGTTGCAGACAAGATGGCACTATTCAAAAACTAGTCCCCAAACAGCACATGATGCAAAGAAGAAAAAGAGGTGCACCGAGGCTGCTGTATGGCTAAGCCAAGCGACACAAGTGTGCGGTACAAACACCTGGCCCATCTAGGAGTGACACTGCAGTGTCAGACAGGATGGCTCTTTTCAAAAAGTAGGCCCCAAACAGCATCTCATGCAAAGATGTAGAAGAGGTGCAATGAGGTAGCTGTATGACTAAACCAAGCGAAACAAACAATTACCACTGGAATTATACGTCCAAATCAATGGAATTATACGTCCAAATTACTGGAATTAAATGGCAAAATCACTGGAATTAAATGGCAAAATCACTGAAATTATACGTCCAAATCACTGGAATTATCTGTCCAAATCACTGGCATTAAATGGCAAAATCACTGGATTTAAATGGCAAAATCACTGTAATAATACTGCAAAATCACTGGAATTAAATGGCAAAATTACTGGAATTACACATCAAAATCACTGGAATTATACAGCCAAATCACTGGAATTATATGGCCAAATCACTGGAATTAATTGGCAAAATCACTGGAATTATACTGCAAACTCACTGTAATAATACTGCAAAATCACTGGAATTATACGTCCAAATCACTGGAATTATACGTCCAAATCACTGGAATTAAATGGCAGTACCACTGGACATATACGGAAGTGTCAGACAGGATGGCACTTTAAAAAAATAGTCCCCAAACGGCACATGATGCAAAGAAGAAAAAAAGGTGCACCGAGGTTGCTGTATGACTAAACTAAGCGACACAACCACCTGGCCCATCTAGTAGTGTCACGCAGTGGCTGAATGTCGAGAGTGGGCCGCAATTGTTCAGTCCACTGACAGCATCTCCAGCATGCCCCAGTCATTTTTAAAAATTCTGCAATTGGTGGATTTATATGGTAGTACCCCAGGACTAATACAGCAGTACCCCTGGACTCATACGGCAGTGTCAGACAGGATGGCACTTTTCAATAACTAGGCCCCAAATAGCACCTCATGCAAAGATGTCGAAGAGGTACAATGAGGTAGCTGTATGACTAAGCCAAGCGACACAAACAATTACCACTGGAATTATACGTCCAAATCACAGGAATTGTACGTCCAAATCACTGGAATTAAATGGCAAAATTACTGGAATTAAATGGCAAAATCACTGGAATTATACGTCCAGATCACTGGAATTAAATGGCAAAATCTCTGTATTGCCTGCCTGCCTAGTTAAGTGGAATCTAGATGGGATTTGGTACCGGGGACACAATACCTCCCATCAATTGTCTAAATCCCACTGCACTAATGGTGGATACCAGACGCACGTCTAACACCAACATAAGTGGGGCTTACATTGTCATGTGAAGCTGAACCACTAGTAATGAACCAGGGCATCAGCCGTTCCTTGCCACTCCGTGTCGTAAATTACATATTGGCAAGTTTACGTTTCTCCTCAGACCATTTAAATTTCTTTATTTGGGTCTTTTTACTGAACTTTGGCTTTTTGGATTTTACATGCCCTCTACTATCACATTGGGCATCGGCCTTGGCAGATGACAATGGCATTTCATCATCTATGTCATGACTAGTGGCAGCAGCTTCAGCACTAGGAGGAAGTGGTTCTTGATCTTTCCCTATTTTATCTTCCAAATTTTTGTTCTCCATTATTTTTCTGGAGTTATATAACACAATATGCAGCACAGGAATGACTGATGGCTGATGCACAGGTCACTACCACTGGTCTGATGCAGGACAACAGAGCAACATTGTAAGGGACTTGTTGTTATTATTATTATTACAGGTTGAGTATCCCATATCCAAATATTCCAAAATACGGAATATTCCGAAATACGGACTTTTTTGAGTGAGAGAGAGATAGTGAAACCTTTGTTTTCTGATGGCTCAATGTATGCAAACTTTGTTTAATACACAAAGTTATTAAAAATATTGTATTAAATGACCTTCAGGCTGTGTGTATAAGGTGTATATGAAGCATAAATGAATTGTATGAATGTACACACACTTTGTTTAATGCACAAAATTATTAAAAATATTGGCTAAAATTACCTTCAGGCTGTGTGTATAAGGTGTATATGAAACATAAATGCATTCTGTGCTTAGATTTGGGTCCTATCACAATGATATCTCATTGTGGTATGCAATTATTCCAAAATACGGAAAAATCCGATATCCAAAATACTTCTGGTCCCAAGCATTTTGGATAAGGGATACTCAACCTGTATTATACGGCAGCAGTGGACATATAGCAGCAGCGTATACCACTGTGACTGCCTGGTCACTGGAATGACTGCTGGCCAGGACACTACCACTGGTCTGATGCAGCACAACACAGCAACATTGTAAGGGACTTGTTGTTGTTGTTGTTGTTGTTGTTATTATAATATGGCAGCAATGGACATATAGCAGCAGCGTATACCACTGTGACTGCCTGGTCATTGGAATGACTGATGGCCAGGACACGACCACTGGTCTGATGCAGCACAACACAGCAACATTGTAAGGGACTTGTTGTTATTATTATTTATTATACGGCAGCAGCGGACATATAGCAGCAGCATATACCACTGTGACTGCCTGGTCACTGGAATGACTGATGACCGGGACATTACCACTGGTCTGATGCAGCACAACACAGCAACACTGTAAGGGACTTGTTGTTGTTGTTGTTATTATTATTATTATTATTATTATAATACAGCAGCAGTGAACATATAGCAGCAGCGTATACCACTGTGACTGCCTGGTCACTGGAATGACTGATGGCCAGGACACTACCGCTGGTCTGATGCAGCACAACACAGCAACACTGTAAGGGACTTGTTGTTGTTGTTGTTGATATTATTGTTATAATACGGCAGCAGTGGACATATAGCAGCAGCGTATACCACTGTGACTGCCTGGTCACTGGAATGGCTGATGTCCAGACCACTACCGCTGGTCTGATGCAGCACAACACAGCAACACTGTAAGGTACTTGTTGTTTTTGTTATTATTGTTATAATACTGCAGCAGTGGACATATAGTAGCAGCGTATACCACTGTGACTGCCTGGTCACTGGAATGACTGATGGCCAGGACACTACCACTGGTCTCATGCAGCAGAACACAGCAACACTGAACTGATGCAGCACAACACAGCAGCAATGGACATATGTCAGCAAGAGGAGACAAACACTGTGACTGCCTGGTTTCTGGAATAACTGATGGCTGATGCACAGGACACTACCACTGGACTGATGCAGCACAATACACCCCCACTGAACTGATGCAGCACAACACAGCAGCAATGGACATATGTCAGCAAGAGGAGACAACCACTGTGACTGCCTGGTTTCTGGAATAACTGATGGCTGATGCACAGGACACTACCACTGGACTGATGCAGCACAATACACCCCCACTGAACTGATGCAGCACAACACAGCAGCAATGGACATATGGCAGCAATAGGACACAAACACTGTGACTGAACAAACACAGCACAAGGCACTACCACAGAGGACACTGAGGACGGAGACACGTCCTCTCTCTACACTCTCCAATGCCGGAGTGAAAATGGCGGGGACGCGCGGCTCCTTATATGGAATCCAAACCCCGCAAGAATCTGACAGCGGGATGATGATGTTTTGCCTCGTTCTGGTTTCCGTTTCAGGCGGGAAAACCCGAGCCTGGCTCGGAACCGGACTAGAATGGTGAAGTTCGGTATGGTTTGGTTCTCTGGGAACTGAACCCGCTCATCCCTAGTACTAATGCCCCATTTAATAAGGCTCGATAGTGCCTGGGTTGGAAGTCCAGCAAAGGGGAGCTGGCGCTTGACCTGTAGCCTCTCCCCGGCCCAGGGCAACGCCAACTGCAGATTTTCCCACCCCGGAGCTGCCTCACTCTCTGACTGAGACGCTGGGTGCCATCTTATAAGCATAGTTTCGACTAGTCTCTAGGACTGCAGGGCAAGGTCTCGCTTGTAATGCCGCCTGTATACAGCGCTGTGACTTTACAAACACTTGAGTATTCTACATGTCTTATACAGACAACGTTAGTTAAGAAAGAGTGTACCTATTACAGGATATATTGTACGAGTATTCTGATATATACCACCAGTCTAGGACCGTGCTGTGTTATATATATATATATCTGTACATATACTAGTCCAGTGCAGTTTTATTGTCATAATAATTATCTGCATTGCCTGTGACTGTGTGTACCTGTATCTGCTGTGTGGTTTCACTTTCAGTTTTTCCAGATATATCTATCACTATATTCTGTACCCTAGGGGACTAGGTGCGTCAGGGTCATATATATAGTGTGTCACAGTATTTACCCATTACATGTATTCTACTGTGTCACATAATGCCGGATTTATTCGCTGGTGTTGTGTACTGTCTACAATCACATACTAACAGATTTATTCGCAGGTATTGTACTCTGTCTGGCTTTATCATACTAATTTGCTCTGTTGTTGCATTTGTGTACAGTGTCTAACAAGAAAGGCAGTAAGTCTGTGGACGCTCCTGCATCATGCAGAGCATGTGCAAAAGTTTTACCAGAGGGGGAAGCTGTGTATGATGGTCTGTGTACTATGTATCATACATCTCCCAGTCAGTCCGCAGCTCCTGTAACCAATCAGGAGCCACCCTGGGCTGCATTCACAAATCTACTGGGTACTCTGGTGGAACACCTTACGCCCCCCTATGGGACCACCTGTGCCATTACAGCCACAAATTGTCCATATGGTTAATCCGTCCTGGGCGGAAAATTAGTCTAACCAGTTGCAGCAATTAAATAATTCCCTGGTCACACAAAAATCCACTCCAGGTCACTCTATGGTCCCTGGGTCATCTAAGCGGGCTCCTTCCTCCCCACAATAAACAAATCTATCAGATGTTTCATCTTAAGAGGAGGGGGAGCATACTGTCCTGTCAGACACTGAATCAGGTGTTTCTGATGAGGATTCTCCATTGCAAATTGATGTCCCTGCCCTTGTGGTTGCTATTAAGCAAATCCTACAAATCACTGATGGTGTGGATTCCACTACTGTGGCTAAGAAAACTGATATGTTTAAACGGCAGAATGTGGTTATAAATCTATTACCCATTCTGACTATTTGGTGGACATCAGGCAGGAGCCCTGGTCTAATCCAGGGAAGAAATTCCCTCTGTCTAAAGAGCCCTTGGCTTGCTATCCTCTCCCTGCAGAGTTATCTAGCAAGTGGGAAATTCATCGCCGGTGGATTATCATCCTCATCTCATGCCTAGTGGTGTCGTCCACCCTGCCTGTCACCACTGTCGCTTCACTGAAGGAACCAACAGATAAGCGTGTGGAGGGATGCCTAAAATCTATTTACTCCCTTACTCCCTGTACATTGACCCACTATTGCGGCCTCTTGGGCTGCAAAAGGAATTGAAGCATGGGTTCAGGCATTAGAGGAAGAGCTGCCCGAGGATATATCTGTATACCTGTCTCACATTACCACCGCCGCCTATTACATTCAGGAGGCGTCCTCTGAGGCGGGTGTGTTGGCAGCCAAGGTATTGACTACGTCTGTCCTGGCTCACCGTATTCTGTGGTTGAGATCATGGAAGTTGGAAGTAGACTCCAAAAAGACCTTGGAGGTGCTCCTCTTTAAGGGGGACATTTTGTTTGGGGAAGACCTAAATAAAATTGTGTCTGAATTGGCGGCTGCTAAGACTGCCTTTCTCCCAAATACTAATCATTCTGCACAGAAGGCTAAAGGTACCACTTTTAGTTCCTTTTTGCCTCAAGGGAAAGCAAAACGTCAGGTATACCCGAGACAATCTTGTGCTCCCAAAACCATTAAGCCCAAGCAAAGTAGTCCAGTGTGGCTCGTCAGCCTGCTTTGAAACAAGACAAGCTTGCCACATGGCAGGGTGGGCCTCCCCCTGGGGGACCCCAAGGTGGGAGGCTGGCTTCTGCAGTTCACCCAGGTCTGGTTAATGACCACTTCAGATGCATGGGTGCGAGAAGTTGTCTCTCAAGGGTATGGAGTCTCCTTCAAGAGATGTCCCCCTCGTCAGTTTTGAAACACGGTTATCCCTTCAGATCCGTTAAAGGTGCAAGCTTTGCAAATGAGTGTCAGTTCTCTCCTGAATACAGGAGTGGTAGTGCCGGTTTCTCTGGCCCTGAGAGGTAGAGGTTACTACTCGACCCTGTTTCTAGTTCCGAAACCCAATGAGTCTTTCTGGCCTGTACTCAACCTCAAATCACTGAACAAGTTTGTGAGAGTATCCAAGTTCCGTATGGAAACACTGCGCTCAATTATACTGGCTATGGGACCCGGAGACTATATGGTATCCCTGGATATTGTTATGATTCCAGCACTCTGGTCTGAGGAGGTCTTATTGCAAGGACCGGAGCACTGGAACGTAATGCTGGGGAAGGGAGCGGGAATAGAAAATAGCCCCTGGCGCCCTAACTCCGTTGTCTCGCCCGTGCTGTCAGAAATCCCCTGCGAGACTATGGTTGCTTGAGCCCATGGCAGCCGCGTTTGAAGGGCGGATTATGTCTGCCCAACTCCGATGCCCCCTCAGGTCTTAATGGGAGACAAAGGGAAATCCGAGACAGGGTGATAACAAGGGGCCCTCTGACTAAACAACCAGGCCAGGGGCTACAAGCTAACTGACAAAACCTGAAGTATGTGCGGAAACCCGCCAGGGAAAAGGACAACCAAAATCCACTTGTCCAATACTCCTACCCGGCACCGCCGGATACCAGAGTGGACCTGTGGAAGCGGAACCCTCCGCGAAATGCACCAAAACACAAATAATAAATAATAAAGCGGACAAGCCGCAACACACGGCAAGGCCGCGACTCACGAACACCACTGGATGTTATAAGGTGATTAGTCAGGACTCCAGGAACAAGATGACAAACTTCCGAGTTCAGAACTTCCAATACTGGAATGACCGGATACAGCAAGACTAGAACAGACTCTCAGCAAACAGAGACAGCATGCAGGAAGCTATTACCGGCGTCTGTGAGAAGCCCTGGGAGTGTATTTAACAAGGAGTCCTCCAATCAGCTGCAAAAAGGCTGATTAGAATAAATGCCGTGCAGCTGCCTTGCTGCCCGGCCAGAGAGCAGGAGAATACATTAACCCTTATAGCCTAGCAACGGGGAACACGGTCCGCCAGTGGCGTCCCCGTTGCTAGGGTCCGTGCGGCTCAGCGCGCCCGGCGTCCAGCATTGCCAGGGAGCCGACGGCTGTTCGCGTACGGCGTCCCTGGTTGCTAGGCGCCGGGCCGCACCGACGAGCGGACCCCGGCGCCTAACAGTACCCCCCCCTTAAGGAGGGGTCAAGGAACCCCTAAAGCCAGGCTTCCAAGGAAACTCCCGAAAAAATACCCTCTTGAGCCTTGGGGCATGAAGATCCTTATCCAGGACCCAGGACCTTTCCTCTGGACCATAACCTCTCCAGTGAACCAGAAAATAGAGCCGGCCCCTGGACAACTTGGAATCGAGAACCTTCTCCACCAGGAACTCCTGTTGTCCCTCTACATCCACTGGAGATCTTCCCTGAGAGATCTTCCGAGGAAATTTATTGGAAGAAATGTATGGCTTCAACAGGGAGCAATGAAACGTATTACCAATCCGAAGAGATTTTGGTAAACGTAACCGGAAAGCAACTGGGTTAACTTTTTTAATGATATGAAATGGTCCAATAAATTTGGGTCCCAACCTAGCTGAAGATTGTCGAAGTCTAATGTTACGAGTCGACAACCATACCCTATCTCCCACCTTAAAATTGCAAGGACGTCGGAGCCGGTCAGAAAATTTTTTCTCTCGAAAGGCCGCTTTTCTGAGAGCAAGGTGCACTTTTTTCCAAATGGCTCTGAGATGGGAGGTTAAGGTTAGCGAGGAAACTGAGGAATGTTGAAAAAAAGAATTAGCTCTGGGGTGAAAACCAAAAACTGAAAAGAATGGAGACACGTTGGTGGAGGAATGACAAGAATTATTGTAAGCAAACTCCGCCAATGGAAGAAACTCGGACCAATCATTCTGGAGTTTAGCTGAATACAAACGCAAATACTGTTTCAATGATTGGTTAACTCGCTCGGTTTGCCCGTTGGACTGTGGGTGGTAACCAGATGTTAATGACAATCTCATCTTTAATGAAGCACAGAAACACTTCCAGAATTGTGCAATGAATTGTGGACCCCGATCAGAAACAATATCAGTGGGCAACCCATGAAGTCTGAAAACATGGCGGAGAAACAACACTGCCAATCCTTGGGCAGATGGCAGTCGGGGAAGGGCAATGAAATGAGCCATCTTGCTAAAACGGTCTACTACCACCCAAATGACTCTGCATCCAGCTGAAAGGGGAAGGTCCACCACAAAATCCATGGAAATATGAGACCATGGCCTGAGAGGGACATTCAAGGGCATAAGTTGCCCGATAGGCAAGGAACGGGGAACCTTATGCTGTGCACAAACCTGACATGAAGAAACAAACTCCTTAACGTCTTTAGAAAGACCAGGCCACCATACTGAGCGGGAGACTAACTCCAATGTCTTAGAGATCCCCGGATGCCCGGAAACTTTGTTATCATGGAACTCAGTCAAAACAGTAGCTCTCAAGAACTCAGGGACGTAAAGACGACCAGCAGGAGTATTTCCAGGAGCTTGGTGTTGAAGCTGTTTTAACTGGGTAAATAAATCTTGTGTGAGGCCTGCCCAAATGACTGAAGATGGAAGTATGGGAGTAACAGGACTGTTATCATGAACCGGAAGAAAACTGCGTGACAGAGCATCTGCCTTGGTATTCTTGGAACCTGGCCTAAAAGTTATAATAAATTTGAAACGAGTAAAGAACAAAGCCCAACGAGCCTGCCGGGCATTCAGCCGCTTAGCTGATTCGATGTATTGCAGATTCTTATGGTCAGTCAATACTGAAATGGTATGTGTTGCTCCCTCCAGCCAATGCCTCCACTCCTCGAAAGCCCATTTTATTGCCAGTAATTCCCGGTTACCAACGTCATAGTTGGATTCAGCGGAGGAGAATTTCCTGGACATAAAGGCACAAGGATGTAGTTCCTGAGACTCTGGATCCTTTTGAGATAGTATAGCCCCTACTCCAACCTCCGAGTCATCAACCTCCACAACGAAGGGCAATCCTGGATTGGGATGTCTAAGGACTGGAGCCGAGACAAAGGCTTGTTTCAAGGCCCGAAAGGACAACTCCGCTTTACGCGACCAGTTGGTAGGATCCGCTCCTTTCTTTGTCAGGGCCACAATGGGAGCAACCAGGTCGGAAAAAGAATGAATGAACCTCCTGTAATAATTCGCAAACCCTAAAAAGCGCTGAATTGCTTTTAAATTGGTGGGTTGCGCCCAACTAAGGATGGCCTGGAGCTTCTTTGGTTCCATGAAAAATCCCAGAGGGGAAATAATGTATCCTAAAAAAGATACCTCCGTGACATGAAACTCGCATTTCTCCAGTTTGGCATATAGATGATTCTCACGTAACTTTTGAAGAACCTGACGCACCTGGGTAACATGTTGTTCAATAGAGTCAGAATAAATCAGGATGTCGTCTAAGTAAACGACCACGAATTTCCCTAGGAAGTCACGGAGCACATCGTTAATGAGGTCCTGGAAAACTGCTGGAGCGTTAGACAAGCCGAACGGCATCACTAGGTACTCGTAGTGACCCGACTGAGTACTGAAGGCTGTCTTCCACTCATCTCCGGACCTGATTCGGATGAGGTTATACGCTCCCCTTAGATCAATTTTGGAAAAAATCACAGCCGAACGCAGCTGATCAAAGAGGACAGAAATCAGCGGCAGAGGATAAGTATTTTTAACTGAGATTTTATTTAGGGCTCTATAGTCAATGCAAGGTCTGAGCGAGCCTTCCTTTTTCTCCACAAAGAAGAAGCCTGCACTTAAAGGAGATTTAGATGGCCTAATAAATCCTTTCCCTAGGCTCTCTTTAACATAGTCATTCATGGCCGCAGTTTCTGGCCCGGATAAAGCATATAACCTTCCCTTTGGCAATGCGGCACCAGGAATTAGCTCAATGGCGCAATCATAAGGCCGATGGGGAGGCAGAATGTCTGCATTGCCCTTGGAGAACACATCAGCAAACTCCTGATATTCCACGGGAATGAGTTCAGGAATTGCAGCAGTTATTCTGACAGGAAACGAAATACATCCCTTATCACAGAAAGCACCCCAGTGAGAAATCTCCCCTGACCGCCAATCAATGGTGGGATTGTGAAAGGCCAGCCAAGGGTGACCCAGAACCACTGGAACTGCTGGGCAATGGGTAAGGAAGAACTCAATTTTTTCAGAATGAAGAGCTCCTACCGTAAGTAGTACAGGGGGTGTACAGAGGGAGATAACCCCATTGGACAGTGGACTCCCATCTAAGCCATGCATGGTGACACTCCTACCCAAAGATAACTGAGGAATGCCTAAGGCCTTAGCCCAAGTTAAATCCATAAAGTTTCCTGCGGCTCCACTGTCGACAAAAGCCGACACCGAGGAACTGAGGCTGCCAAAGGAAACCTTAGCTGGGACTAAAAGGGAGTTATTCGAGGAGATAAGCTGCAGACCTAGGTGAACCCCCTCACAATTCACCTGGTCAAGGCGTTTCCCGACTTATTCGGACAATTACGAGCAAAATGTCCCTTACCCCCACAGTACAAACAAAGACCAGAGTTTTGCCTTCTGGCTCTCTCTTCAGGAGACAACCGGGAGAGACCCATCTGCATGGGCTCCTCTATGTCCTCAGGGATGGAATATACACACGGAGATGACCTGACCGATGCTCCTTTTTCAGCCTTCCGCTCTCTGAGACGACGATCAATCTTAATAGAAAGCTCCATGAGTTTATCGAGAGTCTCAGGAGCGGGATACTGGAGGAGACTGTCTTTAATAGATTCTGATAAGCCGAGGCGAAACTGACTGCGCAGGGCTGGGTCGTTCCAGCCACAGTCGTTCGACCACCGGCGAAACTCCGTACAATAAACCTCTGCTGGATTCCTACCCTGTCTGAGAGCGCGCAACTGACCTTCAGCAGATGCCTCTCTATCAGGGTCATCATATAACAGTCCTAAAGACCCAAAAAAAGCGTCTACTGACAACAACACCGGATCATCTGCTTGTAAACCAAATGCCCAAGTCTGGGGATCTCCCTGGAGCAAAGAAATAATAAACCCGACCCGCTGAGATTCAATACCCGAGGAGATCGGTCTTAAACGAAAATAAAGTTTACAGGATTCTTTAAAATTAAAAAACTCTTTTCTATCACCAGAAAAACGGTCAGGCAAATGCATTTTTGGTTCAGGAACTACCCTCGGGGAAGTTCGTAAAAGATCTTCCTGCGACTTCACCCGAAGGGAAAGATCCTGAACCATCTGAGTAAGTTCTTGAATCTGACTGACTAAGAGCTGACCAGGATTTGGTCCTAACCCTGTCGGATTCATGAGGCCGACAATTTCTTACAAAACTGAATAAGAAAAAATTAAACTCCGTTTAATTTTAAGTTTTGGTATGGCCGGTAATAATGTTATGATTCCAGCACTCTGGTCTGAGGAGGTCTAATTGCAAGGACCGGAGCACTGGAACGTAATGCTGGGGAAGGGAGCGGGAATAGAAAATAGCCCCTGGCGCCCTAACTCCGTTGTCTCGCCCGTGCGGTCAGAAATCCCCTGCGAGACTATGGTTGCTTGAGCCCATGGCAGCCGCGTTTGAAGGGCGGATTATGTCTGCCCAACTCCGATGCCCCCTCAGGTCTTAATGGGAGACAAAGGGAAATCCGAGACAGGGTGATAACAAGGGGCCCTCTGACTAAACAACCAGGCCAGGGGCTACAAGCTAACTGACAAAACCTGAAGTATGTGCGGAAACCCGCCAGGGAAAAGGACAACCAAAATCCACTTGTCCAATACTGCTACCCGGCACCGCCGGATACCAGAGTGGACCTGTGGAAGCGGAACCCTCCGCGAAATGCACCAAAACACAAATAATAAATAATAAAGCGGACAAGCCGCAACACACGGCAAGGCCGCGACTCACGAACACCACTGGATGTTATAAGGTGATTAGTCAGGACTCCAGGAACAAGATGACAAACTTCCGAGTTCAGAACTTCCAATACTGGAATGACCGGATACAGCAAGACTGGAACAGACTCTCAGCAAACAGAGACAGCATGCAGGAAGCTATTACCGGCGTCTGTGAGAAGCCCTGGGAGTGTATTTAACAAGGAGTCCTCCAATCAGCTGCAAAAAGGCTGATTAGAATAAATGCCGTGCAGCTACCTTGCTGCCCGGCCAGAGAGCAGGAGAATACATTAACCCTTAAAGCCTAGCAACGGGGAACACGGTCCGCCAGTGGCGTCCCCGTTGCTAGGGTCCGTGCGGCTCAGCGCGCCCGGCGTCCAGCGTTGCCAGGGAGCCGGCGGCTGTTCGCGTACGGCGTCCTTGGTTGCTAGGCGCCGGGCCGCACCGACGAGCGGACCCCGGCGCCTAACAGATATACAGGATGCGTACCTGCACATACCTATTGCCATGTCGCATCAGCAGTATCTGCGGTTTGCTATTGGCAACCTCCACTATCAGTTCCAGGCTCTACCATTTGGACTGGCTACGGCTCCTCGGATCTTCACCAAGGTCATGGCTGTAATGACGGCTCATCTCCATCTATAGGGAGTCAGGATCCTGCCGTATCTGGACAACTTGCTGATTCTCGCAAACTCCAACGATATCCTCCTCAGTCATCTGCAACTGATGGTAAGCTTCCTACAAGCCCATGTGTGGCTCATCAATTGGAAGAAATCCTCGCTGGTCCCAGCTCAGAGCATGGTGCACCTGAGGGCACTCCTGGGCACACACAGTCAACAACGGTTTCTGTCTCCAAAAAAAGTCCTGAGAATTCAAGACAGGATAAGATGCTTCCTTTGTCGCCCCAGAGTGTCGATACACTCTGCGATGCAAGTACTTGGCCTGATGGTGTCGGCATTTGACATGGCAGAGTACGCTCAATTTCATTCTCGCCCTCTGCAGAGGTTAATCCTTTCCAAGTGGGATGGCCTATCTCATCGAATCAGATCTCACATGATCACTTTTACTCCAGAGGTTCGTCTGCCGCTGACCTGGTGGCTATAGCTCCAGCAATTGAGCAGGGGCCGTCCCTTCTGGTTCCCCGACTGGGTCCTGCTGACAACGGATGCCAGTCTGAGGGGATGGGGTGTGGTGTTGGAGAAACACTCTTTTTAGGGTCGCTGAACCAAGGACGAGTCACTCCTCCCAATAAACATTGCGGGCGGTGTTCAATGCATAGACTCTCGCCCTGCCTCTGGTACAGAACAGGCCGGTTCAAGTACGGTCAGACATTGCCACTACGGTTGCATACATAAACCATCAAGGCAGCACTTGAAGCTGCATGGCTATGATAGAAGTTTCAAAAATCCTTTGTTGGGCGGAACGCCATCTGCCAGCAATATCGGCAGTGTTAATTCCGGGCATCCTAAACTGGGAAGCGGACTTCCTCAGTTGCCAGGACGTGCACGCCGGAGAGTGAAGTCTTCATCCAGAAGTCATTAAGCTCCTAGTGGACAAGTGGGGCCTACCAGACAAAGACCTGATGGCATCTCGACACAATCACAAGGTTCCGGTCTTCGGATCAAAGACCAGGGATCCTCAAGCAGCGTTCGTGGATGCACTGGCAATTCCATGGAACTTTTGGCTACCCTAAGTTTCCCTCCAGTGTCACTCCAGCCCAGGGTCCTGCGGAAGTTCAAACAAGAAGGAGGATTTCTACTTCTAGTTGCTCCAGCGTGGCTCAGACGGCATTGGTTCTCAGACCTGCAGGGTCTATCGACAGCGCGTCCTCTTCTACTTCCTCAGCATCCAGACCTCTTCGTACATAGAGCCCTGGGCCAGTATTTACTAAAAATCCGAGTTTGGTCGATTTGTGTTTTTTTTTCTAAGTCCCAATCCGGGAATTTACTAAGCAGCAATCTCAGCAGTGTCTGGTCTATTCGTAATGGTTTGAATGACAACGTCCCGAAATACGAATGAATAGACCATCGGTCAAAAGCGGCTGTTATTTCATAGAATACGGCCATTCACTATTCATTCGTATTTGGGTGTTAGTTTCTGAATGCTCAAGTGCGGTTCTGTTTTTTTTCGAATCGTTAAAAAAAGCAGCAAAAAAATAGACCTGCTTTTTCCAGTCGAGTTTGGATAACCATGCACGGATCAGTGAGATCTGTGCATGGTTATCTATGGGAAAGGGTATGTTTAGTTTAAAATTAGAAAAAAAAATTGCGTGGGGTCCCCCCTCCTAATCATAACCAGCCTCGGGCTCTTTGAGCCGATCCTGGTTGAAAAAATATTGGGGGGAAAATGACAGGGGTTCCCCCATATTTAAACAACCAGCACCGGGCTCTGCGCCTGGTCCTGGTTCCAAAAATACGGGGGACAAAAAGCGTAGGGGTCCCCCGTATTTCTGAAACCAGCACCGGGCTCCACTAGCTGGGGAGATAATGCCACAGCCGGGGGACACTTTGATATCGGTCCCTGCGGCCGTGCCATTAAAACCCCAACTAGTCACCCCTGGCCGGGGTACCCTGGAGGAGTGGGGACCCCTTCAATCAAGGGGTCCCCCCCTCCAGCCACCCAAGGGCCAGGGGTGAAGCCCGAGGCTGTCCCCCCATCCAAGGGCGGCGGATGGGGGGCTGATAGCCTTTTTGAAAAAATGTGAATATTGTTTTTAGTAGCAGTACTACAAGTCCCAGCAAGCCTCCCCCGCAAGCTGGTACTTGGAGAACCACAAGTACCAGCATGCGGTGGAAAACCGGGCCCGCTGGCACCTGTAGTACTACTACTAAAAAAATACCCCAATAAAAACAGGAGACACACACCTTGAAAGTATAAGTTTATTACATACATGCACACCTCCAAACATACATACTTCCCTATGTTCACACGAGGGTCGGTCCTCTTCTCCATGTAGAATCCATGGGGTACCTGTGTGAAAAATTATACTCACATAATCCAGTGTAGATCGGTCCTCTTCTGTTCTCTGTATAATCCACGTACTTGACAAAAAAATAAAACGCAAACCCGACCATGCACTGAAAGGGGCCCCATGTTTTCACATGGGACCCCTTTCCCCGACTGCCAGGACCCCCCCCCCTGACTCCTGTCTAAGAGGGTTCCTTCAGCTAATCAGGGAGCGCCATGTCGTGGCACCCTCCTGATTGGCTGTGTGCTCCTGTAGTGTCTGTCAGGCAGCACACGTCAGTGATACAATGTAGCGCCCATGCGCTCCATTGTAACCAATGGTGGGAACTTTGTGGTCAGCGGTTGACCGAAAGTAACCTCACCGCTGACCACAAAGTACGTGGATTATACAGAGAACAGAAGAGGACCGATCTACACTGGATTATGTGAGTATAATTTTTCACACAGGTACCCCATGGATTCTACATGGAGAAGAGGACCGACCCTCGTGTGAACATAGGTAAGTATGTATGTTTGGAGGTGTGCATGTATGTAATAAACTTATACTTTCAAGGTGTGTGTCTCCTGTTTTTATTGGGGTATTTTTTTAGTAGTAGTACTACAGGTGCAGCGGGCCCGGTTTTCCACCGCATGCTGGTACTTGTGGTTCTCCAAGTACCAGCTTGCGGGGGAGGCTTGCTGGGACTTGTAGTACTGCTACTAAAAACAATATTCAAATTTTTTCAAAAAGGCTATCAACCCCCCATCCGCCGCCCTTGGATGGGGGGGGACAGCCTCGGGCTTCACCCCTGGCCCTTGGGTGTCTGGAGGGGGGAACCCCTTGATTGAAGGGGTCCCCACTCCTCCAGGGTACCCCGGCCAGGGGTTACTAGTTGGGGTTTTAATGGCACGGTCGCAGGGACCGATATCAAAGTGTCCCCCGGCTGTGGCATTATCTCCCCAGCTAGTGGAGCCCGGTGCTGGTTTCAGAAATACGGGGGACCCCTACGCTTTTTGTCCCCCGTATTTTAGGAACCAGGACCAGGCGCAGAGCCCGGTGCTGGTTGATTAAAGAGGGGGGAACCCCTGTCATTTTTTACCCCAGATTTTTTCAACCAGGATCGGCTCAAAGAGCCCGAGGCTGGGTATGATTAGGAGGGGGGACCCCACGCAATTTTTTCCAGGATTTTAAAGAACTTTTTAAGGTACACAATGAAGCCCTGCACGGATCTCACAGATCCGGCCGGGTTTCCTTGTGTTTTTTTCAGGCAGTGTTTTACTCATCACTCCCGTAAAACACTGCCTGATATTACGAATCACATCGACATCGGAAAAAACGATTGTGCAAAACTCGGCAGCTTAGTGAATGACCGTATCAGGATTCAAAAAGTTGCAGTAAAATGCACCCGATACCATTCGAGTTCAAACACCCTTCAAAACGGACAAAACACGAATATTAGTAAATAAACCCCCTTGTCTTTATCCAGACCTGGCCTGGCTCTTGAGGCATCACTCCTGAAAGCCAAAGGATTCTCTGAGGTGGTCATCCAAACTATGTTAAAAGCCTGCAAACCGGCATCTGCTCGGATTTATTACAGGGTCTGGAATTCTTACTTCGCCTGGTGTGCTGATAAGAATTATGATGCATACAGATTCAGAACTTCCAGAATTCTGGCCTTTCTGCAAAGAGGCCTGGACTTAGGCCTTTATCTGGCCTCCCTCAAGGTTCACATATCTGCCTTGTTGGTATGGTTTCAGAGAAAAATTGCGTCTATAACTGACGTTCATACATTTACTCAGGGTGTCTTATGGATTTAGCCTCCCTATGTCCCTCCTGTGGCTCCATGGGATCTGTCTGTTGTCCTGAATGCCCTGCAAGAGTCTCCATTTGAACCTCTTGAGATGGTGGACCTTAAATGGCTCACGGCCAAGGTCTTGTTGTTACTGGCTATTGCCTCTGCAAGAAGGGTGTCGGACTTAGGCGCATTGTCCTTTCGTCCACCCTTTCTAATATTTCATCCTGACCGGGCAATTCTTAGAACTCGCCCAGGTTATTTACCTAAGGTGGTGTCATCTTTTCACATTAACCAAGAGATTGTGGTTTCAGCCTTTATCTCTTATGATTTGTCCACCAAAGAGTGGTCTTTGGATGTGGTACGGGCTCTCCGTATATATGTGGAGAGGACTGCCTCTATCAGGAGGTTAGATTCTCTTTTGGTTTTGATTAGAATGGTGATTGCACAAGCGTATGTGCAGGCTGGTCTCCCAGCTCCTGCTGCTATTAATGCCCATTCTACTTGGTCTGTTGGACCTTCTTGGGTGGCCCGCCGTGGTGCGTATACAGTGGGTGTGGCCTCGCTAAAATGGGTGTGGTCTTGCAAGAAAAGACTACCTTACAGGACAGAAAAAAATTCCACCATATTATGCTCCAAACAGTAATGCCCCTTGCAGACCCGGCCCTAACCAATATGATGCCTTAGGCAAGATTTTGGCTAAAGCCCCTTAGCACTGCTGCTAATTCTGCCTCTGACCCTGCACTCCTTTCCCACCACCATCAACCCTCACCCATAGCAGTCCTCATTTTGGTGTTCCTACCCTCTATATTTTAAATAGGAACAATGCGCACATTTGGTGCACAGCCCAAAAAACGGTGTGTTCTTGCTGGGAAGGTACACAATAGTACCCCCAATTTAAATGACGCCACACAGTAGTGCATTTTTTTTCACATTATATCATGCGATAGTGTCCCTTATTCATGTTACATCACACAGAAGTACCACTTTACCTTATATACATTACTCCTCACAGTAGTGCCCCTTATTCACACTACATTACGATGAATTGCTCCTCATTCACATTACATCACACCATATTACTCTTTATTCACATTAGACCACTCAGTAGTTCCCTTTCTTTACATTATACCACACAGTAGGGCACCTTTTACACATAATGCCACACATTAGTAATGCCTTTATACACATAATGCCACACAGTAAGGCTAAGGCCGCACATAGCGGCCAAGCAGGTCCAGCTGTACGGAACCCGCTTGGCTGGGAGCGGGGTTCTGTGTTCACACGGATCCTGTTCTAAGGGATGCCGCAGAATAGGATCCGGCCAGTGTGACACACGGGATTTTATTGGAACACAGTGTGGCACAGACACACTGTGTGAACGCATACAGTATATTGAAATGTATGTGTTCACATTGAAATCCCGCTGTCCTGTCATCTGGCCTGACCGCAGTGGCGAGACTGCCGCACTCTCCTTCTGGCCAAGTGGGTCCTTCTAAATTGGACCCGCTTCTCCGCTATGTGTGGCTGTAGCCTAATGCCGCGTACACATATACTGCACATTATTAATGCCCTTATACACATAATGACCCACAAAGTGCCCCTTACACATATGCCACACATTAATGCATTTGTACACATGACACACATAATGCCCCTTACACGTATGTCGAACACTATTGCACAACCAACCCACCTGCACACAGCACTCACACGGCTGCTAACACTGTGACCTCTGCCTGGATACAGATGTGTCCTCACATATCTTGCCTCAATACGCCATGCAGCAGGAGATGCCTGGCATGAGTCAGCTGGTAGCTCTGCTAACGTTGGGCGGATTTTTTTGCTGAAAATGCATCTTATTTGCATTGCTATGCAACTAGGATGCACAAGCAGCAGCTTCTGTTTAAAATGAAATGTGGCATGCCTATGTTCTGTGTGTGACTGTGGCTGTATCTGCATACATAATGATATGTTACAGTGATTTCCAGGAATACACTGTAACGTAGCATTTTGCTTGCAGATACGTCCGCAGTCACACACAGAATATAGGCATGTCGCATATCATTTTAATCAGCAGAATCTGCTTGTGCCCCACAGCATTTGTCTATGGTGTGGGCCCCTTGATAAATATATATAGTAAATACTGAATTGCTAGTGCATGCATGACAATTTACCAGATTAATAACAGCAATGCACTGCAGAAAATAAAGCTTAGTCCTGTGCAGTATAAGACAACATATGTAATAATTCAAATACAATCTAAAAGCTGATCCATAGCGGAGAGATTGGACCCCCAGGCAGTGGGGCCCACCAGGGTATCCCCTGTACCCTTGTGGGCCAGTCCGACCCTGGATCGATTCACCAACTCTCCAGTTGTAGGAGCATTTTAGATCTATCTCCACCACAGATAAAGAATGCACGACACTCCAGCAATGTAAAAAAGCACCAAAAGTGTTTATTAGGCTTACAGCATAGTAGCCAAAATGTGCCAACATCAAGCACTATGCCAAGCAATTATCAAATGAATAAATATTTCACCTGTGTTATTGCTTGACAAAAAGCTATTTGCATCACAAAACATATTGGCTACTATGCTGTAAACCTAATAAACACTTTTGATTTTGTTTTCTTCACTGCTGCACCGATAAACAACCTTTCTACTATCAATTATTCACCACTGGCACCCATCAGAAATGTATTATACACTGTGATATATATATAAAGTATATTAGAGATGAGTGGGTTCGGTTCTCAGAGATCAAACCCTCCCCGAACTCCACGATCCGAGCCGGGAACTGAGTCCGTCTTGGGACTTCCCACCAGACTCGGATCCCAGAACAAGGCAAAATGTCATCATCCCGCTGTCGGATTCTCGCGGGTTTTGGATTTCATATAAAGAGCTGCGCATCCCCGTCATTTTCACTCCGGACTTGGAGAGTGAGGAAGACAGACCTCTGTCTCTCTCTGGGTGGTGGCATCGGGTGGGGTCAATGTGTGCTCTCTAGAGGTGCTGTTCCTGTCACTGTGGTATCCCTGTGATGTTAGGGGTGCTGTCCTGGCTGTCACTGGTGTTTCATGTGCTGTTAGGGGTGCTGCATCTGTACATGGGTGTTGCTGTCCTGGCTGTCACTGTGCTGTACAGGGGCACTGTACTCCTGTATGCTGTAAAAATTCAGGGGTGCTGTGAAAATAAATGTACACTGGCCTGTCTTGTATTCTGTAAAAATTCAGGGGTGCAGTGAAAATAAATGTACACTGACCCTGTCTTGTATGCTGTAAAAATTCTGGTGTGCAGTGAAAATGTACACTGACCCTGTCTTGTATGCTGTAAAAATTCAGGGGTGCAATGAAAATAAATGTACACTTGCCCTGTCTTGTATGCTGTAAAAATTTAGGGGTGCAGTGGAAATAAATGTACACTGGCCTGTCTTGTATGCTGTAAAAATGTAGGGGTGCAGTAAAAATAAATGTACATTGTCCCTGTATTTTATGCTGTAAAAATACAGGGGTGCTGTGAAAATAAAGGGGTGCTGGACCTGTCTTGTATGCTGTAAAAATACAGGGGTGCTGTGAAAATACAGGTGTGCTGGCACTGTCCTGTATGCTGTAAAAATACAGGGGTGCTGTGAAAATAAATGTACACTGGCCCTGTCCTGTATGCTGTAAAAATACAGGGGTGCTGTGAATATAAAGGGGGCTCGCCCTGTCTTGTATGCTGGAACATTTTAGGGGTGTTGTGAAAATACAGGGGTGCTGGCACTGTCCTGTATGCTGGAAAAATACAGGGGTGCTGTGAAAATAAATATACATTGGCTCTGTCCTGTATACTGTAAAAATAGAGGGAACTTGTGAAAATAAATGTACACTGGCACTGTCCTGTTTGCTGTAAAAATACAGGGGTGCTGTGAAAATAAATGTACACTGGCCATGTCCTGTATGCTGTAAAAATACAGGGGTGCTGTGAAAATAAATGTACACTGGTGCTGTCCTGTATGCTGTAAAAATAAAGAGGTTCTATGAAAATAAATGTACATTGGCCCTGTCGTGTATGCTGTAAAAATACAGGGGTGCTGGCCCTGACTTGTATGTTGTAAAATTACAGGGGTGTTGTGAAAATACAGGTGTGCTGGCACTGTCCTGTAAGCTGTAAAAAACAGGGGTGCTGTGAAAATAAATGCACATTGTCCCTGTCGTGTATGTTGTAAAAGTACAGTGGTGCTGTGACTATAAAGGGGTGCTGGCCCTGTCTGTATGCTGTAAAATTACAGAGGTGCAGTGAAAATAAATGTACACTGGCCCTGTCTTGTATGCTGTAAAAATTCAGGAGTGCTGTGAAAATAAATGTACACTGGTCCTGTCTTTTATGCTGTAACAATTTAGGGGTGCAGTGAAAATAAATGTACACTGGCCCTTTCTAGTGTGCTATAAAAATTCAGGGGTGCAGTGAAAATAAATGTACACTGGCCCTGTCCTGTATGTTGTAACATACAGGGGTGCAGCAGTGACGTGCGGTGGGGTGAGGCAGGTGAGGCAGAGCTTTTCCTGTCATACTAACGTTTGTGCTAGAGGTTTGACTGTATAAAGTATATGAAAAATACAAAGAATATGTTTGAAATATCTTTTTTGCATTATTCTAATAATTTTTATAGCCAAAACTCATATTTCCAGGAGTTTATACTGCTGCACCTGTGTATAATGCCCAGATGTACGTTTTGGCTCATATATTGCATGTAAATCTGGCTCTGGTGCTAGCCAGTGCCTCCTGAGCTATTTAGCTCACCGCACGTCCCTGGGGTGCAGTGAATATAAAGGGGTGCTAGCCCTTTTTCTGTATGCTGGAAAATTACAGGGGTGTTGTGACAATACAGGGGTACTGACACTGTCCTGTATGCTGTAAAAATACAGGGTGCTGTGAAAATAAATGTACACTGTCCCTGTCCTATATGATGTAAAAAATACAGGGGTGATGTGAATATAAAGTTGTAGTGGACCTGTCCTGTATGCTGTGAAAATACAGGGGTGCTGTGAATATAAAGGGGTGCTGGCCCTGTCTTGTATCCTGTACAAATACAGGGGTGCTGTGAAAATAAATGTACATTGGCCCTGTCATGTATCCTGTAAAAATACAGGGGTGCTGTGAATATAAATGGGTGCTGGCCCTGTCTTGTATGTTGTAAAATGACAGGGGTATTGTGAAAATACAGGGGTGCTGGCACTGTTCTGTTTGCTGTAAAAATTACAGGGGTGCAGTGAAAATAAATGTACACTGGCCCTGTCTTGTATGCTGTAAAAATTCAGGGGTGCTGTGAAAATAAAGGGGCACTGTTCTGTGTGCTGTAATAATAATGGGGTGCTGTCCTATGAAATGGAGAACAAGAATTTGGAGGGAAAAATAGTGAAAGATCAGGAACCATTTCCAGTTCCTAGTACTAGTGCTGAAGCTGCCACTGCCACCAGTCATGACATTGACAACGCAATTCCTTCAACGTCATCTGCTAAGGCCAATGCCCAATGTCATAGAGGGCATGTAAAATCCAAGAAACAATAATGAAGAACAAAAAAAAGGAAATTATCTGATAGGAAACGTAAAATTGACAATATGCCATTCACAACACAAAGTGGCAAGGAAAGGCTAAGGCCTTGGCCTATGTTCATGACTGGTGGTTCAACTTCTCATGAAGATGGAAGCCCTCCCTCCTCTTGAAAAATGTAAAAAATAAAGCTTGTTAAAGCACAGGAAAAAACACATGTGCATTCAGAGATATCACAAATCCCCAATGAGTGTCCGCGGTTGCGATTTCTAGACCTGACCTTCCCAAGACTGTATGGGAAGAGGAGGCTCCAAACACCATTTGCACACCCTCTGCAAATGCTGGGAGGAGCACCGCAAGTCCAGTTGCTGATATTGAGATTGAAGATGTCACTGTAGAAGTACACCAGGATGAGGAGGATATTGGTGTAGCTGGTGCTGAAGAGGAAGTTGACACTGAGGATTCTGATGGTGATGTGGTTTGTTTTAATAAGGCACCAGTGGTGACAGTTGTTGGCCCATGGGATGAAAAAGCCCATTGTCATGCCTGGACAAAATACCAAAAAATCCACCTCTTCTGTGTGGCATTATTTCTCCACAAATCCGGACAACAGGTGTCAAGCCACCTGTTGCCTTTGTCAATCCATAAGTAGGGGTAAGGACATTAATCACCTAGGAACATCCTCCCTTATACGTCACCTGCAGCGCTTTCATCATAAGTCATTATCAAGTTCAGAAACTTTGGGTAAGAGCGTAAGTAGTCCACTGACACCTAAATGATGTGGTTTGTTTGAATATTATTTCTCTGTGAGGATGTAAACACTGAAGGGGGGAATCAGAGGATGAGGACGACATCTTGCCTCTGTAGAGCCAGTTTGTGCAAGGAGAGATTAATTGCTTCTTTTTTGGTGGGGACACAAACAAAGCAATTATTTCAGCCCCAGTCGTGTGGCAGACCCTGTCGCTGAAATGATGGGTTTGTTAAAGTGTGCATGCCCTGTTTATACAACATAAGGGTGGGTGGAAGGGCCCAAGGACAATTCCATCTTGCACATATTTTCTTTGTCTGCCACATCATTCCAGGGGTGCTGCCCTATATGGGGTGCTGCCTCTCTACCCTATCAGCCCAGGGGTGCTTCCCCACTGCCATTTAAGTCAAGGGGTGCTGTTGCCTCTCTGCTGTGCTGTGTAATTCTCCAGGGTATAAATCTTATGCTGTATAAATCCAGGGGTGCTGCCTATCTGCTGTATAAATCAAGAGGCACTGCCATATAATTCCAGAGGTGCTGCTGTACTTGATCCTAGGTTTAAATTAAAGCCTAGAGCAGAATATAAAACAAGCTTCAGCTTCACAAACAGATTTGTTAAAACATATACAGTAGACACAAAGGTGGACATGGAAATTTGTGGACAAAGTCAGACTCAGAAGAGACAGAATTATAATCCAGCGCAACTGCCGGAGAAAACTAGATGTTCCAAACACACCTATGTCTGCCATATAATTCCAGGGGTGCCCTGTCTGAACCAGCTCATCTACATCTTCTGGTGTGCACTGTGTACCCAGCATTAGAGAGAGGTTCTTCTCAATTATTTAATGTTATGGACTCACTCAGATGAATGGCTCCAATTAGTCAACCTTAATTTTGATTTATTGATAATGTTCTACATTTTGGGATTATTTATTTACAAAATGCGCATTTGCTGTACAGGGTTCTTTTCCTAAGGGCTGCGTAGGCTTATCACAAGACCTCGCGGTGTTAGAAGAACAGAGTTTCAGTGATCTTGCATTGGATCAGCTTTCCATTGCACTGCAGCACTAGATTGGCCAGGAGTTCCTGTGAGGCGCAAACAGTTACTAAATAAGGCCCAGTATGGTGTCTCATGGTGGCTTACAGCCAGGAATATGTCTGGCTTGCCACGCTGAGGCATGCTGTGGGCACAGAGGTTAGCATTGTTTCCTCCCACAGTCCTACTTATAGTATGAAATGAGTTTCGACTGCAAAGTGGTAAGCGCCACTAGGGCAGGGGCTCAATAACAAAAAAATTCACTGCACAGTCCTGCTTAGTACTTTACCGAACCCACCCAAACTCAACTTGCTGAGGGGGTTCTGGAGGGGCTGCTAAAACATCTATGGGGCTGCTTTATTTAAAAATAAAATATGAATAAAATAAACAAGACACACAGGTATGCTCACATGCATGTAACTGGGACAAACAGGTACGCTCACTTGCGTGTAACTGGGAGCTGTTAAAAACAAAAATAAGGCATCTGTCACAAAATATGTAAATAATGATACAATAAAAATATGTGAAAAAAAGGAAACCTACGAGATTTTCACAAAATTAGTCTCCAGACTCCGTGGAAGGGAAAATATCCAATCTTGATCCTGTGGTATTCACTAGTTTATTTGCATCCCAGCATTAAATCCGAGATTATCTTAATCCCTGAAAATGGAGAAGGAGGTACAAATTCGGAGGCTTTGGCCCCTAGTTTTTCACTTTGTCCAGTAATGTGATAATTATATATTTGCTTGGTTAAAGTCCTTTCTGTTCCACATCAATATACTATAGGAGTGGAGGTGAAAGCCTGTGTGTAATTCCTGATTGCGTGTGCCTCTCTAATTTTTAATCACCTTCTTGACACTGTCCTCTTCCTCTTGCCTCTTCTCATAATGTGAAAAGTCACCAAATATGGAAGTGCTATGTTTGTAGCTAGCTATGATTCGGAGAAGTTGGTAAGCTTTTTCCAGGGGCCCACCTGTCGCTGAAATGATGGATTTATTAAACTGTGCATGTTCTGCTTAAACAACATAAGGGTGGGTGGGAGGGCCTACGACAATTCCATCTAGCACCTCTTTTTTTTCTTTGCATTATGTGCTCTTTGGGGCCTAGTTTTTAAAACTGCCCTCCTGTCTGCCACTGCAGTGCCACTCCTAGATGGGTCAGGTGTTTGTGTCACCCACTTGTGTCGCTTAGCTTAGTCATCCAGCTACCTTGGTGCAACCTTTTGGCCTAAAAACAATATTGTGGGGTGTGAGGTGTTCAGAATAGACTATAAATGAGTGGAAATGAATGTTATTGAGGTTAATAATACTGTAGGATAAAAAATCATCCAGGTCCAAAACCCGAAAGGGTGGTTTTTGGCAAAACCAATCCAGATCCAAAACACGAAAGGAGATCCAGATCCAAAACCAAACCACAAGACTCGAAAAGTGTGTGTGTCTGTGTGTGTGTGTGTGTGTGTGTGTATACAGGTTGAGTATCCCATATCCCATATCCAAATATTCAGAAATACGGAATATTCCGAAATACGGAATATTTTGAGTGAGAGTGAGATAGTGAAACCTTTGTTTTCTGATGGCTCAATGTACACAAACTTTGCTTAATACACAAAGTTATTACAAATGTTGAATTTAATGACCTTATAAGGTGTATATGAAACAAAAGAATTGTGTGAATGTACACACACTTTGTTTAATGCACAAAGCGATTAAAAATATTGGCTAAAATTACTTTCAAGCTGGGAGTATAAGGTGTATATGTAACATAAATGCTTTTTGTGCTTAGATTTAGGTCCCATCACCATGATATCTCATTATGGTATGCAATTATTCCAAAATACGGAAAAATCCCATATCCAAAAAACTTCTGGTCCCAAGCATTTTGGATAGGGGATACTCAACATGTATGTATGTATATATATATATATATATATATATATATATATAGACGAATACTGTAATGCAAACAGCGGCACTCAGAGACTGACACAGCCGGAAGAATGTAAAGTGCTGGTGCTATTTATTCCATGATAAAGGCTGAGTGTTCCTGGAACACTCAGCCTTTATAATGGAATAAATAGCACCAGCACTTTACATTCTTCCGGCTGTGTCAGTCTCTGAGTGCCGCTGTTTGCATTACAGTATTCGTCTGCATGAATCCTTCCAGAAGGCACCTGAGCAATCTACCTAAATTCAGGAGAGTGCCGATCCGATACCAGTTGCTATATATATATATATATATATATGAGAATAGGAATAGGGGTATTAGCAACCGACAGTGTCTAGTAAAGTTAAATGAGTATGAAGAATTTAGCAGGATATGTATTTATAAAAAAAAAAAGGAAAATTTATTTATACACAAATACTAAAACAGGATGGGCTAAAAATTATAGACATAAATTATTGTGAAGGCTACGCAGTAGTAAAAACTAGGGTAACACACAATAAGAAACATGATAAAAAAAAAAATATATATATATATTTAATAAAAAAGTCACTAAAAGCATAAAACTTCTAAGATAAGAGAAGGTTGCTTATCTTAAGAATGGAGGGTCAATTGAGGTCTGACCAACGCGTTTCGTCCATCAGACTTCATCAAGGGGTAGGGAGCTACTGAGCAGTATCTCTATTTATAGCTGATACAATTAAGGTTAAGTGATTGTGACATCACTTCCTGTTGAGGCTATGTATTACTAATATTCCAGCAAACTTAAGTATAGACATATGTTAGGAGTAGGGAATGTAATGACAATTCCAGTAAACTTAGTATAGTGCAAAAACGAGTGTTTAAACTAGAGATGAGCGCCTGAAATTTTTCGGGTTTTGTGTTTTGGTTTTGGGTTCGGTTCCGCGGCCGTGTTTTGGGTTCGAACGCGTTTTGGCAAAACCTCACCGAATTTTTTTTGTCGGATTCGGGTGTGTTTTGGATTCGGGTGTTTTTTTCAAAAAACACTAAAAAACAGCTTAAATCATAGAATTTGGGGGTCATTTTGATCCCAAAGTATTATTAACCTCAAAAACCATAATTTACACTCATTTTCAGTCTATTCTGAATACCTCACACCTCACAATATTATTTTTAGTCCTAAAATTTGCACCGAGGTCGCTGTGTGAGTAAGATAAGCGACCCTAGTGGCCGACACAAACACCGGGCCCATCTAGGAGTGGCACTGCAGTGTCACGCAGGATGTCCCTTCCAAAAAACCCTCCCCAAACAGCACATGACGCAAAGAAAAAAAGAGGCGCAATGAGGTAGCTGTGTGAGTAAGATTAGCGACCCTAGTGGCCGACACAAACACCGGGCCCATCTAGGAGTGGCACTGCAGTGTCACGCAGGATGGCCCTTCCAAAAAACCCTCCCCAAACAGCACATGACGCAAAGAAAAAAAGAGGCGCAATGAGGTAGCTGTGTGAGTAAGATTAGCGACCCTAGTGGCCGACACAAACACCGGGCCCATCTAGGAGTGGCACTGCAGTGTCACGCAGGATGTCCCTTCCAAAAAACCCTCCCCAAACAGCACATGACGCAAAGAAAAAAAGAGGCGCAATGAGGTAGCTGTGTGAGTAAGATTAGCGACCCTAGTGGCCGACACAAACACCGGGCCCATCTAGGAGTGGCACTGCAGTGTCACGCAGGATGTCCCTTCCAAAAAACCCTCCCCAATCAGCACATGATGCAAAGAAAAAGAAAAGAAAAAAGAGGTGCAAGATGGAATTGTCCTTGGGCCCTCCCACCCACCCTTATGTTGTATAAACAAAACAGGACATGCACACTTTAACCAACCCATCATTTCAGTGACAGGGTCTGCCACACGACTGTGACTGATATGACGGGTTGGTTTGGACCCCCCCCAAAAAAGAAGCAATTAATCTCTCCTTGCACAAACTGGCTCTACAGAGGCAAGATGTCCACCTCATCTTCACCCTCCGATATATCACCGTGTACATCCCCCTCCTCACAGATTATCAATTCGTCCCCACTGGAATCCACCATCTCAGCTCCCTGTGTACTTTGTGGAGGCAATTGCTGCTGGTCAATGTCTCCGCGGAGGAATTGATTATAATTCATTTTAATGAACATCATCTTCTCCACATTTTCTGGATGTAACCTCGTACGCCGATTGCTGACAAGGTGAGCGGCGGCACTAAACACTCTTTCGGAGTACACACTTGTGGGAGGGCAACTTAGGTAGAATAAAGCCAGTTTGTGCAAGGGCCTCCAAATTGCCTCTTTTTCCTGCCAGTATAAGTACGGACTGTGTGACGTGCCTACTTGGATGCGGTCACTCATATAATCCTCCACCATTCTATCAATGTTGAGAGAATCATATGCAGTGACAGTAGACGACATGTCCGTAATCGTTGTCAGGTCCTTCAGTCCGGACCAGATGTCAGCATCAGCAGTCGCTCCAGACTGCCCTGCATCACCGCCAGCGGGTGGGCTCGGAATTCTGAGCCTTTTCCTCGCACCCCCAGTTGCGGGAGAATGTGAAGGAGGAGATGTTGACAGGTCGCGTTCCGCTTGACTTGACAATTTTGTCACCAGCAGGTCTTTCAACCCCAGCAGACCTGTGTCTGCCGGAAAGAGAGATCCAAGGTAGGCTTTAAATCTAGGATCGAGCACGGTGGCCAAAATGTAGTGCTCTGATTTCAACAGATTGACCACCCGTGAATCCTTGTTAAGCGAATTAAGGGCTGCATCCACAAGTCCCACATGCCTAGCGGAATCGCTCCCTTTTAGCTCCTTCTTCAATGCCTCCAGCTTCTTCTGCAAAAGCCTGATGAGGGGAATGACCTGACTCAGGCTGGCAGTGTCTGAACTGACTTCACGTGTGGCAAGTTCAAAGGGCATCAGAACCTTGCACAACGTTGAAATCATTCTCCACTGCACTTGAGACAGGTGCATTCCACCTCCTATATCGTGCTCAATTGTATAGGCTTGAATGGCCTTTTGCTGCTCCTCCAACCTCTGAAGCATATAGAGGGTTGAATTCCACCTCGTTACCACTTCTTGCTTCAGATGATGGCAGGGCAGGTTCAGTAGTTTTTGGTGGTGCTCCAGTCTTCTGTACGTGGTGCCTGTACGCCGAAAGTGTCCCGCAATTTTTCTGGCCACCGACAGCATCTCTTGCACGCCCCTGTCGTTTTTTAAAAAATTCTGCACCACCAAATTCAAGGTATGTGCAAAACATGGGACGTGCTGGAATTTGCCCATATTTAATGCACACACAATATTGCTGGCGTTGTCCGATGCCACAAATCCACAGGAGAGTCCATTGGGGTAAGCATTCCGCGATGATCTTCCTCAGTTGCCGTAAGAGGTTTTCAGCTGTGTGCGTATTCTGGAAAGCGGTTGATACAAAGCGTAGCTGCCTAGGAAAGAGTTGGCGTTTGCGAGATGCTGCTACTGGTGCCGCCGCTGCTGTTCTTTGCGGCGGGAGTCCATACATCTACCCAGTGGGCTGTCACAGTCATATAGTCCTGACCCTGCCCTGCTCCACTTGTCCACATGTCCGTGGTTAAGTGGACATTGGGTACAACTGCATTTTTTAGGACACTGGTGAGTCTTTTTCTGACGTCCGTGTACATTCTCGGTATCGCCTGCCTAGAGAAGTGGAACCTAGATGGTATTTGGTAACGGGGGCACACTGCCTCAATAAATTGTCTAGTTCCCTGTGAACTAACGGCGGGATACCGGACGCACGTCTAACACCAACATAGTTGTCAAGGACTCAGTTATCCGCTTTGCAGTAGGATGACTGCTGTGATATTTCATCTTCCTCGCAAAGGACTGTTGAACAGTCAATTGCTTACTGGAAGTAGGTACAAGTGGGCTTACGACTTCCCCTCTGGGATGACCATCGACTCCCAGCGGCAACAACAGCAGCGCCAGCAGCAGTAGGCGTTACACGGCAAGGATGCATCGGAGGAATCCCAGGCAGGAGAGGACTCGTCAGAATTGCCAGTGACATGGCCTGCAGGACTATTGGCATTCCTGGGGAAGGAGGAAATTGACACTGAGGGAGTTGGTGGGGTGGTTTGCGTGAGCTTGGTTACAAGAGGAAGGGATTTACTGGTCAGTGGACTGCTTCCGCTGTCACCCAAAGTTTTTGAACTTGTCACTGACTTATTATGATGCGCTGCATGGTGACGTATAAGGGAGGATGTTCCGAGGTGGTTAACGTCCTTACCCCTACTTATTACAGCTTGACAAAGGGAACACACACGGCTTGACACCTGTTGTCCGCATTCTGGTGAAATACCTCCACACCGAAGAGCTGATTTTTTTGGTATTTTCACCTGGCATGTCAACGGCCATATTCCTCCCACGGACAACAGGTGTCTCCCCGGGTGGCCTGACTTAACAAACCACCTCACCATCAGAATCCCTCCTGGTCAATTTCCTCCCCAGCGCCAGCAACACCCATATCCTCCTCATCCTGGTGTACTTCAACACTGACATCTTCAATCTGACTATCAGGAACTGGATGCGGGTGCTCCTTCCAGCACTTGCAGGGGGCGTGCAAATGGTGGAAGGCGCATGCTCTTCACGTCCAGTGTTGGGAAGGTCAGGCATCGCAACCGACACAATTGGACTCTCCTTGTGGATTTGGGATTTCGAAGAATGCACAGTTCTTTGCTGTGCTGCTTTTGCCAGCATGAGTCTTTTCATTTTTCTAGCGAGAGGCTGAGTGCTTTCCATCCTCATGTGAAGCTGAACCACTAGCCATGAACATAGGCCAGGGCCTCAGCCGTTCCTTGCCACTCGGTGTGGTAAATGGCATATTGGCAAGTTTACGCTTCTCCTCCGACAATTTTATTTTAGGTTTTGGAGTCCTTTTTTTACTGATATTTGGTGTTTTGGATTTGACATGCTCTGTACTATGACAATTGGGCATCGGCCCTTTGGCAGACGACGTTGCTGGCATTTCATCGTCTCGGCCATGACTAGTGGCAGCAGCTTCAGCACGAGGTGGAAGTGGATCTTGATCTTTCCCTAATTTTGGAACCTCAACATTTTTGTTCTCCATATTTAATAGGGCACAACTAAAGGCACCTCAGGTAAACAATGGAGATGGATGGATTGGATACTAGTATACAATTATGGACGGGCTGCCGAGTGCCGACACAGAGGTAGCCACAGCCGTGAACTACCGCACTGTACTGTTGTCTGCTGCTAATATATAGACTGGTTGATAAAGAGATAGTATACTCGTAACTAGGTATGTATGTAAAAGAAGAAAAAAAAAACACGGTTAGGTGGTATATACAATTATGGACGGGCTGCCGAGTGCCGACACAGAGGTAGCCACAGCCGTGAACTACCGCACTGTACTGTGTCTGCTGCTAATATATAGACTGGTTGATAAAAGAGATAGTATACTCGTAACTAGTATGTATGTATAAAGAAAGAAAAAAAAACCACGGTTAGGTGGTATATACAATTATGGACGGGCTGCCGAGTGCCGACACAGAGGTAGCCACAGCCGTGAACTACCGCACTGTACTGTGTCTGCTGCTAATATATAGACTGGTTGATAAAGAGATAGTATACTCGTAACTAGTATGTATGTATAAAGAAAGAAAAAAAAACACGGTTAGTATACAATTATGGACGGGCTGCCGAGTGCCGACACAGAGGTAGCCACAGCCGTGAACTACCGCACTGTACTGTGTCTGCTGCTAATATAGACTGGTTGATAAAGAGATAGTATACTCGTAACTAGTATGTATGTATAAAGAAAGAAAAAAAAACCACGGTTAGGTGGTATATACAATTATGGACGGGCTGCCGAGTGCCGACACAGAGGTAGCCACAGCCGTGAACTACCGCACTGTACTGTGTCTGCTGCTAATATATAGACTGGTTGATAAAGAGATAGTATACTCGTAACTAGTATGTATGTATAAAGAAAGAAAAAAAAACCACGGTTAGGTGGTATATACAATTATGGACGGGCTGCCGAGTGCCGACACAGAGGTAGCCACAGCCGTGAACTACCGCACTGTACTGTGTCTGCTGCTAATATAGACTGGTTGATAAAGAGATAGTATACTCGTAACTAGTATGTATGTATAAAGAAAGAAAAAAAAACCACGGTTAGGTGGTATATACAATTATGGACGGGCTGCCGAGTGCCGACACAGAGGTAGCCACAGCCGTGAACTACCGCACTGTACTGTGTCTGCTGCTAATATATAGACTGGTTGATAAAGAGATAGTATACTCGTAACTAGTATGTATGTATAAAGAAAGAAAAAAAAACCACGGTTAGGTGGTATATACAATTATGGACGGGCTGCCGAGTGCCGACACAGAGGTAGCCACAGCCGTGAACTACCGCACTGTACTGTGTCTGCTGCTAATATAGACTGGTTGATAAAGAGATAGTATACTCGTAACTAGTATGTATGTATAAAGAAAGAAAAAAAAACCACGGTTAGGTGGTATATGCAATTATGGACGGGCTGCCGAGTGCCGACACAGAGGTAGCCACAGCCGTGAACTACCGCACTGTACTGTGTCTGCTGCTAATATATAGACTGGTTGATAAAGAGATAGTATACTCGTAACTAGTATGTATGTATAAAGAAAGAAAAAAAAACCACGGTTAGGTGGTATATACAATTATGGACGGGCTGCCGAGTGCCGACACAGAGGTAGCCACAGCCGTGAACTACCGCACTGTACTGTGTCTGCTGCTAATATATAGACTGGTTGATAAAGAGATAGTATACTCGTAACTAGTATGTATGTATAAAGAAAGAAAAAAAAACCACGGTTAGGTGGTATATACAATTATGGACGGGCTGCCGAGTGCCGACACAGAGGTAGCCACAGCCGTGAACTACCGCACTGTACTGTGTCTGCTGCTAATATAGACTGGTTGATAAAGAGATAGTATACTCGTAACTAGTATGTATGTATAAAGAAAGAAAAAAAAACCACGGTTAGGTGGTATATACAATTATGGACTGGCTGCCGAGTGCCGACACAGAGGTAGCCACAGCCGTGAACTACCGCACTGTACTGTGTCTGCTGCTAATATATAGACTGGTTGATAAAGAGATAGTATACTCGTAACTAGTATGTATGTATAAAGAAAGAAAAAAAAACCACGGTTAGGTGGTATATACAATTATGGACGGGCTGCCGAGTGCCGACACAGAGGTAGCCACAGCCGTGAACTACCGCACTGTACTGTGTCTGCTGCTAATATAGACTGGTTGATAAAGAGATAGTATACTCGTAACTAGTATGTATGTATAAAGAAAGAAAAAAAAACCACGGTTAGGTGGTATATACAATTATGGACGGGCTGCCGAGTGCCGACACAGAGGTAGCCACAGCCGTGAACTACCGCACTGTACTGTGTCTGCTGCTAATATAGACTGGTTGATAAAGAGATAGTATACTACTAATATTATATATACTGGTGGTCAGGTCACTGGTCACTAGTCACACTGGCAGTGGCACTCCTGCAGCAAAAGTGTGCACTGTTTAATTTTAATATAATATTATGTACTCCTGGCTCCTGCTATAACCTATAACTGGCACTGCAGTAGTGCTCCCCAGTCTCCCCCACAATTATAAGCTGTGTGAGCTGAGCAGTCAGACAGATATATAATATATATAGATGATGCAGCACACTGGCCTGAGCCTGAGCAGTGCACACAGATATGGTATGTGACTGACTGAGTCACTGTGTGTATCGCTTTTTTCAGGCAGAGAACGGATATATTAAATAAACTGCACTGTGTGTCTGGTGGTCACTCACTATATAATATATTATGTACTCCTGGCTCCTGCTATAACCTATAACTGGCACTGCAGTAGTGCTCCCCAGTCTCCCCCACAATTATAAGCTGTGTGAGCTGAGCAGTCAGACAGATATATATATAATATTATATATAGATAATAGATGATGCAGCACACTGGCCTGAGCCTGAGCAGTGCACACAGATATGGTATGTGACTGAGTCACTGTGTGCTGTGTATCGCTTTTTTCAGGCAGAGAACGGATTATAAAGTAAACTGCACTGTCCTCACTAGTAAACTCTCTCCACTCAGTCTCTACACTTCTACAGTAACAGTACTCCTCCTAGTCAGCTCCAGTAAATCTCTCTCAGTCTCTTATAATCTAAATGGAGAGGACGCCAGCCACGTCCTCTCCCTATCAATCTCAATGCACGTGTGAAAATGGCGGCGACGCGCGGCTCCTTATATAGAATCCGAGTCTCGCGATAGAATCCGAGCCTCGCGAGAATCCGACAGCGTCATGATGACGTTCGGGCGCGCTCGGGTTAACCGAGCAAGGCGGGAAGATCCGAGTCGCTCGGACCCGTGAAAAAAAACATGAAGTTCTGGCGGGTTCGGATTCAGAGAAACCGAACCCGCTCATCTCTAGTTTAAACGTCTGTTATTAATGAAAACAGTCCGGGGCGCGTCCAACGTCATTTCCGCCCCACTTCCTGCGTCTGTGTAATCGTAGTGCGCATGCGTATTCTGCCACACTTCCGGTACTCGCGTCTGAGTGAAGTCACCGCGCTTCCCCACTTCCGGCCAGTACATGATACAGGTTATGCCACACTTCCTGTTGCGGCGGGACTCTGCAGTTCTCGTTCAGTTACAGGATGGAGTGGGCTGTCAATCACCGCAGCGGCCATCTTTATGGAGCCTTGCAGTCATAGGCATATTCCTAGGACGTTTTTGTAATGTGGATGCGGCACACATAAAAATAAAGCAAAAATATACATAAGAATATGAGTACAAGTATTAATGTATCCTTTAGACTTAATTAGTGCTTCATATCAATGAGACTCATAGGGGTATATGCAATTGCGGGCGAATTGCGGCAAATTATCGCCGTTTTTTTAATTCGACACAATTCGACAGGTGAATTCCAGCAGGTGGCTGCCGGAATTCACCATATTCAATGAAAAACGGATTCGACATTCACGCGGGCGAAAAACGGCTGATTTGCCGGATTTTGCCGCAAATTAAAAAAACGGGAAAAAATAGGAAAAAACCCGGGAAAAAATGGCGTGGGGTCCCACCTCCAAAGCATAACCAGCCTCGGGCTCTTCGAGCTGGTCCTGGTTCTAAAAATGCGGGGGAAAAATTGACAGGGGATCCCCCGTATTTTTAAAACCAGCACCGGGCTCTGCACCTGGTGCAAAAAATACGGGGGACAAAAAGAGTAGGGGTCCCCCGTATTTTTTACACCAGCATCGGGCTCCACTAGCTGGACAGATAATGCCACAGCCGGGGGTCACTTTTATACAGTGCCCTGCGGCCGTGGCATTAAATATCCAACTAGTCACCCCTGGCCGGGGTACCCTGGGGGAGTGGGGACCCCTTCAATCAAGGTCTCCCCCCCCCCAGCCACCCAAGGGTGAAGCCCGAGGCTGTCCCCCCCATCCAAGGGCTGCGGATGGGAGGCTGATAGCCTTGAGAAAAATGTCAGAATATTGTTTTTTCCAGTAGTACTACAAGTCCCAGCAAGCCTCCCCCGCAAGCTGGTACTTGGAGAACCACAAGTACCAGCATGCGGGAGAAAAACGGGCCCGCTGGTACCTGTAGTACTACTGGAAAAAAAATACCCAAATAAAAACAGGACACACACACCGTGACAAGTACAACTTTATTACATACTGCCGACACACACATACTTACCTATGTTGACACGCCGACTGCCACACTCTCCGACGATCCGAGGGTACCTGTGAAAAAATTATGCTCACCTTCCAGCGTCCAGAGATAAATCCACGTCGAGAGTATAATCCACGTACTTGTTAAAAAAACAAACCGCATACCCGACCATGCCGGACTGAAAGGGGTCCCATGTTGACACATGAGACCCCTTTACCCGAATGTGCCGGGACCCCACGTGACTCCTGTCACTGAGGTCCCTTCAGCCAATCAGGAAGCGCTACTACGTGGCGCTCACCTGATTGGCTGTGCGCTGTCTGTGCTGTGACAGCGCATCGCACAGCTCTCTCCATTACTTGCAATGGTGGGAACTTTGCCGTCAGCGGGGGGGTTACCCGCGGTCAGCCGCTGACCGGCGGGTGACCCCACCGCTAGCCGCAAAGTTCCCACCATTGAATATAATGGAGAGGCTTTGCGATGCGCTGTCTGAGCTCAGATGCGCAGAGCCAATCAGCAGAGTGCAAGGACGTTGCACTCGCTGATTGGCTGAAGAGACCTTTCAGTGACAGCTGTCACGGAGAGGTCTCTGCATTCGGGGAAAGGGGTCTCATGTGTCAACATGGGACCCCTTTCAGTCCGCTGGCACGGGTTTTTGCGTTTTTTTATTTTGCCAAGTACCTGGATTATACTCTGGACGTGGATGTATCTCTGGACGCTGGAAGGTGAGTATAATTTTTTCACAGGTACCCTCGGATCGTCGGAGACTGTGGCAGTCGGCGTGTCAACATAGGTAAGTATGTGTGTGTCGGCAGTATGTAATAAAGTTGTACTTGTCACGGTGTGTGTGTCCTGTTTTTATTTGGGTATTTTTTTCCCAGTAGTACTACAGGTACCAGCGGGCCCGTTTTTCTCCCGCATGCTGGTACTTGTGGTTCTCCAAGTACCAGCTTGCGGGGGAGGCTTGCTGGGACTTGTAGTACTACTGGAAAAAACAATATTCTGACATTTTTCTCAAGGCTATCAGCCTCCCATCCGCAGCCCTTGGATGGGGGGGACAGCCTCGGGCTTCACCCCTGGCCCTTGGGTGGCTGGGGGGGGGGACACCTTGATTGAAGGGGTCCCCACTCCCCCAGGGTACCCCGGCCAGGGGTGACTAGTTGGATATTTAATGCCACGGCCGCAGGGCACTGTATAAAAGTGACCCCCGGCTGTGGCATTATCTGTCCAGCTAGTGGAGCCCGATGCTGGTGTAAAAAATACGGGGGACCCCTACTCTTTTTGTCCCACGTATTTTTTGCACCAGCACCAGGCGCAGAGCCCGGTGCTGGTTTTAAAAATACGGGGGATCCCCTGTCAAATTTTTCCCCGCATTTTTAGAACCAGGACCAGCTCGAAGAGCCAGAGGCTGGTTATGCTTTGGAAAGGGGACCCCACGCCATTTTTTTCCTTGATTTTAACGTTCCAGCTATAAAAAAAAAAAATATATATTTTTAAAAATATATAAATAATACTTGTGCCTCCAAAAAAGACAAACCAAGTACCTAATCCCTTCTAATATAAATAGATATGCTATTACCAAAAAAAAAAAACACCAAAAAAAACATGTTTTAATTTTTTTTTATTGGTTTCACCCTCCAAAGTGTGGCGGATTGAAAATGACGAATTTACATTCTAAAGCACTGTTGTCGAATTTCCAAACTTGAATTGAATACACTTTGGTTGAATTGCAGCACTTGTATCATTGCAGAAAAGTCGAATTTGACAAAAGTCGAATTTCAAAAAGTCGAATTTTGAAAGTCCGTTTTTTTGACGAAAAGCACTGAATTGCATTGACGAATTTTTTTTTTTTGGCGAAAAATTCCCAAAATTCGACAATTTCGGGAATTCGACCGCAATTGCATATACCCCATAAGGTTTTAGGGAATTTGCTGTTATCAATGGGAGTAAACGAAAAGCAGTACACTAGATACTGCTATTATATATGTTACTTAATTACATCATTAATTTGCATATATTAGGTCATCGGCTATTCATTGCTGCCTATCTCTATGAGACTAATGGCCAGATGTAAGATATTATCTAAGTGAAAGTAATATAATTTAATGCACTGCATAGTACATGGTGCTGCACAGTATCATTGACAACAGCAAATTCCCAAAAACCTTATGAGTCTCATTGATATGAAACACTAATTAAGTCTAAAGGATACATTAATACTTGTACTCATATTCTTTTATATAATTTTGCTTTATTTTTATGTGTGCCTCATCCACATTACAAAAACGTCCTAGGAATATGCCTATGACTGCAAGGCTCCATAAAGATGGCCGCTGCGGTGATTGACAGCCCACTCCATCCTGTAACTGAACGAGAACTGCAGAGTCCCGCCGCAACAGGAAGTGTGGCATACAGATGTATTTAATTGCCTGCGCTAAGGGATTGAGCTGCTTTCTTAGATTTAAACATCACAAGGAAGTGTGGCATAACCTGTATCATGTACTGGCCGGAAGTGGGGAAGCGCGGTGACTTCACTCAAACGCGAGTACCGGAAGTGTGGCAGAATACGCATGCGCACTACGATTACAGACGCAGAAAGTGGGGAGGAAATGACGTTGGATGCACCCCGGACTGTTTTCATTAATAACGACGTTTAAACACTCGTTTTTGCACTATACTAAGTTTACTGGAATTGTCATTTCATTCCCTAATCCTAACATATGTCTATACTTAAATTTGCTGGAATATTAGTAATACATAGCCTCAACAGGAAGTGATGTCACAATCACTTATCCTTAATTGTATCAGCTATAAATAGAGATACTGCTCAGTAGCTCCCTACCCCTTGATGAAGTCTGATGGACGAAACGCGTTGGTCAGACCTCAATTGACCTCAATTGACCCTCCATTCTTAAGATAAGCAACCTTCTCTTATCTTAGAAGTTTTATGCTTTTAGTGACTTTTTTATTGAATAGATATATTTTTTTTTAAATCATGTTTTTTATTGTGTGTTACCCTAGTTTTTACTAATGCGTAGCCTTCACAATAATTTATGTCTATAATTTTTAGCCCATCCTGTTTTAGTATTAGTGTATAAATAAATGTACCTTTTTTTTGTTTGTTTTATAAATACGTATCCTGCTAAATTCTTCATACTCATTTAACTTTACTAGACACTGTCGGTCGCTAATACCCCTATTCCTATTCTCACTTTTAAATTGCAAGGCAGCTTATCCCTGCCTAACTTCTTAGGGGCCAGCTGACACCTTATATCCTTAAAGGAGTGTCTCTACCATAGTATTTTACAACCCCAATCTACAATCTACCCACATATACCTGTGGCGCCGTACTCCCACTATTTTATATATATATATATATATATATATATATATATATATATATATATACATACACAAACACACAAGTGGACTCATACCAAAATATGATAACTACTGGCTTATCTATTTTCATTGAGAAGATTCCACATGAAGTACCAGCAATGTAAGTGTGTGGATATTTTAATAATACTCAAATGACATTAAAAAAAATAACGAGACATATATTGTGTAATTCAGGTTACAATAAATGAACACTAAAGAATACCTTCAATGTTCTTGACATGTAAGAGAAAATGCTGCTTATCTGAAAAGCGCCAAACAGCAAATTTATCCAATGTGTTTCGCTAAGATGGAACTACCTCAGGGGTAATAAGTAATGAGAGGTAATGAGCCACCTCCAGATCATGGGGATCTGGAGGTGTGTGTCTGTCCTGCACAGTAGTATTGGTACAGTGCACGGGGAGGGCCAGGCCCTATAGCAGCCACACCACCTGCACCTACTGAAACCACACTCATGCTTATGGTCAAGCTCACCGCTGAAGAGTTGTGCTAGCCAATCAATTAAAGACCATATCCAGCGCCCTGTTTTTTCATCAAATAGTTTTTATATAGTTAGAACATAGGTACTCAAACTTGGTCCTCAGGACCCCCAACAGTTTGTTTTCCAGGTCTCCTCACAGAATCACAAGTGAAATACTGTAATTAGCTCCATCTGTGGATATTTTAAAATGTGTGAGTGAGTAATGAGTACTCCTTTGCACCTGGTAGGTGACCTGGAAAATGTGAACTGTTTGGGGTCCTTATGCCTTGCATTCTGTGTAAAACTTCCATCTTACCAGCACCAAAACAGCCCCCCCATACCATTACATTTGCTCTGGACACTTAACTAATATGATCCAACCACTCCAACCATATTGGGGATGTCCTATCCAAAAGTGAATCCAGAACCTGATGGTTGATTTTACTATATACCAGTATTGGCTGGGGTATGGTAAGAGACCCTCTTATTGTTATATCCATTGTTTGATGTTTATTCATTCTATATGTTATTTACTGTAGCTATTTGTGCTTTACTTCTTTAATTAATTGTATACTAATGATATTACACTATGTTGTCGATTTGCACTTTATTTTTATATCAACCATTTATTTTCTATTTAAATATGATGAGTCAAGAATAAGGAAGTGTGACATGGTGACAAGTTCATTAACAATATTTTGTTTACATGCTTTCCCATGCATCTATATATTAAGCTCAATAGCAAAAGGAACCAAACTGAAGATCGATGTTTATTATCCACATCAGTTTCATTTATCATTTTTTGTGTTTGGGGTTTGCCCTGTTTGTATCTCAAAATTATTAAATGTGCAATGTTCGTTTCCTATATCCCTTTACTGAATTTCTGCATATTGAAAGTGACAGATACGTGATTGAAAGTCACAAAGACAATGAATCCTTTATTATAAGATAAGAATATTTTATTTGTATTTTTACTTTTCTTGTGTTAGCGCCCAAAGTAGTTACCATCAGATCATTGTACATTGCATTTCCTGTGCCATGCTTAACAGAAGGCATGGCAGTCATCCAGCACCCTTTAATTTGCTCTATGTCTCACATATGTTCTCCTCTTCAATCTACACACTTCAAACCAATGCTCATCCATCCATAATACTCATTTCCTGTCATCCACTGTCCAGTCAGTGTTCTTTTGCACAGTATTATCATTATTCCCTATTTGCCAGTTTAAAGGATTTTTATTGAACTTGCTTTATTGAACATAATGATTTACAGCTATGCTAACACAACTGCAATGATACAATTTGTATGAATTCTTTCAAAATCCAAGAAACGTCTTAGTAATTACTCAGTAGGTCCCAACTACTACGTGCAGGCATCAATAAATATATTCTACAAGTAACTAAAACAACCATTGTTTTGTTGATGCCAGCAAATGTGTATTAAATGTGTTAACATGCTAGAACAAGGACTACGATTTCCTCCCCTACAATGCCGTTTTAATGCAGTTTAAGCCCAGGTAGCATTTCCACAAATTATAGGAGTTCTCCTGATTATTAGGATGTCTTTTCTCATGTCTTCTTGAGATCATGCCAACCAGCACACCTTGTATTTACAGAGGCTGATAAACTATACAAAGCATATAAAATTATACTAAGCCATTTTAACAGCATAAATTACAGTTTACATTGTTCCAGGTTTTCATACCTATAATTTGACAAAACAACAGGGACATTAAAAAAAATGTGTTAAAAGCTTAGTGTAGCAGGAGCTAAAAACATCAGAGTGTTCTTGTTAAAGTTGTACAAAGCCAGAACTGGGTCATATCTAAAATCATTTTGTAATGAGAAATTAATGACACCATAGATGATACGAAATAGGACAATTAACTATTATTACCATCACAAAGTGATAACTGACATTACGCCAGGGGCGGATTGGGAAATAAAAGTGGCCCTGGAAAAATTTATAGAAGTGGCCTCATGTGGGTGGCACCAAATCAACTGTAGGCGGAACCAATACCAAAGTAGGTAGGATTTCTACTTCAAAACATAATGTAGGCGGAGTTACACCAGTAAAAGGCAGAGCATGCCATGTTAGCTGGGCCTAACATATTAAAAAGTTTAGAAAGTATTGTGTTGTGGCAGAAGTACTAAAGAAATTAAAACTGGGGTGACATTTAATTTTCTGCACACTCACTAAATACATTTTAAAGCAATTACAGCTACATGCTTTACTCTATTACAGTGGTTCTCAAGCTTAGTCCTCAGGACCTCAAACAGCTCCTGTTATCCATGTCACCTAGCAGGTGCACAGGTGTATTCATTACTCACTACCACATTTCATAAGGTGGAGCTAACCATTTCACTTTTGATTCTGTAAGGAGACCTGAAAAACATGCACTGTTTGAAGTCCTGAGGACTGAGTTTGAGAACCTGTGCTCTATTAAAAACAAGGAATACCATCGCCACTAAAACCCCCCAACCTACTGCCACTTACACCACCACCGGACCTAATGCTAAGACATCATCATATTATGAAGCATAGGTTGAGCAAGAGACAAATATTCTTCTTTTTTCAGCCCTGTTTTGTTGCATTTTCATGAACACACCCTTACTGTATTCACCGAAAACATATTGGCATCTACCCACCCCTATTCTGCCTCTCAGACTCTAAGCATAAGTAGCTATAAGTGCAAGATGAGAACAAATTTGCCTGTGGACACAAGTCTTTTTTTATGTCCTTGTGCAGTACAGAAATTAATATTTTACAGAACACACAAATACATTCAATTTACATGAGCCCCTATTATATAGATTACAGATTGTAAGCTTGCGAGCAGGGCCTTCCTGCCTCTATGACTGTTTGTTATTTCCCAGTTTTGTTTTATCATTGTTTCTAATTATAAAGCGCTAAAGAATTTACATAAAAAACTGGTAATAAATAAATAAGACCCCCTGACCACCGGACCAGACGTCAGGACCCCCTCTCGACCCCCAGACCAAATCCTACTGCTACCATCAACTCCCCCTCCCCCACCATACCACTCGTATTTACTGCAGCCGCTACCATCAAAGTCAGGACCTGCCGCAACTGGATCCAACCTACCCCCCTCATTCCCTGTGAAGGGCATTGTGGCCATTGCATCCCGTATTTCGAGTGCTGGGCTCCGGAATACTATATATATATATATATATATATATATAATGTGTGTGTGTGTGTGTGTGTGTGTGTGTGTATATATAATTTATTTATATCATATATATATATATATATATATATAGATTGCAGAAGGCCCGGCACTCCACGAGGTAGCAGCAGCTGGGTTTGGTGCCCTTACACAAAAGAGTATAGCAACACAGACGTACGGCACTCACAACCACTTGAAAAGAATGACAACAGCTTGTTACAAGCAAACAAGCTGTTGTCATTCTTTTCAAGTGGTTGTGAGTGCCGTACGTCTGCGCTGCTATATATATATATATATATATATATATATATATGTATACATACATACACGTATACATACACATACGCTTCATATACACACCCAAATCCCAAATGTATCCCACACTGACTAATTTTTACACTTAACCTTTATCCCACAACACACCCCAAGGCATATTTTTTAACTCACACATACAATAGTCCACACACACACACACACACACACACACACACACACACACACACACACACACACACACACATTTAATACTGTATTGGCACCCCCCCACACACACACATAGTTGTATGCTCACTTACACATGTATTTTACCCACACACACACACATGCAGAGACACTTAGTACTAGAGATGAGCGGGTTCGGTTTCTCTGAATCCGAACCCGCCAGAACTTCATGTTTTTTTTCACGGGTCCGAGCGACTCGGATCTTCCCGCCTTGCTCGGTTAACCCGAGCGCGCCCGAACGTCATCATGACGCTGTCGGATTCTCGCGAGGCTCGGATTCTATCGCGAGACTCGGATTCTATATAAGGAGCCGCGCGTCGCCGCCATTTTCACACGTGCATTGAGATTGATAGGGAGAGGACGTGGCTGGCGTCCTCTCCGTTTAGAATAGATTAGAGAGACACTTGATTTACTAATTTTGGGGAGCATTAGGAGTACTCAGTACAGTGCAGAGTTTTGCTGATAGTGACCACCAGTTTTATTTATAATCCGTTCTCTGCCTGAAAAAAGCGATACACAGCACACAGTGACTCAGTCACATACCATATCTGTGTGCACTGCTCAGGCTCAGGCCAGTGTGCTGCATCATCTATTATCTATATATAATATTATATATATCTGTCTGACTGCTCAGCTCACACAGCTTATAATTGTGGGGGAGACTGGGGAGCACTACTGCAGTGCCAGTTATAGGTTATAGCAGGAGCCAGGAGTACATAATATATTATATAGTGAGTGACCACCAGACACACAGTGCAGTTTATTTAATATATCCGTTCTCTGCCTGAAAAAAGCGATACACACAGTGACTCAGTCAGTCACATACCATATCTGTGTGCACTGCTCAGGCTCAGGCCAGTGTGCTGCATCATCTATATATATTATATATCTGTCTGACTGCTCAGCTCACACAGCTTATAATTGTGGGGGAGACTGGGGAGCACTACTGCAGTGCCAGTTATAGGTTATAGCAGGAGCCAGGAGTACATAATATTATATTAAAATTAAACAGTGCACACTTTTGCTGCAGGAGTGCCACTGCCAGTGTGACTAGTGACCTGACCACCAGTATATATAATATTAGTAGTATACTATCTCTTTATCAACCAGTCTATATTAGCAGCAGACACAGTACAGTGCGGTAGTTCACGGCTGTGGCTACCTCTGTGTCGGCACTCGGCAGCCCGTCCATAATTGTATATACCACCTAACCGTGGTTTTTTTTTTCTTTCTTTATACATACATACTAGTTACGAGTATACTATCTCTTTATCAACCAGTCTATATATTAGCAGCAGACACAGTACAGTGCGGTAGTTCACGGCTGTGGCTACCTCTGTGTCGGCACTCGGCAGCCCGTCCATAATTGTATATACCACCTAACCGTGGTTTTTTTTTCTTTCTTTATACATACATACTAGTTACGAGTATACTATCTCTTTATCAACCAGTCTATATATTAGCAGCAGACACAGTACAGTGCGGTAGTTCACGGCTGTGGCTACCTCTGTGTCGGCACTCGGCAGCCCGTCCATAATTGTATATACCACCTAACCGTGGTTTTTTTTTCTTTCTTTATACATACATACTAGTTACGAGTATACTATCTCTTTATCAACCAGTCTATATATTAGCAGCAGACACAGTACAGTGCGGTAGTTCACGGCTGTGGCTACCTCTGTGTCGGCACTCGGCAGCCCGTCCATAATTGTATATACCACCTAACCGTGGTTTTTTTTTCTTTCTTTATACATACATACTAGTTACGAGTATACTATCTCTTTATCAACCAGTCTATATTAGCAGCAGACACAGTACAGTGCGGTAGTTCACGGCTGTGGCTACCTCTGTGTCGGCACTCGGCAGCCCGTCCATAATTGTATATACCATCTAACCGTGGTTTTTTTTTCTTTCTTTATACATACATACTAGTTACGAGTATACTATCTCTTTATCAACCAGTCTATATATTAGCAGCAGACACAGTACAGTGCGGTAGTTCACGGCTGTGGCTACCTCTGTGTCGGCACTCGGCAGCCCGTCCATAATTGTATATACCACCTAACCGTGGTTTTTTTTTCTTTCTTTATACATACATACTAGTTACGAGTATACTATCTCTTTATCAACCAGTCTATATATTAGCAGCAGACACAGTACAGTGCGGTAGTTCACGGCTGTGGCTACCTCTGTGTCGGCACTCGGCAGCCCGTCCATAATTGTATATACCACCTAACCGTGGTTTTTTTTTTCTTTCTTTATACATACATACTAGTTACGAGTATACTATCTCTTTATCAACCAGTCTATATATTAGCAGCAGACACAGTACAGTGCGGTAGTTCACGGCTGTGGCTACCTCTGTGTCGGCACTCGGCAGCCCGTCCATAATTGTATATACCACCTAACCGTGGTTTTTTTTTCTTTCTTTATACATACATACTAGTTACGAGTATACTATCTCTTTATCAACCAGTCTATATATTAGCAGCAGACACAGTACAGTGCGGTAGTTCACGGCTGTGGCTACCTCTGTGTCGGCACTCGGCAGCCCGTCCATAATTGTATATACCACCTAACCGTGGTTTTTTTTTCTTTCTTTATACATACATACTAGTTACGAGTATACTATCTCTTTATCAACCAGTCTATATATTAGCAGCAGACACAGTACAGTGCGGTAGTTCACGGCTGTGGCTACCTCTGTGTCGGCACTCGGCAGCCCGTCCATAATTGTATATACCACCTAACCGTGTTTTTTTTTTCTTTCTTTATACATACATACTAGTTACGAGTATACTATCTCTTTATCAACCAGTCTATATATTAGCAGCAGACACAGTACAGTGCGGTAGTTCACGGCTGTGGCTACCTCTGTGTCGGCACTCGGCAGCCCGTCCATAATTGTATACTAGTATCCAATCCATCCATCTCCATTGTTTACCTGAGGTGCCTTTTAGTTGTGCCTATTAAAATATGGAGAACAAAAATGTTGAGGTTCCAAAATTAGGGAAAGATCAAGATCCACTTCCACCTCGTGCTGAAGCTGCTGCCACTAGTCATGGCCGAGACGATGAAATGCCAGCAACGTCGTCTGCCAAGGCCGATGCCCAATGTCATAGTACAGAGCATGTCAAATCCAAAACACCAAATATCAGTAAAAAAAGGACTCCAAAACCTAAAATAAAATTGTCGGAGGAGAAGCGTAAACTTGCCAATATGCCATTTACCACACGGAGTGGCAAGGAACGGCTGAGGCCCTGGCCTATGTTCATGGCTAGTGGTTCAGCTTCACATGAGGATGGAAGCACTCAGCCTCTCGCTAGAAAAATGAAAAGACTCAAGCTGGCAAAAGCAGCACAGCAAAGATCTGTGCATTCTTCGAAATCCCAAATCCACAAGGAGAGTCCAATTGTGTCGGTTGCGATGCCTGACCTTCCCAACACTGGACGTGAAGAGCATGCGCCTTCCACCATTTGCACGCCCCCTGCAAGTGCTGGAAGGAGCACCCGCAGTCCAGTTCCTGATAGTCAGATTGAAGATGTCAGTGTTGAAGTACACCAGGATGAGGAGGATATGGGTGTTGCTGGCGCTGGGGAGGAAATTGACCAGGAGGATTCTGATGGTGAGGTGGTTTGTTTAAGTCAGGCACCCGGGGAGACACCTGTTGTCCGTGGGAGGAATATGGCCATTGACATGCCAGGTGAAAATACCAAAAAAATCAGCTCTTCGGTGTGGAGGTATTTCACCAGAAATGCGGACAACAGGTGTCAAGCCGTGTGTTCCCTTTGTCAAGCTGTAATAAGTAGGGGTAAGGACGTTAACCACCTCGGAACATCCTCCCTTATACGTCACCTGCAGCGCATTCATAATAAGTCAGTGACAAGTTCAAAAACTTTGGGTGACAGCGGAAGCAGTCCACTGACCAGTAAATCCCTTCCTCTTGTAACCAAGCTCACGCAAACCACCCCACCAACTCCCTCAGTGTCAATTTCCTCCTTCCCCAGGAATGCCAATAGTCCTGCAGGCCATGTCACTGGCAATTCTGACGAGTCCTCTCCTGCCTGGGATTCCTCCGATGCATCCTTGCGTGTAACGCCTACTGCTGCTGGCGCTGCTGTTGTTGCCGCTGGGAGTCGATGGTCATCCCAGAGGGGAAGTCGTAAGCCCACTTGTACTACTTCCAGTAAGCAATTGACTGTTCAACAGTCCTTTGCGAGGAAGATGAAATATCACAGCAGTCATCCTTCTGCAAAGCGGATAACTGAGTCCTTGACAACTATGTTGGTGTTAGACGTGCGTCCGGTATCCGCCGTTAGTTCACAGGGAACTAGACAATTTATTGAGGCAGTGTGCCCCCGTTACCAAATACCATCTAGGTTCCACTTCTCTAGGCAGGCGATACCGAGAATGTACACGGACGTCAGAAAAAGACTCACCAGTGTCCTAAAAAATGCAGTTGTACCCAATGTCCACTTAACCACGGACATGTGGACAAGTGGAGCAGGGCAGGGTCAGGACTATATGACTGTGACAGCCCACTGGGTAGATGTATGGACTCCCGCCGCAAGAACAGCAGCGGCGGCACCAGTAGCAGCATCTCGCAAACGCCAACTCTTTCCTAGGCAGGCTACGCTTTGTATCACCGCTTTCCAGAATACGCACACAGCTGAAAACCTCTTACGGCAACTGAGGAAGATCATCGCGGAATGGCTTACCCCAATTGGACTCTCCTGTGGATTTGTGGCATCGGACAACGCCAGCAATATTGTGTGTGCATTAAATATGGGCAAATTCCAGCACGTCCCATGTTTTGCACATACCTTGAATTTGGTGGTGCAGAATTTTTTAAAAAACGACAGGGGCGTGCAAGAGATGCTGTCGGTGGCCAGAAAAATTGCGGGACACTTTCGGCGTACAGGCACCACGTACAGAAGACTGGAGCACCACCAAAAACTACTGAACCTGCCCTGCCATCATCTGAAGCAAGAAGTGGTAACGAGGTGGAATTCAACCCTCTATATGCTTCAGAGGTTGGAGGAGCAGCAAAAGGCCATTCAAGCCTATACAATTGAGCACGATATAGTAGGTGGAATGCACCTGTCTCAAGTGCAGTGGAGAATGATTTCAACGTTGTGCAAGGTTCTGATGCCCTTTGAACTTGCCACACGTGAAGTCAGTTCAGACACTGCCAGCCTGAGTCAGGTCATTCCCCTCATCAGGCTTTTGCAGAAGAAGCTGGAGGCATTGAAGAAGGAGCTAAAAGGGAGCGATTCCGCTAGGCATGTGGGACTTGTGGATGCAGCCCTTAATTCGCTTAACAAGGATTCACGGGTGGTCAATCTGTTGAAATCAGAGCACTACATTTTGGCCACCGTGCTCGATCCTAGATTTAAAGCCTACCTTGGATCTCTCTTTCCGGCAGACACAGGTCTGCTGGGGTTGAAAGACCTGCTGGTGACAAAATTGTCAAGTCAAGCGGAACGCGACCTGTCAACATCTCCTCCTTCACATTCTCCCGCAACTGGGGGTGCGAGGAAAAGGCTCAGAATTCCGAGCCCACCCGCTGGCGGTGATGCAGGGCAGTCTGGAGCGACTGCTGATGCTGACATCTGGTCCGGACTGAAGGACCTGACAACGATTACGGACATGTCGTCTACTGTCACTGCATATGATTCTCTCAACATTGATAGAATGGTGGAGGATTATATGAGTGACCGCATCCAAGTAGGCACGTCACACAGTCCGTACTTATACTGGCAGGAAAAAGAGGCAATTTGGAGGCCCTTGCACAAACTGGCTTTATTCTACCTAAGTTGCCCTCCCACAAGTGTGTACTCCGAAAGAGTGTTTAGTGCCGCCGCTCACCTTGTCAGCAATCGGCGTACGAGGTTACATCCAGAAAATGTGGAGAAGATGATGTTCATTAAAATGAATTATAATCAATTCCTCCGCGGAGACATTGACCAGCAGCAATTGCCTCCACAAAGTACACAGGGAGCTGAGATGGTGGATTCCAGTGGGGACGAATTGATAATCTGTGAGGAGGGGGATGTACACGGTGATATATCGGAGGGTGAAGATGAGGTGGACATCTTGCCTCTGTAGAGCCAGTTTGTGCAAGGAGAGATTAATTGCTTCTTTTTTGGGGGGGGTCCAAACCAACCCGTCATATCAGTCACAGTCGTGTGGCAGACCCTGTCACTGAAATGATGGGTTGGTTAAAGTGTGCATGTCCTGTTTTGTTTATACAACATAAGGGTGGGTGGGAGGGCCCAAGGACAATTCCATCTTGCACCTCTTTTTTCTTTTCTTTTTCTTTGCATCATGTGCTGATTGGGGAGGGTTTTTTGGAAGGGACATCCTGCGTGACACTGCAGTGCCACTCCTAGATGGGCCCGGTGTTTGTGTCGGCCACTAGGGTCGCTAATCTTACTCACACAGTCAGCTACCTCATTGCGCCTCTTTTTTTCTTTGCATCATGTGCTGTTTGGGGAGGGTTTTTTGGAAGGGACATCCTGCGTGACACTGCAGTGCCACTCCTAGATGGGCCCGGTGTTTGTGTCGGCCACTAGGGTCGCTAATCTTACTCACACAGCTACCTCATTGCGCCTCTTTTTTTCTTTGCGTCATGTGCTGTTTGGGGAGGGTTTTTTGGAAGGGACATCCTGCGTGACACTGCAGTGCCACTCCTAGATGGGCCCGGTGTTTGTGTCGGCCACTAGGGTCGCTTATCTTACTCACACAGCGACCTCGGTGCAAATTTTAGGACTAAAAATAATATTGTGAGGTGTGAGGTATTCAGAATAGACTGAAAATGAGTGTAAATTATGGTTTTTGAGGTTAATAATACTTTGGGATCAAAATGACCCCCAAATTCTATGATTTAAGCTGTTTTTTAGTGTTTTTTGAAAAAAACACCCAAATCCAAAACACACCCGAATCCGACAAAAAAAATTCGGTGAGGTTTTGCCAAAACGCGTTCGAACCCAAAACACGGCCGCGGAACCGAACCCAAAACCAAAACACAAAACCCGAAAAATTTCAGGCGCTCATCTCTACTTAGTACACACACACCCAAATGTATTTCACGCTGTCACATTTCTGCACATAACCAACACCCCCCAAGCATTTGTTTACCTGGTGGGTGTAAAAGCAGTAGCAGGATGGATGCTGGCCAGGGAAAAGTGACTCCGAAGGGAGGAGGTCGGAAGACATGAGAGGAGAGGCCAGCCAGGCTTGTCCCAGGGGAGGGGCCCCAACAATCCCGGACTGCAGCTGCATATAGATAAGGCTGGCTGCGCAGTGCACTGTGACACTGACGGCACTGCTCCAGCCATGAAATGCCGCCTTTGAGGACACAGTGAATGGGTGTCAAAGTTCAGAGTGGCCAGGAGCACACATTGCAATGCCCCCCGGCCGCAAGCTATATGAAAGCACAGAGCAGCTGCGGCCCGGGGAGTACAGTGCAGGCTGCGGAACTGAGTGACCTGACCTCTTCTGCTTGATGCTCTCTTCTCCAAGGTGCATGATGTGCCTGGTGTTGGGGCGCGTATACGTCCTTCCTTGTGGGAGGGGCCTCTTCATTATAGCAGCTGTACTACCGTGTTTCCCCGATAATAAGACCTATCCCGAAAATAAGCCCTCCCCTTACTGTGTAAGATTCCTCTAAAATAAGCCCTCCCCCGAAAATAAGCCCTATTGAGATTGCTACTGTAGTGAAGGTGATCCCCTGCGCTACACGCGACATTACTGTACCCTCTGTATGCACCGTCCCCCCCCCCCCCCGGGTGAAACGCACGCCGCGCTCCGAGCTGCATCCAATCAGAGCTGCAGCAGTGAGCGCGTCATCCTGTTCTTCCCCAGTGATTTACTTGCTGGCGCCATTGAGAGCAGTGCCGCGGAGGAGAGCTGAGGCAGGACAACATAAAAACCCGGTATGTAAGCGGGAGTGAGGGGGCATGATGGAGGATAAAAGGGGCATGATGGAGGATAAAAGGGGCATGATGGAGGATAAAAGGGGCATGATGGAGAATAAAAGGGGCATGATGGAGGATAAAAGGGGCATGATGGAGGATAAAAGGGGCATGATGGAGGATAAAATAAGCACTCAGGGGGCATGATGGAGGATAAAATAAGCACTCAGGGGGCATCATGGAGGATAGAAGGAGCACTCAGACACTTATGACGATGTTGTTGAAGAAGATGACATGATCATTATTGAATAAAGGTACATTTTTTTTGTTCACATTTACCTGTTTATTAAAATTGCTGTCAATGTTCATTAAAATAAGCCCTCCCTTGAAAATAAGCCCTCTGGTGTTTTTCTGTCCAAAAAAAATAATAAGACAGTGTCTTATTATCGGGGAAACACGGTAGTAGATTGGATTGGTGTGCGAGGCCGACTGTCATCTGTGGACCCGCCCCCCACTTGGCCCGTCACCCAGTCACGGCTTTTGTGCATGACACGCAGCCAAGGGAGGCGGGCCAACATATGACAGGCGGCCCCACACACCGATCGGCCCACCGGGGATCAGACCTGCATAACGCCCATCCTTTGTTAACAGTGTCAGATTTTACCTGTAGGCTACAGAGCTGCAACCCCCGCCCAGTAACATTTTCTACCTAAGTGAGCCATTAGAGTCTGTCACCCACTGGACTAGCAGTCCTTTGGGATTGCCAGTATGGACTGCAATTAACAAAGTGTGCTTCCAGTGGGAAGCCACTCCCTGCCTTTTAGGCAGTCCTACCCGACTTCTATGGTCTGCAGCCGATGCAGTCCTTAGAAGACGTTTTTTGCACACATGCAGTCCCGTCGCCTGCGAGATCCATTGCGTAAGTGAGGACCCAACTGACGCATGGTTGTCTCCGTCTATCCTCCTCTCTGGACTCGTGCAACATGGGCAGCGGCAGCCTCCCCTCATACAAGAAGGTAGGAGCCTCTGCTGTTTGCTACCTTATTAATTGTTTCAGGATATCTCTAAGAAAACAGAAAAGAAAAATAGCAAATAAGGAAATAAAAAAAACCTGGAGTGCGCTATTGCGTAATGATTGATCTGTCTGTTGACCATCTATGAAATGGTAATTTTTGGGCAGCAACCATGCAATCCCATAGCACTATTCTGCCTCATCGGAGTGTTGTGGGCTAATTTCCGTGCTCGTGCCCTTTATAGCTGCAAGTTAACAACATGCACCTGCTGTCTAATCAGCCTGACCTTTAAGGGGTCAATCCATTTAGGTGCGTGTTGAAAGTTGTTTCATGAACCTCGCACAAATGCGCCCTACTGAGAATTCTCCAATCCAATTAAAAATGCTTTATCGGTGTACTCGCAGCGGAGGTTTACGAATTGTCAGCCATATGCGATGTGAGAGAAGTGCATGAAAAAGTGGAGTGGCCTTCATGGACCCCAGAAGAGTGACAATTTTTGTCATATAGAAGGATGTTAGTGGGCAAAAGGAGACGCTTTTAAATGGTGTCAAATGGCTGATTTGTGCATTTTTTTAAAAAAGTACAAAAAGTGATAAAAAGCAAACTTTTTTTCGTAAACTTTTAGATGAAAAAAGTGAAAAGTGCAAAAAAGTAGTTAAAAAGACATTTTGGGGTACTTTAAGCTAACTTTAAAAAATGTAAACAAAATCTAAAAAGATATTTTTTTTTAAACAAAACTCTAATTATATTGGTGTGCATAAAGCAAAGAAAAAGTTGATTATGTGGTAATTTGATGATATTCTTTTTAAACCCCTGAAAATTTAATTAGTGAACTAATTAAGCTAAATGGAAATCTCCAATTGTCAGTAAATAATCATGCTAGTGCCTAAGGAGTTCTGTTTGGCTTTTCGACATTTTAACCTTAAAATAAGGATTTTCCTTCTCATCTCTCACCCTCAATGAAGTGTGAATGGAGAAATGTGAGTTTACTATGCCCAGATCAATTAGAGTTTCTAATCAGATTGCAAAATGTGAATTTGCAATGAAAATGGCAACTCGCATTCTGCAACTCACACCTCGGCTGAGGGGAGGGGAAGCGCGCGCTGCACTCTCCTCCCCGGCCCCCAGACCCAGGACCAGCAGTGGGAGTAGCCGGTGATCCCGGGCGGCAGGCGGTGATTGAAGATCCAAAGTTGGACTGAGGGGAGGAGAGGCACGCGCTGTGCTCTCCTCCCCAGCTCCAGGACCAGCAGCGGGAGCAGCAGCAGAGCATAGGCGGCAGCAGAGGTGAGCAGCACTGTGAGGGCATCTGGCACTGTGTGGGCAGTACCTGTGTACCTGGCACTACTGGGGGCATATGTGTACCTTGCACTGCACTACTGGGGGCATCTGTTTATCTGGCACAACTGGGGGCATCTGTGTATCTGGCACTGCTGGGGGCATCTGGGTATCTGGCACTGCTGGGGGCATCTGTGTATCTGGCACTGCACTACTGAGGACATCTGTGTATCTGGCACTGCACTACTGGAGTTGTATGTGTATCTTGCACTATTGGAGGAGTATGTGTATCTGGAACTGCACTACTGGGGGCGTATGTGTATCTGGCACTGCTGTGGGCATCTGTATATCTGGCAGTGCACTACTGGGGGCATCAGTGTATCTAGCACTGTACTAATGGAGGCGTATGTGTATCTGGCACTATTGGGGGTGTATGTGTATCTGGCACTACACTACTGGGGTCATTATTTGTATCTACCACTATACTGGGGTCTTTATGTGTATCTACTCCCAGTGTAACCCAGGCACATATACTGATGCTCTCTCCTGATGTAACCCAGGCACATATACTACTGCTCTCTCCCGGTGTAACCCAGATGCATATACTACTGCTGTCTCCCGTGTAACCCAGGTGCATATACTACTGCTCTCTCCCGGAGTAACTCAGGCACATATACTACTGGTCTCTCCTGGTGTAACCCAGGTGCATATACTACTGCTCTCTCCCGGTGTAACCCAGGCACATATACTACTGCTCTCTCCCAATGTAACCCAGACACATATACTACTGCTCTCTCCTGGTGTAAGCTAGGCACATACACTACTGCTCTCTCCTGGTGTAACCTAGCCACATATACTACTGCTCTCTCCTGGTGTAACCCAGGCACATATACTACTGCTCTCTCCTGGTGTAACCCAGGCACATGCACAACAGCTTGAAGTGGGCAGCGAGGTAGAGCTCTTTTTCTTTATATACTATGCTAGGTGGCGCCTACAATGGCTAGCCACTCCTCTCTGGTCACTTGACCACACCCCTTCCAGCATATGGCAACGCCCCTTAGTGGGCCCCTGTGATTGCATTTCCCTGGTGGGCCCTTCATGCTCCAGTCCGACACTGAGCTAAAGTCTGAAAAACTGTATGTAAATCATTCTTAATCTGGGTTTGGTTGGCTTCTTGTTTCTCTACCAACAAGGAACTGGATTAAATCCCACAGTGACCAATAACTGGCCGAATCCAGTGTATATTGTAATGGTTCAGACTTAAATCCATCAACCTGAATGTATGACAGCAGCAGTAGAGGTATAGAGTCTAATGAGTCCCCTTGTCTTCACCAGGGAACCCAACAATGAGGATCATAGGTCTGCTGTTGCCTGGCAAGTGGTGTCATTGCTGGCATCAGCTGGAGCCCGGAGTGGGAGACAGTGCATCTGTTTGCACACATGGGTGGAGGTTTTTAAGGTAAGAACTGTGGTATGTATTTGATTCCTGATGAAATTTACACATTAAAATGAAATGTTGAAACTGTGGTGGGTTGCTGATTCCAGTTATTGGTATAAATCCATGAGTGCTGGAAGTTACATCTGTATATATATATATATATATATACATATATATATACCCACACACAGTTTTTATATATATATATATATATATATATACAGGAGGCACTGGCTAGTACCAGAGCCAGATTTATACACAATCAGCGGGATGTAATACAGCCTGAGTTCAGCGGCTGTGTTGGATGCTGGCTGAACTCAGACTTTTTTTTTCAAAAGGGCAATCACTTACAAGGCATGGTTTAAAAAAAAATGTCTAAGTTTGGCTGGCATCCTGAAATGCTGGAAATTTGGTGAGTTTTGATCAGAGATGTGCGGACAAGGTAGGCAGGGAAGGCACTGCCTCACCTGCCACAGACTTTTTACTTAAGAGTTCTGACTATAAAAATGATTAGACTATTACAAAGAATATATTTATAATATATTATTTGTGGTTTTTCATATAATTTATATAGTAAAAACTCTGGAGTACGACTCACCACACCACACGTCACTGTATATACATAAGGGTAGAGGTGGGCACTCCATATTTTCAGATATTTCTTTCAGGAGCTAGAACAAATGGATGATATATGTGCAGAAAGGAACGGCATTCTGGAAACAGATTGAATGCATACATTACTTGAGTTTATTTGGTGTAAGAAACAGCAATGGGTTTGCTCAGGACTCTTTATCAAGCTATATAAACCTTTTGTATAGCTTTATAAAGTGTCCTGAGCAAACGGCAGAGGTGCTGAGGTGCAGTGAAGCCAAACTGCTAGAGCCCCTGAAAGATGGGCATCAGTTACTTGGTTACTGGTTTCCATCCTGGCTCGGATGGAAACCAGTCCCCCCTCTGTAAGAGTCATCTATCCCATCTTCAAGGTGTATGTTGATGTGGAGGTGCTACTGCCTTCGGAGCTGTCCACAGGATCTGGTGCTGAAATAACAATAATGCTGAGGCATCCCTAGGAGAAGGTAACATAGTAACATAGTTGATGAGGTTGAAAAAAGACCAGTAGTCTATTGAGTTCAACCTGAATTATATTATATTCCCTATTCTATTCTTGTTAAAGGCTATATCCTCTGATATTTTTTTTCCGTTAGAAATTTATCTAACCCATTTTTAAACGCATTGACTGAGTCTAGTATTGAATTCCATATTCGTATTGCCCTAACAGTGAAGAATCCCTTCCTGCACTGAGTACGAAATTTCCTCTCCTCAAGCCTTAGCGGGTGTCCGCGCATTTTGTGTAGAGGTCTCTTAATAAACAAATCACCCGATAGCTCCGCATATTGCCCCTTTATGCATTTGTAAATATTAATCATATCTCCTCTTAGTCGTCTCATTTCTAGTGTAAACATACCTAACCTAGAAAGCCTCTCCTGTTAATCAACATACCTAACCTAGAAAGCCTCTCCCCTTAATCAATTTGGTAGCTCGCTTTTATAATGTGGTGCCCAGAACTGTACATTATATATCAAGTAAATATCATGTACTTGCTAACTCAGTGCCATCGATGGTGGAGAAACATCAGTAGAGTTGGCCGATGACCATCCTTACTTGGCATGCAACAATGGTTTGGGTGTAATGCGGCAACAATTCTCCAGCAGTTGTTATACTGTCAGATAGAAAAAAAAGTTTGGAATCTGCATAGGATTCACACATCAAAAACGTAATGTAATACCCAACCTAACCGCTATATTTGAAACAAAGGTTTGGTAGAATGATAGAGGTGCTCCTGATGAGTGAAATAACCTGCTGCCTCCCCCTTACACTACTGGATTAATCCCAAGAATAATCCAAGAGAAAATAGAACTGGAAAGGGTGTGCGAGTGTAGGGAGTTGGCGCTGGAATAGGGGTAGGGGGGTAAGGCTGATGGTTCAGCCGGGGAGTTATGGTTTTTAGGTGATGAAAATAGATACTTATCTGAGTGATTTTCGGTAAATTCCTGGTTCCTAAAGGGGAGATGTTTTTCCTCCAGAAACAATGGAATCGTACGACGTGATGGTATGAAAAACACAAATAAAAGGTTTTTTTGAGTTGGGAATCCTCAAGGTATAAAATAAGCGTTTTGTGATAATAAATATATGAATAGATTTCAGGTAGGATGGTTATACCTCACTTACAAGAAGTGAGCGAGGTTTGAAGCATATCAAAGGTTTCTTTTATGCGCAAATGCTGGAATTAACAGCGTACCTAACTTACAGTGAAAGATAGAGGTATAAACACATCAAGGTATCTTTGTGAGCTAAGCTGCGTACCGGTACTCACTAGAAGAAGCGTGTTCCGTCTGCACATCAAGGTATCTTTATCCAAACAGCATTCTTATTGAGCCACCCATATATAAAAAGGGATTTATTGGATAAAAAACAAATAAAAGGTTTACACACAGAGGGAGTATTGACCACGAGGAAGGGGAACTGTCAGACAGGGGAATCTGCAAGACCAACTAAAAACCAGTCCGCATGGCCCGGTACCAATGAGGCTTAAAAGTGAATCAAGAAGGTCGTACCTTTCCCCTGCCGTGCAGGTGACAGTCCAAGTGGGCAAGAATCCTCCTCCCAGGCAACGCGTTTCGAGATAACTCTCTTTGTCAAGGCTACAGACAATTCCTTTGACTTCATGCATGGTTTGTGCTCAGACATGCACTGTCAAGTGTGGGACCTTATTCGACAGGTGTGTGCCATTCCAAATCATGTCTAATCAACTGTATTTACCGCAGGTAGACTCCAATTAAGCTGTAGGAACATCTCAAGGAGAATCAGGGCAAACAGGATGCACCTGAGCTAAATTATGAGCTTCATGGCAAAGGCTGTGAGTACTTATGTACATGTGATTTCTTAGTATTTTTTATTTAATAAATTTGCAAACATCTCAAAAAAACTTTTTTCACGTTGTCATTATGGGGTATTGTGTGTAGAATTTTGAGGGCAAATAATTATTTATTCCATTTTGGAATAAGGCTGTAACATTACAAAATGTGGAAAAAGTGAAGCGCTGTGAATACTTTCCAGATGCACTGTATCTTAGAGGTATAAAGATATTAAAAGATATGTTTTAGAATAATATATTTATCAAAACAAAGAGTGCCCCACACAGAATGCTTGCTTTTTGCATCTATGCCATTTAATAATTTTATACTGTCAGATAACTTAATCTGATTTATTCCATGTACATTATTGCACATTATTGAAGTTATATTTTTTCAACGATTTTACAAATATGCGGCTCTTGGTCTTTAAATTCCAGGAATGATGTTGTACACAGTCAAGATTTTTCAGTTACCAGTTTATCTATGAGAACCATATGAACGCAGAAGTAAAACATTACAGATAAGCCTTTGATCATATTATTTAAAGTACATAAGATTGCTTCTGCCATACATTTGCCTGGAACATTAGCATACTGCACCAGGAGAGCTCTTTGCTTTGTGTTTTCTCTTTTTATCTAGAGTTCATCTTTTGCTGGTCTGATTTGTAAATAGGAGGAGCTGCCACTTATGTTTGTTTTATAACCTTTAGTGTCAATTTATTGTTATATACATTTTTTAAAAATTGTTATTGTGTGATTTATAAGAAGTGATCTAGAGTACTAATACAAATATATTTTTCTGCAGCGAGGTACACTTTGTTCCACAGGGAAAAGGGGTATAGAGTGGGATATTGATCCAGAGGCACCATCAGGCAAAGCTTTGACTGTCCCAGGATGCATTGGGGCCTCCTCTATAACCCCGCCTCCAGGTGCTGAGACCTCAGTTTCGAGTGGTGCCTGCAAGCAGCAGGTCTCCTAACAGGCAGGCTGCACTGGGCAGCCGTGAAAAAGCTATGAAGACTTCCAGGGCCGCAGCACTGTTTTGTCAGGGTGACATTCAGTGCTGCGTCCCCGTCACCTCCCAATCGGTGTCGCATACTCCCGCGTCTCAGTTCCCAGGTACTTGCGGCGGAGACGTTCCGGCTTAGGCACATGGTCGCAGATGCTCTCTTGGTTCGCGTGGCTGCTATGAAGGGAGGAGGTAAGAGGGTCCCCCAGGTGGGACCTGCCACTAAATTGTGTTCCTGATTGCTGTCGAGGGAGACGGACTGTGACGCTGGTGTGGACACTGTTACCGAGCAGGGACCCCACTATATCCACCAGGGCATAGGAGTACAGGTCGGGTGTACTAGTGCCCCTATTAGTAAGGCTCTATAGTACTGGAGGTGAGGCCCAGCATAGGGGAGCCGGTGCTTGACCTGTAGCCCCTCCCCAGGCCCAGGGCGCCATCTACTCGCAGATTTCCCGCCCTGGAGCTGCCTCACACTCTCCCTCAGTTCCTAACAGAAATGCTGAGCGCCATTCTCTGAGCATAGCTGCTGCTGGTCTCTGGGATTGCTGGGCAAGGTCTCCCCTGTAAAGCCGCCTGTACACAGCGCTGAGACTTACAGACACTTGAAAATTCTACATGTCTTATTACAGACAGCGTTCACTAAGAAAGAGTATATATATATATGTATATATATATATATATATTTTTTTATACACACTAGTCCAGTGCAGTTTTATTGTGCTTATAATAAACTCTGCATTGCCTGTGACTGTGTGTGCCTGTATCTGCTGTATAGTTTCACTCTCATGTGTATCCCATCTAAGGTAGCTATCATTATATTCTGTACCCGAAGGTCCTGGGTGCGTCGGGGTCCTCTAATATAGTGTACACAGTACTTATCGCTATTCGGATATTTAACTGTGTTACAGTCACGTACACCGGGATTTAGTTCACAAGTTTGTGTACTCTGAAGCTGGTTGTGAACTTTGTTCGCAGGTTGTGTACTCTGTCTGGCTTCATCGTACTAATAGCCTGATTGTTGCTTTATTACAATGTCTAACAATAAGGGCAGTAAACTCTGGAGGCTCCTGTAAGTTGCAAGGTATGCTCCATGGGTTTGCCTGAGAGGAAAGGATTGTGTGATGGTCTGTGTTCTAAATGTCATACACCTCCTAGTCAGCCTGCAGCTCCTGTAACTACAATGGAGCCACCCTGGGCTATGTTCACTACCCTACTGGGGACTCTGATGGACCATTTAGCCCCCCCTATGGGATCTCCGGTGCCACTGCCGCCACAAGTTACCCTATAGTAAATCCGCCTTGGGCGGAAAACTTGTCTAGCCAGCTGCAGTAGTTAAATCAGTCTTTGTTTAGACAGAAATCTACTCCAGGTCACTCCCGTGTTCCTGGGTCCTCTAAGTGGGCTGCTTCCTCCTCACAATCCACTAATCTCTCTGATGTTTCATCTGATGAGGAGGGAGAGCATACGGTCCTGTCAGACTCTGAATCCTGTGTTACTGATGAGGATTCTCCCTCACAGGTTGATGTCCCTGCCCTGGTGGCTGCTATTAAGCAGATCCTACAAATCACTGCAGATGAGGATTCCACTAAAGTGGCCAAGAAAACTGATATGTTTAACCCTCAGTCAGGCGCAGCTGGCCTGCCAGGCGCTGCAAAGCTGTTCTCGCTCCCCTCTCCGCCTCAAGGGGGCGCCGGGGCCTGTCCTTCCTAGTACCTTCCTATATCTAGGTGCTGTTCAAAACATCCCTAGTCAGTTTTCACACCGCCTGCATAGAGTGCAGTAGTTACCCTCCTGGCTTCTCAGGCCAATTGCGCCCAAACTCATACGACTTTTGAAGGTTCGTATTTTCTTTTATTTTCATCTATTAATTGTTTATTTTGCTCATTTTATGAAAATTACAAAAGTTGTGGATATTTTGCGGATGTTGAATTATGAATGCCATAAATGTCACAAAGCGATCTGCCTGCCCCATACAAGTATGGTTTGTCAACCTTGCACTTCACTGTGCCAATGCATCTCTACTGCTGAACTTTCCAACAGTGATTCCAAGTGAGACTGACTCTACTGTGCCTATATTTCGAGTTTTGTTCGTAATTTTAATGTTGATTTTATTTGTTTGTCATGAAAACTGAAGGCAATGTGGTGGCGGGTATTACATTTCAGTTTTTTTTGTTTTACTTACTTTGATGTTAATAAAAGAGGTTTTTTGAATCAGATTTCGAATATTCTCTTTTTATGTCCTAATGAAGGTCACTGATCACTTTAAGAGCATTAGAATTTAGTTAATTAGGTGCTAATGATGATTTTCTAACATGTGCCTGTCAGGCACACTGCGCCCGAACCCGGGAGTCCCAGAGGAGCGCCCGACAGAGGGTTAAACAACAGAAAGTGGTTAAAACTGTATTACCCCATTCTGATCATCTTGTGGACATCATGAGGGAACTTTGGTCTACCCCAGGTAAGAAATTCACACTCACTAAATGGGATTTGGCTCGATATCCTCTCTCTGCAGAGTTATGTAATTAATGTGAGAATCAACCACCGGTGGATTCTCACGTCACCCGTCTCATGGTGTCGTCTACTCTGCCTGTCACCACTGGCACCTCCCTGAAGAAACCGACAGATAAGCGTGGGGAGTGATGCCTAAAATCTATATATTCCCTTGCAGGGGCCACGATAGCTGCCTCTTGGGCCTCAAAAGGTATTGAGGCATGGGTTCAGGCGTTAGAAGATGAGCTGCCCGAGGATATTTCTGACAATGCCAGACAGTACCTGTCTCACATATGCACCGCCGCCTATTACATTCAGGAGATGTCCTCTGAGGCGGGGATACAGGCAGCCAAAGCGTCATCCACGTCTGTCCTGGCTTGTCGTATACTGTGTTTAAGGTCGTGGAAAGTGGATTTGGACTCTAAGAAGACCTTGGAGGTACTCCCATTCACCGGGGCCATTTTAATTGGAGAGGACCTGAGTAAAATAGTGTCTGAATTAGCAGCTGCTAAGACTGCTTTTTTTCCTCCCACTAATCCTTTTAAACAGAAGGCAAAGACTACCACTTTTCATTCCTTTCGACCTCAAGGGAAAGCCAAAGGTCAGACTTACCCCAGACAATCTCGTGCATCCAAGACCACCAAGCCCAAGATGAAACAGTCCTGGGCAGCCCGTTAGCCTTCTTCAAAACTAGAGATGAGCGGGTTTGGTTCTCCGAGATCCGAACCCCCCCGAACTTCACCTATTTTACACGGTTCCGAGGCAGCCTCGGATCTTCCCGTCTTGCTCGGTTAACCCGAACGCGCCCGAACATCATCATCCTGCTGTTGGATTCTCGCGAGATTCGTATTCTATATAAAGAGCCGCGCGTCGCTGCCATTTTCACTCGTGCATTGGAGGTTGAACGGAGAGGACGTGGCTGCGTTCTCTCCCTGAAAAGCTCTGTATCTGTGCTCAGTGTGCTGCAAATATCTGTGCTCAGTGTGCTGCAAATATCTGTGCTCAGTGTGCTGCAAATATCTGTGCTCAGTGTGCTGAAAATATCTACGTTCTCTGCCTGAAAACGCTCCATATCTGTGCTCAGTGTGCTGCATTGCGGGGACCACCAGTATATAATTATAGTAGTACAGTACAGTAGGCCATTGCTGTATCTTGCAGCTCTGCGTCAAGCATACTATCTCTGTGCTGCATTATTGTGAGCAGTATATAGTAGGACAGTGCAGCATTTTGGTGACCAGCAGTATACATATAGTACAGTACAGTAGGCCATTGCTGTATCTTGCAGCTCTGTGTCAAGTATACTATCTCTGTGCTGCATTATTGTGAGCAGTATATAGTAGGACAGTGCAGCTTTTTGGTGACCAGCAGTATACATATAGTACAGTACAGTAGGCCATTGCTGTATCTTGCAGCTCTGTGTCAAGTATACTATCTCTGTGCTGCATTATTGTGAGCAGTATATAGTAGGACAGTGCAGCATTTTGGTGACCAGCAGTATACATATAGTACAGTACAGTAGGCCATTGCTGCATCTTGCAGCTCTGTGTCAAGTATACTATCCATATCTGTGCTGCATTGTTATTGTGAGCAGTATATAGTAAGACAGTGCAGCATTGTGGTGACCACCAGTATACATATACAGTAGTACTGTACAGTAGGCCATTGCTGTATCTTGCAGCTCCGTATCACTTTAAGTATCCATATCTGTGCTGCATTGTTGTAAGCAGTATATAGTAGGACAGTGCAGCATTTTGGTGACCAGCAGTAGTAGTACAGACAGTACAGTAGGCCATTGCTATTGATATATTACTTGCATATAATTCCACACATTAAAAAATGGAGAACAAAAATGTGGAGGGTAAAATAGGGAAAGATCAAGATCCACTTCCACCTCATGCTGAAGCTGCTGCCACTAGTCATGGCCGAGACTATGAAATGCCATCAATGTCGTCTGCCAAGGCCGATGCCCAATGTCATAGTAGAGAGCATGTAAAATCCAAAAAACAAAAGTTCAGTAAAATTACCCAAAAATCTAAATTAAAAGCGTCTTCGGAGAAGCATAAACTTGCCAATATGCCACTTACGACACGGAGTGGCAAGGAACGGCTGAGGCCCTGGCCTATGTTCATGGCTAGTGGTTCAGCTTCACATGAGGATGGAAGCACTCATCCTCCCACTAGAAAAATGAAAAGGCTTAAGCTGGCAAAAGCACAGCAAAGAACTGTGCGTTCTTCTAAATCACAAATCCCCAAGGAGAGTCCAATTGTGTCGGTTGCGATGCCTGACCTTCCCAACACTGGACGGGAAGAGGTGGCGCCTTCCACCATTTGCACGCCCCCTGCAAGTGCTGCAAGGAGCACCCACAGTCCAGTTCCTGATAGTCAAATTGAAGATGTCACTGTTGAAGTACACCAGGATGAGGATATGGGTGTTGCTGGCACTGAGGAGGAAATTGACAAGGAGGATTCTGATGGTGAGGTGGTTTGTTTAAGTCAGGCACCCGGGAAAACACCTGTTGTCCGTGGGATGAATATGGCCATTGACATGCCTGGTCAAATTACAAAAAAATTCACCTTTTCGGTGTTGAATTATTTTAACAGAAATGCAGACAACAGGTGTCAAGCCATGTGTTGCCTTTGTAAAGCTGTAATAAGTAGGGGTAAGGACGTTAACCACCTAGGAACATTCTCGCTTATACGTCACCTGCAGCGCATTCATCAGAAGCCATTGACAAGTTCAAAAACTTTGGGTGACAGCGGAAGCAGTCCACTGATCACTAAATCCCTTCCTCTTGTAACCAAGCTCCTGCAAACCACACCACCAACTCCCTCAGTGTCAATTTCCTCCTTACCCAGGAAAGCCAATAGTCCTGCAGGCCATGTCACTGGCAAGTCTGACGAGTCCTCTCCTGCCTGGGATTCCTCTTATGGATCCTTGAGTGTAACGCCTACTGCTGCTGGCGCTGCTGTTGTAGCTGCTGGGAGTTGATCGTCATCCCAGAGGGGAAGTCGGAAGACCACTTGTACTACTTCCAGTAAGCAATTGACTGTCCAACAGTCCTTTGCGAGGAAGATGAAATATCACAGCAGTCATCCTGCTGCAAAGCAGATAACTCAGGCCTTGGCAGCCTGGGCGGTGAGAAACGTGGTTCCGGTATCCACCATTAATTCAGAGGCAACTAGAGACTTGATTGAGGTACTGTGTCCCCGGTACCAAATACCATCTAGGTTCCATTTCTCTAGGCAGGCGATACCGAAAATGTACACAGACCTCAAAAAAAGACTCATCAGTGTCCTAAAAAATGCAGTTGTACCCAATGTCCACTTAACCACGGACATGTGGACAAGTGGAGCAGGGCAGACTCAGGACTATATGACTGTGACAGCCCACTGGGTAGATGTATTGCCTCCCGCAGCAAGAACAGCAGCGGCGGCACCAGTAGCAGCATCTCGCAAACGCCAACTCGTTCCTAGGCAGGCTACGCTTTGTATCACCGCTTTCCAGAAGAGGCACACAGCTGACAACCTCTTACGGAAATTGAGGAAGATCATCGCAGAATGGCTTACCCCAATTGGACTCTCCTGGGGATTTGTGACATCGGACAACGCCAGCAATATTGTGCGTGCATTACATCTGGGCAAATTCCAGCACGTCCCATGTTTTGCACATACATTGAATTTGGTGGTGCAGAATTATTTAAAAAACGACAGGGGCGTGCAAGAGATGCTGTCGGTGGCCCGAAGAATTGCGGGCCACTTTCGGCATTCAGCCACTGCGTACAGAAGACTGGAGCACCACCAAACAATCCTGAACCTGCCCTGCCATCATCTGAAGCAAGAGGTGGTAACGAGGTGGAATTCAACCCTCTATATGCTTCAGAGGATGGAGGAGCAGCAAAAGGCAATTCAAGCCTATACATCCGGCCACGATATAGGCAAAGGAGGGGGAATGCACCTGACTCAAGCGCAGTGGAGAATGATTTCAACGTTGTGCAAGGTTCTGCAACCCTTTGAACTTGCCACAGGTGAAGTCAGTTCAGACACTGCCAGCCTGAGTCAGGTCATTCCCCTCATCAGGCTTTTGCAGAAGAAGCTGGAGACATTGAAGGAGGAGCTAAAACAGAGCGATTCCGCTAGGCATGTGGGACTTGTGGATGGAGCCCTTAATTCGCTTAACCAGGATTCACGGGTGGTCAATCTGTTGAAATCAGAGCACTACATTTTGGCCACCGTGCTCGATCCTAGATTTAAAACCTACGTTGTATCTCTCATTCCGGCAGACACAAGTCTGCAGAGGTTCAAAGACCTGCTGGTGAGAAAATTGTCAAGTCAAGCGGAACGTGACCCGTCAACATCTCCTCCTTCACATTCTCCCGCAACTGGGGGTGCGAGGAAAAGGCTCAGAATTCCGAGCCCACCCGCTGGCGGTGATGCAGGGCAGTCTGGAGCGAGTGCTGACATCTGGTCCGGACTGAAGGACCTGCCAACGATTACTGACATGTCGTCTACTGTCACTTCATATGATTCTCTCACCATTAAAAAAATGGTGGAGGATTATATGAGTGACCGCATCCAAGTAGGCACGTCAGACAGTCCGTACGTATACTGGCAGGAAAAAGAGGCAATTTGGAGGCCCTTGCACAAACTGGCTTTATTCTACCTAAGTTGCCCTCCCTCCAGTGTGTACTCCGAAAGAGTTTTTAGTGCAGCCGCTCACCTTGTCAGCAATCGGCGTACGAGGTTACTTCCAGAAAGTGTGGAGAAGATGATGTTCATCAAAATGAATTATAATCAATTCCTCCGTGGAGACATTCACCAGCAGCAATTGCCTCCACAAAGTACACAGGGACCTGAGATGGTGGATTCCAGTGGGGACGAATTAATAATCTGTCAGGAGGAGGATGTACACAGTGAAAGGGGTGAGGAATCGGAGGATGATGATGAGTTGGACATCTTGCCTCTGTAGAGCCAGTTTGTGCAAGGAGAGATTGTTTGCTTCTTTTTTTGGTGGGGGCCCAAACCAACCAGTCATTTCAGTCACAGTCGTGTGGCAGACCCTGTCGCTGAAATGATGGGTTCTTTAAAGTGTGCATGTCCTGTTTATACAACATAAGGGTGGGTGGGAGGGCCCAAGGACAATTCCATCTAGCACCTCTTTTTTCTTTTTTTTTTCTTTGCATCATGTGCTGTTTGGGGACAATTTTTTTGAAGTGCCATCCTACCTGACACTGCAGTGCCACTCCTAGATGGGCCAGGTGTTTGTGTCGCCCACTTGTGTCGCTTAGCTTAACCATCCAGCGACCTCGGTGCAAATTTTAGGACTAAAAATAATATTGTGAGGTGTTCAGAATAGACTGGAAATGAGTGGAAATTATGGTTATTGAGGTTAATAATATTATGGGATCAAAATGACCCCCAAATTCTATGATTTAAGCTGTTTTTTAGGGTTTTTTGAAAAAAACACCCGAATCCAAAACACACCCGAATCCGACAAAAAATTTTCGGTGAGGTTTTGCCAAAACGCGTCCGAATCCAAAACACGGCCGCGGAACCGAATCCAAAACCAAAACACAAAACCCGAAAAATGTCCGGTGCACATCACTAGTTTCCAGTAAATGAAAGTACAAACATGGGTAATGTGCATATGCTACTAATGTCCTAAATTGTAATGTATAAATAGTTTGAATGATGCACTTACCAACATAAGCTAAACAAAGGAATAAACCTAAAATTCAGAATGCATAAGGGTCAAAAACCTGCAGCTAATATGGTGAGGCAGCACACAAGTTGTGTGTGAGGTTACTAAACAACATCAACTATGTGCGATTATTTGCTAACTGTGCAGCCATTGCATCAATCATTCGTTTTTTTGAGGACAGAATGAAGTTGGGGAGGCTGTTTGGCACCGAGTGAATGGAGGGGGTTGGTGAGAGACACATGCACAACATTATGGTTTGGCAGAGAGACACAGTTGAGAGATGACGCAGTGGGGGAGATAAAGCCGGATTATAGGCGGGGAGGATGGGGCAGCCATTCAGGGGCCCCCACATATCTGGTATCCCAACACTCCGGCAAACACTGCCCTGCTTCAGCCCCCCTGCACCCTGCCTGGTTGGCTCAGAGCGAGTCCAGGCAGCACATGATTGTTTTCTTATTTGTGACGGAGACAACTTTGTCTCCATCTCTACATTAAACTCCGCCCCCTCACAGAAATAATGCCGCAATTTGCGGGTGTATGTGGAAGGGGGCGGGGCCTAACACAGTGAAGTGCATGCCCCCATCAGACAGTGACCTGATGCTGCTGCTGTCGAACGGAACAGGTAGTTTATCATGCTCTATTTCTGCCTCCCTCTCTCTTTCACTTGCTTGCTCCCCTCTCTCACTCCGACACCCTCTTTCTCTTCCTCTTTCTCTTGCTCCCCTCTCTCTCACTCCTGACACTCTCTCTCCCTCTCTCTTGTTCCCCCTCTCACTCTGTCTTTCTCTCTCTCCCTGACACCCTCTCTCCCTTGCTCACCTCTCTCTTTCCCTCTCCCTCCGTAACAACCCCCCCTCTCTCCCTGACACCCTCTTTTTCTCTATCACCTGCTCCCTTCTCTCTCCCTCCCTGACACCCTCTCTCCCTTGTTTCCCTCTCTCTCTCACTGACACCCCCTCTCCTGCTCACTCCCCCTCTCTCTCTCCGACACCCCCTCTCTCTCCCTTCCCTCTCTGTCTCTCTCCCGTTGTCTTTCTCTCCTTGACATGCCCTCTCTGTCTCTCCCCGCTCATTTTCCCTAACATGCTCTCTCTTGCTCCCCTCTCTCTCCCTGTCTCTGTCTCTCTCTCCATCCCTGACACCCCCTCTTTCGCTCTTGGTCCTATCTTGCCTCCTCCTCTCTCTCCCTCTGACTTTCTCTTTACCGCTCTCTCTTGCTCCCCCCTCTCTGTTTCCTTCCTTGAAAACCTTTCTCTTTCTCTCTTGCTCCTCTCTCCCTGACTCTCTCTTTCCCTCTCTCTTGCTTCCCCCTCACTCTGTCTTTCTCTCTCTCACTGACACCCTCTTTCTCTCTCGCTCATGTATCTCTCTGTCTCATTCTCTATCTCTCGCTCTCTCCTGCCTCTCTCCCTGACACACTCTTTCTCTCATTCCCACTCTTTCCCTGACACCCTCTCTCTCTTTCCAACACCCTCTCTCTCCCTGACCTTCTTCTCATTCTTCCTCCTCCCTGTATCTCTCAATTCTCCCTCTCTCTTTTTCTCTCCCTGACACCCTTTTGTCTCTCACTCCCCTTACTTTCTCTCCTACTCCGCTAAGGGGCATTGTAGTGACAGAGGCAGCGTGCAGTCAATTTTATTGGTGGAGTCCCCCACACCTTTGTTGCCCCACACTAGTCTTAATCCGGCCCTGGGGGGAGATGATGATGTGCTGAGAGATGACGAGGGTGTAGATGGTGTACTGAGAGATGACTCAGTGGGATGATGATTTGGCTGAGAGACGACACGGGGGGTGATGTTGTGGCTGAGAGAAACAAGGGGGAAGCTCATACTGTGTGGCTTATACTGTTTGGCACATTGTGATTTTTGCCTTATACTGTGTGGCGTAATGTGAATTTCGTCTCATACCTTGTTGCGTAATGTAAATTACGGCTCATACTGTGTGGCATAATGTGAATTTCATCTCATACCATGTGGCATAATGTGAATTTGGACTCATACTGTATGGCATAATGTGAATTTTCGTCTCATATCATGTGGCATAATGTGAATTTCGGCTCATGCTGTGTGGCATAATGTGAATTTCGGCTCATACTGTGTGGGATAATGTGAATTTGGGATCATACTGTATGGCATAATGTAAATTTGGGCTCATATTTTGTGGCATAATGTGAATTTCAGCTCGTAATGTGTAACGCAATGTAATTTTGTGGACCTACTGTGCATGTGTGGTCTATAGGCAGCGGATGCACCAGTGGCTGTTACCAAGGAGGGATCCAGACAATCCCTCTCCCGGTAAATTGTGCTATATATAGCCCATTGACTGCAATGGCTAATGTCATCACTACTGAGATGGGAAACGAGTATACCGATTTTTCGAGTGATTTCTCACAAAACGTGAATAAATATGCCACAAAAACATAACTGTAACATGTGAGTGACTTTATGTAGAAGTCAGAGAAACAGTATCCACTCATAGCTCCCACCCTGGCTGAGGCTGGGCATGGAAGGCAATGATACTTTACTGGGTACATTTTTAGCTGAACCCAGTTAGAAACAGGGGGATGTCAGAAGGTGCTGCAAAGGAAGGGGGGTGCAAGAGCAAAGGGGAGCTGAGGCAGAAGAGGTGAGGAACATATGAAGTGAGAGGTGAGAAGGGCACAAGGATAGTCCCAGAGGAGGGGCCAGGTCATTGTAACTAGCCACACATTGTAGGGATTGGAGCTGGGTGCAGGGGCAAGTAGGGCCCTGGAGGCAGTCATGTAAGGGAGGAGGTGAAGCAGCCGAAAAGAGTATTATCTCCATCCTGACACTGCTCATATTAACTGTAGATGGTGTAGATGGCAGCCACACTGTGCCCCGTGAACCATTACTTTGACTGGCGCCTCCTAAATAGTTGGGGAGATGAGCTGCCCCCTTGACCCCCTTTTGTAGTGCCTATGCTTACTCTACAACACAGTCCTCATTGAACATCAGTGTACACCCCTGTTGGCACACTATAATTGTAATGGAGATATATGGTACACTGTGCCTTATGGAAAGTGGCACCCTAAAGGATCACAACTGACATTCCAGGTAACAACACAGTGGCTATTTCTCGTACATCCTAGAGGATACTGAGGTCCATTTAGTACCATGGCATACAGACGGGTCCACTAGGAGCCATGGGCACTTTAAGAATTTGACAGTGTGGACTGGCTCCTCCTCTATGCCCCTCCTACCAGACTCAGTTTAGAAAATGTGCCCGGAGGAGCCGGTCATGCTGAAGGAGGCTCCTGAAGAGTTTTCTGTATTTATTATATATGTTTGTTATTTTCAGGCAGGGCTGGATGGCACCAGCCTGCCTGCTTCGTGGGACTTAGGGGGAAAACGGCCCTACCTCTTAAAGGGTTAATGGTCCTGTTCCCCGCTGACAGGACACTGAGCTCCTGAAGGACCTATTCGCAAGCCCATCATGGCGAGCGTACAGTCCCGCAGCACACCGCCAGCCCTAACAGAGCCAGAAGCATGAAGAGTGGTGAGTACTGAGCCGGCGTCCCGGCTAGCGGGGCACCGGCCATTGTGGCGGCATGAGGGTATGGAGACGCATGGCTTCTAAACGTGGCGGAATGCATCTCCGGACACAGTAGACAACTGTGTCCCCGTACACTGTACATAGTACCCATGCTGGCACAATAGCCTTAAAACGGTTTTCTCCATTTTAAGCACCAGATTCCTCAGCCAGTATAAAAAAAAGTGGGAAGACCACGCGCCATTGAAGGTGCGGGGCTTCACTATGAGAGTATCCAGCAGCTCACCAGCGCCATTTTCCCTCTGCACTGCAGTGGACAAAGATGCTGACAGGACAGGGACACGTAGCTCCTCCAGTGTGACTCCACATTACCTCAGCGGTACCAGGGTGTCATAGCAGGGGGGGAGTGATTACTAGTGTACTAAGTCCCCTATCAGGGTACTTAGTCTACGACTTGGCTAAGCTTGGCATTAGCAATAAGGGCGCGGTGGGGGCTGGCTCCAAACATCTCTGTGTCTCCCTGAAGGGCTCTTTGTGGGTTAATTGTGCTTAACCTTTCCTCTATGTGTGTGTGCTGTCACATTACATTATGTCAGGCAAAGAGTGTGTGTCTTGTACCACAAAGTGTTCCTCTTCACCAGGGAGCTCACTACTAGGTACTCAGGGTTCACAGACTAGCGGAGCTGAACTGGAATGGGTTATTTCTCTTAAGGGAATGATCTCAACTCTTTCTACAAAATTGTCCCGCAATGAGAAAGAGACGCAATACTTAAAACAGACTGTGGATGAGTTTATGAACAGAGACTCAGACCCCAAGACAACATCTCAGTCCCCTCCCATTTGTACGCAAAAGCGATCTCTGGCCCATATCCTGCAGTCTGACTCTGACAGGTCAGACATGGAGGAGGGAGAAGTGGACTCAGAGGGGGGGGGGGGCAGGGAATAGATAGAGGCTCTTATAGAGGCTATCAGAGATGTTCTGCATATTCCTGATAATGTGTCAGAGGAGTGTGAGGAATCTTATTTTAATGTAAAAAAGAAGTCCTCAGTCACTTTTCATGTGTCAAAGGAATTGAATACCCTGTTTGAAGAACCATGGGTTAATCCTGATATGAAGTTTCAGATCCCTAAAAGGTTGCTCTCATCTTTTCCTGTTCCTCTGGAGGATAGGAAAAAATTAGAAAATCCACAGATAGTGGACGCATCAGTCTCTAGGCTGTCACGTAAAAAATTGTATTGCCTGTTCCTGGTGCAGCCTCCATGAAAGACACGGCTGAACGTAAATTTGAGACTACACTCAAATCATTGTACACAGCTGCTGGGGTGGCCCAAAGACCCACTACTGCATATCTGTGGATCACTAAAGCCATTGCAAAATGGTCAGGTAACCTAATTGGGGGGTTAGATTCCTTACCTAGGGGGGATGTTGTCTTACTCCTGCAGCATATACAGGACTCTGCAGACTTTATGGTGGAAGCCATAAAGGAAATAGGCATGCTTAACGCACGCACCACCGCTATGGCAATGTCAGCACGCAGAGGCTTGTGGCTATGCCAGTGGACTGCTGACGCAGATTCCAGCGAAGGTGTGGAAGGCCTACCATTCACAGGAGAGGCCTTGTTCGGAAATGAATTAGACAAATGGATCTCCACAGCTTCTGCGGGTAAGTCTACGTATCTTCCTTCTGCAGCCCCCCCAACCAAGAAGACTTATTCAGCTTCTAAGTTACAGTCCTTTCGGACGGCCAAGTTGAAGGGCAAATCCAGAGGTGCTTCTTCGTCCCCCAGCGGTGCAAGAGGTAAACCACGCTCTGCTTCCTCAAAGACTTTAGCATGACGGTGTACAGCAATGCATGGAAGGCTGTCAGGTGGGAGTTCGCCTACAATTCTTCAGTCAAATCTGGTGAAATTCGTGCCAGGATCCCTGGGTCATAAATATTGTTTCCCAGGGCCACAGACTGGAGTTCCAAGAGCTCCCACCTCACAGAGTCTTCAAATCAGGCTTGCCAGTTTCACAAGAGGCAAGTATAACTTTACAACATGCCATCCACAAACTGGTACAGACTCAGGTCATTGTTCCAGTTCCACCTCATCAGCTAAACAAGGAGTACTATTCCAACTTGTTTGTAGTACCGAAACCGGATGGTTCGGGAAGACCAATTTTGACCCTCAAGCCGTTGAACCCGTACTTGCGAGTGTTCAAATTCAAGATGGAGTCTCTGAAAGCGGTGATCTCAGGTCTGGAGGAGGGAGAATTTTTAGTGTCTCTGGATATCAAGTATGCGTACCTTCACATTTCGATCTGGCTGCCTCATCAGGCTTATCTATGGTTTGCACTGCAGGACTGTCACTACCAGTTCCAGGCCCTGCCATTTGGCCTCTCCACGGCACCGAGGGTGTTCACCAAGGTGATAGCAGAGATGATGTTTCTACTCCGCAAACAGGGAGTGAACATAATTCCGTACCTGGACGATCTCCTGATAAAAGCGCTGTCCAGGGAAAGACTGCTGGACAGCATTGCTCTCTCAACCAAACTTCTCCAGGATCATGGGTGGATTCTAAATCTTTCGAAATCTCACCTACAGAGCCAACACGGTGGCTCCCATTCCTGGGAATGATACTGGATACGGAGTTGCAGAAGGTGTTCCTTCCATTGGAAAAGGCATTAGTAATTAAGTCGATGGTTCGGGATGTCCGGAAGCCAACCTGGATATCGATGCATCTATGCATTCGCCTTCTGGGATAATGGTGGCCTCTTATGAGGCTCTTCAATATGGAAGGTTTCACGCAGGACCCTTCCAGCTCGATCTGTTTGACAAATGGTCTGGATCGCATCTTCACATGCACCAGAGGATCCGTCTGTCGCCAAAACCCAGGATCTCCCTTCTATGGTGGCTACAGACTTCTCACCTCGTTGAGGGTCGGCGGTTCAGAATTCAGAACTGAATTCTGCTAACCACAGATGCAAGCCTTAGAGGTTGGGGAGCAGTCACTCAGGGGGTGCAGTTTCAAGGAAGATGGTTGAGTCAGGAAGTCATCCTTCCAATCAACATTCTGGAACTCAGGGCCATATACAACGCCCTTCTGCAGGCCTCACATCTTTTTCAAGATGGGGCCATTCAGATCCAGTCGGACAATGTGACGGCAGTGACGTACATTAACCGACAGGGTGGAACAAAAAGCAGAGCAGCGATGTCAGAGGTGTCAAGAATTCTCCTCTGGGCAGAGAGAAATGCTGTGGCGTTGTCAGCGGTCTTCATTTCGGGAGTAGACAAATTGGAAGCAGACTTCCTCAGTAGACACGACCTGCACATAGGGGAGAGGGGACTTCACCCGGAAGTGTTCAGGTACTTGACAAGTCGATGGGGATATCCACAGATCAACATGATGGCCTCTCGTCTCAACAAGAAGCTCAAGCGGTATTGTTCCAGGTTGAGAGACCCACAGACGGTGGTGGTAGACGCCCTGACGACTCCATGGGTCTATCAGATGGTGTACGTGTTTCCTCCACTTCCTCTGATCCCAAGAATTCTAAAGAGAATAAAAAGGGAAAAGGTTCCAGCAATTCTTATTGCTCCAGACTGGCCATGAAGGGCCTGGTACGCGTACCTTCTGGAGATACTCCTCGAAGATCCGTGGCCTCTGCCTCTTCACGAGGATCTTCTGCAACAGGGCCCGTTCGTCTATCAGGACTTACCACGGCTACGTTTGACAGCATGGAAGTTGAACGGCTGATTCAGCCAGGAGAGGGATCCCTAACAAGGTTATCCCGACTATGATCCAAGCCAGGAAGGGGGTAACATCTAAACATTACCATCGTATTTGGAAGAAATACTTCTCTTGGTGTGAGAGTAGAAAATTTTCTGTGGTGGAATTCCATCTAGGACGTTTCCTTCTTTTTCTACAAGCAGGCGTGGATGTGGGCCTACAGTATGTCTGGGCTCCATAAAAGTCCAGATTTCGGCCTTGTCCATTTTCTTTCACAAACAATTGGCTTCTCTCCCTGAGGTCCAGACGTTCTTGAAAGGTGTTCTGCACATCCAACCTCCCTTTGTGCCTCCCACGGCACCTTGGGATCTCGATGTGGTGCTTCATTTCCTCCAATCGGACTGGTTTGAGCTGTTTCAGGAGGTGGACGTAAAATATCTTACGTGGAAGACCGTCACACTGTTGGTCTTGGCTTCATCAAGACGCGTGTTGGAACTGGGAGCTTTATCTCACAAAAGTCCCTATTTAATTTTTCATGAGGACAGAGCTGAACTCAGAACTCGTCAGCAATTTCTTCCTAAGGTGGTGTCTGCGTTTCACATCAACCAACGTATTGTGGTCCCGGTTGTCACCGACACCTCTGCTACTTCAAAGTCTTTGGATGTTGTAAGGGCTTTGAAGGTGTATGTGAAGAGAACAGCTCGTCACAGAAAGACGGACTCGCTGTTTGTTCTTTATGATCCCAATAAGATTGGGTGTCCTGCTTCAAAGCAGACTATTGCACACTGGATCAAACTTACTATCCAACATGCTTATTCCACAGCATGTTTGCCATGTCCAAAATCTGTACAGGCCCACTCTACTAGGCCAGTGGGTTCTTCCTGGGCGGCTGCCCGGGGTGTCTCGGCTTTACAGCTCTGCCGAGCAGCTGCTTGGTCAGGTTTGAACACATTGTAAAGTTCTACAAGTTCGATACTTTGGCCTCTGAGGACCTTCAGTTTGGTCAATCAGTTCTGCAGGAACCTCAGAACTCTCCTGCCTGGTTTGGGAGCTTTGGCACATCCCCATGGTACTAAATGGACCCCAGTATCCTCTAGGACGTAAGAGAAAATAGGATTTAAAAAACCTACCGGTAAATCCTTTTCTCCTAGTCCGTAGAGGATACTGGGCACCTGCCCAGTGCTTTGTTCGTCCTGCACTGTTACTTGGTTAAGTAATGTTGGTTCAGCCGTTCCTGTTTCTGTTTCAAGTTTGGTTAGCTTGGCTTTCCTCTTGTTGTGTGTGAGGGTTTGGAATCTCACCACTATCCTTATCTATCCTTCTCTTGAAGTATGTCCATCTCCTCGGGCACAGTTTCCTAGACTGAGTCTGGTAGGAGGGGCATAGAGGGAGGAACCTGCACACACTATCAAATTCTTAATGTGCCCATTGCTCCTAGTGGACTTGTCTATACCCCATGGCACTAAATGGACCCCAGTATCCTCTACGGACTACGAGAAAAGGATTTACCGGTAGGTAATTAAAATCCTATTATTGCTGTATTAACAAAGGGTACTGCTTGTTAGGAATACACCTGACACTCATCATCCCAATCACTATTTCAGCTATTGTTATTTCAGGAGCATGGTTTCATAGGGAAGATGTACTAAGCCTTGGAGAGTGATAAACTGGAGAGAGCTAAAGTACCAGCTCATCAGCTCCTAATTGCCATGTTACAGGCTGTGTTTGAAAAATGACCGTTAGAAGCTAATTGGTTGGTACTTTATTTCTCTCCACTTTATCACTCTCCAACACTTAGTACATTTGCCCCATCATTTAAATTGCAATAAACTGTTTTCCCACACTATCCAGACTCACTGCAATTATTTCTATTATTTATTTAATATTGTTTGTTTTAATTAGATTTTCATTTGTCACTGTCATTTTCTTTTTTCATTCACATTAGACATAACCACTTTGTACAACAGAAATACACCTACACCTACACACAGCAATCACTCACCCTAGATGCAGGGCTGGCTACAACCCCTTTTCCATCTGTGACCATTTGTCAGGGCCGGCTCCAGGCATGTTCGAATAGAGCGGCCGCGCTGGGCGCCACCCTTAATGGGTGCCGCGCGCTGGCGCCGCCATATTCGAAGCTGGAGCCGGCCCTGTGCAGCATTGGCCCGGCCGTGACCTCTTGTGTGCGCTATGCGCGCTGCGCGGCGCCGGTGTCTAACGTCAGACGCACACAAGCGCTTTGGAGGCCGCCCGCCCGGCCGTACCTGGACCCGCACCCGGAACTGCACCCACCCGCACTCGGACAGCAGTACTCCTCCCCCTCCCAGCGCCACAGGTATTTTTTTTGGGGGGGGCACATTTATGGATGGCACTGTGGGGGCATTTATCTGGCACTGTGGGGTCACATCTACACTGTGGGGACATTTATCTGGCACTGTGGGGGCCTTTATCTGGCACTGTGGGGGCATATCTGCACTGTGGGGGCATTTATCTGCACTGTGGGGGCATATCTGCACTGTGGCGGCATTTATCTGGCACTGTGTGGGCATATCTGGCACTGTGGGGGCATTTCTGTATCTGGCACTGTGGGGGCATATCTGGCACTGTGGGGTCATTTCTGTATCTGGCACTGTGGGGGCATTTCTGGCACTGGGGGCATTTCTGGCACACTGGGGGCATTTCTATCACACTGGGGGCATTTCTGGCACACTGGGGGCATTTATCTGGCACTGTGGGGGCATTTATCTGCACTGTGGGGGCATTTATCTGCACTGTGAGGGCATTTATCTGGCACTGTTGGGGCATTTATCTGGCACAGTGGGGGCATTTCTGTATCTGGCACTGTAGGGGCATTTATGTATCTGGAACTGTGGGGACATATCTGGCACTGTGGGGGATTTATGTATCTGGCACTGTGGGGGCATTTCTGGCACTGTGGGGGCATTTATGTATCTGGCACTGTGGGGGCATTTCTGGCACTGTGGGGGCATTTCTGTATCTGGCACTGTGGGGGCATTTATGTATCTGGAACTGTGGGGACATATCTGGCACTGTGGGGGCATTTCTGTATCTGGCACTGTGGGGGCATTTCTGTATCTGACACTGTGGGGGCATTTATGTATCTGGAACTGTGGGGACATATCTGGCACTGTGGGGGCATTTATGTATCTGGCACTGTGGGGGCATTTCTGTATCTGGCACTGCTGGGGGGCATGTCATGTGTAGCTGGCACGGCTGGGGAGCATATCATGTAGTGTTCCCGCTAGGCGTCTGTGGCTAGGCAATGAGTCTCAGTGCTCTGCCTGGCGCAAAGTGTCTAACGTGCTCTGCCTGGCGCAAAGTGTCTAGGAGGTTCTACCTGGTGCAGTGTGTATTAACTGCACTACTGTGTGGTGTAATGCGAATTGCCACTATTATGTGGCCACGCACCTTTCCCACGAAGCAACGCCCCTTCGGAGCGCACTGTCCATGCTTTACCATGTAGGTAGATGAGCACCAAGCATTACAGTATGTACATAATTTTGCCCTCCTATCTTAAAAATGTGCCCTCCCTGTGATCAGCACCCTGCCCTAAAAAGTGAACACTATCATGTGTAGCTGGCACTGCTGGGGGGCATATTGTGTGTAGCTGGCACTGCTGCTGGGCATGTCATGTGTAGCTGGCACTGCACATTATGTGTATCTGACACTATACTGGAGACATTGTGTGTAAGGAACCCTACTGTGGCTGCTAATTGTGTGCGTAGAGGGGGTGTGAAAATATATTTATTTATAGTCTAATAATATGAAGTTACGAGACCACGCCCACTTTCCAGAGGCCACGCCCACTTTTTCTGAAGCGCGCGCAGGGGGGGGGGGGGGGGGGGGCTTTTACATTTTCTCGCACAGGGTACTAGTAGGCCTGGAGCCGGCCCTGCCATTTGTAAATATAACTACATGTCCTTCCATGGCATACAGCTGTGCATCTGATTGTGCAAGGACTGAGGCGCTCACTTTAGATGCCCCATCAAAACTTAGACCAGCCCTATGACAGATGCATATTTTCTGTCTGTATATGTACTCCTATGTGAACAATTCTATGTTTCTGTATGCAACCACTATCATTGACATGCCTGCGACACTTCCATATTACGCCCATAAGATGGACCATCTTCATGCATCCATTTAGCCATCTCCCTGTCACTGTCCAGGAAAAACCATTACATATCGGAAACTTGTCTGAGACCCTGCATCACGTGTGCCGCAATCACAACTGCGTCTGAGCATACGGTACCTGTGCATATAAGCAGACTTAGGTGGTCATTCCGAGTTGTTCGCTCGCTGCTATTTTTAGCAGAATTGCTAATAGGCTAAAATCCGTCAGTTCAGGGCATGCGTATGCACAGCAGGGCACACGCGCTAAGCAATTTTACACAAAACTATGCTATTTTACTCACGGGCGAACAAAGCTTTTCAGTCGCTCTGTTGATCGGAGAATGATTGACAGGAAGTGGGTGTTTCTGGGTGGTAACTGAGCGTTTTCTGGGAGTGTGCTAAAAAAACGCAGGCGTGCCAGCAGAAAACGCAAGAGTGGCTGGAGAAACGGGGGAGTGGCTGGCTGGACGCTGGGCGTGTTTGTGATGTCAAACCAGGAACTAAACGGACTGAGGTGATCGCAATCTAGGAGTAGGTCTGGAGTTACTCAGAAACTGCAAGGAAATACTTAATAGCAGAATTGCTAATCTTTCGTTAGCAATTCTGCTATGCTAAGATACACTCCCAGAGGGCGGCGGCTTTATGTTTGCATTTCTGCTAAAAGTAGCTAGCGAGCGAACACCTCGGAATGACCACCTTAGATACAATTGCTCCACTGTATCCGACATCGCCTTAGGGATTTTGCTTCACTAGTAAATTGTTTGCATTTTAAATGTTTAGGAAGTAACTTTTTAGGGGTAAATGTAATGGGGTCCGAGCTGCAGAGGTCCGGGATTTAGTTTGAGAATGGCTGTATTTTGAAAGCCGCAGTCATTTACAAGCAAAGCCAGATCAGTTTTGCCTTGTATATAATTGCTGCTTTAAAAATACTTCCATTCTCGGACAAAATCTCAGACCGTTGGCAACTCAGACCCCATACATTTACACCTTATTGTGGTCTCATCAATGAGTGCAATCTCCCAGTGCGGAACTTGGACCGAAAAAGGCTGTGCACTCCCTTCTCTAGATCATTAGATAGATTCTGTAGTACAGTTTATCCAGTAGTTACCTGTTGTGTGCTGTTTAATTTCAACAGCAGTGCACCATCAAATACAGCCCTCTCTCACTACCTCATATTTTTACTGACTTTACTAAATGTCAAGTCCTTTTAAAAAACCCTTAGATTACATATACATTCGTTTCTTTTTGAATGCCAGTAAAAACACCAGTAAAACACATAAAAAACACAAAGTCATTGGATTTGCGTTTGATATGCATGTTTACTAGATTTGTAAGCTTTCCAATGCGTTTTTAAATGTGGAAATGCATGGAAGAATAACAAGCAGCATTTAAAAAATGAGGTCTTAGGATCCGCTTAGCTGAAATATACACGTACTCGTGGAAAAGTTGGCTGGCCATTTAAATGGGAAATTATTATAACTTTAAAATCTGGCCCTGGCAGATATTAAGAATTGTTAACAGCAATGGTTCCCAAACTGGGTGCCTTGGTCCAGGACCAAATCAAATTATTTGTGATCAATGTAATAGGCAAAATCAGTGGTGGAGGCAGCCAATCATAAAATATGTGGACAAACAGAAGCACAACCCTGTCCACCATTGGTGGATTCAAAGGGGGGCAATCAGCGCGATCGCCCCCCATAACACACAGGAGACACCACTTATCTTGCACGGCGCCGGAGCCTGGTTGTCACAGCGATGATGGCTGGCCCTGTCCTCATATGCGCATGCGCGGGCGCGATGTCAGAGCCTCTAGAGTAGAGGCTCTGACATCGCGGCTGCACATAAGAGGACAGGGGCAAACGTCATCGCTGTGACAGCCAGATCCCGACACCGCGCAAGATAAGTAAGTTGCGTGGGCAAGGTGTCTAGGATGCTGACATCTGAAAGCACCATTTTCAGCAGCGGAGTTTCCGCCAGATCAATCTCCGTTCAGGGGTTTCTGTTGCTGCTCCAGGCTCAGGTCTCCTGCCCACCGCTGATACAGCAGGTTCACCACTGCCAGCCAGGTACACCCTGCCCACCTCCATCCAGGGCAAAGTTGTTAGTGGGGTGCAACAGGCACGGGCTGTGGATGGTCAGCTCTTCCTCCCAGAGCCTTGCTGCATAGCATCAGCTGGCTGCCTGGTGCCCTGAGTTTCACATACTCACAACTGTCTGTCTCTTTCCCTCTCCCCATTCTTCTGACACTCTCTCACAGTCTGACTTCGATTCCTCTCTCTCAATTCCCTACTATCTCTATGAATTCCCTTAGCCCCCTCTCTGTAACACCCCTCTCCTATTCTCTCTCTCTGTCTCCCCTTATTCCCCTCTCCTCTCTCCCCTTACCCTCTTCTATGTCCCCTCCCCTTATTCCCTCTCTCACCCTTCTTCCTCTCTTCCTTTTATCCACCCCCCCCAACTTCTGTCTGTCTCTGTCTCTCTCTCTCTCTCTCTCTCTCTCTCTCTCTCCAGCTTCTGTCTCCCCATCTCTCTCTCTCTCCAGCTTCTGTCTCTCTCCCCTCCATCCCTCCTCTCTCATTACCAAGCCCTCTCTGTCCCCTCAGCCCTTGTCATGTGAATATGATTAAGTATATATATATAATAAATATATATATATATATATATATATATATATATATATAATGTAAGTGAGAGGAGTAATGTGTAGAGGGGAGGAGTCAGTATTTTTAAACCGCCCCCCCCCCCTGAAAGTAAGGTCTAGATCCGACACTGCTGTCCACCACCACATAACTGTACCCTAAGGATGACACGTACACACAATTTACTTAATTTACTGAATATCTGAACATCTCAATAAGAAACTTTTGGCCTAGGGATGTTGTGAAAAAATGCTCTAGAGCGCCATTATTCAAGAAAGTTTGGGAATTACTGGCTTACAGCATACAAATCAGAGTAGTAGATAAGTGAACAGCTAGTCAGTATTAAAAAGTATGAAACTTTTCAAAGTAAGTGTTCATTGAACTAATTTAAACAACTTTTACCTCAGGGGCGTTTAAAGGTAGGAGGGGGCCCATGTCCAGACTACGAGTTGGCTCCCTCCTCTCCACGGTGCCACAGGCTCCGGCAATGTGCCGGAGTCTTCTGCGCATGTGCAGATCTCTGGAAACATGGCATCCTCCATGGTCCAGAAACTATTTATCTACTGCACATGCGTGGCAGCCACTTTTTGCCACGGCTGCTGCGGTTACAGCTCCCGTTGCGGGTCTCCGGAATGGTGAGTATTGAAACAATATGGGTGCAATGTGTGCGTTGTGGGCCCCCCTGGACCCAGGGGCCCATGTGCACTGCACTTGCACCGCATACATTGCACCCATGATAGAAACGCCTATGCTACAACTACAGTATCCCATCATAAATTCAAATAATGTAAAGGTCCTGGTGTCATGCATATTAATTTTACATTTTCATTTAGTAATTTGGAATGCATATTAATTTATACCCCGTTCACACTGCACCAAAAACCCGGTATTGACCCGCTATTTTGCCGGGTCGACACGGGTCACAGTGCAATGTGAACGGGTCACTGCTGAATTCCCGAGTCACCTGACCCAGTAATTCAACCCAGGAATAAAGAAGGGTTATTCCCAGGCAATTACTGGGTCAGGCGCAGTGTGAACGGGTTACCCGGGTCGTTGCGACCCGGCACCCGTTCACAGAATAAGGAGAGGCGGCGCTGGAGATGATGTCATCTCCAGTGCCGCCCCTGATGCCGCCTCTGGCCCCGCCCCCGGATGGCAACCCGACCCGGCATACTGCCAGGTCGGGAAGCCACGCAGTTCACATTGCACAGGTCCAATGCCGGGTCACACTCGGGAAGGACCCGTATCCAATTCCCGGGTGTGACCCGGCAATGGCAATGTAAATAGGGTATTAGAACGTAGGTAGTGAGGTACTGTACTATAATTCATCATTCATATAAATACTGTACAATATCATCTAACGGCAAATCGAGACATAGGGGAATAATCAATTGGCCCTGACAATGTTTGGGAGGAAAAAAAAAACAGGGTTTTATCACAATTTTTAACTTCAGGCAATTCAATTAATTCCCTTTTTTTCTCCCCAAAAATGTAACATTTTTGGGAGAAAACACACAGGATCCGTGATAAGTTCCCAGACCTACTCTATGGGGGTAATTCCAAGTTGATCGCAGCAGGAATTCTGTTAGCAATTGGGCAAAACCATGTGCACTGCAGGGGAGGCAGATATAACATGTGCAGAGAGAGTTAGATTTGGGTGTGGTGTGTTCAATCTGCTATCTAAATTGCAGTGTAAAAACAAAGCAGCCAGTATTTACCCTGCACAGAAATAAAATAACCCACCCAAATCTAACTCTCTCTGCAAATGTTATATCTGCCCCCCTGCAGTGCACATGGTTTTGCCCAACTGCTAAAACATTTCCTGCTGCGATCAACTTGGAATTACCCCCTATGTGTTTTTGCAGCCATGAACCTAAAAACAGGGCTGATTATCAGGGATTCTTTTTCAAATGCCTCGGGCAGGTGAAAAAAAAAGATTATTTAAGAAATCATGCAAAAAAGACATTTAATTCATATTTCAAATAGGGATCTGGACATTGTGCAAGCTTATCTACTTGTCTAGTACATCAGCATGTAGACGCTACTAGATACACGGTCAGGCACGTCTGCTAGCCCACAATTATATTTAAAATTTCCTCATCCCCTCTGGGCAGTAGCTATCTCTGCTTTAATAACTCCGTTACAAAGACACTTCTTGTAAGTTAGAAATAGAAATTCTGCCAATCTTACAGACAAAAATACAAGTTTAAAACTCCACACATCCCAACCAGAATTTTGGAGCTAACTTAATGGTGGCACAAAAATTTTGATATTTTTAGCTTAAAATTTAGCTTCAAATATAGCTCTTTATAATAGTTTTCATCAATACATAATGATTTTAGCTAATTACTAATTTTCTGCCAGAATTCATATACAGTACCAGATGTGTCCTCTTACATCTTTGCTCCGTGTTCTAAAAGTCGCGTTACACATAACACGTGAGTGCCGTGTGACTTGGTAGCGCAGAGCATCTTTTTTTGCATTTTCTTTCAGTGAAAATTCGTTTTGGACACAAAGTAATGTAACTGGATGCACGAGCAGCTTCTACTGATTAAAATGATAGGCAGCATGCCTATGTTCTGTGTGCATACAAAATGCTATGCTACAGGGTTTTCATGAAAAACACTCTAATGTGGCATTTCGGATGAAGATAGAGCCGCAATTACACACAGAATATACAGTAGGCATGCTGCTTGTGCATCTTATAACATTACTTTGCGTCTAAGAAGCATCTTTGCAGAAAAAAATGCAAAAAAAGACACTCTGAGGCATGGCGCGACTTCAAGGGCTGTTTAGCGTGACTGCAGCAAAGGATATAAGAGGACACATTTGTATACTGTATGTAGGATTGTCTGTACACACGAGCCAGGTTCCCTGTTCTACTGTAGACAGCAGGAATACAGTGAACATTTCTTGGGCAGATTATCCCTATACAGTACTGCTGTCACATGCTATTAAGGGATTAACTGTATTATTTTACTATTGTATACAAACTTCAAATGTAATAATATATAATGCATGTACTGAATGTAAGAAGAAATAAGGTCAGAGCTCTGGCCATAGGGTGTTTTAAGAATGAGTGTATAGAACCCTATGGGCCCCCACAGGGCCATCACTAGGGGTGTGCAGACGGTGGCTTGCACATCATGCATTTGTCGTGTGGGCGCACCGTCTGCATCCACCCCTCTGTATGCACCGATAGTTGCAGCGCTGACCACTGTATACATTTCAGCAGGCAGCGCTGGTTAGCGGGAGCATTAGAGAGAGCATCAGTGCAATCTCCAGCAGCTCCGCGTCCATCCCCCCATCAGCAGTGTGTGAACTGTAGTTACAGGCCAGCACCGCGTTTCATGATTTGGCAATGTACTGGGTGGGCGGAGACACGCACTTTAATTGGTCGCGACTTCTTAATTCAAGCCCTGGCCCTGACCCTTGAAGTGTCCAGAGTGTCCCGAACTAGGGGGCAGATGTATTAAGCCTGGAGAAGTGATAAAGCAGTGATAAGGGGAAGGTGATAACTCACCAGCCAATCAACTCCAAACTGTCATTTTTCAAACCTTTAATGATTGGCTGGTGCATTATCACCTTCCACTTATCACTGCTTTATCACTTCTCCAGGCTTAATACATCTGCTTCTGGGTGAGAACTGAAGAGTGAGAGACCGAGAGATGGCTGAGAGGAAATTGTCCTGTGGGGCGGCGCACTGCATTCACCTGCTTGACTTGCTGGAGGTGATCACCTGTGCACAAACTGTAACGTATGAACTGTCCTCCCACATATGTGTGCAGCAGCATAGGCATACACCCTGCATGCATGACAACTGCAGGTCCTCAGTGTCAGGATAACTGCAGGAATAGGCATAAGTAATGTAATACACACACTGTAGGGGCTCTCTACTGCTGTAATGTGTGTAAGTGGCTCTACCATGGTATAATGTGTATAAGGGGCTCTTCTGAGGTGTAACGTGAATAAGGGGTACTAATGTGCGACGTAACGTGAATAAGGGGTACTACTGTGTGGTGTAATGTGAATTGGTACTATTCTGTAGCCACACCCCTTCTCAATGATGCCATGCCACTATATTTTTGGTGTGCGACTTTGGTGTGCACTGTACCCGTTTTAAATATTGGGCGGAAGGGCACCAATTCTGTTTCTGGCACATGGTACCAAAATATCTAGTTATAGCTCTGTATATTTGGTAATATAGCATAGATTCTGGCACTTTACCAAAGTCTTTGTTATCTTCTGTACAGCTGCACTGAAAACATGGCAATATGGACTTGATCCTGCTCTGAGGCCAAGGTTGTTAGTGCTGGGTACACTTTATTCAGGGACCTGTATGCACCACACACTTTGCACCCATTATAAATATGCCATTGGCTCTGGGAATCTGTTATTGTAACTGTGCAAGGAGAGCAGACAAAGGTTCTTTTTTTCCGGGTTCAGACCTAAGACTTTACCATCGAAGGCATACCTCCCAACTTTATGGCTGGGTAAGGAGGGACATCTGTGCGCACCTGCCCGAAAAGTGTGCATGGCCAATGAAAATGGGCCGTGGCTTTGTGGGAGGGTCCACAATCACAGGCCACATCCCAGTTTTCGTCACTGAGGGGGCATGCCCAGTGCTCTGTGAGCTGCTGGCATGCTCCCTCTCCTTCTGTCTCCACTGAATATCACCGCTGCTCTGCTAAGCAGAGCAGTGAGTGCAGGAGCCTCCCTACTGCACCTCACCACGGGACACTGCTGCCCGCGAGTGGGACAGTCCCCAAAAAACGGGACTGTCACGCGAAAATCGGGACAGTTGGGAGGTATGTCAAAGGGGCCTGTGTGTGAACCGTATGTCAAAGGGACTGAAAGCAAAGTGGCAACTGTTGTACCGTGAATTTGGAGATTGTTGATGTTTCAGGTTATTTAGTAATTTAGATTAGTATGAAGTAGGTGGCCTATTTTTTTTTTTTACATTCAATTTTATCAAGGTACAAAAATGTAGAGCGGACATTGGCAAAAATAAATGGGATAGGCCGAGGTCTATAGGGAACACATACCATAAACAAAAAACAAGTGTTAATCAGTGAAACACATAAAAAAATAAAATATTAATACAGCAAACATCACTAGGTGACATCAGGGGTATATCTAAGTGTCCTAGTATTTTGATGCTCTGTGCCAGAACAAGCACTGTTGCCACTCCTCTCCCCATATTTTAAATAGGGACATTGAAACGGTACATTGTCTTGTGATGAAGGGGTGGTCTTCAGGTTGCCCACTGTCGGGATCCCGGCACACAGTATACCGGCGCTGGAATCCCAACAGCCGGCATACCGACAGCCGGCATACCGACAGTTTTTCTCCATCGTGGGGGTCCACCACCCCCCTGCAGGGAGAATAAATAGCGTGGCGCGCATAGCGCGCCACCGTGCCCACAAGGGGCTCATTTGTGCTCGCCACGCTGTCGGTATGCCGGCAGTCGGGCTTCCGTCGACGGTATGCTGGTCGCCGGGAGCCTGGCCGCCGGCATACCATACCACACCCGTGATGAAGGGATGTGTCCACACAGTAGTACCTCCAATTCAACTTATGCTGCACAATAATATCCCTTACTCAGATTACACCACATTGTAGTGTCCCTTATTCATAATGCACCACACAGTAGTGTCCCTTAGACACATTACACCTCACAGTAGTAACCCTTGTACACATTAAGCCACACACTAGAGCCCCTTATATACATTATGCTACACAATAGTACCCTTTATGCATATTATACTACACATTAGTGCCCCTTACACATTATGCCACAGAATAGAAGTACCCCTTACCAGGGGCGGATTGGGACTCCGGGATGCCGGATTAGTCCCTTAGCGGCAGTTTTGTGGGGCACCTGCCACTCTGCAGGTCCTGTCCCATACCGTCTCTTTCATAATCCAGCCCCAGCAACCCCACCGCCTGTAGTGAGGTGCGCCCAGCTCCTATTCGCATAGTTTATTTAGCCAGCAGGCAGCTCTGCAGAGGTCCACATGCATGCTTCCCCCTCTGGCCGCAGTGTCTCCTGGGGGCTAATGAGTCACTCCCAGACCCCAGTCTCCCATTACCACAGTGCCAGCAGCCGCGAGGTCCACGGTGTTTGACTAAGGAGTGGGGGGAGGGATGCAGGTGGGCGGAGGAAGCAGTATCTCAGCCTGAGAGAGTCAGCCATGCCAAATCTCCAGCAGCAGCAGCAGATCCCAACAGGTTGGAGTGGGACAGCAGCAGCCAGCAGCAGTGACTCCGGTAAGACACATCTACAGTATCTGTCACTGTCACCCCTGTTTTGTCCCTAATACCAATCTCTCCACGCCATGTGTTCTGTCATGGCCCTGTCACTCCTATCCTGGCCCTGCCACCCCTATCCTGACCTGTCACCCTTGTCCTTGCCCTGTCACCCTTATCCTGGCCCTGTCACCCCTGTCCTGACCCTGTCACCCCTGTCCTTGCCCTGTCACCCCTATCCTAGCCTTGTTAACCATATCCTGGCCCTGTTATTTATGTCCTAGTCCTGTCGCCCTTATTCTGGGCCTGTCACCCCTATCCTGGCCCTTTCACCCCTGTCATTTCTGTCCTGGTCCTGTCGCCCCTATCCTGGCCCTGTTACCCCTATCCTAGCTCTGTCACCCCTATCCTGGCCGTGTCACCCCTATCCTGGTCCTGTCACCCCTGTCCTTGCCCTGTAACCCTTATCCTGACCCTGTAACCCCAGTCCTTGCCCTGTCACCCCTATCCTAGCCCTGTCACCCCTATCATGGCCCTGTTATTTATGTCCTGGTCCTGTCACCCTTATTCTGCGCCTGTCACCCCTATCCTGGCCCTTTCACCCCTGTCATTTTTGTCCTGGTCCTGTTGCCCCTATCCTGGTCCTGTCACCCCTGTCCTTGCCCGGTAACCATTATCCTGGCCCTGTCACCCCTGTCCTTACCCTGTCACCCTTATCCTTGCCCGGTCACCCCTGTCATGGCCATGTCAACCCCTATCCTGGCCCTGTCACCCCTGTCCTTGCTCTGTCACCGCTATACTTGCCCTGTCACCCTTATCCTGGCCCTGTCACCCGTACCTTGGCCCTGTAACCCTTGCCCTGTCCCTGTTACCCCTGCCCTGGCCCCGTCACCCCTGTTCTTGACCTGTCACCCCTATCCTGGTACTGTTGCCCTTATCCTGGCCCTGTCATTTCTGTCCTGGTCCTGTCACCCCTATTCTGACCCTGTCACCCTGTCCTGGCCCTTTCACCCTTTTCCTTGCCCTGTCATTTCTGTCCTGGCCTTTGGATTTCTGTCCTGGTCCTGTCATCCCTCCCCTGGCCCTGTTATTTCTGTCATGGTCCTGTCGCCCTTATTCTGGCCCTGTCATTTCTGTCCTGGCCCTATCGCCCCTACCCTGGCCCTGTCACCCCTGTTCTGGCCCTTTCACCCCTAACCTGGCCCTGTCACCCCTATCATTGCCCTGTCATTTCTGTACGGGCCCTGTCATTTCTTTCCTGGCCCTGTCATTTCTCTGCTGGCCCTGTAATTTCTGTCATGGTCCTGTCACCCGTGTTGTGGCCCTTTCACCCCTATTCTTGCCTTCTCACCCCTCTCCTGGTGTATGGGCAGCGATAGCTGCAAAAGGGGTCTAAGGGCTGCAGCTGCTGAGAGTGGAGGAGGCGGCAACACCATTGCCTGGATTTCTGTATCCCCGCTTCCTCTCAGGTATGAAGCCCCGGAATTGTGCTGGGAGAGTCATAGGCGGAACTAGCGCTGGTGCTAGAGGCGCACCAGCCAAAATCTTGTCTTGGGCATAAAATTGGCTAGGGCCAGCTCTGCTGGGTAGGATGTGAAGGGGTGGATTAGAGAGAGCTGCCAGGTGGGTGCTGGGGAGGATGTGAAGGGGGGATTAGAGACAGCTACCGGGTGAGTGCTGGGGGGGATTAGAGACAGCTGCAAGGTGTCTGCTGGTGAGGATGTGAAGGGGGTATTAGAGACAGCTGCCGGGTGAGTGCTGGGGGAGATTAGAGACAGATTGAGAGTGAGTACTGGGGTGGATGTGAAGACAGAGACGGATTAAGGGGGGGTCACAAGGGGTAAGTACCCTGGGCCCCCCTGATCTAAAAGGGCCCCCCGTTGCGCACCACAGATCAGACCTTAAACACCGATCTGCAGTGCCTCAACAGCAGGAGCTAGCAGCCGTCACAGTGACAGTGCCGCACCTGCTATGTGCTGTGCTTTCAGTGATCGCCCGGATTTCAAGCTTGCGCCAGCTCTCTGACTGGCCATGCGGCTTGCAGGAAGGAGCTGGCCAGGGGGAGGAGAGGAGATGGAGGGCAGCGGAGTCCCGAGCCACACATGATTGAACTGGCATATGTGATTGTGTGTGGAGGAGCATGCAGCAGTCAGTGCAGTGTACGTAGCCGGTAACTTCGACCTAGAAATGTAAGCCAGTGCTTTTGGTTTTTGTCATCAATTACATATATGAATATATATATATATATATATATATATATATATATAAAAACAACAGGAAGAACAAACAAGCGCCTATAGTGTAGTAGTTCTTGGAAATGCTCGTCCCACGCAAAAGTAAGGTTGCGTACCGTGTTACAGCTTGACATATAGTATATCAGTCTCTCTTTCTTCTGGATTCTGGAATCTCAGGGTCAGATATAAAAATATGATCCAGGTATTCTTTGCAGGAATGACCATTTAATATATGGATGCTGCTCAACGTATTTCAAAGGGTAAAAGAAAATGTATTTATACAAAAATTAAAAAAGCTTAGCTCGTTGGTGGATGTGAAGAAGGATTTGTCATCAGGTCAGTCTCTCAACGCGTTTCGCCTCAATAAGGTTTCATCAGGAGTATTAATAAATTTTCTTTTCCATTAATTTGCAGTCAATTTTGACCACCTCACAGCTCACAATATCGTTTTCATTCAGGTTAGGCCTAAAAGTTACACTGAGGTAGGTAGCTGCCTGACTAAGCTAAGTGACAGCAGTGGGCAGCACAAACACGTTGCAGTTTAACTTCAAACATGGCAATCATGAAACAGAGTGGCACAGCAGTGGCAGACAGGATGGCAGTTTCATAAACTATACGACCCCTTAGAAAGTAAACAAGAATGTTTTTTAATTAATCAAGAACAAGGAAGGAAGGATGTTAATCAAGGAGGACATTGGGGAGGGTATTGATTATTCAAGTGTTATTGCTTTTCTCTCCTCACTCATGTTAATTTTAATTAATTAATAAATGAATGAATGAATCAATCAATCAATCGATCAATCACTCTGGTGTTCTGGAGTTTTGTTATAGACTTTTCTTAGTTGCTGCAAAATAGTCCTTTTTCAAGAATTAAAAAGTACATGACAGTTTAACCGGGTGTAGTATGTCTGACCGCTGGTCAGCATACCGACGCCAAGATCCCGGCAGCATACCGACGCCGGGATCTCTGCGGGGAGGGGCGAGTGCAGCTGCGCTCGCCACGCTGCGGGCTCGGTGGCGACCGCAGGTTCTATTCCCACTCTGTGGGTGTCGTGGACACCCACAAGTGGAAATAGTCCCTGTTGGTCGGCATGCCGACCATCGGGATAGTGAGGGGGCGGGATGTCGGTGGAGGTCATGTGACCGTCGGTCTCCCGACCGCCGGTCACATGAATACCACCCGTTTAACCAACCAAGCACTTTGCAACAGGGAGTGCTACTTTTACAGCTGAAGTTATTGATTTGTTCAGGCCCCTCAAAAACTATTTTTTGGATGGACAAATCTAATGAGGAGGTTGATGACGAGGATGTTAAGTCCAACAAATGACTATCATTTTGTAAAATAAATTTCATGAACTCGCTGCAAATGATGTAACGGAGGAGGTGCCTAGATAGTAAACATCGGTACCTATACTAACTTTGGCCTCACAAATGGAGCAGATGCTATCACAAATGTTGCCAGGATTTAGGGTAGAAATAATTCCACACACAAGGGGAGACTTTTTTGTCTTATGCCGAGGAATCACAATGGCTTTCTTTTTATCATGGGCATGAACTACTGGCACTGGTGGCTGACTTACACAAACAACATAACAAAACATCCTCATCATCATTAGCGTCAGATAATACACAAATATCCCCATCATAATAACCATCTGAAGTATCATTCACCTTTTCGGTGGATATATTAGGTATAGGACATATATTTTTGTTAAATGTGTCCATGTAGCTAAGGCGTAGACAAAAGTTTTTGGCTTGATGGTACTTAGGCATTCTAATAAATCTAAACAAGGGCTAGTTTTATTTCAGCTTTGCAAATGTGGTCCCTCAAATATATAGTGCAAGAAAAAACATGAGAGGTAATTCAATAAAAATGTAAGACTTGATTTAAATCCAAGAAGAAAAAAAAATTAATTCACAGAATTTTTTTTGTAAAACACAATAAATTACAAAGACAAAAAATAGTAATAGATTAATGAAAAACAGTCAAAACTGAATTCCCTCCTGCTCTCTAGCTATGTGTTTCAAAGTCTCTAAGTTTCTTCCTTGGTTATTGAAAGGAGAGTGTGGATGTCAGCTTAATGTTGCAAAAACTTTAACAATGATTGACAGTAATGTAGCATCAAACTACAGTGGAGGTGGCATTTACTGTGGAAATAATGTAAAGTATGGTAGATTGGCTACGTTTTGTGATTCAATAAAGTGGATGGCAAGTTGGCAGTGTAGGAGTGAATGGCCTTGATGAGTGAGATAGCTGAGTGCTAATAATACTTAAAAGCAGTGTAGTCATAGGGAAGAAATGGAAATGGAAACTTTGCTTAGATGTGTTGGTGAATCAGACTCAATTTTATGAAATATGAACCACACATGAAACACATATAAGTGTCTACTTTATCGATCATTATAGAACAATCTTGGCATTAAACATGCATCATATGATGGTGGGTAACCAAGTGCAGAATGCATGATGATAGCATCATATGATCAGTACATATAATAATGAGTTTTAATACCTCAATTAGATAATCTGGCATTTTGTAGTATGAAAATTAAATGAGGTTAAATGAGGGCTCAGGAGAGACATAAAGGGCACCACACTTTGCATGGCATAGGGCATCTGATCACAATGAAAACCTAAAAACATAATACTACCTGTATATGGAAGAGTTACCATTCACTAGAGAGATAGGATAAATAAGCATATACAGATTATATAAAATACAACTAACCTTAATATGTCCTAGAAAAGAACACATCTTGCTAATGTGTAAATCAAACTAATCTTAAAAACACCAGCAAACATAGGGTGGTATCCAATTAGCTACGGTAATTTACCATGGCTAATTGACTCGCCCGGGACTATGCTATTACCCTAATGCCAGGCAGGTGAAACCAAAACCCCAATAAGTATGTATTTTTCCGCAATTGTAGCCACGGAAACACATAAGTCTGCAGCTCCTCACGCATTCTATGTGTTTCCGTCCGAAAACGGATCATTTTTTGCAAAGAACAAATAGATTATAATTGGCTATAGCCCAGTAATGACCTTCAAGCACAAATCGTGATAAAAGCCATTTTTTTATGCGTAAAAAATCTGTGGCTAATGGGATACCCCCCATTATATTTTAAAAAATAAGTGAAACATAATAAATGTTATGGCATAATAAAAAAATGTACAGTATAATGTACATCAATTAATCTTAATATCACCAACACCATCCTAGAAAATTGAAGAGTAAAGCTGGATGCACATTTGTTTTAGCAGCGGCTATTCAGGTAAATGCTCCCGATCAGCCAGGCTGTGTGTGCATCCAGCTGTGACCTTTGCTCTGCTGCATTTGATAGTATAGTACCTGCATGGCTTACATTGGGTTCTAGAGTATAATTAGAGACTGGGTAAAACAATAAATGATAGGTTACCTGAACAGTAACATAAATTATTAAATTGTAGCAGGGTTGCAATTTGTAATTGGCCATTTACTAGGGCTGCCATCAGAAATTGTGGGGCCCGGGACTGACAAAGTAGACAGGCCCCACCCTCCCGCTCCCCTTTATATGAGGCATCCTGGTCTCTAACTAATTACCTCTGATGCCAGGTTATCATTTTGTGAGGGTGAAACACTGTCAGCAATGTTTTTTGTTTTTTTTTAGGCAGTCACTCAATATTTAACAGAGTTACAGCCCTGTACACAAATCAGCATGCAATGATTAGTAAATCAGTAGGCAATGGTGTTTCAGCCTGAACACAGACCCAGTCCCAGGCGGACCCCCTTCTGCCTCCCTCAGCTATTACAATCTAACTTACCCACTTACCCCCCTTCTTCTGCGTGTCAGCGTCTTTTTCTTCTTTCCCTTCTTTCTCACGCTGCTCCTCAGGCCGGCGGTTCCTCTCATCTTCACTGGGTGACGTCATCAAGCCACACAATAAACTTTATTGTACAGTGACAGGGGCAGCAAGGCTTTCTCTCCTGCTGCTTGTTCACTGCTTCAGCGGTAGAGTCTGGCAGTGAGAGGTGAGAGACGGGCAGTGCTCATGGGAGAATGGGGCAATAACGGCGGTCGGAATCAGGCAGAGTGGGCCGGGCCCTCCACTGTCTGTAAGGACTGTTTCACACACAAAGGTTTTGACCGGACGGCAAAAAGCCATCCGTTTTTTCCTGTGTGTGTTTTTTAATGAAGTATTGTTGCCATTGGGGGCTTTCACACAACACGGCCCCGGGCCGTCTGCCGGTTTGCAGCCGGATCTATCCACTGAATAGTTCATCCTTGTAGGCAGTCTAAATGGGTGTGTGAATGGGAGCTTTCATACACAACGGCTACTTTCTGCTGCTGCACATGCGCACAGCAGTAACCATGGCTGAAAGCCGTTGTGTGTGAAAGGCTTTGCCAGCCGGTAAAAAAACAGATGACTTTTGTCCGTCTTTTTGACGTCCGGACAAAACCTGTGTATGTGAAACAGCTCAGAAATCACTCTGTAACATCTTTATTGTTATTTTCAGGGCCACTTATAATACAGGAGAGTGCCCGAGTGTCTTGTGAATGAACGTCTTAAGTTGTAGCCCTGGCTGAGAAGAGGTCCTTTTTCCTAGCTAAGGAGCTTCCCCTAGTGTTCTTTTCTTTTTCTATATGCAGCTTTCAAGGTATTTATTTACAGTATTACTGACTAATACTAACAATATTTAAGTCAAAGCACAATGAACTATAATTAATGTGCTAAGTGTATAGTAAGGTTACTGTTAAAGGTTTCCCTTGCTTTAGGCATACAACACTGTATTCTTTTTAAGACTTTTGTGCTAAACAGAGGGGTTAATCCTAATAGCCACGAGTTCTCTCACAGCATAAGTAAGTACGGCTGTATGCCCCATAAAGGGCTGTTTCACACACACAGGTTTTGTCCGAATGGCGAAAAGACGGACAAAAGTCGTCTTTGTAGGCAGAGAACGGTGTGTGTGAAGGGGAGCTTTCACACACAATCGTTTTTTTTAGCCGCCGCCACTGCTGCTGCGCATGCGCACACAGCATTAAACACGGCTCAAAGCTGTTGTGCGTGAAAGACCCTGCTGGATGGCAAAAAGCCGGACAAAGTTTGTCCGGCTTTTTGCCATCCGGTGAAAACTGGGTTGTATGAAACAGCCCACAGGGTGGCCGAGCCCGGGACAGTTGTCCCCATAGCACCCCCTTGATGGCGGCCCTGCCCTTTACCTCTGTGTAGTGAGTTTTTCATCTGTAAACAGTATGTTTAACAGTGTGCCACTGTCTCTATCATTCCTATAAATGTGGAGAAAGAACAACCATCACCACCTTTCCTAAGGCTGGGCATTTTTACCCCCTCACCAGAGTCACCGCCATTACACACCTCCTGTGCCCTAAATTAAAGAGCAGCTGCAGTAAGACAATTCTGCAGTAAGAGCCACACATGCCACATGCTCCTTCAGTTCCTGTACCTTTACCCATAGATACCTCGCACAGGAAACGCAAGTGTCTGCCCCCAAAACGATGTGTTAAAGTTATGTACATAGGTTATTCCAAATGTATTTAAAGGTATAATGGTTTAGAATCATGTTATTTTTTACATTGGCCACATATATGGTACCCAACTGTATGGAAGTGTGGGTACAGATAATGTAGGTATAGATGGTACCTTACAGCAGAGATGGCAGCTCCAGTAGAGCTTCTTTTTTTCTTTCTTTCTGGCAACAACTCCCATGGCTCTTCCTTCAAACAGTGTAGCAGGGAGACTAGACCCATACATATGACTTTACATGGCAACCTTAACAGGTGGAATACTCTCATAGGTTTATTGTCAGCAGTGTGTGACTAAAGATGTCTACAGTATTTACAGATGATAAAGAAAAGCAAGATAATAAGTAAGTAGATGGTTCAGAGAATTATCCTCAACATAGAAATGACTGAGATGCCTAGAGTTCTTAGCAACAACACTCTACGGTGGATTATCTATTATAGATGTGCACCGGACATTTTTCGGATTTTGTGTTTTGGTTTTGGATTCGGTTCCGCTGTCGTGTTTTGAATTCGGATGCGTTTTGGCAAAACCTCCCTTAAGGTTTTTTGTCGGATTCGGGTGCGTTTTGGATTCGGGTGTTTAAAAAAAAAACAAAAAAAAAAAAACAGCTTAAATCATAGAATTTGGGGGTAATTTTGATCCTATAGTATTATTAACCTCAGTAACCATAATTCCACTCATTTCCGGTCTATTCTGAACACCTCACACCTCACAATATTATTTTTAGTGCTAAAATTTGCACCGAGGTCGCTAAATGACTAAGCTAAGCGACCAAAGTGGACGGCACAAATACCTGGCCCATCTAGGAGTGGCACTGCAGTGTCAGACAGGATGGCACTTAAAAAAATAGTCCCCAAACAGCACATGATGCAAAGAAAAAAAGAGGTGCACCAAGGTCGCTGGATGGCTAAGCTAAGCGACACAAACACCTCAATATCACAGGAATTATTTGTTCTAATCAATGGTATTATTTATTGGTCCAAATCGCTGAAAGAAAATGACAAAATCACTAGAATTAAAAGCCAGTATCAAAGGAATTATTCGTTCTAATCAATGGTATTATTGGTCCAAATCACTGGAAGAAAATGACAAAATCACTGGAATTAAAAGCCATTATCACAGGAATTATTCGTTCTAATCAATGGTATTATTGGTCCAAATCACTGGAAGAAAATGACAAAATCACTGGAATTAAAAGCCAGTATCACAGGAATTATTCGTTCTAATCAATGGTATTATTGGTCCAAATCACTGGAAGAAAATGACAAAATCACTGGAATTAAATGGCAGTAATGTCGGGAATTATATCAAATGGCAGTACCACTGGACATATATGGAAGTGTCAGACATGATGGCACTTTAAAAAAAACTTTTTTTTTATATGACAGGGACAAACCCACTGTTCTAACAATTGGCAGGGCTGATTAAACAAACAGCCAGGGGAAAACTCCTGAATCCAGTTTCTAACCCTGGGTAATAATTTTTATTACCCGGGATATAATAATAATCACTAAGGCTCCCCTGTAGTGATGTAGATGAGATCCCCCCCCCCATGGACCCACACATGGGAGTCCTTCCGCATCACGCTGAGGACGCTAAGGGAGTAGAATCCAAACTCTGAACCCGTGCACCTGTAGAGGGTGCAGACTTTCTGCTCTTTCTATGGCCTAGCCTCGTGCAGAAGTAGGCCCTCCCGAATTTTCTCGATCTGGCAGCCCAAGGGGACTGCATCAGAGAAGCAGAGTTACGTCTTCTCATAGGTGGTGCTGCGGAAGGATTTGTATTCAGAGTGTCCCCAAGCGGTGTCTAACCTGCAAAGGGGAGGTACCTCTTGGATTCGGCGTCTGCGTTCCATTGGCGGATCCAGAGACCTCTGCGAGCCGCTACTGCCATGGAGGATGCTGTAGAATTCATCAGCCCAATGTCCCTCATGGCTTTCACCATGAATTTAGCCGAATCCTTTATATGGCCTAGAATCAAGACAACATCATCCCTATGGATTGTATCAAGGTCTTCTATTAAATTGTCTGACCATTTTAACATAGCCCTAGCTACCCAAATGCATGCAATAGTGGGCCTAAGGGCGGCTCCAGAAGCCATGTAAATGGATTTTAGAGTTGTCTCTATCTTGCGGTCAGTCTGCTCGGTTATCGAGGCCGAGCCTGGTACAGGTAATGTAATTACCCCTGATGGCCTGGACACCGAAATGTCCATTATGGGAGGAATCTCCCATTTCCTTCTATCCTCCTCAGGAAAGCGATATGTCTTAAGTACTTTATTGGGGATGTGAAAAACCTCTTCTGGGTTTTGACCAGGATCTTTCAAATAGGGTATTCAACTCTTCCGAAACTAATGATTTTGTAGTTAGCATACAAGAATTTTCCTCTATTTGTATAGGTATTTCTAACACATCCCTAATGGCATTGATAAATTGCTGAATTTTATATTACAATCTATCATAGTGCCCCCCTCTAACTTCTGTGTCGATCCCTGTGTCGGCATCGATGTCCGCGTTGGCCTGCAAGACCTGTGTATCAGGAGCTGAGGGGGTCCTAGATTAAATGGACTGATCCATATCTAGAGCATTCTTCATAGCTTTTTTCCAGCAACTTAATAGAGTATGCCCTAATGAACTCTGAGGAATCTTATTTCCTAGGCTATCCAGCCATTCTGTCTCCATCCTAATGGGATGAAACCACTCAAGGCAATCCTGAATACCTGATACAGACTTCTCTGAGGAAGACACCTCCACAACCTCCAAAACATTTTGTTCTGACATGACACTGACCAGTGATACTGAGCACTGTTCAGGATACTAGAAGTGACACGGAGCAGCAAGATACGGCAATGGGCTACTGTACTGTACTACTATATACTGGTCACCACAATGCAGCACTGACACTGAGCACAGATATTGAGCATTGTTCAGGATACTAGAACTGACACTGGGCAGCGAGAACAGCACTTGACTACTGTACTGTACTACTATATACTGGTCACCACAATGCAGCACTGACACTGACCAGTGATACTGAGCACTAATGAGGGTACTTGAACTGATACTGGGCAGCGAGAATAGTACTGGACTACTGTACTGTACTACCATATACTGGTCACCACAATGCAGCAATGATAATAATGAGCACAGATATTGAGCACTGTTCAGGATAATAGAACTGACACTGGGCAGCGAGAACAGCACTGGACTACTGTACTGTACTACTATATACTAGTGATGAGCGGGTTCGGTTCCTCGGAATCCGAACCCCCCCGAACTTCAGCCTTTTTACACGGGTCCGAGGCAGACTCGGATCTTCCCGCCTTGCTCGGTTAACCCGAGCGCGCCCGAACTTCATCATCCCGCTGTCGGATTCTCGCGAGGCTCGGATTCTATCGCGAGACTCGGATTCTATATAAGGAGCCGCGCGTCGCCGCCATTTTCACACGTGCATTGAGATTGATAGGGAGAGGACGTAGCTGGCGTCCTCTCCGTTTAGAATAGAAATAGATAGTGAGAGAGAGACACTTGATTTACTGGAGCTTAGGAGTACTCAGAGAGTGCAGAGTTTACTAGTGACTGACCAGTGACCACCAGTGCAGTTTTATTATTATTTAATATAATCCGTTCTCTGCCTGAAAAAAAACGATGCACAGTGACACAGTATACCATATCTGTGCTCAGCCTCAGTGTGCTGCATCATCTATGTATATCTGACTGTGCTGAGTGCTCACTGCTCACACAGCTTAATTGTGGGGGAGACGGGGGAGCAGTTATAGCAGGAGTACATTAACAGTGCACACTTTTGCTGCCAGAGTGCCACTGCCAGTGTGACTGACCAGTGACCACTGACCACCAGTATATTGTGATTGTCTGCCTGAAAAAGTTAAACACTCGTCGTGTGGTGTTTTTATTCTATAAATGCATTATGCTGACAGTGTCCAGCAGGTCCGTCATTATATAATATATACCTGTCCTGCAGTAGTGATATATATATATTTTTTATATCATTATCATCCAGTCTATATTAGCAGCAGACGCAGTACGGTAGTCCACGGCTGTAGCTACCTCTGTGTCGGCAGTCGCTCGTCCATCCATAATTGTATACCACCTACCTGTGGTGTTTTTTTTTTCTATCTTCTTGATACTAGTAGCTTACTTTAGGAGTCTGCAGTGCTGACAGTGTCCAGCAGGTCCGTCATTATATAATATATACCTGTCCGGCTGCAGTAGTGATATATATATATTTTTTATATCATTATCATCCAGTCTATATTAGCAGCAGACGCAGTACGGTAGTCCACGGCTGTAGCTACCTCTGTGTCGGCAGTCGCTCGTCCATCCATAATTGTATACCACCTTCCTGGGTTTTTTTTTTAATCTTTCTATCTTCTTGATACTAGTAGCTTACTTTAGGAGTCTGCAGTGCTGACAGTGTCCAGCAGGTCCGTCATTATATAATATATACCTGTCCGGCTGCAGTAGTGATATATATATATTTTTTATATCATTATCATCCAGTCTATATTAGCAGCAGACGCAGTACGGTAGTCCACGGCTGTAGCTACCTCTGTGTCGGCAGTCGCTCGTCCATCCATAATTGTATACCACCTTCCTGGGTTTTTTTTTTTAATCTTTCTATCTTCTTGATACTAGTAGCTTACTTTAGGAGTCTGCAGTGCTGACAGTGTCCAGCAGGTCCGTCATTATATAATATATACCTGTCCGGCTGCAGTAGTGATATATATATATTTTTTATATCATTATCATCCAGTCTATATTAGCAGCAGACGCAGTACGGTAGTCCACGGCTGTAGCTACCTCTGTGTCGGCAGTCGCTCGTCCATCCATAATTGTATACCACCTACCTGTGGTGTTTTTTTTTTCTATCTTCTTGATACTAGTAGCTTACTTTAGGAGTCTGCAGTGCTGACAGTGTCCAGCAGGTCCGTCATTATATAATATATACCTGTCCGGCTGCAGTAGTGATATATATATATTTTTTATATCATTATCATCCAGTCTATATTAGCAGCAGACGCAGTACGGTAGTCCACGGCTGTAGCTACCTCTGTGTCGGCAGTCGCTCGTCCATCCATAATTGTATACCACCTACCTGTTGTGTTTTTTTTTTTCTATCTTCTTGATACTAGTAGCTTACTTTAGGAGTCTGCAGTGCTGACAGTGTCCAGCAGGTCCGTCATTATATAATATATACCTGTCCTGCAGTAGTGATATATATATATTTTTTATATCATTATCATCCAGTCTATATTAGCAGCAGACGCAGTACGGTAGTCCACGGCTATAGCTACCTCTGTGTCGGCAGTCGCTCGTCCATCCATAAGTATACTAGTATCCATCCATCTCCATTGTTTACCTGAGGTGCCTTTTAGTTGTGCCTATTAAAATATGGAGAACAAAAATGTTGAGGTTCCAAAAATAGGGAAAGATCAAGATCGACTTCCACCTCGTGCTGAAGCTGCTGCCACTAGTCATGGCCGAGACGATGAAATGCCATCAACGTCGTCTGCCAAGGCAGATGCCCAATGTCATAGTACAGAGCATGTAAAATCCAAAACACCAAATATCAGTAAAAAAAGGACTCAAAAATCTAAAATAAAATTGTCGGAGGAGAAGCGTAAACTTGCCAATATGCCATTTACCACACGGAGTGGCAAGGAACGGCTGAGGCCCTGGCCTATGTTCATGGCTAGTGGTTCAGCTTCACATGAGGATGGAAGCACTCAGCCTCTCGCTAGAAAAATGAAAAGACTCAAGCTGGCAAAAGCACAGCAAAGAACTGTGCGTTCTTCGAAATCACAAATCCACAAGGAGAGTCCAATTGTGTCGTTTGCGATGCCTGACCTTCCCAACACTGGACGTGAAGAGCATGTGCCTTCCACCATTTGCACGCCCCCTGCAAGTGCTGGAAGGAGCACCCGCAGTCCAGTTCCTGATAGTCAGATTGAAGATGTCAGTGTTGAAGTACACCAGGATGAGGAAGATATGGGTGTTGCTGGCGCTGGGGAGGAAATTGACCAGGAGGATTCTGATGGTGAGGTGGTTTGTTTAAGTCAGGCACCCGGGGAGACACCTGTTGTCCGTGGGAGGAATAGGGCCATTGACATGCCTGGTGAAAATACCAAAAAAATCAGCTCTTCGGTGTGGAAGTATTTCAACAGAAATGCGGACAACATTTGTCAAGCCGTGTGTTGCCTTTGTCAAGCTGTAATAAGTAGGGGTAAGGACGTTAACCACCTCGGAACATCCTCCCTTATACGTCACCTGCAGCGCATTCATCATAAGTCAGTGACAAGTTCAAAAACGTTGGGCGACAGCGGAAGCAGTCCACTGACCAGTAAATCCCTTCCTCTTGTAACCAAGCTCACGCAAACCACCCCACCAAAAGTGTCAATTTCCTCCTTCCCCAGGAATGCCAATAGTCCTGCAGGCCATGTCACTGGCAATTCTGACGAGTCCTCTCCTGCCTGGGATTCCTCCGATGCATCCTTGCGTGTAACGCCTACTTCTGCTGGCGCTGCTGTTGTTGCTGCTGGGAGTCGATGGTCATCCCAGAGGGGAAGTCGTAAGACCACTTTTACTACTTCCACCAAGCAATTGACTGTCCAACAGTCCTTTGCGAGGAAGATGAAATATCACAGCAGTCATCCTGCTGCAAAGCGGATAACTGAGGCCTTGGCATCCTGGGCGGTGAGAAACGTGGTTCCGGTATCCATCATTACTGCAGAACCAACTGGAGACTTGTTGGAGGTACTGTGTCCCCGGTACCAAATACCATCTAGGTTCCATTTCTCTAGGCAGGCGATACCGAAAATGTACACAGACCTCAGAAAAAGACTCACCAGTGTCCTAAAAAATGCAGTTGTACCCAATGTCCACTTAACCACGGACATGTGGACAAGTGGAGCAGGGCAGACTCAGGACTATATGACTGTGACAGCCCACTGGGTAGATGTATGGACTCCCGCCGCAAGAACAGCAGCGGCGGCACCAGTAGCAGCATCTCGCAAACGCCAACTCTTTCCTAGGCAGGCTACGCTTTGTATCACCGCTTTCCAGAATACGCACACAGCTGAAAACCTCTTACGGCAACTGAGGAAGATCATCGCGGAATGGCTTACCCCAATTGGACTCTCCTGTGGATTTGTGGCATCGGACAACGCCAGCAATATTGTGTGTGCATTAAATATGGGCAAATTCCAGCACGTCCCATGTTTTGCACATACCTTGAATTTGGTGGTGCAGAATTATTTAAAAAACGAGAGGGGCGTGCAAGAGATGCTGTCGGTGGCCAGAAGAATTGCGGGACACTTTCGGCGTACAGGCACCACGTACAGAAGACTGGAGCACCACCAAAAACGCCTGAACCTGCCCTGCCATCATCTGAAGCAAGAAGTGGTAACGAGGTGGAATTCAACCCTCTATATGCTTCAGAGGTTGGAGGAGCAGCAAAAGGCCATTCAAGCCTATACAACTGAGCACGATATAGGAGGTGGAATGCACCTGTCTCAAGCGCAGTGGAGAATGATTTCAACGTTGTGCAAGGTTCTGCAACCTTTTGAACTTGCCACACGTGAAGTCAGTTCAGACACTGCCAGCCTGAGTCAGGTCATTCCCCTCATCAGGCTTTTGCAGAAGAAGCTGGAGACATTGAAGGAGGAGCTAACACAGAGCGATTCCGCTAGGCATGTGGGACTTGTGGATGGAGCCCTTAATTCGCTTAACAAGGATTCACGGGTGGTCAATCTGTTGAAATCAGAGCACTACATTTTGTCCACCGTGCTCGATCCTAGATTTAAAACCTACCTTGGATCTCTCTTTCCGGCAGACACAAGTCTGCTGGGGTTCAAAGAACTGCTGGTGACAAAATTGTCAAGTCAAGCGGAACGCGACCTGTCAACATCTCCTCCTTCACATTCTCCCGCAACTGGGGGTGCGAGGAAAAGGCTCAGAATTCCGAGCCCACCCGCTGGCGGTGATGCAGGGCAGTCTGGAGCGACTGCTGATGCTGACATCTGGTCCGGACTGAAGGACCTGACAACGATTACGGACATGTCGTCTACTGTCACTGCATATGATTCTCTCCCCATTGAAAGAATGGTGGAGGATTATATGAGTGACCGCATCCAAGTAGGCACGTCAGACAGTCCGTACTTATACTGGCAGGAAAAAGAGGCAATTTGGAGGCCCTTGCACAAACTGGCTTTATTCTACCTAAGTTGCCCTCCCACAAGTGTGTACTCCGAAAGAGTGTTTAGTGCCGCCGCTCACCTTGTCAGCAATCGGCGTACGAGGTTACATCCAGAAAATGTGGAGAAGATGATGTTCATTAAAATGAATTATAATCAATTCCTCCGTGGAGACATTCACCAGCAGCAATTGCCTCCACAAAGTACACAGGGAGCTGAGATGGTGGATTCCAGTGGGGACGAATTGATAATCTGTGAGGAGGGGGATGTACACGGTGATATATCGGAGGATGATGATGAGGTGGACATCTTGCCTCTGTAGAGCCAGTTTGTGCAAGGAGAGATTAATTGCTTCTTTTTTGGTGGGGGTCCAAACCAACCCGTCATTTCAGTCACAGTCGTGTGGCAGACCCTGTCACTGAAATGATGGGTTGGTTAAAGTGTGCATGTCCTGTTTATACAACATAAGGGTGGGTGGGAGGGCCCAAGGACAATTCCATCTTGCACCTCTTTTTTCTTTCATTTTTCTTTGCGTCATGTGCTGTTTGGGGAGTAGTTTTTTGAAGGGCCATCCTGCGTGACACTACAGTGCCACTCCTAGATGGGCCAGGTGTTTGTGTCGACCACTAGGGTCGCTTTGCTTAGTCACACAGCTACCTCATTGCGCCTCTTTTTTTCTTTGCGTCATGTGCTGTTTGGGGGGTGTTTTTTGGAAGGGCAATCCTGCGTGACACTGCAGTGCCACTCCTAGATGGGCCAGGTGTTTGTGTCGGCCACTAGGGTCGCTTAGCTTACTCACACAGCTACCTCATTGCGCCTCTTTTTTTTCTTCTTTGCGTCATGTGCTGTTTGGGGAGTAGTTTTTTTTTTTTTTAATATTGAATTTTTATTGGGTTATCATAGAGATCACATAAACAAAATATTTAGATAGGTAAACAAGTTCTGATTGTGGTTAAGGGGACAGATATTAAACAAAACAAATACATACAAGGGGGGGGGGGAACACATATCAGGAATATCTTTATATAACAATAAAGTCATACTACCTTAAGAAAGGAGAAATGCAAAAAGACAAGAAGTACTCTTCACTTAGATACTTAATCCTCGGTATACACTGGGGAACAAAGCACGGAAAGGTCTGGTATATCTAGTGGAGCCTTAGGGTTACCCAGCTGATCTAGACTCCAGAGGCGTATCTCCCACTTGGCCAGGATGGCACTCGCCAGGGGCGCCCGTAGAAGGGGGGCGCCACACGGAGGTGCCACCTGCGGCCAAGTGGTAGAGCGCTACAGTGGGCACGGAGTGAAGCAGGTTGCACAAATTAATAACAGCGGGGTTAATTAGCGGCAAGGGGAGGAGACAGAAGCTGTGTGCTGCTGGCTCCTGACTAAAGTCCTGGCTGCAGCAGTTCCTGTTACAGCATAACGCTCCCCTCAGCTGCTGCACACCCAAGTCACTCCCTCCTCTGTCCTTTGAACGTAGTTAGCCCCACCCCCTGGAGGCGGAGATCCGGCCCAGGGCCATGCTCACCACGGCAGCGTGAGGAGGTGCCTGCAAGGAATCACACCGCGGAAGGAGGAGAGAGTGAAGCTGGAGACTGATGGACAGCCCCCTGCTGAGACACCATGGTGAGTCCATGTCCCAAGAAGTTTGTGGCAGCCGTCTGTGTGGAGGAGGGGTGTTTTGTGTAGGTGACATACACACTACTGTACATCAGTACCTGCAATTATCCCACATTTACAGTATGTGTGCGGTTAGTGTGTGAGTGTGTGTGTGTGTGTGGGGGGGGGGGTGTCAGCATCAGTTTGGGGAGTGGGCATGTGTATATGGGAGCTGTCAGTGTGGAGGGGAGGAAGGGGGGATTGGTGTGATGGAGCTGTCAGTGTGGAGGGGAGGAATGGGGGATTGGTGTGATGGAGCTGTCAGTGTGGAGGGGGGGAAGGGGGGATTGGTGTAATGGAGCTGTCAGTGTGGAGGGGAGGAAGGGGGGGGATTGGTGTGATGGAGGTATCGGTGTGGAGGGGAGGAATGGGGGATTGGTGTGATGGAGCTGTCAGTGTGGGAGTGGGAAGAGTTGTCAGTGGGGGAGATATGTGTCTGTTTAGATTTGTGAGTATGAGGGTAACGTGTGTTTGAGAGTTTTCGGGGGGGCACATTGTTCATAATTAAGTGTTTTGACAAGGAGAACTACATCTCCCAGCTAATAAGCTTTATCAAAAAGTTATGAACGCTTATTGCTTGTAAGACTGGCTGGTAATAAGGGAGAGCTGTACAGTACTGCATTTTTCCAGTGCATATGCTTGCCGGTTGAGCTGCCACATTTCACTGAACCGTCCCCAAATGTAATTGCACCCACCTCCATCCTTAGAGGGAGAAAGTTATAGCTGTCATACTGTACTAATAGTGAATTGAACGTAGTCAGCAAGTCAACAATCCTTATGTCGACACTACAATGCCAGCACCAGTTTCCCAACTCAGTTAGGCTGCTTAAAGCATTTTTTCCCTATCCTACCACTCACTACTAGACACCTACCCCCCCCTCCTCACACACACACACACACACACACACACACACACACACACACACACACACACACACACACACACACACACCCTTTTTGTGTGTCTTTCAGTATACTTTGCCCACTTTCCCATTTGTTTTACTTTTTCTGGTATTTCTATCTCTCCTCCCTCCCTGTATAGTTTATCAATTGCCCACTTTCCCTGGTGCTTTGCTGTTCTTAGACTCTCTCCTCTGTCTAGACTGCAATGGTTCCCAAACTCGGTCCTCGACAGTTCATGTTTTCCAGGTCGCCTGTGTATTTTAAAAATGTGGCAGTTGGTGATAACACAGTGCAGCTGCCGTGTGAGATGGAAAACATGACCAGTTAGGTAACCTTGAGGACTGAGTTTGGGAACCACTGGTCTAAAGCGTCAGTGTCTGTTGTCCACTTTGCCCTATGTCTTATTTTTCACAGTATTTCCTTTCTCTGATGTAGTGCGGAGAGGTAGTACAGTAATGTTTTACAGTGTAGTGTAACCTATAGAAGGGACAGCAATGTAGTGCAGGGTATAGAGGTGTCAGTAATGTAGTGTACGGCATAGAGGGGTAAGTAATTTAGTGTAGGGTGTAGCGATGACAGAGATGTATCGTTGGGTGCAGAGCGGTCAGTGATGTAGTGCAGAGGGGTCAGTGATGTAGTGTAGAGTATAGATGGGCCAGTGATAAGAGGCGTCAGTGATGTAGTGTAGGGTGTAGAGGGGTCAGTGATGTAGTGTAGGGTGTAGAGGGGGTCAGTGATGTAGCGTAGGGTGTAGAGGGGTCAGTGATGTAGCGTAGGGTGTAGGGGGGGTCAGTGATGTAGCGTAGGGTGTAGAGGGGTCAGTGATGTAGCGTAGAGTGTAGGGGGGTCAGTGATGTATAGATAGACCAGCGATATAGCGTAGGGTGTAGAGGGGTCAGTGATGTAGTGTAGATTATAGAGGGGTTAGTAAAGATACTAATCCCAGGTACTTACTACACTTATTGAATGAAAACACAAACTGCAGGAAAAAGTATGCAATCTGGCTTAAAGAAAAAAAGCAAAGGTCAGAGGTTAATACGAGTGACCAGCGCGATGCCTTGCGCCACATAGCATTATGTTAAACTGAGATGTAAATTTTTAATATGGGGGGTGGGGACACCAAGGAAAAATTTCGCTCTGGAGAACTAGCCGTGATCACATAGTCTGGGGCGGGCAGGTTAGGTAGCCTATAGAAATCTGTTGATAGCGGAGGTTGGGGGCTGGACTGATCCAGTGACTTGCAGTAAGGGCAGTTTTTTTTTACTATAAAAATTAATAGAATAATACAAAAAAGATATTTATAACTATGTAGGGTAACAAAATATGTACAACCTTGTATAATGCCCACATGAACCCTACGGTTCATATGGGATGCGGTCAACACTACAAGAGGGGTTAGCAGTCACCCCCTGCGATTAGCCATAGCTGCCCCCCTGAGCTTTAGCCCTAGCCACCACCCCAAGGGGGTTAGGGTAGGGGGCAGAGGAGGGGTAAATTAATTACCCTGTCTGCATTCTAAATATCATGATGTCGCAGTTGGTCATGTGACTGCCAGTATCCTGAACGCCAGCATTTCCTAACACACCCGTTCATATATGTGTATGTAACTCTGGCTCTGATACTAGCCCATGCCTCCTCAGCCACTGACCTCACTGCACCACACTGGGCTGTTCAAGATCCATTGCTGCTCGGTTTCCTGTCTGCTGCTGCTACTGGCCAGTTCCCATTGACAGTGAGTCCCGAACAGCAATGTTTGGCAGTGTTTGGGGTGCGCAGTTGGTGCAGCCCCCCTTATTTCAAATGTGGTCTCCACTGCAGCTCAACCCCTGCAACTGCCACTGGCTTGCTGTGCTCTCTCTCTGGAGGTCAGGGGGGGGCGCCAGGCCCTATTTTGCCAGGGGCGCTCGGCCCCCTAGATACACCCCTGCTAGACTCTCCCTGTATCGGGACCATTTGATCCATTTCTTACCTATTGCGGTATTCTCAGGAGAGTATCTGCCCTCGGCAGTTTCAAATATATAGTGTTGATGAACTTTATTTTCTATCATGGAAATACTGGGGATGAGTGCTGTTTTCCATTTAGCGGCGATGGCGGCTTTGGATGCTATAAGGATATGTCCTAGAAGATATCTATCACTGCCAGACATCGCCTTCTTAGTATAGTGGAAGAGTGCCAAAAGGGGGTCGGGCAAAAGGACCTCTCCCAATATGTGGGAAATTAGTAAGAACACCCCCTTCCAGAGCGTTCTAATCACTGGGCATAGCCAGAATATATGTAGAATATCTCCCACCCTCCCACAATTCCTCCAACAGCTAGCAGAAATCTCAGGCCAGATTTTATGCATACGGTCTGGTGTTAAGTATACCCTATGAATCAATTTATAGTACATTTCGGAATGGTTTACACATTTCGAGATTCTAAAGCAGGAATTAAAGATACCCTTCCATATATCTTCGGTAAATACAGCAGGGAGGTCTCTCTCCCATTTAGTCTGCGCGGGGAAGACCCCATGCTGAGACTTGGTCACGAGGTGCTGGTACCACCGGGATATTCCTCCCCTGTTGCTCCTGGGAACTAGAAGTGACATCATAATTTTGGGGAGGTCGGTGTGTGGGATTCGCCTCGGTGTGCAACTTTGAAACCAATGCCGCACTTGCAAATATTTATGGAAATCTTGTTTGGGAACCTGAAACTGGTCTTGAAGTAGGGAGAAGGGAGCTATTAAGCCCTCCCGGAGGATATCTTTTAGCGTGATAAGGCCTAGGTATTGCCAATGGGTCAATTGCATATCTGGGATCAATAATGCAATAGTAAGGAGGGACAACTGCGGGGAGGGCAGGGTGCCAGAAGGGAGATACCTAATTGCCTCCTTCCATGCCATCAGAGTTGCATGTACCGCTGGGCATTCCGCAACTCTAGCTGGAACTAAATTTGTGGGTAACCATAACAAATCCGATAAGGTGAAGGGGTGCATTGCGTCCGTTTCCAGGGATACCCAAGGTTTCTTATTGTCCTGAGTGCACCAATCTCTTGCTTGGGTGAGTAAGCAAGCGGTATGGTATCTCTCTAGGTCTGGATATGCAACACCACCTGCACATTTTGGCGCACTTAAAGTGGATTTCGCTATCCTCGGCTTAGAGCCCCCCCCATATATATTTAGTTAATAAATGATTGAATCTGTTACAGACATTTTTGGGGAAAGCCCTAGGGATGGTACGAAAGAGGTACATCAACTTTGGTAAGAGGACCATTTTTGCAGCCGCCACTCGTCCGACCCAGGAGACCTCCTGCATCATCCAGTCTTTAATTATTAATTCAAATGCACGGAATAGTGGGTCATAGTTGCATCCTATCAGGTCCCGTCCCCTGGATATATGAACACCCAGGTATTTAATCGATCTAAGTTGCCATGCGTACTTATAGTCATTTTTCAAACGACTAAGAGTACTATCCGGGATATTCAAGGGGAGGGCTTCAGTCTTAGCAGTGTTCAGTTTGTAATAGGATACGGCTGTATAGGAGTCTAGAAGGTGGTGTAAATGAGGCAGGGACGTTTCAGGCTCACTGAGACACACTAGAATGTCGTCTGCAAAAAGGCAAATTTTATATGGTATCCCTCTTATCTCTGGACCGACAATTGAGACTAGCTTCCTAATTTTCTCTGCCAGAGGCTCCACCGCTAGCACAAAAATAAGGGGTGATAATGGGCATCCCTGCCGGGTCCCATTAGTAATATTAAATGAAGAGGAGTTACACCCATTTAAAAAAACCGAAGCTGAGGGTGACGAGTACAGAGCTAGAATTGAGTCAAGTATTCTACCTGCAAACCCAAAGTGAGTTAGGGTAACTCTTAGGTAATCCCAGTGGAGCCTGTCGAACGCTTTTTCTGCGTCTAAAGAGAGAAGCAAGAGGGGGTCGCCCCGGGCCTGGCAGCGGTCAACTAAATTAATCACCCTACGTGTGTTATCAGTCGCCTGCCTACCCGTAACAAACCCCACCTGATCAGGATTAATTAAGCTTGGCAGTAGAGGGGAGATCCTATTTGCAACCATCTTAGCAAATAGTTTAAGGTCAGTGTTCAGTAATGCTATTGGGCGGTAGTTCTGAACTACTGCGGGGGATTTTCCTGGTTTGGGGATGGCAACTATTCTGGCCTCCAACATTTCCTTCGGAAAGCGCGTGGAGTCCGAAGCTTCATTATAGACCGATGTCAGGAGCGGGGCAATAGTTGATTTAAAAGTTTTGTAAAAGCTAGAAGGGTATCCGTCAGGACCGGGGGCTTTATTTGCCGGGCATAGGTCTATGGCTGCTTCGACTTCGTCGAGCCGCCAGGGGGCGCTCAGGGAATCCCGAGCTTGGGCATCTATAGTGGGCAGCGACAACCCGCTCAAAAAACCCGTGATATCTGTTAAAGTGGGCTGAGGCGTGCCAGGATCATCTGCCAGGTTATACAACTGCGAATAATAATCTGCGAATGCGTTTGCTATTTCAATCGGGTCGGTCACTTTGACTCCGGAGGACGTATGAACAGCATGTATGCGTTCCTTGGCTCTACGTCCTCTTAGCTTGCGCGCCAATAGTCGTCCCGCTCTATTGCCAAGCCTATAATACGTTTGGTTTAGTCTTCTCAGGTTACGGTGTACCTCGGTTAAGGCAAACGTGTTCACTTTGTCGCGCGCGATAAGGAGTTGCTTAAAGAGAGATTTGTTATCGGGGTTGATTTTGTGTGCTGCCTCTAACCTTGCAGCTTCTCTTTCTGCCGATTCTCGTTTTTTCCTACTTTCCCTTTTAAGTCTAGATGCAATCTGAATCGCAGTACCTCTGATCACTGCTTTCAGAGAACACCAATGGGTGAAGACAGATGTGTCCCCAGGTTGGTTGGTAGTTAGATATGAGTTGCGCCAGTAAATGTTGACCCATTCTCCAGGGGCCGTGTGGGACTATGCTCTTACCAACGTCCCAGGTAATAATAAGTGGGGAGTGGTCGGACCAGGACATAGGTAATATCTCTATCTTGCTGACCGCTGCTAAAGTCCACCTATCGGCTAGTACTAAGTCTATTCGCGAATACGAACTATGTACGTGGGAATAAAAAGTATAATCCCTTTCTGACGGGTGTTTGGCCCTCCAGACATCGTACAGCGCATACTCAGCCAGCAATTGGCTAAATTTGCCTGAAGGATCCTGGGGCGTGTTGCTGCGAAGGGCCCGGGTCGGACGTGAGCGGTCTATTACAGGGTCCAGTACCATATTGAAGTCACCTAGTATCAGAAGGGCTCCCTTAGAGTGTTCCTTGAGCCTTCTACAGAAGGCTCTAAGGAATGGAATTTGTTTGGTATTGGGCGCATAACAAGAGACTAGAGTAGTCTCTACATTATCCAATTTGCCTACTAAGATCAGGTATCTCCCTTCTGGGTCCTCATATTTATTAGCCAGATCAAACGGGCAGTTCTGTGCTATAAGGATAGCCGCGCCAGCCTTTTTATTGGGTCCGTTAGCCATATGGCAATGGGGGAAACGGGAATTAGTGAAGGAGGGGGGGTTATGGCTCTGGAAGTGTGTCTCCTGCACTGCCACCACCTGTGCCTTGCGCTTATAAAAAGAGTTTAAGGCTACTCTTCGTTTTTGAGGGGAGTTCAGACCTTTGGCATTAATTGAGACTATGTTAACCATAGTCCTTTGCAAATGGAGCTGTTAATTCCGTTGACCTTTTTCCATGCTTAAACTGACATACCTGATAGGGAGGGGGAAACATATCTGGGGAGAGGAAGACAGACAAAAAGGAAATCATTGAAAAAATTAAACTGAATTGATCTCCCTTGAGATCATAACCAGTCGCCATATAAATGGCGGCTGTGTAGGCTAAAGGGGGGGTTAGTGGCAAAACACCTACCCATTGCCCTACTTAATACTGTAAACTATACAAACATTTAGACATCCTGGCGATGTCAGGGCATATAGAAACTTTTATATGCAAATGACCAATAAGGAGCAGATATTACATACCATGACCGGTCTAACCTGGAAACATAGTATATACTTAGAAGAGTCATTAGAGTCTCTCCAGCAGCTCAACCAACTTATTAAACTCGAATATTTATAATGGAGGAGTCCCCAGAGTCTTCGACCTTTAGAAAGGTAACATCTGTAAAGGTTGCTCACACCTCAGCAGGCCACCTCACTTCACCGCGGACCAGTCCTGCTGAAGTCGACGGGGTGAGGAGTCCACTGTGGGTTCCGCAATGTTCCAGGATTTAAGCAATTTTGCTCCTTCATCTGCGGTTGAGATAGCGACAGTGGAGCCATCCCTATGAATCAGCAGCTTGGTAGGGAATCCCCAGCGATAAGGGATATCCGCCTTTCTAAGGGCTGCTGTAACTGGATAAAAGGAGCGTCGTTTGAAGAGAGTGGCTGCAGACAAGTCTCCGAAGAGTTGAAGGCCTTGAAGAGCTGAAGAGTTGTCTGACGTCGGTCTGGATGCCTTCAGAAGGGCCTCTTTGACATGAAAATAGTGCATTTTCATTAGGACGTCTCTAGGCGCATCTCCTGGGGCCGCCCTAGCCTTTGGTAATCTGTGTATTCGGTCTATAAGAAAGTCCGCCGGCGGGGATTTTGGTTATAGAGCTTTAAATAGGGCCACTGCATAATCGTGCAGACTGCTGTTTGACACAGATTCGGGGACTCCACGTAATTTAAGATTGCTCCGACGCGATCTGTCCTCCAACTCCGTGACCTTGTCCCGTAGAAGTTTCACTTCTGCCTCCAAGGCATCATGGGAGTCCAGTAAGCTGTTATGGGACCCCACGACCTCTTCCATTTTGGTTTCCAGATGGTCTGTGCGCCCCCCTAAGTCATCTATGGATTGTTGACACGTCGTTAATGTGGCACGGAACTCCGCTGCTACGTCCTCTTTAAAGCGTGACAGGAGTATTTTCATAGTGCCCACAGTCAGGGCATCGCCATCACCAATTTTATCTAGGCTTGTAGCCGTTTTGGTAGAGTGAGGAGGTACCTCCAGGAGGGGGGGGGGAGTTTGTGGAACCTTGTCCGCTGCAGAGGCCTCAGTGGTTTTAAGACCCGACATCCTCGGGGAGGACTTGAAAAATGACAACTGTTGCGCAGGCTTTGACGGCTTGCTGCGTCTGGACGGCATACTATGACCAGGAAAGGCTAGTGCGGCGCTGCCACTCTCGTATATTATTAAAGGGTTGGAGGGATCACTGTCTCCAAGAACACCAGGATGTCACGTAAATAATGGCATGGGTAGGAGATGCTGCTCGGTTTACATTGGCATGAGCAGGACTGGCAAGGTTAATTGACTAGCCATCTTCTTTCATGGGCATATATAGCACTAGGGGAAACTTTCAGTCCCGTGTTCCGAGTAGCCCGGGTCCACTCAGGTCTAAGCCACAGGGTATGAGAGGGCCGGGTCAGACCCGGAGACCCCCGGGGGGGTGTTATAGCTTGTAGCAAGGGGGCCCTTTTTGGTGCGGCCAAGTGCGAAACCCGGTGTGCTATCCTGCCTCAGGGAATGGAATCAGGCTGCTGAGTGATGCGTCCCCAGGTCATAGGGTCAGTGATGGGCTTCTTCTAAGTGCTGCGGTCTGCGCCGCTCACCCGTTACCTCTCACGGGCCACCTACAGCCGCGGGCGGACCCGCAGAGGGCCACGGTTCACTGGGTCCACCGCCAAGTGCAGGTTCCCGGCAGGTCAGAACGCGGTCGCAGGGGGGGCCTCTGCCTCCGCTCCAGGGGAATCCGACCCTCCGGGTGTACCCCCGCTATCTTCGGTACAGCAGTACCTGAGGGTGGTACTCCTTTTGATTACCCAGACACCGTCCACCTAACAGGCAGGAGGGGAGCTCCGGCCGGGCCTGTGATCTTTCTGGGTGGTGTCCCTGCCTGTGGGGGATTTGCTCTACCACCTCCGTATAGCAGCCGCAGTAAGACTCTCACCTCAGAGGGCCGCCGGGCTCTTCCTCCGGTCCACCGCTACTTCGTCTCCACTCTCTTCTCCTTTCAAGATGGCCGCCGTTCGTGCTTCGAGGAGCGCTTTCCCGCAGCCGTCCGGGCTCCTGTCTCCCCTGATCAGCCGGTCAGGGTCCTGGTGCGGCTAGCAGTGATGTCCCCGTGGGTATCAGGGTCTCGGCGGGTCCGTCTAGCGCCCCAAGCAGGCCGTCCACCCGGCCGGGGGACAGCGTGTAATTTAGGCCCCGGCTTCTGGGCGACGAGTAGGCCGCAATCCGCGGGAGCCAGAAAACCGGCTCCCTGATTCCGCAGCTCGTACTCGCCACCTGCTCCAACACTCCAGGGGGGTATATCAGATGTTTTGGGCCGATATCTCTCGCGGGTTCTGTGTTTTTAGGGCATAAACTCTCAGATCCCTGAGAGCTCTCACAAAACACAGCCTGCTCCACCAGCCTCCAGGCCACGCCCCCGGGGAAGTAGTTTTTTGAAGGGCCATCCTGCGTGACACTGCAGTGCCACTCCTAGATGGGCCAGGTGTTTGTGTCGGCCACTTGGGTCGCTGAGCTTAGTCTTCCAGCGACCTCGGTGCAAATTTTAGGACTAAAAATAATATTGTGAGGTGTGAGGTGTTCAGAATAGACTGAAAATGAGTGGAAATTATGGTTATTGAGGTTAATAATACTTTGGGATCAAAATGACCCCCAAATTCTATGATTTAAGCTGTTTTTTAGGGTTTTTTGAAAAAAAAAAACACCCGAATCCAAAACACACCCGAATCCGACAAAAAAAATTCGGTGAGGTTTTGCCAAAACGCGTTCGAACCCAAAACACGGCCGCGGAACCGAACCCAAAACCAAAACACAAAACCCAAAAAATTTCCGGTGCTCATCACTACTATATACTGGTCAGTGTTCACCACAATGCAGCGATGATAATAATGAGCACAGATATTGAGCACTGTTCAGGATAATAGAACTGACACGGAGCAGCAAAATACAGCAATGGACTACTGTACTATACTACCATATACTGGTCACCACAATGCAGCAATGATAATAATGAGCACAGATATTGAGCACTGTTCAGGATAATAGAACTGACACTGGGCAGCGAGAACAGCACTGGACTACTGTACTGTACTACTATATACTGGTCAGTGGTTACCACAATGCAGCAATGATAATAATGAGCACAGATATTGAGCACTGTTCAGGATAATAGAACTGACACTGGGTAGCGAGAACAGCACTGGACTACTGTACTGTACTACTATATACTGGTCAGTGGTCATCACAATGCAGCAATGATAATAATGAGCACACATATTGAGCACTGTTCAGGATAATAAAACTGACACTGGGCAGCGAGAACAGCATTGGACTACAGTACTGTACTACTATATACTGGTCAGCACAATGCAGCACTGATAATAATGAGCACAGATATTGAGCACTGTTCAGGATAGTAGAACTGACACGGAGAAGCAAAATACAGCAATGGACTACTGTACTGTACTACTATATACTGGTCACCACAATGCAGCACTGATACTGAGCACAAATATTGAGCTGATATTTAGCTGATATTGGGCTATTCAGGCAGAGAACGTAGCCACGTCCTCTCCGCTCAATCTACAATGCACGAGTGAAAATGGTGGCGACGTGCATCTCTTTATATGGAATCCGAATCTCGCGAGAATCCGTCAGCGGGACAATGACGTTTTCCCCCATTCGGGTTTTGCGTGTAAGGCGGGAAGAACCAAGGCTGCCTCGGACCCGTGTAAACCGCGTGAACTTCGGGGGGGTTCGGATCTCGACGAACCGAACCTGCTCATCTCTACTATCTATCTATCTATCTATCTATCTATCTATCTATCTATCTATCTAGGTGTGTGTGGGTGTGTGTCTGTGTGTGTGCATTCGTGTGTGTGTGTGTGTGTGTATATATATATATATATATATATAAAGTTTTTGATAGATCAGTGCGCTTATCTTGCAATCGGAAATTCCCTCTAGGGGTCAGTCACTAGCGGTTTATAAAGTCTCAAAAAACGTCACTGTCCTCAGCGAATTGGCCGGATCATCAAAATCCTATGGGCCCACTCCAGACTTCCTGGCGGCAGCTCAGTTCCTCAGTAAATGACCCGGGTATACTCAGTCATGGAAATTAAATGGTACTAGGAAAGAAGAACAAGCGCCTTATGGTGCAGTAATTTTGTTAATAGTGTATTTACAAACACAAATAATGGAGAGATCCGTACCAGATAGCAACTTGTGTCAAGGCCTATCAATTCCTTATCCAGTGGCTGTTCTCCACCTATATATCAGGAGACATAGAACATCGCCATATAGTGTAGTATCTTAATGTATCAACCAGGGGTCCCACCCCTATAAATCATGCGTACCAAATCAAATCTTTAACCTGCACATGTCAGATAAACCTTTATCCAATCCGTATAAAACAATGGAAGACTCCCTTGTATTAAAATATAAGAATAACATTTTTAATACATAGAAATAAAACATAAAAGGCTTAGCATGGTGATACAGGTAGGTAGGATGAATGTTCAGTCAGGTCTCTCAATCTCAACGCGTTTCGCCCTTCAGGCTTCCTCAGGAGAATACAATGTCAAGCAACATGCACATATTTATAGCTGTTGTCTATCTGTTACTGTAATCACTTCCTGTTCGCGTCATTTCCGGAACCGGAAGTGGACTGGACGGACATAAATCTTTAAAATACACTATTTAGTGAATAAAAACATTGGTAGCTCCGTGGGTGAATCAGTTGGGTAACATCCCTTTGATCCTTTCACACTAGCAGTGTTAAAGAGCACTGCATTGTATACTTCCGTATGCCGGAAGTGACGCTGACCGTCTCGATCACGGGCGCGTCACTCGTTTACCGGAAGTGACGCGAACCAACCTGATCACGGCCGCGTCACTTCCGCCCGCACTCTGCAGAACCGCTCATGGTCTGCCCTTACAGGATGTGACGTCTCCCCAGTGCATTACTTCCACAAGCGAGGAGTAGTACTTGTATGTTTGCATGGGAACCGGTCCCTGTATTCACCGGAAGTCACGCTAATATCGTCACCCCGGGTAGTGATTTACTTTCATTTTGGTGCATGTCACAGTGCATGTACCATAAGGCTAAATATTTATAACAAAACAATCAGATTCACATAGCCACTGAATCACCAATACAATCAGAAAAAATACAATCATAAAATACATATAAACTTGAACGAGATAGGGATATGAAAAAAATAAATGAAGTACAAAGCATCATATGAGGCATAATAAATAAATAAATAGATGTAAAATATCCTTTGTAGTTCAGGAATTCTAGGATGAATATGCAGTAAAATATTAGAAATAAATAAACCAAATATACAATATTTATAAACCGAATGGTAATGTGGATCCCCCATGATGCAAGGGGATGGGTGCTCATGTGGGGAGAGGTCGTACATCATATCTTTTTTGGCTATGTGAATCTGATTGTTTTGTTATAAATATTTAGCCTTATGGTACATGCACTGTGACATGCACCAAAATGAAAGTAAATCACTTCCCGGGGTGACGATATTAGCGTGACTTCCGGTGAATACAGGGACCTGTTCCCATGGAAACATACAAGTACTACTCCTCGCTTGTGGAAGTAATGCACTGGGGAGACGTCACATCCTGTAAGGGCAGACCATGAGCGGTTCTGCAGAGTGCGGGCGGAAGTGACGCGGCCATGATCGGGTCGGTTCGCCTCTCTTCCGGTAAACGAGTGACGCGCCCGTGATCGGGACGGTCAGCGTCACTTCCGGCATACGGAAGTATACAATGCAGTGCTCTTTAACACTGCTAGTGTGAAATGATCAAAGGGATGTTACCCAACTGATCCACCGACGGAGCTACCAATGGCTCTCATTCCGAGTTGTTCGCTCGCAAGGCGATTTTAGCAGAGTTACACACGCTAAGCCGCCGCCTACTGGGAGTGAATCTTAGCTTCTTAAAATTGCGAACGATGTATTCGCAATATTGCGATTACAAACTACTTAGCAGTTTCAGAGTAGCTTCAGACTTACTCGGCATCTGCGATCAGTTCAGTGCTTGTCGTTCCTGGTTTGACGTCACAAACACACCCAGCGTTCGCCCAGACACTCCTCCGTTTCTCCAGCCACTCCTGCGTTTTTTCCGGAAACGGTAGCGTTTTCATCCACACGCCCATAAAACGCCGTGTTTCCGCCCAGTAACACCCATTTCCTGTCAATCACATTACGTTCGCCGGAGCGAAGAAAAAGCCGTGAGTAAAAAAACTATCTTCATAGCAAAATTACTTGGCGCAGTCGCAGTGCGAACATTGCGCATGCGTACTAAGCAGAAAAACGCTGCGATGCGAAGAAAATTACAGAGCGAACGACTCGGAATGAGGGCCAATGTTTTTTTTCACTAAATAGTGTATTTTAAAGATTTATGTCCGTCCAGTCCACTTCCGGTTCCGCGAACCGGAAGTGATTACAGTAACAGATAGACAACAGCTATAAATATGTGCATGTTGCTTGACATTGTATTCTCCTGAGGAAGCCTGAAGGGTGAAACGCGTTGAGATTGAGAGACCTGACTGAACTTTCATCCTACCTACCTGTATCACTAAGCTAAGCCTTTTATGTTTTATTTCTATGTATTAAAAATGTTATTCTTATATTTTAATACAAGGGAGTCTTCCATTGTTTTATACGGATTGGATAAAGGTTTATCTGACACGTGCAGGTTAAAGATTTGATTTGGTACGCATGATTTATAGGGGTGGGACCCCTGGTTGATACATTAAGATACTACACTATATGGCGATGTTCTATGTCTCCTGATATATAGGTGGAGAACAGCCACTGGATAAGGAATTGATAGGCCTTGACACAAGTTGCTATCTGGTATGGATCTCTCCATTATTTGTGTTTGTAAATACACTATTAACAAAATTACTGCACCATAAGGGCAGGCGCTTGTTCTTCTTTCCTAGTACCATATATATATATATATATATATATATATAGCACAGATTGGTGGGCGGCACTCCAAGGTTTTGCAAGAGAAAATACACAGCTCCACAAGCTTGTTCAATCAACGTTTCAGACGTCTTTATTTGCGCCTTTCGTCAGGATGCTGACGAAAGGCGCAAATAAAGGCGTCTGAAACGTTGATTGAACAAGCTTGTGGAGCTGTGTATTTTCTCTTGCAAAACCTTGGAGTGCCGCCCACCAATCTGTGCTGTCTGCTGGGCTTTGTAGTGCCACGGGAGGGCACCCAGGTATTCATTCTGTGCTGTTGGAGTGCTGGTCACATGTATATATATATATATATATACATATATATACACACACACACACACACACACCCACACACACACACACACACACACACACACACACACACACACACACACACACACACACTATATACAGTATACTGGAAAGATCATTCATATATGGCATAGGTTCTCAAACTCGGTCCTCAGGACCCCACACATTGCATGTTTTGCAGGTAACCCAGCAAGTGCACAGGTGTATTAATTACTCACTGACACAGTTTAAAAGGACTGCAGGTGGTGCTAATTATCTCACTTGTGATTCTGTGAGGAGACCTGCAAAACATGTACCGTGTGGGGTCCTGAGGACCGAGTTTGAGAACCTGTGATATATGCAATACTGGTAATTTATTTTATAGTTCTTTTGTTGGAGTACTCTGTTGCTAGGAGGTCACTGTCCTTTGACATGCATGTATTTGTAAATCCACAAAGAATAACGATTAGCATCTAATGCTGATGTCCTAAACACACTAAAATGAAGTCTTCAGCACTCTTCATAGAAATAGAGAATATTGACAGCAGATAAGAACCACTTGGCCCATCTAGTCTGCCCATGTACACGCACACTTACACACTATGCTAGGGTTCATTTTTGTTGGTAACCAATTAACCTACCAGTATATTTTTGGATTGCGGGAGGAAACCGGAGTACCCAGACAAAACCCACTCTAGGTGAATATACAAACTCCACAGAGTTAGGGCCTTGATAGGAACTGAACCCACAACCTCAGTGCTGCGAGGCAGTAATGCCAATCATTACACCATCTGTACTGTCCCTTCATCAGTTATACATCTCACTCCTGAGTACACAAATGTTTGCACTTAACGTTCTTTAAGTATCAGTTCCACAGTACAGTAGGTGCATAGATTTAGACACTCTCTTTTTCTTAGATACTGTAGGATATCTTTGGCCTATTGAAATCTATATCAAGATGGTGTACAGACATACTGTACTATGGGACGTTTCCCAATGATCTCAGTAGTCTGTCAGCTTTCATGGATCCTTGTCAGTCACAGCGTTGCCCTGCTGATCTGGACACTGTATGCCTTTCCCACACAACAAGACTCAGCAAACATGTTTGGCTCTTCCACAACGTCAGCTACTCTCCACCTCAGCGTTCTTTCCCAGTTTTCCACCAGATGCAGTGTCTTCCTGGGAAATCTCCTGCATGGCACATACCTCCCCCTAACAGCATTCTCCTTTCTCTCCTGTGCATGTCAGAACATACAAAATATTGTTCCCCTTCCTGAGCATCTTCCCTATCATGCTCTGTCACTGCGGGTACACCCTGATAATGCATTGTCCATAATACAAAGTGATACAAAGTTCATTAGGAGTATCAGAAGTGCTGTAGTACTTTACATGGTAACACTTGCAATACTGCACCTTGGTCTTAGCAGGAAGAGGTCTGCAATAAACTGGAAGGCACATGGATAGATACCCTATATTTTACAGTATATAATTTTGTGCATGAGTTACATTTATAACATCACAAATGTGGACTTTCACAAAAAAACAAAGGATAATCGGTTGGGTGCTCTTGCAAAATTTGGGCTCTATTTACTAAGCCTTGGACGGAGATAAAGTGGACGGAGATAAAGTCCCAACGAACCAGCTCCTAGCTGTCACAGCCTGTGACAGATTGGCGGGTACATTATATCCGTGCATTTTGGCCCTAATTCAGACCCGATCGCAGGTACAACAGCGATCGCAGCCTGAAACCCTTTCTGGAGTGCGCTCGCCCAGCGAAAGCATCTCACTGGTGCGATCGCCTCTGCCTTATTGACAGGTAGAGGCAGTCGCAGGGTGGGAGGGGGCGTGCCAATGGCGCAAGAACGCCATTGGGGTGGCATGGTCCGGACAACACAAGCATGTCCGGACCATTGCTGGGGCGGACTGCGTGGCTGCGTGAAGCCACACGCAGCCGCTGTGACCCAGAACGTGGTGGGTAGCCTCCTGCCAGCGCAGGCAAGGAGATACTTGGCGGGAGGGCCTGACATGTGTGCAGGACTAGCTCTGTGCTGGGCTTCCCCCTGCATGTCAGAGAAACTGATCGTAGATTGGCTAAATTTAGCACATCTACGATCAGGTCTGAATCACTCCCCATTATCTCCATCCAAGGCTTAGTAAATAGACCCCTTTGTACCATGGTGTCTTTAAGTCTATAAAGTATTCCCTTGAAAATAACAGATAAACAGGATTTGCAGGCTGCATTCATTACATGCCCATATCCCCTAAATTTAGCATTAATAACCATTGCATTGCTAAATATTCCAGCATGGTGTCCAAGATCAGCAGGAAGAAGTGTTTTTTATAAAGTAGTAATCACACCCATATTGAATACACATTTGCTTCTATGCAACTTTATGGTGTACATACAAGTGTGGTACTGTTGGAGAACATGATCCTTCATCCTCTGCCCATCTTCCATACTCACAGGCTTAGGATCAGCGTCAAACTGTTCCACTAAAACTAATAACATCCTCCTTCTCTGTTAGCACCCTTCATAATGGCAATGTTATGAAATGTGGTACACTCAGCAATTATGATACACCATTTTTGGCACATACATAAAGATTCCAGCTGAGTAGTCAAAAACACCCATTCAGCAAGTTCCTTAGTAAATTATCAGACTAATATGCATTTTTGTAAGGCAGACAATGGGCCTAATTCAGGGTGGATCACAATACGCGATCCAACCGCAAAAACTGCAAAGAGGATGCAGGTGCATGCGCAAAGCCCATCCTGCGCATGCACCCACATTTTCTGCAGACGCCCCGCAGAACATGCGATCACCCCTGCCTCTGCCTCTGGACACAGTGCACTAATTGGAGTTTACCAAGAAAACGACACCAATTTTTTTCTAAAAAAACTCATGTCAACCTTTTCCCATGTTGACCTAATGACCATGTCGACCTATTTCATGTGTTGACCTAGTCACTGTCACTGTTGATCTAATGACTGTCTACCTAGTTACTGTAGACCCAACCATCTACACTCGAATACACGATATGGACACGTCGGTTGACGCATTGTGTGCACATCGTGCATGTTTTATGCACGATAACATTGCAATGCACGGCCCCACGGGTCGCATATCATATTAAATGATCATATATTCAGCCCCTATTATCTGTCGTAGTAGTGTCCACATCGTATCATGTTTGATGTACATATGATGCATCGTACGATTTTGACTGGCATTTCCTTGGATTTTTTTTTTTGGTGAGGCACACCATTGATCGTTTAACGACCCATCGTGTGTCCAGAGCCCCAAATCATGTGTCCAGAGCTGCCAGGGGGAATTGAAGGGAAATTGTGCCTGGAATCGTATCGAAATGCTGGTCGTCCTGGTGTATGGTCAGCATAAGAAGTAAGGATGAGATGTATCAAACAAATGCAATATATCCCACCACTTTCCGCATGCACGCTGGTATGCATGTAAACATGTAGATTTCCAATAAGAGCTGTCCTTTATGATATAAGGACTTCTGAGTTCATGACCTCTAAGTTCTTATGCACAAGCTGCAGGGGACATTGGGAGGGATCCTATTGGATCCCTTTCAGGGAACAATGCATTAAGAAGCCCATAGGCTTCTATTAGGCAACACCACTTATAAATGGCATTGCCTATAGGAATTATTAATAAAAACCCAAAACATTACTATACTAGGGGCACTGTACTGTGGGGCTGACTGCAACAGGAGAGGGTGTGGGGATTGGGCTGCAGCACTTATTATGTTTCCATTCCTATAGGGGCACTTTGTATAAAAATAATGTGTGTTTGTTGTTCAGGTTCAGGCATTGTACTGTAACATAATAATGTCCATTAAGTGCCATTGTGCCTATAAGTGTAGTGAGTTGCAGCAGTGTGTAAAAACAAAAAATACTTGTGTGTGTTCAGGGCCAGGCATTGACACTATGTTAAACAACAATGCTCAGTAGGTTGCGTCAAACTTGACTAGAAGTGATTGGAAATGAATGTTATTGAGGTTAATGACACTGTAGAAACAAAAACAGCACCAAATGACATGTTTCTAACAGTTTTTAGCATTTTATGATAAAAGAAATAAAACAAAATACAGATCCAAAATCAAAACCAAAACACACGTGGGCGGTTTTGTAAATCCAGAACCAAAAACAAAACATGAAAATTAATCCAGATCGAAAACCATAACCTAATGCTCCATGACTGTCAATTCACTTTGCAAATAAATCCTTACTGTGATCATCGTCGCAGTACATGCACAGAGCAACTTATACGCAGAAGCAATAAAAGGCTTCACTTTGGGGGTAATTCCAAGTTGATCGCAGCAGGAAATTTTTTAGCAATTGGGCAAAACCATGTGCACTGCAGGGGGGGCAGATATAACATGTGCAGAGAGAGTTAGATTTGGGTGGGTTATTTTGTTTCTGTGCAGGATAAATACTGGCTGCTTTATTTTTACACTGCAAATTAGATTGCAGATTGAACACACCACACCCAAATCTAACTCTCTCTGCACATGTTAAATCAGCCCCCCCTGCAGTGCACATGGGCCCTCATTCCGAGTTGTTCGCTCGGTATTTTTCATCGCATCGCAGTGAAAATCCGCTTAGTACGCATGCGCAATGTTCGCACTGCGACTGCGCCAAGTAACTTTACTATGAAGATAGTATTTTTACTCACGGCTTTTTCTTCGCTCCGGCGATCGTAATGTGATTGACAGGAAATGGGTGTTACTGGGCGGAAACACGGCGTTTCAGGGGCGTGTGGCTGAAAACGCTACCGTTTCCGGAAAAAACGCAGGAGTGGCCGGGGAAACGGTGGGAGTGCCTGGGCGAACGCTGGGTGTGTTTGTGACGTCAACCAGGAACGACAAGCACTGAACTGATCGCACAGGCAGAGTAAGTCTGGAGCTACTCTGAAACTGCTAAGTAGTTAGTAATCGCAATATTGCGAATACATCGGTCGCAATTTTAAGAAGCTAAGATTCACTCCCAGTAGGCGGCGGCTTAGCGTGTGTAACTCTGCTAAATTCGCCTTGCGACCGATCAACTCGGAATGAGGGCCATGGTTTTGCCCAACTGCTAAAAAATTTCCTGCTGCGATCAACTTGGAATTACCCCCTGTGTACATTGAGATTGCATGCTTCTCTGAATCAGGCACTAAGCATCCAGCGTGTTTCATTTCCAAAACAGTTGTGAGACAAGTAAAAAGGTTGATATTTAAAGGAAGTGCAAATAAAGCCTTGGTTTTGCATAGATCTTCCCAACAGGTTCAGATCCTACATTGTCATTTTTCAGAGGCAACACATCAGCTTTCGAGAAATTTCATCTCTCACATGCTTTGACTCACATATTATTGAGAATTAGCTTAATCTACCCTCATGTGCTTACCAGTAGCGGATCCTGCCACGGGCAAGCAGGACTTTTGCCCGGGGCGCCGCCTTCCGGAGGGCGCAGGGCACCATCCGGAGGGCGCCGCACCAGGGTAAGATCCGCTGCTGCTGTGTGCCCCCCGCTGCCGCTGTGAAGGGAAACTAGACGTGTACGCATCTAGTTTCCCTTCGTGGAGAGGTCCTTTACTGTGCGGTGCGCGATCCACGAAGGGAACTAGACGCTACGCGTCTAGTTTCCCTTCGTGGAGAGGACCTTTGCTGTGCGGTGCGCGATGACGTCATCGCGCACCGCACATCATTTCAGCCTGTACAGGGGGCGTAAATGACCACGCCCCCTGTAAGAAGCCACGCCCCCTATTGCCGCCCAGGGCGCACAGAGCGCCAGAACCGGCCCTGGTGCTTACCTTCTCTTACTTAAACATCCTCAACGGCACCTAATCTCACAGTTTACTGCCACTCTGATACTTATGTCAGTGTTATTTACCCTGTACTTGTCCTATATTGGCTTCAACTGTAAGTCAATATTGTCCCGTTTTGATTTTTCATTTATGTACTCTGTAATTAGGTGCTGCGGATCCTTTGTGGCGCGATATAAGTAAAGGATAATAATCTAACCACCTGTCTTCATATACTGGAATATTATATGAAAATATGAAGTTTGCTTCATTTTCTAGAAGGAACTTTTACTAATATGCTTATTCATTAGAAGTTTTTGATAATTATGAAACACATCTCTTTAGTTTTTTAATGTCACACTCATATTTATGTTTTTATGTTTCCCTTGTAGACATAAAAAGTACCACATGGGAGTCTTAATTTCATGTGATTAATTCAGCTGGATCATCAAAGCAAATATTGAAATGCACAATGTAACTAAGCACTGATACTAAGAATTTAAAACTGCAGTAATTTTGAAAATTGGCACCTAACCTAAATAACTAAATTTCAAATTTATTTGCAAAGTAAAAAAATAAAAGGGTTATACAGAACAGTGTAAAGGCTAAAGCTTTGGTAAAAATCGTAACTAGATTTAAGATTTGTCATTTATTTTTCCTAAGTACAGTATATTGAAAAGCCTGACGAGCCCTATTTATATGGTTGCGCTTTGTTGACTACTGTATAGTACATTCACTGGCCCCCGAGTTAAGGTGCACGTGCTGCACTCATAGAATATACTTTGCTTGCGGATGCTGCTGAGGAAATCACCGGTAAAGTGGCATTATATTCCCAGAGAAATGCACATGCACAGTAGAGAAATCACCAGGAAAATGGTGCCTATTCCATTTTCCTGGAAATATATGCACAAGCAGCAGACTCTGACAGAGTCTTTACTGCACATGTGTTGAGGTATGAATAACAATTGACCATCGATGATTTAAAATCTTTGATGGTCTATGTTCAGTGTTGAATACTTTTACCATCGATAGGGGAGAACCAAATGGTTTCCCCCCATCGATGGTATAGAATCACCTGATGGTTTTTTTTCCTCCATGGTGCCGGGACATAGAGCCTAGCATCACCCCTGGCTCACCCCATGAAGTCCTGTCCCTAGGCTCTGGTTTCACACCATGTTGGTTCACCATCAATGGTACAATTGATAGTTAACCCACCAATGGCCATCATTAAGCTGGCATGTGGTGCGGTGGCCCACACATAGATTGCACAATGGTTCCCTCCTCTGATATAATGTTCTTGAAAACATTGCTCATTCATTGTACATAAGGATGAGATAAGCATTTCCTTGAAGGACGTGAACAGCAATCATATGCCCTCATTTATTTCCATTGTATGTATGTACAATCCGACACCTTGGAATGGTCCATGACATAGTCAATGAAGGGTTTTTGTTGCTCAAAAAGCAACATGGCCTATTAAAAGTGTTATTTCATCTGTCTGTAACATACATTTACAAATTGTTACTAACTTAAAATTGTTTGTAATATTTTCCAGGATCAATTAAAATGAGAGTAGATATTGTGTGCCAGAAATAACATCCCTTAAACACTATGGGGCCGATTCTGAGTCGCACGCAAAATGGCTGTAGTTGCGGTAAGCCATGGCAGCCATATTTTAGAACCTCTTGTGAGTTTCCATGTAGCTAATGTGGGGATCTGTGTGTCTGCAAGCAGGACACCGGGCTTGGATAAACTGCTGCATCCTTATCATTAGTATAGGCACTTGCATCAGCCCCATGCAAGATGCAAAAGAACCATCAGAAACAAGCTTCTCTGTATGCATGACTCAGAATCACATGGAGCTTTTGGTTTATGCCCACAGCACTCCCTTAAGTCACGGTGGTTACATGTCAGTCAGTGCTCAGTACACCCTGACATGGCCATAATCATAGAAAGACAGATCAGTTCCATCTGACATTCAAGTGCGTAATCTCACAATTGCGCATTTGCTGTATATAATATGCATATTTGTGTCCATGTACAGAGATCTGTCTGACAAAGAATCAATAACCATTTGGTGGGGAGCTGGGGAGGGATAAAGACAAGGTAATATATGCAAACTATCTTATCCATTATCATCGTCACCACCCCCATTTCAACATCTGCATCTTTATCCAAACCCTAAACATACTTATTCCTAGATTCAGAACCTGACATTAGCTCTTTAGAATGAAGCAGTTATACACTTTCAGCTACCAATGCTTCTAAAGTTTGTAGGTTAATAATTGTAACACCAGTACAAAAAATATATATCTTGTTTTCAGACAAACTGCTGCTTTTGTTTGTGCTTTAGTCGACATGTACACTACATAAAGCCATTAGTTCCTTCCGAATTTCTGGTGATGCTGCAGCTAACAGAGGAGGGGATTGTTCTTTAATCTTGTGAAGCAATTTCAGCGTGACTTTTTTTTCCCCTCATGTAACTCATCAAGGCTGAAGGCAATCAATGTATCAACAGTGGGATCCCAGCAACCAGAATTCCAATTCACCCTAACGTCCCCTTCTACAACCTAACCCTATTAGGCCCTCTCCCCCTCCGCAGCATAACCCTAAACTCCCCAACCATGCAGCCTAACCTTAACGTCCCACTAGTGCCTAACCCGGTCCTTACTTCTGGGATGTGTCGCGAATCTATGACCGTTGGGATCCCACTGTCAATGTTCTGACTGTTGGGCTCCAAAGTGTCAGTATTTTGACCGCATCACCAACATATTTTTGAGTATCTACCATTTTATACTTGAAAGTCTGTACAGAAGATGCAGCTATAGTGCTATGGTTCAATAGTGGGTTACAGTGAGGGTTTCAGAGAGCTGGAGAGGATGCAAGCAATTTGTATCAGAGTAGATAACTGACAGCAGCATCCTTCCCCACACACTGAGAGAATTAAATAGAAAAATGTATTTCTTTATTGTTGTATAATCCAAACCAAAAACACATGTAATTCTTGTGCGTTTCCAAATGTTTCTAGTTGGGTATTGTGTAAGAGGCAGTATCAGTCAGATCTCTGTTCAGCAAAAGGGGTTTGAGGACATGGGACTTTGTGCATTAAAGCTCCACTAAAAGAAAATGATACAAATCCAATAATATTTTACTCTTTTAAAATCCAAGTGGCTACAGCTGGGTATTGTTGTGTGATGAAAAGTATCACAATACTTGTGAAGGCAAGCCGAAAAAGAGTTTGCCGATTCATCTCGCCAACTGACAGTGTCCTGTTGGTGCTTGTTGCAGGAGATTCATGAAGAGAGCATTGCATTAGATCAGATAAGCCCTTTGATGTCTGTCTCTTTTTAAGCACATTTTAAATAGATTTTATTATGTGAATATAATTTGTGGTACACCAACAATGCACCAGTGGAGTTCACTTGTTCTATACATGATCCACTGTGGATGAGACCGATTGGTGCTTTTGGTGATCAACAAGAGCCATCAAATAAGCTATTAATGCAAGTACCCAGAAACCCCTGTTGATGGATCCCATGTGTATTTTTATCACTGACCGTGTCCACCGCTGCATTTTGTCATAATTCATGGGCCCGTGGGTAAGGGGTAGAACCAATTTGATCTGATTCTATGACAATTGCATTATTTTGGCCGAACCTACTCCCCATACTGTAGATGCTTGAAATGCGTCATTATACCGTGGGTGGGGGCCCTAATGAAAACCTTGGCAAAGGCTAAACCCAGATCTGAAAACTTTGTAGTACATAGCCAAGGACTAGTAGAGGAAATCTCCTGTGACCAGACACGATATGGCAGTCTGGTGCTGGCCAATAAGGCTCTGTCACAAGACTTGGTGGAGCTTCAGGGGGAGGTTTCTCAGCTAAACCTATTGGCTATGCCTAGTTTCAGTTCAGACACATGCGTAGTTACACCAATTGCTGAAGACGCTATGCCGAAGTATGGGTCAGAGACATTATCAGCCAAAATGGAGATTCCATCTTCGGGGGAAATTATGCCAACGGTGGTGCAGGCTGTGGAAGAATGGTACCATACTATATTGGAACCCGGCTATACTGGATTCCCTGTTCCAGCCAGAAGGAACCACAAAGTTGAGCCAGAGCTGCCAGTGCCTAAGGCCCATAAGGCTCCCTGCTATGCCACTAGTAAGGCCATCTGCCTGGAAAGTGGAAATGAGGGCCCTTCCTCAGAGGTAAAACATGTACAGGCACTAATGTCCATTCAGTTGGTATTGCCATTCCAGAGTATGGATGAAGCTGCAGCCATTATTGTGCAGTGCACAGAAAATCCATGGGGATTTTTTAAGCAGCAAGAGAGAGCCACATCAGATGGCAGTGTTTTGTTGTTAACCCCTAGGATGGCAGTGAGAAGTTCCTCCGAAGCAGGACCACCTCATTCTCCGGAAAAAGAACGTTGTAGCTTGGGTGAAGAGTGGAACAAAGCCCTGAGTTCAGTGGAACCTGTTCAAGATGGAGTATGGCAGCCACAGGGGCTCACAGAAGATGTGTTTATGGAGACACGAGATGAGGATGTGGGAATCCCGGCTGCTCCTCAGTTGACAGGAAGTGAGGAGGAAGTGGTAATGGAGCTGGGAGAGGTTGACTTGATGTCAAGTGATCGTCCACCTCCAAAACAAGAATCCTCTAATCTGCTGGATCTGTGGCAGAATGATGAACCCCAGGAATCTACCTGGACTTATGGCACTTTGATGACTACTCAAGAGCCCATCCTAGAACAGGAAGTCTTATCTGAGCTGGAGATTGCTTCTGCTGAGGTCTTGGAAACCCAGGATCCTTCTCCTGTTGACGCGATATGCGTTCAGAAGTTAATCCCTGATGGGACATCACAGGTTCAGAAGCCCCCGGTTCTGGACATCCAGTGCACATGTGAGACTTTCTCTGATGAATCGCAGACAAAGACCATACCTTTGGCGGTGTCTCGCCTACGTGAGCTAGTCATGGCTAAGCTAGTTGCAATACAGGAGTCTACTTCCGAAGTCATCCGGGAACCTGCTTCTGAAGGAGTTCTACTTGTGTATGAGGAGGATAAGGTGCAAGATTTCGATCTTGGGGTTGTTGCACCCCAGCATGATCCACCACGAGAGTGTCAAGATCCAATTGCTGAACTGTGACAGTTCGTAAAGAACACACTAAGTGAGGAAGAACCTGTCTCAGAGGAATAGGTGCAGAATCCCATTTCTGAGGTTGCTCTACCCAGGGAGAGTTCTCTATATGAGACACGAGAGCTGGAAAACTTGAGGGGAGAGTTCCAAAAGCTGGTCCCTAAGTAACAGCCAGCTAAAAGAAACAGTGAAGGAGATTCCTAAATTACGGAGTCGAATAAGAGACCTGGACAAGAGACTCAAAATGGGTTATGTGCCGGTCATAGAACAGCAGGAGACAGTGACTAGGGTCTAAGATGGGAGATCGGAGGACGAAGCAGTCACGTTAATGAAGAAAATGTTACCAAAGCTGGAAAGACTGATGGAAGCACTAAAAGTTCAACAAATGAAAGGACTTTCTGAGACTCTGGACCAATGCCTCACTCTGAGGGAAAGGGTGGGGGCAAAGTTGGACCATGACCTCAGAACAAATAAAGTCAGGGCAGAGACTAGATGTTACCGGTGCCAATAGCTTGCCCATAAAAGGCGGAATTGTCCATATAGGCTAAGACCAGTGAGGGCCGGGGTGACTACAAGGCCCAGAGTGAACTTAAAAACCTTCCCCAGTCCAGAGTTGGTTAATGTCAGGTGTCACAAACACCCAGAACAGAATGAAGCAACTTCCTCAGTAGCCAGTAAATCCGAGCCCGGTAAGGGAAACATTCCTAAAAGTGGATATGTGAAAAGAAGGGGAAGTTTAGTGGGCAACAGGAAGTTGTCCATTAAAATGACCACTTTGGCCACTATGCCAAAGTGGAGGGAAAGGGAAGGTGGCACAGTGGAGTCAGTGCCACCAACCTTTAATGGAAATAGATTCCAAGGACAGTTAAAAGGTCCTCGGACGTGTACTTGGGAGAGGAACTTGGGACCCAGGTGTATGGGCCCAAGTTATGCCCCAAAGATTTGTCAGCCCAAAATAATTGGCAAATGTGAAACCTTGCCAATGTCACATGCCGCTTTTCTGAGCCAGGAAAAGCTGAGGGAAAGGGTATGTGGCAGGAGAGGTACTTTGTCACCTGTAACCTACACACAGGGTCCTGGGGGTGGATGGGAAGTGTGGATAGACCGGGTTCCCATCCATTTGGCCCAGACCAGGTCTTATAGGCTTCTTAGCCCAAGAAGCTGCTTCATCAGCCAGCACCTGGGTGCTGGGTTTAAAGCAGAGTCTCTCCCATGAGTCAGGGCTCCTGAAGGCAGTTAGTGTCCAGGTGATAGGCCTGCTAGGGACAGTGGGATCCGGAGGGCTGGTCCACTACTGTCAGGATGCCGGGACCTGAAGGGTTTCCTAATTAAGTAAGAGGGAGTGAGGCAGGGCCTAATCTCGCTGGTAGTTTATACTAAAGACAGTGACCAAAACCGTGAAGGGGAAGAAACGTTAATATTGAATCTATCTTCAACCCCCCTTACCCCTGCAGAGGTGAGAGTTCTTAATAAGGGACTGACATATGTCCCTACTAATTTTGGGAATGATTTTAGATGGAAGGTGGACACCTTTAAATTGCATCGCACTTTAAAAATCAAGGAGCATTTAGCAAAGCAATATCCCCCAGGGCACAAACCGCCGTGCCATTAAGAATACAGAAATTAGGCCCTAGGTCTAAGTTTGATCCTGTTACACAGAACCCATCATTGAAAACATTTCATAGGATGGTAGAAGCGGCTGGCAGTTCTGTAACATCAGATAAGCATCATAATCTACAACAGGATGAACAAGAAGCGCTCAAAGCCCTAGGTAAGAGAAAGGATATAATTATTCGGAAGGCGGACGAGGGGAGTGCCATAGTCGTGCAGAACTTGACAGACTATAATAAAACCGAGTGCTATAGGCTCCTTGATGATGAGGACACTTATTGCAAATTAGCAAAAGATCCGTCTCAAGAATACAGAGCAGAATTGCAGGATATTCTACAGTGGGCGCAAGATGATGGTGTTATTTCATTAGACTTGGTTAAGAAACTTTGTCTGGAGTTTCCTGTCACACCATTATTCTACACAATCCCGAAGATCCACAAGGATGCACAGAGGCCTCCTGGACGACCTATCATCTCTGCCAGGGGGTCTCTGTGTGAACCAGTGGCGGTCTATTTGGACGCTTTCCTGCAACCCTGTATTCAGGGTACGTTCACAGATCTAAAGGACTCCAACACTTTGCTAAGAAAATTTCTGACCATCGATAGTGTGCCGTCAGATGTTACTTTGGCCACTATCGATGTTACTAGCCTCTACACCTGCATACCCCATGTACAGGGTTTGCAGGCAGTGAGGCAACTCATTACAGGAAATATGAGGTATGAGGGGCCAGATATTGATTTCTTTATGGTATTGCTTGAGTTCACGCTCACACATAACTTTTTCATTTTTGATGATAAATACTTCAGACAGCGAATGGGGTGTGCCATGGGATCTCCCGTGGCACCCTCGTTCGCAAATGCGTATATGTGGGATGTGGAAAAGACACTGTTTTTTGCTGATCCATTAGTGGCTAAGCGGTTGTTTATTTATTTTCGTTATATAGACGATCTGCTCCTCTTTTGGAGAGGAGCGGATCAGGCGCTCTGCAATCTAGTGTCTTACCATAACTCTACTAGCAGTCCTGTCAAGCTGACGTTGGTGAGCCATCACTCTGAGATCTGTTTTCTGGATATCAGGATTAGAATTCAGGGTGGTAAGATCATAACTGGTTTATATAAAAAACCCACGGATCGTAACACCATTTTAAGATATGACAGCTTCCACCCCCCTGCTACGATTAAGGGACTCCCATACTCGCAGTTTTTGCGAGTATGTAGAGTTAACAACGAGGAGTCCGAAAGAGCAAAACAGCTTGATGAGATGGAACACAGGTTCCGACAAAGAGGCTATCCCATGAAACTTTTGACCACGGCTAAAAAAAAAGCACAGGAACTTAGCCGAGAAACATTGCTACAGGATCATGGTCCCAGGGAAAAACCCAGGGCCATTCCATGGGTTAACGAATATAATGTAAAAAGTGATCTCGTTAATAAGAAAGTAAGAACTCTCTGGCCCCTGGTGTCTACTGATCCAGAACTGAAAATATTTCATGATAAACGGCTAATGCCGAGCTACACGAGAGGGAGAAGCATTAGGGACATAGTGGTGAAGACAGACCTGTCAAAATTAAGGAACACCCCTACTAATTTTTTGACACGAATAAATGGGTGTTTTAAATGTACAGGGTGTACAACCTGTTCACACATGTCCACATGGGATAATATCCCCCATCCCTATAGTGGTAAAAAATTCCCTATAAAATGGCCGTTAACGTGCAGCTCGAAATTTGTAGTTTACGCCTTAATATGCCCCTGACTGAGTGCCAGTTTAAAATCAGGATGGCACAACACAGACAAGCCATTAGGAACGCCCTGGCATCAGGTAGTGGGGAGCAGCCTGTGGCACGCCATTTCTTGGAATATAGGCATGGGATGGCCACGTTTAAGCACAGGATCATAGACCATGTTCCAGCATCACAGCGAGGTGGAAAAATCAGGGGTAAACAGCTCCTACGGCTGGAATCCATGTGGATCCATAGGCTAAATACATTAAAACCAGGAGGGTTAAATGAAAGCCTTGGGTAAGTTGGGTTAATCAATTTCTTATGAATTAGGAGTAGTAGTAAGGTTATGTGTGAGCCAGATAGTCTTAGAAAGTGTTATAGATTAAGTTGGGGTCAGTTTTTTCATATGTTTCTTAATTAGCGGTTGAGAGGTTCCAGCAAAGGAAATTATAGCTAGGTAACAATGTAAAGATTTAGGTGTGGTGGGGTTGATGATCGCCAGGGAGAATATTATAGGCTGCCTAAATATGTTTTAACTTACTTGCACTTTTATGATGTTTCTATGTCTGATTTATTAATATGTATTGGTTTGTAAGGCGCAGGAGTTAACAGGCTTGATCTGTCATCATTTTGCATGTATATAGTTCCCTGTTTGTCAGGGATCGTCTGAATTGTATATTTGCACAGTCACTGCAATGTTTTTAGTTCACTTTAATATTTATCTCTAATAGAGTAATATCCCAAGAGGACCTGATGCACTGCAAATATTGTATGATTAATTCTGATAACCCTGTATGTGTTTGTTTTTGTACCCAGGGTCACCATGGTAACGCAGCCCGGCCGGGCGCCGAGTCGTCACTTCCGCATCATGTGATTTGCATCATGTGATGCGCTGTGGACGCCGGGCTGAGAGCGCCGGAGACGCGGTCGTGAATGATGCTGGCGGGGAAACCGGAGGGGGGGTAAGTTCACTGGTATAAATTTGTTTGTTTGACCCTTGTCCTGAAGACGGGGAGGTTGTCCCCGAAACGTTGGCCGTATTGATTACACTGCATTGATTTCTTCACAAGTCTCCTGAGTGCCGCCTCTTTTCTTTATCTGTGTATATATATATATATATATATATATATACATACATGGTGATTCAAAAGTCACAGTACAACAACAGAATTTGCTGAAAAGTATGTTTCTGCAAACAGATTTGAAATAGCAGTTATGGTTAAAAATTTACTTTTTTGTTGCAGGTAACTGAAGATGGCTTTGACAAAGAGGAGAGAATTGACGTAATTTTGATGTCTGGAGAACAAAGTTTCCGTGTCATAGCTGCAGATTTTAACAACCGGCGCCCAGAAAGACCTCCAATTTCACATAACACTGTCAGGTGCCTAATTTCCAAATTCCAAGAAACTGGGACTGTGGCTGACAAGTCACAGTGTGGTCATTCAAAAAGTGCTACTGACGAGACAACCTCAACAATGGCCAAAATGACCTAAATTCTCTCCTCTTTTGTCAAAGCCATCTTCAGTTACCTGCAACAAAAAGTCTTGTAACTTTTGAACCATAACTGCTAGTTCAAATCTGTTTGTAGCAATCAATTTTTCAGCAAATTCTAATGTTGTTTGACATGATACATGCCCCCCTTTCCATTTGGAAAAACTGACTTAGATTCTGTCCGATTTCAAGATGGCTCCCATGTTCGGTACATGCTCAAATTAATAAAGGGAACACTAAAATAACACATCCTATATCTGAATGAATGAAATATTCTTATTAAATACTTTGTTCTTTACATAGTTGAATGTGCTGACAACAAAATCACACAAAAATTATCAATGGAAATCAAATTTATTAACCCATGGAGGTCTGGATTTGGAGTCACACTCAAAATTAAAGTGGAAATACACACTACAGGCTGATCCAACTTTGATGTAATGTCCTTAAAACAAGTCAAAATGAAGCTCAGTAGTGTGTGTGGCCTCCATGTGCCTGTATGACCTTCCTACAATGCCTGGGCATGCTCCCTATGAGGTGGTGGATGGTCCCCTGAGGGATCTCCTCCCAGACCGGGACTAAAGCATCCGCCAACTCCTGGACAGTCTGTGGTGCAACGTTGGTGGATGGAGTGAGATATGATGTCCCAGATGTGCTCAATTGGATTCAGGTCTGGGGAACGGGCGGGCCAGTCCATAGCATCAATGCGTTTGTCTTGCAAGAACTGCTGACACACTCCAGCCACATGAGGTCTAGCATTGTCTTGCATTAGGAGGAACCCAGGGCCAACCGCACCAGTATATGGTCTCACAAGGGGTCTGAGGCTCTCATCTCGGTACCTAATGGCAGTCAGGCTACCTCTGGTGAGCACATAGAGGGCTGTGTGGCCCTCCAAAGAAATGGCACCCCACACCATTACTGACCCACTGCCAAACCGGTCATGCTGGAGGATGTTGCAGGCAGCAGAACGTTCTCCTTGGCATCTCCAGACTCTGTCATGTCTGTCACATGTGCTCAGTGAGAAGCTGTTTTCATCTGTGAAGAGCACAGGGCGCCAGTGGCGAATTTGCCAATCTTGGTGTTCTCTGGCAAATGCCAGACGTCCTGCACGGTGTTGGGCTGTAAGCACAACCCCCACCTGTGGACGTCGGGCCCTCATACCACCCTCATGGAGTCTGTTTCTGATCGTTTGAGTAGACACATGCACATTTGTGGCTTGCTGGAGGTCATTTTTCAGGGCTCTAGCAGTGCTCCTCCTGTTCCTCCTTGTACAAAGGCGGAGGTAGCGGTCCTGCTGCTGGGTTGTTGCCCTCCTACGGCCTCCTCCACGTCTCCTGATGTACTGGCCTGTCTCCTGGTAGCGCCTCCATGCTCTGGACACTATGCTGACAGACACAGCAAACCTTCTTGCCACAGCTCGCATTGATGTGCCATCATGAATGAGCTGCACTACCTGAGCCACTTGTGTGGGTTGTAGACTCTGTATCATGCTGCCACTAGAGTGAAAGCACCGCCAGCTTTCAAAAGTGACCAAAACATCAGCCAGAAAGCATAGGAGCTGAGAAGTGGTCTGTGGTCACCACCTGCAGAACAACTCGTTTATTGGGGGTGTCTTGCTAATTGCCTATAATTTCCACATGTTGTCTATTCCATTTGCACAACAGCATGTGAAATTGATTGTCAATCAATGTTGTTTCCTAAGTGGACAGTTTGATTTCACAGAAGTGTGATTAACTTGGAGTTACATTGTGTTGTTTAAGTGTTCCCTTTATTTTTTTGAGCAGTGTATATGTGTGTGTATATATATATATATATATATATATATATACATATATATATATACATACAATACAAAGACCAAGTGCACTTAGTGTAAAGCCTTCTAAAACTCTGGTATCTCCAATGAATGTTCTTCCACAGTGTGGGTACTTATAACCGGTATCACCTGTCAGCATACCCTCATACCAGAAACTAGAGATGAGCGGGTTCGGTTCCTCGGAATCCGAACCCCCCCAAACTTCACCCATTTTACACGGGTCCGAGGCAGACTGGGATCCTCCCACCTTGCTCGGTTAACCCGAGCGCGCCCGAACGTCATCATCCCGCTGTCGGATTCTCGCGAGATTCGTATTCTATATAAGTCGCCGAGCGTCGCCGCCATTTTCACTTGTGCATTGGAGATGATAGGGAGAGGACGTGTGCAGCGTTCTCTCAGTTGTGTTCAGTGTGCTGCAAATATCTGTGCTCAGTGTGCTGCAAATATCTGTGCTCAGTGTGCTTGCAAATATCTGTGCTCAGTGTGCTGCAAATATCTGTGCTCAGTGTGCTTTATTGTGGGGACTGGGGACCACCAGTATATAGTAGGAGGACAGTGCAGTGTTTTGCTGACCAGTGACCACCAGTAATATACGTTCTCTGCCTGAAAAACGCTCCATATCTGTGCTGCATTGTAGTATATATTAGGAGGACAGTGCAGAATTTTGCTGACCAGTGACCACCAGTATTATATCAGTACGGTACAGTAGTCCACTGCTCTACCTACCCCTGTGTCGTCAAGTATACTATCCATCCATACCTGTGGTGCATTTTAGTTGTTGTGCGCAGTAGTAGGAGGACAGTGCATAATTTTAGTGACCACCAGTATATAATATATAGCAGTACGGTACAGTAGTCCACTGCTCTACCTACCTCTGTGTCGTCAAGTATACTATACATCCATACCTGTGGTGCATTTAAGTTGTTGTGCGCAGTAGTAGGAGGACAGTGCATAATTTTGCTGACCACCAGTATATAATATATAGCAGTACGGTACAGTAGTCCACTGCTCTACCTACCTCTGTGTCGTCAAGTATACTATCCATCCATACCTGTGGTGCATTTTAGTTGTTGTGCGCATTAGTAGGAGGACAGTGCATAATTTTGCTGACCACCAGTATATAATATATAGCAGTACGGTACAGTAGTCCACTGCTCTACCTACCTCTGTGTCGTCAAGTATACTATCCATCCGTACCTGTGGTGCATTTTAGTTGTTGTGCGCAGTAGTTGGAGGACAGTGCATAATTTTGCTGACCACCAGTATATAATATATAGCAGTACGGTACAGTAGTCCACTGCTCTACCTACCTCTGTGTCGTCAAGAATACTATATATCCATACCTGTGGTGCATTTTAGTTGTTGTGCGCAGTAGTAGGAGGAAAGTGCATAATTTTGCTGACCACCAGTACATAATATATAGCAGTATGGTACAGTAGGCCACTGCTCTACCTACCCCTGTGTCGTCAACTATACTATCCATCCATACCTGTGGGGCATTTTAGTTGTTGTGCGCAGTAGTAGAAGGACAGTGCATCATTTTGCTGACCACCAGTATATAATATATAGCAGTACGGTAAAGTAGTCCACTGCTCTACCTACCTCTGTGTCGTCAAGTTTACTATCCATCCATACCTGTGGTGCATTTTAGTTGTTGTGCGCAGTAGTAAGAGGACAATGCATAATTTTGCTGACCACCAGTATATAATATATAGCAGTACGGTACAGTAGTCCACTGCTCTACCTACCTCTGTGTCGTCAAGTATACTATCCATCCATACCTGTGGTGCATTTTAGTTGTTGTATGCATTAGTAGGAGGACAGTGCATAATTTTGCTGACCACCAGTATATAATATATAGCAGTACGGTACAGTAGTCCACTGCTCTACCTACCTCTGTGTCATCAAGTATACTATCCATCCGTACCTGTGGTGCATTTTAGTTGTTGTGTGCAGTAGTTGGAGGACAGTGCATAATTTTGCTGACCACCAGTATATAATATATAGCAGTACGGTACAGTAGTCCACTGCTCTACCTATCTCTGTGTCGTCAAGTATACTATATATCCATACCTGTGGTGCATTTTAGTTGTTGTGCGCAGTAGTAGGAGGACAGTGCATCATTTTGCTGACCACCAGTATATAATATATAGCAGTACGGTACAGTAGGCCACTGCTCTACCTACCCCTGTGTCGTCAAGTATACTATCCATCCATACCTGTGGTGCATTTTAGTTGTTGTGCGCAGTAGTAGTAGGACAGTGCATAATTTTGCTGACCACCAATATTTAATATATAGCAGTACGGTACAGTAGTCCACTGCTCTACCTACCTCTGTGTCGTCAAGTATACTATCCATCCATACCTGTGGTGCATTTTAGTTGTTGTGCGCAGTAGTAGGAGGACAATGCATAATTTTGCTTACCACCAGTATATAATATATAGCAGTACGATACAGTAGTCCACTGCTCTACCTACCTCTGTGTCGTCAAGTATACTATCCATCCATACCTGTGGTGAATTTTAGTTGTTGTGCGCAGTAGTAGGATGACAGTGCATAATTTTGCTGACCACCAGTATATAATATATAGCAGTACGGTACAGTAGTCCACTGCTCTACCTACCTCTGTGTCGTCAAGTATACTATCCATCCATACCTGTGGTGCATTTAAGTTGTTGTGCGCAGTAGTAGGAGGACAGTGCATCATTTTGCTGACCACCAGTATATAATATATAGCAGTACGGTACAGTAGTCCACTGCTCTACCTACCTCTGTGTCGTCAAGTATACTATCCATCCATACCTGTGGTGCATTTTAGTTGTTGTGCGCATTAGTAGGAGGACAGTGCATAATTTTGCTGACCACCAGTATATAATATATAGCAGTACGGTACAGTAGTCCACTGCTCTACCTACCTCTGTGTCGTCAAGTATACTATCCATCCGTACCTGTGGTGCATTTTAGTTGTTGTGCGCAGTAGTTGGAGGACAGTGCATAATTTTGCTGACCACCAGTATATAATATATAGCAGTACGGTACAGTAGCCCACTGCTCTACCTACCTCTGTGTCGTCAAGAATACTATATATCCATACCTGTGGTGCATTTTAGTTGTTGTGCGCAGTAGTAGGAGGAAAGTGCATAATTTTGCTGACCACCAGTACATAATATATAGCAGTATGGTACAGTAGTCCACTGCTCTACCTACCCCTGTGTCGTCAACTATACTATCCATCCATACCTGTGGTGCATTTTAGTTGTTGTGCGCAGTAGTAGAAGGACAGTGCATCATTTTGCTGACCACCAGTATATAATATATAGCAGTACGGTAAAGTAGTCCACTGCTCTACCTACCTCTGTGTCGTCAAGTTTACTATCCATCCATACCTGTGGTGCATTTTAGTTGTTGTGCGCAGTAGTAAGAGGACAATGCATAATTTTGCTGACCACCAGTATATAATATATAGCAGTACGGTACAGTAGTCCACTGCTCTACCTACCTCTGTGTCGTCAAGTATACTATCCATCCATACCTGTGGTGCATTTTAGTTGTTGTATGCATTAGTAGGAGGACAGTGCATAATTTTGCTGACCACCAGTATATAATATATAGCAGTACGGTACAGTAGTCCACTGCTCTACCTACCTCTGTGTCATCAAGTATACTATCCATCCGTACCTGTGGTGCATTTTAGTTGTTGTGTGCAGTAGTTGGAGGACAGTGCATAATTTTGCTGACCACCGGTATATAATATATAGCAGTACGGTACAGTAGTCCACTGCTCTACCTACCTCTGTGTCGTCAAGTATACTATCCATCCATACCTGTGGTGCATTTTAGTTGTTGTGCGCAGTAGTAGGAGGACAGTGCATAATTTTGCTGACCACCAGTATATAATATATAGCAGTACGGTACAGTAGGCCACTGCTCTACCTACCCCTGTGTCGTCAAGTATACTATCCATCCATACCTGTGGTGCATTTTAGTTGTTGTGCGCAGTAGTAGTAGGACAGTGCATAATTTTGCTGACCACCAATATTTAATATATAGCAGTACGGTACAGTAGTCCACTGCTCTACCTACCTCTGTGTCGTCAAGTATACTATCCATCCATACCTGTGGTGCATTTTAGTTGTTGTGCGCAGTAGTAGGAGGACAATGCATAATTTTGCTTACCACCAGTATATAATATATAGCAGTACGATACAGTAGTCCACTGCTCTACCTACCTCTGTGTCGTCAAGTATACTATCCATCCATACCTGTGGTGAATTTTAGTTGTTGTGCGCAGTAGTAGGAGGACAGTGCATAATTTTGCTGACCACCAGTATATAATATATAGCAGTACGGTACAGTAGTCCACTGCTCTACCTACCTCTGTGTCGTCAAGTATACTATCCATCCATACCTGTGGTGCATTTTAGTTGTTGTGCGCAGTAGTAGGAGGACAGTGCATAATTTTGCTAACCACCAGTATATAATATATAGCAGTAAGGTACAGTAGGCCATTGCTATTGATATATTACTGGCATATAATTCCACACATTACAAAATGGAGAACAAAAATGTGGAGGGTAAAATAGGGAAAGATCAAGATCCACTTCCACCTCTTACTGAAGCTGCTGCCACTAGTCATGGTCGAGATGTTAAAATGCCATCAACGTCGTCTGCCAAGGCCGATGCCCAATGTCATAGTAGAGAGCATGTAAAATCCAAAAAACTAAAGTTCAGTAAAATGACCCAAAGATCAAAATTAAAAGCGTCTGATGAGAAGCGTAAACTTGCCAATATGCCATTTACGACACGGAGTGGCAAGGAACTGCCGAGGCCCTGGCCTATGTTCATGGCTAGTGGTTCAGATTCACATGAGGATGGAAGCACTCTTTACAAAACTGCAGTGCCACTCCTAGATGGGCCAGGTGTTTGTGTCGGCCACTTCGGTTGCTTAGCTTAGTCACACAGCTACCTCATTGCACCTCTTTTTTTCTTTGCATCATGTGCTGTTTGGGACTATTTTTTAGATCTGCCATCCTGTCTGACACTGCAGTGCCACTCCTAGATGGGCCAGGTGTTTGTGTCGGCGACTTGGGTCGCTTAGCTTAGTCACACAGCTATCTCATTGCACCTCTTTTTTTCTTTGCATCATGTGCTGTTTGGGGACTATTTTTTGAAGTGCCATCCTGTCTGACACTGCAGTGCCACTCCTAGATGGGCCAGGTGTTTGTGTCGGCCACTTGGGTCGCTTAGCTTAGTCATTCAGCGACCTTGGTGCAAATTTTAGGACCAAAAATAATATTGTGAGGTGTGAGGTGTTCAGAATAGACTGGAAATGAGTGGAAATTATGGTTATTGGGGTTAATAATAGTATGGGATCAAAATGACCCCCAAATTCTATGATTTAAGCTGTTTTTGAGGGTTTTTGTAAAAAATCACCCGAATCCAAAACACACCCGAATCCGCCAAAAAATTTTCAGGGAGGTTTTGCCAAAACGCGTTCGAATCCAAAACACGGCCGCGGAACCGAAACCAAAACCAAAACACAAAACCCGAGAAATGTCCGGTGCACATCACTACCAGAAACACACCCAAAACGAGAAGGCCAAATGGCCCAATTAGATATGATACCAATTTACTTTTATTAAAAGTACATAAAATTCCATAAATTCATAAGAGCATTTTTCTTAAAAATACATTGAGATACAGTCAATTAATTTATTGTCAGTTTTAGCCTTTTAGAAAATCACCCTCACCTTTATAGGTGTGAACTCTATAGGGTGTGATAGCACACTGGACAAGAGACTTTAGCTGATTTTCCAACGCGTTTCGTCAAAACGACTTCATCAGGGGTTCGTATATGGTATTTCAAGGAAAAAGGAGTCAGTCCTTCATGGATATAAACATCCAAACTCCATATATGTAGCAAACTTTCTATTAAGATGGTTACAATGAATGGTTCACCCAAGGTCAATATGTGGCAATGGGACCAAAAACAGAAAACGTTGTCTCTATGGACATTCAACTTTACATTGAATCTGATTGTGAGTTCTGAATTCCATTTTTGAACAGAGTCTGTATACTGGACCTGCAGCCAACTAGGAGAGACACATACAGCAGCCAGGTTCAGATAGAAATAAATATATCTATATATGCATATTCTCCACCATATAATAATAAATGAATCCATGCTGGTAATTAGCTATTTGGATGTATCCTGCTGGTGTGTGCAAGTTACTATAGACATACAATCCCAACACCGGATCCATATTCTCACTCGGATGGTGGATCCACATCACCAACCGTGTGTGAACAGAACCTGTGGCGAGCGCAGCGAGCCCCGGAGGTACTCGCTGCTGGGATTCCGGCCAATGGGATGCTGCTCTCGGTATAGTGACAGCCAGCATCCTGTCTTCTGGGATAACGTCAGGGCTAGTTCCGGGGCTTCTGGCGCCCCGGGCGGCATTAGGGGGCATGGCTTCATACAGGGGTCGTGGTCAGTTACGCCCTCTGTACTGTTGTAGGATGTGCGGTGCGCGATAACGTCATCGCGCACCGCACAGCAAAGGTCCTCTCCACAAAGGTAAACTAGACGCTAAGCGTCTAGTTCCCTTCGTGGAGAGGACCTTTGCTGTGCGGTGCGCGATGAAGTCAACGCGCACCGCACATCATTACAGTGAAGGACCTCTAAAGGAAGGGAAACTAGACGCGTAGCGTCTAGTTTCCCTTCACAGCGGGCAGCCCACGAAGGGAAACTAGACGCATAGCGTCTAGTTTCCCTTCACAGCGGACAGCGGGACAGTGGGCCGCGGCAGCGGGGGGCACCACAGCAGCAGCGGATCTTGCCATGGTGCGGCGCCCTTCGGATGGCGCCGGCGCCCTCCGGACGGCGGCACCCCGGGCAAAAGTCCTGCTTGCCCGTGGCAAGATCCGCTACTGGATAACGTATGTATCCCACAGGCAGGCATTGTTCCTTGAGTACACAGAGCCAGATAATGAAAGTACTGCGTACGTTTCTCCGCATAGTCAGATACTGTATTTGTCTCAGCAACAAATTGTTTAAAAACAGTGTGTTTCAGCAAGCATAATGCACAGTTTTCCTTGTGGTTCCTTTTTAGCACTTCACTAACAATGAGCTGTCAGGATGTCCGGGAATAAACTATAAAAACAAAATGTAAGCAATCCACTGTCAGTATTTTATTTTTTACAATTTATACATGCTGAGTTTCCAACATGGGCTAGTTATTCCATAATGTCACATGTTTAACTGACATCTAAAATCTATATTTTTGGCTTCGGTGACGTTATGGGGATAGTCTACTTTTCTCCATACATTTCATCATTCTCTATAAAATAATTGGCAGTCAATTAAATCAACTTGATATAATAATAATTTTATTCAAAGGAGTTAGAAAGACTGACATGCACATAAGTACACAGGTGACACTAATAAAGGTGCAGATTTTTGCTATATACAGTATAAGCAAACAGCTGAAGTGACACTAAACCTGATTCATATATAGACGGAACGAAAACATTGGTTGGGATGTAAAATTTTTAAAGGAGCAATCATGGGCATGGTTTAGCCTTGTGATTGCCCCTTTAAAAAAATGTCCGAGTTCGGCTGGCATCCCGCACGGCCGCCGAACTCGGGTGGCAATACATCCCGTCTCAAATATGAGCCCAAGTGTTCATGTGGGCATAATACACAGGTGCAGCAGTATATACTACTGAAAATTTGGTGAGTTTTGATCAGAGATGTACGGACAAGGTAGGCAGGGAAGGCACTAACGCCCGAGTTCGGCTGGCATCCCGCACGGCTTCTGGACTCAGACTTCATTACATCCCGGCAATTGTTTGCAATTGCTTGATGAATTATTTAGACAATACACACTGCACATGCGACCCAATGGTCACCACCAGTGGGCACAGTTCGGTCTGCATGGGGTGGCTTGAGTCGGTGGTGTGCCAGGGGCATGCTGGTGTCAGGGACTGGTGGATAAATCTGAGTAAGATTAGGCTTAATCTACTATTTCAATTTCTTCACCATTTAGGTGAAAATAACTAAGGAGGACAGTTGTGATTTTAATTAGTAGCTGTTTCAGATCTTCTTAATTGTCCGCTAGCCATGTGGTATCATCAGTATAACGGATAACTCTTCCACCAATTTTTACACCCCGCTTTTCTTCATATAGCCCTGAATCTTTGATGATTTGTTCTGCATACAGGTTGAACAGGAAAGGATGCAGCCTTGTCATCCACCTTTGCTGATTTTAAACCAATCTATTTCTCCTTGATCTATTCATACTAAAGCTTCTTGATCTATGTAGAGATGCTGTATGAGTATAATCAGATGTTCTGGTATGCCCATATTTCTTAATGTTTTCCAGTGCTTTTCATGATTGACATAGGCGTGCGCAGCTAATTTTATTAGTGGGTGCACCGACGGAGAGGCGTGTCTAGCACAGCCTTTTGGGTGTCTAGCATCGCTTTTTGGGGCGTGTCTAGCACCGCCCAGGAACATGTCTAGCACTATTTTACATTCTGTCAGTAAAATCACATGGCTTAATCTAAATTTTCCCTAGTACCCAATACTAGAAGTAGATATAATACACCCCAGAGAAATAAAATGAAACATTATGCCGGTACTGACTGTACGCTACGACATAACACTGAGTCCTAGCGGTCAATGCATCGATGCTTACAGTTCCCTAACCTATCCCTGACCCAGTGGTGGATCCAGAGTGGTGGGCCTAATTGCATATGATGTCTCTTGTGACTCTTCTTTTTCTGAACCCTGCGTGTATTTTGGGCAATTCACGTTTCATATACAAATTATAGTCTCCATTAGATGATCTTGAGCAGGACCGTGCAAGCATGTGGAATAAGTGAAATTGTTCACTTATATCATCACAAGTGAGGCTGCCGTTCAGGAATGAAGATAAGATAGGCGCCCACTGGAGCCACCCAGTGGCGTAACTACTGCCCCCGCAGTCCTCGCGGTGGCTTGGGGGCGAGGGGCTGCGGGGGCGCCACTGATTACAGCAGACTGACATGCGGACGAACGTCCGCATGTCAGTCTGCTTTATTGGAGGGACACGGCGGGCGCAGCGTGTGCCTATCCTGTGTCCCTCCTGAGCCCTGCATCATCTCCGGCGGCCCGCGGGTCTAATAGGGGGAAGTGCCGTCCGTGAGCCAATTAGAGCTCACGGACGGCACTTCCCCCTATCAGACCCGCGGCCGCCGGAGATGATGCAGGACTCAGGAGGGACACAGGAGAGGCACACGCTGCGCCCGCCGTGTCCCTCCAAGTTCTCCAACAAGCGGCGGCTGCACTGCGGCATATCTGTCACGGGGGGGGGAGAGAGGAGAGGGTGTCTGGCACCGGGGAATATATGGCCATTGGGGGGGGGGATGTCAGGCACTAGGGGGGATATCCGGCACTGGGGCATATATGACACTGTGGGGGGGGGGGGCGGGGGATATCTGGCACTAGGGCATATCTGGCACTGGGGAAGGGGGGGGGGGGATATCTGGCACTGGGGCATATATGGCACTGGGGGGGGGGGGGATATCTGGCACTAGGGCATATCGCACTGGGGGGGGGGGATGTCTGGCACTGGGGGGGATATCTGGCACTGGGGCATATATGGCACTGGGGGGGGGATATCTGGCACGGGGTGGATATGTGGCACTGGGGGGGGGGGGATATCTGGCACTGGGAGGGAATATCTGGCCCTGGGGCTTATATGGCACTGGGGGAGAATATCTGGCACTGGGGGGGAATATCTGTCACTGGGGATATATGGCACTCGGGGGGAATATATGGCACTGGCGGCATATCTGGCACTGGGGGAATATCTGGCACTGGGGGCATATGTGGCACTGGGGGGGAATATATGGCACTGGCGGCATATCTGGCATGGGGGGAATATCTGGCACTGGGGGCATATGTGGCACTGGGGGGGAATATCTGGCACTGGGGGCATATCTGGCACTGGGGGGGTATATGTGTACCTGGCACATGGGGGGGGGGGCTATATTTGGCACCGGGGGCATGTGAGTACCTGGCACCGTGGGGAAATATCTGGCACTGGGGACATATGTGGCACTGGGAGCACAGCCCTAGCAACAAGGACTACCTCCTAGCAACGAGCATGACACCCAGTGCATGAAACACCTGACAACGAGCATGACACCCAGTGCATGAAACACCTGGCAACGAGCATGACACCCAGTGCATGAAACCCCTGACAACGAGAAGGTAATTGAAAAGTAATTAGAAGCCTTACTGTAGGACTTAATGTGTAATGGGCATTACGGTGTGTGGCATAATGTATCACGGACATTGTGGTGTGTGTCATAATGTGTCACAGGCATTACGGTGTATGGTATACTATATCGCGGGCATTGTGATATGTGGTATAATGTCTCAGGGTCATTGCAGTGTGTGGCATAATGTATCACGGACATTGCGGTGTGTGTCATAATGTGTCAGGCATTACGGTGTGTGGTATACTATATCACGGGCATTGTGGTATGTGGTATAATGTCTCAGGGTCATTGCAGTGTGGCATAATACATAACGGGCATTGCGGTGTGTGGCATAGGGTATAACGGGCAGGGCATTGCGGTATGTGTCACAGGCATTACGGTGTATGGTATACTATATCACGGGCATTGTGGTATAATGTCTCAAGGTCATTGCGGTGTGTGTCATAATGTGTCACAGGCATTGTATGTGCTATAATGTATCAGGGGCATTGCAGTGTGTAGCATAATGTATAACGGGCATTGCGATTCCTGTCATAATGTGTCGGGGGCATTACGGTGTGTGGCATAATGTGTCGGGGGCATTACAGTGTGTGCATATTGTGTCATGTGCATTGTTGTGTGCGGCATAATGTCTAAGGGCCATTGCAGTATGTGGCATAATGTATACTGGGCATTACTATAAGGAGGAAAAATGACAAATAATGTAAGGGGCATGAATCAGGATTATTTTTCTTTCCTGTGGTGGCTAACGTCTGGGCGTGCAGGTTGCAAAACTGGGGTATAAGGTAGTCTTTTCCTGCAATACCACGCCCCTTTACGAGAAACCACGCCCATTCCAACAAAACCACGCCCCTTTTTTTGCAGCGCGCGCCTTCGGCGCGCGCATATTTGTCCCTTTCTTGCTCCCAGTTATGCAGCGGGGGGGGGGGGGGGCGCCAAAAATTTTTTGGCTTGGGGGAGAAAAATTTCTAGTTACGCCACTGGAGCCACCACAAAGTCCTCTGCAATTGCGTACTCATGCGCAGCACTGACTTAATACAGAGGAACATCGACACCTAGGGTTAATCTGTGGCTACGCAGACTGGCCACGGCCGTAGCAACACTGGCGCCATGTTTCTCTACGTACATGAGTGCAGCTAAAGGCAGATACACACCTCAAAAATGGCCATGACACCCCTAAGTTTTTGCCGTCACTCCCATGTTAGCTCCCTCAAATGGTTCCTTCCTGACAATCACTCTGCACATAAAATGTCAATGTGAGCACAATCACAAAGGTATATTGGTGTGTGCGCAGTTCAGTTGCAGCACATGCACAGTCTGCTGAGAATTGCTCTGTTGCGGAAACATCAGCATTACGTACAAACATGAATTAGGCCCTTTGTTCCATACTTTTAATAGGATATTATTTCTATATTATGGGCATGATTCATAGGACCGTGCAAGTTTTTTTTCGCAGCGCAATCACAGAAATAAATGTGTATATTCACCTGAATTCCGAGGCACATACATCTATGCAGCCAGATGGCTCCATAACTTCTGCTTGGGAAAGTAACCAGTGCCACCATCACAATCAGGATGAACTTATACCGGCCAGTACTTGGGCCCTCATTCCGAGTTGTTCGCTCGCAAGCTGCTTTTAGCAGCTTTGCACACGCTAAGCCGCCGCCTACTGGGAGTGAATCTTAGCTTATCAAAATTGCGAACGAAAGATTCGCAATATTGCGAAAAGACTTCTCTGTGCAGTTTCTGAGTAGCTCGAGACTTACTCTGCCAGTGCGATCAGTTCAGTGCTTGTCGTTCCTGGTTTGACGTCACAAACACACCCAGCGTTCGCCCAGACACTCCTCCGTTTCTCCAGCCACTCCCGCGTTTTTCCCAGAAACGGTAGCGTTTTTTCAAACACTCCCATAAAAACGGCCAGTTTCCGCCCAGAAACACCCACTTCCTGTCAATCACATTACGATCACCAGAACGAAGAAAAAACCTCGTAATGCCGTGAGTAAAATACCTAACTGCAGAGCAAATTTACTTGGCGCAGTCGCAGTGCGAACATTGCGCTTGCGCAGTTAGCGGAAAATCGCTGCGATGCGAAGAAAATTACCGAGGGAACAACTCGGAATGACCACCTTGGTTCTGAAATCAGACTAATTTCTAGGTATGGCCAACGTTGCATAGCCGAACAACCCCATCTACCGTAGGTCCATATATATTCAGACATTGATACAACTTTCCTAAGTTTGTCTCTGTATGCTACCACAAATGATTTGAAATGAAATAATGGAGATGCAAATGAAATGCAGACTTTCAGCTTTAATTTAATGGGTTGAACTAACATATTGTATGAAACGTTTAGGAATTTCCACCATTTCTGAACACGGGAGGTAATTCAGCAGCAGCAAATTTGTTAGCAGTTGGGCAAAACCATGGGGGGGGGTCATTCCGAGTTGATCGCTAGCTGAAAATGTTAGCTGTGGTGCGATTAAGGAAAAAAACGGCACTTCTGCGCATGCGTATGCGGCGCAGTGCGCACGTGTGACATACTTTCACAACGGCTGATGTATTTTCACACAAGGTCTAGCGAAGCTTTTCAGTCGCACTGCTGACCGAAGGCAGGGTGTGTTTGTGACGTCAAATCCGTAACTGAATGGTCTGAAGTGATCGCAAGCACTGAGTAGGTCTGAAGCTATTCAGAAACTGCACAATTTTTTTTTGTAGCCGTTCTGCGATGCAATCGTTCGCACTTCTGGTAAGCTAAGATACACTCCCAGAGGGCGGCGGCTTAGCGTTTGCACGGCTACTAAAAACTGCTAGCGAGCGATCAACTTGGAATGACCCCCCATGTGCACCGCAGGTGTGGCAGATATAACATTTGCAGAGACAGATTTGGGTGGGTTATTTTGTTTCTGTGCAGGGTAAATAATGGCTGCTTTATTTTTACACTGCAATTTAGATTTCAGTTTAAACACACCTCACCCAAATCTAACTCTCTCTGCACATGTTATATCTGTCCCACCTGCAGTGCACATGGGGGGGGTCAATCCAAGTTGATCGCTAGCTGCCGTTGTTCGCAGCACAGTGATCAGGCTAAAAATCTGCATTTCTGCGCATGCGTATGCACCGCAATGCGCACGCGCGACATACGGGTACAAAGCCATTTGTTGTTTTGCACAGGTTCTAGCGAAGTTTTCAGTCGCACTGATGGCCGCAAGAAGATTGACAGAAAGCGGGGCGTTTCTGGGTGTCAACTGACCGTTTTCAGGGAGTGTTTGCAAAAACGCAGGCGTGGCTGGGTGGTCACTAGGCGGGTGTATGACGTCAAATCCAGAAACGAATAGGCTGAAGTGATCACAAGCGCTGAGTAGGTTCAGAGCTACTCTGAAACTGCACAAACAGTTTTTGCAGTGCTCGGCTGCACATGCGTTCATACTTCTGCTAAGCTAAAATACACTCCCCAGTGGGCGGCGGCATAGCGTTTGCAAGGCTGCTAAAACTAGCTAGTGAGCGATCAACTCTGAACGACCCCCATGGTTTTGCCCCGCTGCTAACAAAGTTGCTGCTGCGATCAACTCTGAATTAGGCCCACAGTCCCCTGTTTTCAAGAGTTCAAAATGTAATTAGACAAATTTACATAATCATGATTAAAGGGGAAGCAGGTTTCCCCCAAAGCATAACCAGCACCGGGCTCTTTGAGCCGGTCCTGGTTGCTAAAATACAGGGAAAAATTTGACTAGGGAGCCCCATATTTAAAACCAGCCCCGGGCTCCACTAGCCAGGGAGATAATGCTGCAGCAGGGGGACATGTTTATATTTATCCCTGCGGCCGCAGCATCACCCCCTCCAACTAGTCAGCCCTGGCTGGGGTTCCCTGGGGGAGTGGGGCCCCCCAATAAAGGGGTTCCACCTCCAGGAACCCAAGGGCCAGGGCTGAAGCCCGAGGCTGTCCACAGCACCCGTTGCCAGTGGGTGCCGGGCTAATAGTCATTGTGTAAAATTAAGAATAAATATTGTCTTTTACCTGTGGAACGACAGGTCCCAGCTGGCCTTCCCCACATGCAGGTACTTGGAACACCACAAGTATCAGCATGCGAGGCATTAAAGGGCCTGTTGGTACCTGTAGTTCCATCTGTAAAATAAATATTACAATAAAGACTTTACACACACACCGTGAAAATATTACTTCACGAAAGAATACTTGCAGACTCACACTTACATATATTTACCTACATTCCATAGAGCTATAAATGCCTCCTTATCCAGTAGAAAGCCATATGTTACCTGAAAAAAAAAAATATTCACCTAATATCTTGTGTAGATCGGTCCTCTTCAGGTCCATGTAGGCATCCAGGGAGCTAAAAAAAAATAACAAACGCAAAAAATCTGATCCACCGGATGTAGGGGATCGTGTACACATGGAACCCTTTTTCCCGAATGTCGGGCATTCTCGTGACTCCTGTCACTTGGAGTACCTCCAGCCAATCAGGGAACGTCATGTCATAGCGCTCTCCTGATTGGCTGTGCTCTCCGGTCCTGTCACCCAAGCGGAGCCCATGGAAAACATCCCCATTGAAGTCTACGATGAAAACCTGTGGTCTACCGGAGACTGCAAGGTTAATTGAGGTCACCCACAACACTGGGTCCCCACACCCCCAGGAAACCACGGGCAGGGCTGACTAGTTGGGGGTGATCCTGCGGCAGCAAGATCCAATAGAAACGTGTCCCCCAGCTGTTGCATAACCTCCCTGGCTAGTGGATAGTATATCCCCCCCCCCCCCCCCCCATAGTTTTGTCCATTTTATTCCTGTAGTTTAGCAACAAGGACCAACTCAAAGAGCTCGGAGCTGGTTATGCTTTGGGGGGGATACCTGCACTTTTCTTTTTTTTTACTGTTTCAACACTTTACAGACAGATGCATACACCGAGATCATTGATTTGTGCATGCTTCCATCAAACTCACCAGCCAGAAGCTGGTCTATTTATTGGAAAGATTTTGGTAATGTTTTAGGTACGAGTTGGCCCTATTACATTGGTCGAGTTTACAAAATGTGCAAGTTTAGCGCTAAACTCACACATTTGTACAAACTCACACACCAATACATCCTGCTGTATAGCTCTATACACTTCACAAATCATCCGGTTGCTTCTGACTTCTGCCTCATCATCAATAAACACTAGTGACCCAGTGCCATTGGAAGCCATGCAGGAAAATGCCATAACACTGCCTCCACCATGTTTTACAGTAGATGTGGTATACTTCAGATCATGAGCCATTCCAAGCTTTCTCCATACGTTTTTCTCTTCTCATCATTCTGGTACAGGTTTCATCTGTCCAAAGAATGATGTTCCAGAACTGGGCTGGCTTTTTTAGATTTTATTTTACAAAGTCTAATATGGCATTTCTATTTTTGAGGCTTATGAATGGTTTGCACCTTGAAGTATTTGCTATTGTGATGTCTTTTCTTTAAGGTAGACTTGTATACTATGGCGCATCAAGAGAGAAGAAGACCTGTGTGCAGTCTACATCTGGGTCCCCTCCTCTCTAGCTGGCAAGGCAATAGAATCTGGGTAATAAGGTCACTAGTAGACCCTAGAGCTGTCCCAGAGTCTAGTGCGCGTGCGCAGGTCTCTGGAAAAATGAAAAAACGATTAGCAATGATCGGCAGCATGGCAGTATTGTGAGAGGGTGCAGGGAGGCAGAGGGACCTTCCAGTCCCTCTGAAAGCAGCAGCGGAGGGAAGTTTCTCTTCCCTGCCGCTGCTAACACTCTCTATCTGACTGGTCGCATTCTGTGTAACCTGGTCAGATAAAACACTTGCTGGTGTGGTCGCATCTGATGCGACCATGCCAGGCAAGTGGTTAATTGATAACAAAATAACAAATGCATGGCCCAGAAATGGTTTTTGAGTCAGTTGCCCAGTTACTTTTGGTCTCTTGAAAAGGAACGAGCTACATATTAGAGACGGTTGTATTTCTTAAACTCATCCTCCAAGTTGGATTTAAATACCTTCAAATTAAAGCTGATAGTCTGCACCTTAAAACCATATTCATTATATAACTGTAATATATAATAATATGTAATAAATATATACAGTGCATCCGGAAAGTATTCACAGTGCTTCACTTTTTCCACATTTTGTTATGTTTCAGCCTTATTCCAAAACGGAAAAAAATAATTTTTTCCCCCTCAAATTTCTACGCACAATACCCCATAATGACAATGTGAAAAAAGTTTTTTGTGCAAATTTATTAAAAATAAAAAACTAAGAAATCACATCTACATAAGTATTTACAGCCTTTGCCATGAAGCTCAAAATTGAGCTCAGGTGCATCCTGTTTCCACTTATCATCCATAAAGAAGTTCGGAACCACCAGGACTCTTCCTAGAACTGGCTGGCCGTCTACACTGAGCGATCGGGGGAGAAGGGCCCTAGTCAGGAAGGTGACCAAGAACCCGATGGTCACTCTGTCAGAGCCACAGCATTCTTCTGAGGAGAGAGGAGAACCTTCCAGAAGGACAACCATCTCTGCAGCAATCCACTAATCAGGTCTGTATGGTAGAGTGGCCAGACGGAAGCCACTCCTTAGTAAAAAGAACATGGCAGTTCGCCTGGAGTTTGCAAAAATGCACCTGAAGGACTCTCAGACCATGAGTAACAAAATTCTCTGGTCTGATGAGACAAATATTGAACTCTTTGATGTGAATGCCAGGCATTATGTTTGGAGGAAACCAGACACCGCTCATCACCAGGCCAATACCATCCCTACAGTGAAGCATGGTGGTGGCAGCATCATGCTGTGGGGATGTTTTTCAGTGAGAGGACCTGGGAGACTAGTCAGGATAGAGGGAAAGATAAATGCAACAATGTACAGAGACATCCTGGATGAAAACCTGCTCCAGAGCGCTCTTGACCTCAGACTTGGGTGACAGTTCAGCTTTCAGCAGGACAACGACCCTAAGCACACAGCCAAGATATTAAAGGAGTGGCTTCAGGACAACTCTGTGAATGTCCTTGAGTGGCCCAGCCAGAGCCCAGAGTTGAATCCGATTGAACATCTCTGGAGAGATCTGAAAATGGCTGTGCACCGACGCTTCCCATCCAACCGGATGAAGCTTGAGAAGTGCTGCAAAGAGGAATGGGCGAAACTGCCCAAAGATAGGTAAGCCAAGCTTTAGGCATCATATTCAAAAAGACTTGAGGCTGTAATTGCTGCCAAAGGTGCATCAAAAAAGTATTAAGCAAAGGTTGTGAATACTTATGTACATGTGTTTTCCTAGTATTTTATTTTTAATAAATTTGCAAAAATCTCCAAAAAAAACCCACGTTTTTCACGTGGTCATTATGGGGTATTTTGTGTAGAATTCTGAGGGAAAAAATTTATTTATTCCATTTTGGAATAGGCTGTAACCTAACAAAATGTGGAAAAAGTGAAGTGCTGTGAATATTTTCCGGATGCACTGTATGCGCCTAACTGTACATGTCCTCACTCAAGCCTACATGCATATGTGCTGTTGGCACACAGTTATGCCAATTTAGCTGTTCGTGTCTGAGATGCGTACAACTTTGAATTGCTCACAAATCCTTCCAGCTCTGATATATGTGCAGTTGCTGAACACGAAACAGACTAGCATTAAACCCTGACCCAGTGCAGGATACAGAGGTGGACTTAAATCCTGTCATGACTGCTTCTCCATATGCAGCAGTGCTACAAAAATATGCTAAAGATGCAGCCACTGGGATTTGTTCAGAGATGACCACCAGAGGAGTCTCTAATACACCACTTACTGTACATTCAAAGATGCTCCATTGGTCGCACCATGGATATTCTGAGCAACCCAGGGGCGTATTAACAGACACACACACACCAATCATATTTTGTCCTTGGTGCCAGAAGACAGAACCTAGGTCCGTCCACCCAACACTAAATACAAATCCCTACTCCCACTACTCATTGGCCCACTGAGTGATAGAGCAGGGATGACCAGAGTTCCCCTGACAATGGTTTTATACTATTGAGGTTAACAGCTAATGGTACCTCCGATGGTTAACCCTCCAATGGCATCCCTAAAAGGTAGATGCTAATTCCAAGTAGGCTTAAGTAACTCTGTTGTCAGGACAAGGAGCTAGGCTGTTGGAGAGCATTTTCGCTATCCACATAAACAACTATTGCCTTTAGTAACCCGGTGGCGAGAAAAGCAAGCCACAAGGGTATATTTCGAGTCACATGTTCGGACCTTGTTCCTCCCCATCTTGTCGCTGGACACATAGTGGTAACGTCACAGGTCCTTCATCCAACTTGGATTTAGCCATAACCATCCCTAATATGTCCAATTAGCATAGGTGTGGATATGGGTGGAGGAGATTGAGACTAGAGGGAAAGACAAAGGAAATGGAGACAGGAAAGGGTGGAGTAGTTGAGCAGTGCAATAGGGATGGCCATCGGTGTGTTATCCATCGATGGTCACCATCGATGGTACCATTGATGGATACCCTTGAAGGTGTAAAACCATCTGGAAGGGATCCATCGATGGTTTTACTCATCGATGGTCACCCCTGCATTTCTGTATAATGAAATGTGGGCCAATCAGAGACTGGGGGCATGGCTTTTATGGTGTCAGGGGGCGGGGCTAACCTCTGTGCTCCTGACACTGAGATTAAAAAAAAAAAAAAATATTCGGTAGCAGTGAACCATCGATGGCGGGAAACCATCTGGTTCTCCCCCATCGATGATAAAACTATTCGACTATGGTCATCAACCATCGATGATTTAAAATCATCGATGGTCGATGGTCATCCCTACAGTGCAAGCAGCAGCAGGAATCTGGTCACCCTAGCTTTTTTGCTGACTGCAAATATAAAGAAAATCATAGAGACCTTCATTTTGTAAGGTTTGAGATTAAATTTGAGTTTTAGAGCATATTTTGAATTGTTTCACCAAAAGGAATGTACAAAAAAAAAACAAGGCATTTTGAGATTTTGACCAGGACAAACCAGGAATGAACAGGTCACACCAGGGAATACGAGATTTCAAATTGGAAAAACTGAAAGCAAGATTCCTAATGATGCAGACTAATAAAATATTAGAAGCACTGTGGATAAGGCACAGTGTATATTTATTTTTCAGCAATGTATATTATTATAATGATACTGTAGATAATGTGCAGTAATGATCCATACTAGAAAGTTCTTATTGTCAAAAGTTTCTTTTTTTACATTATTTAAGAGTTTTGTAAAAAAACACGTTTATCTGACAGATCATTTGAATTGTAAATCTGGGATAATACAATTTGAAATTAGCAATACAAGTACGTGCATTTTTATACACACCATCTGTCATGCGCTATATTTTTTTAGTGCAGTATATAGGTTAGGTGAAAAAAAGTATATTAAAAAACTGATATACCAATTTTTGTAAACTTTGCATTGTAAAGCAATAGCAAGAAGTATAATTGGTAGGAAATAGTATTCAGATCTAAACCAAAGAGTTTTATGTGTTTTCAGAAAATGGAGTCATCGAAAAAGGCAAAAAAATAGGTGAATTACATCTGACTGGTGAAGAATTTCTAATTGAGTAGCAGAGAAAAAGTATGCAATGAGACAGGTTTGCTTATTATTAGATATTACTATTACTGTTAGGGAATGTTACAGTTAGTTTCAATGTGATTGATGCTTGCTCATTCTCGTTATTCTAGGAATAGAACAGCTTTCCTGCCTTAATTAGTATATTATTCAGAACTGCCCTTCTAAGCAATTGTAAAGCTTTTTACCTTCTCCATTAGTATATGTACAGGATGTATGTATTGCGGCAGTAGGGGACAAAGGAACCAGGGGTGTTTATATGTTAAGCCCAGGAAAGCCATGCATTTGGAGGATAGTAAATGTGTGTCTTATCTGCTTGATTAATTTCAGTGCAGTTCTCCTATTCAGCCTGGGGCAGTTGAGAGCATGGGATTAATCAACCAGAGCAGCTGTGAAGAGCTCTCTTTTAAAGGCAAGCTTGGAGTGTCATTTGCCTATCAGTCTTGGTAAGGAAGGAGGAGTCTAAGGTATATAAGGTTGTATGGGGGGGGGGGATTTATGATGATGACTGGGAAAGCTGGCTGGAGACTAGGGAGTAGATCTCTGTTAGATAGTGACAGGGCCATGAAAATTTACTGTGTATTGGTTACTGGTCTGTTCGAGTTTAGAAGTTTAGAGTCAGTGTGTGCTACCACTACATAGTTTATTGATGATAGATAGATAGATAGATAGATAGATAGATAGATAGATAGATAGATAGAACAATTTCCCACACCATCATAAGGCACTTGGAAATAGGAGAAACCTCTGATAGAAGAGGTATGGCAGACCCCAAGCCACAATAGAAGTTTCAGAAACAACAGCTTTTGTGATAGGCATCTCATAGGACAACTGCTTAAAGCACAGCTTCACATTGATGAAAGTAAGTCTCAGGATTAATCTTACTAAGGGTCGGATTTGCCATTGAATAGAGCCGACAGGTATCGACGGCGAATTACATTCTAAAAAAACAACAATATTTACCTGTGACGTGTGGTGAGGTACATGGCTGAGGAGGCACTGGCTAGTACCATATATGTGCCCAAGGGTGCATGTGGGCATTATATAAAGGTACAGCAGTATATACTGTTATAAATTTAGAAAGTTTTGATCAGAGATGTGCGGAAAAGGTAGGTGCTACCATAGACTTTTTACTCCTAGAGTTTTGACTATAAAAATTATTAGAATATTACAAAGAAGATTTTTATGATATATTCTTTGTATTTTTCATACATTTATATAGTCAAAACTCTGGCATATACCATATGCTGAAGTATGACAAGACTCTGCCTCACCTGCCTCACCTCATCGCATTTCACTGGTATTTACTATAGTATGCACCAGTTTTGACTGCCATTTGCCATTGATACCTGTTACATTTCAACCTTCTAAATTGCAGCAGAACCGACATCAACCTACAGTGGAGTGAAAGCACAAATCACTATAATCTGTACAGGCTTTGTGTCATGGAATGAGCAAGTCTGTGATCTGTATTGGGATCCTTAGGCTCTGCTGACATAGGTGTATGAGTGACATGAGGAGAATGTAACATGGACAAGCTCATGGAGTGATAGTATGAGGCTTGATGTTACTTTGATAAATAGGTTTTTAAGGATATTAGATACACAAGTGACACATAGGAACCTTGGACTGGTCATATGCAAGAATGTTGAAATGGAACCAGAAGCCACCAGGTCCCCGGGCGACCTCTCACCTAATAATCAGAGAGACCAGTCAGGCCAGAGATCCACGCCAGAAACAAGGCAGCCACTGGAACTCAAAGCAGCATAGTACTTACAGCATGGAACCGGAATCTAAATCAGGAATCAGAGTATTATGTAACCAGGAAAAAGCTTGAAAAAGCTATACCCCCTGACACTGATCTGATGCAAGACCTGGTCCCGGAATCCAGATGAGGAACTCACAACAGAGAAACAATCCAGGTAAAACAGTACTGGATATCAGAGTTCATAGACCAGAGGTTCTCAAATGCTATCCTCAAGGCACTCCAATGGTCCAGGTTTTAAGTTTATCCATGCTTGGCCACAGGTGACTTTTTCAGCATCTCAGTCAATTTGATTTAACCATCTGTGCTGAGCCATGGATATACATAAAACCTGGACCACTGGGGTCCCTTGAGGACCGTGTTTGAGATCCTCTGGCATAGACTGTAACCCGATCATGTACTCCAGCCACTGGAACCTGTACAATAAACTGGCAGCCCAAGACAACAGTACACAGTACTGGTAAACCAATAATAGTTAGTGTCAGATAGTACACAAATACCCCCTCATCGGGGTATATTTACTAAGCTCCCGATTTTGACCGAGATGGCGTTTTTTCTTCAAAGTGTCATCTCGGTCATTTACTAAACACTAATCACGGCAGTGATGAGGGCATTCGTAATTTTTTCCTAGTTCAGGTAAAAAATTACGAATGAATACACCATCGGTCAAAACGCGGCTGTTTAAGTATGAATCTCGGTCATTTACTAAGAAGTGCAAAGCAAAAAAACACAAAACACTGCCGTGAAAAATTACAACTCGTAAAAAAGTGCTAAAAAAAAACAGACCTGCTTTTTTTTTCCGTGATTTGATAGGCATGCAGGGATCCATGAGATCCGTGCATGTATATCAGTTGGAAGGGGTGGGAAAGTGCTTATTTTTTAAAAAAAAATTGCGTGGGGTCCCCCCTCCTAAGCATAACCAGCCTCGGGCTCTTTGAGCCGATCCTGGTTGCAGAAATATGGGGAAAAAATTGACAGGGGTTCCCCCATATTTAAGCAACCAGCATCGGGCTCTGCGCCTGGTCCTGGTCCCAAAAATACGGGGGACAAAAAGAGTAGGGGTCCCCCGTATTTTTAAAACCAGCACCGGGCTCCACTAGCTGGACAGATAATGCCACAGCCGGGGGTCACTTTTATATAGTGCCCTGCGGCCGTGGCATCAAAAATCCAACTAGTCACCCCTGGCCGGGGTACCCTGGGGGAGTGGGGACCCCTTCAATCAAGGGGTCCCCCCCCCCAGCCACCCAAGGGCCAGGGGTGAAGCCCGAGGCTGTCCCCCCCCATCCAATGGGCTGCGGATGGGAGGGCTGATAGCCTTTGTTGTAAAAAAAAAAGATATTGTTTTTAGTAGCAGCACTACAAGTCCCAGCAAGCCTCCCCCGCATGCTGGTACTTGGAGAACCACAAGTACCAGCATGCGGCGGAAAAACTGGCCCGCTGGTACCTGTAGTACTACTACTAAAAAAATACCCAAAAAAAGACAAGACACACACACCGTGAAAGTATAATTTTATTACTTACATACACACATACATACATACTTACCTATGGCCCCACGCAGGTCGGTCCTCTTGTCCAGTAGAATCCAAGGGTACCTGTTGAATAAATTATACTCACGAGATCCAGGGGTCCAGGCTCCTCGGCAAATCCAGGGTTAATCCACGTACTTGTTAAAAATAAAAAAACGGTATCCCGACCACGAACTGAAAGGGGACCCATGTTTGCACATGGGTCACCTTCCCACGAATGCCAGAAACCCACTTTGACTTCTGTCTAAGTGGGTTTCTTCAGCCAATCAGGGAGTGCCACGTTGTAGCACTCTCCTGATCAGCTGTGTGCTCTTGTCCTCACTGACAGGCAGCACACGGCAGTGTTACAATGTAGCGCCTATGCGCTACATTGTAACCAATGCTGGGAACTTTCTGCCCTGCGGTTGACCTAAAGTGACGTCACCGCAGGGCAGAAAGTTCCCAGCATTGGTTACAATGTAGCGCATAGGCGCTACATTGTAACACTGCCGTGTGCTGCCTGTCAGTGAGGACAAGAGCACACAGCTGATCAGGAGAGTGCTACAACGTGGCACTCCCTGATTGGCTGAAGAAACCCACTTAGACAGAAGTCAAAGTGGGTTTCTGGCATTCGTGGGAAGGTGACCCATGTGCAAACATGGGTCCCCTTTCAGTTCGTGGTCGGGATACCGTTTTTTTATTTTTAACAAGTACGTGGATTAACCCTGGATTTGCCGAGGAGCCTGGACCCCTGGATCTCGTGAGTATAATTTATTCAACAGGTACCCTTGGATTCTACTGGACAAGAGGACCGACCTGCGTGGGGCCATAGGTAAGTATGTATGTATGTATGTGTGTATGTAAGTAATAAAATTATACTTTCACGGTGTGTGTGTCTTGTCTTTTTTTGGGTATTTTTTTAGTAGTAGTACTACAGGTACCAGCGGGCCAGTTTTTCCGCCGCATGCTGGTACTTGTGGTTCTCCAAGTACCAGCATGCGGGGGAGGCTTGCTGGGACTTGTAGTGCTGCTACTAAAAACAATATCTTTTTTTTTTACAACAAAGGCTATCAGCCCTCCCATCCGCAGCCCATTGGATATGGGGGGACAGCCTCGGGCTTCACCCCTGGCCCTTGGGTGGCTGGGGGGGGGGACCCCTTGATTGAAGGGGTCCCCACTCCCCCAGGGTACCCCGGCCAGGGGTGACTAGTTGGATTTTTGATGCCACGGCCGCAGGGCACTATATAAAAGTGACCCCCGGCTGTGGCATTATCTGTCCAGCTAGTGGAGCCCGGTGCTGGTTTTAAAAATACGGGGGACCCCTACTCTTTTTGTCCCCCGTATTTTTGGGACCAGGACCAGGCGCAGAGCCCGATGCTGGTTGCTTAAATATGGGGGAACCCCTGTCATTTTTTCCCCCATATTTTTGCAACCAGGATCGGCTCAAAGAGCCCGAGGCTGGTTATGCTTAGGAGGGGGGACCCCACGCATTTTTATTTTTTTTTATTTTACATTGTTTAATTAAATTTAAAAAAAATAAGAACCCCAGCACGGATCACACAGATCCGGCCGAGATTGATTGTAAAAAAAAACGGCAGTGTTTTGCTAATCACTGCCGTAAAATTAGGTAAAAAAACACGAATGACATCGACATCGGAAGAAAAGAAAAACCCGAATACGACAGCTTAGTAAATCCATCGTAATCAATTCAAAAAGTTGCAGTTTTACACTGTCGATGTCATTCGTGATTGAACTTTGACCTTTTTTCGGAAATTACGAATCTTAGTAAATTTACCCCATCATGTTGGACTTCCAGACTAGCATTCTTAATTTCTATTATGTTATCATCACCATCTTTACTTGTACTGCTTTTCCCCACATTTGCAGATGGTACAGAAATGGTGGAAGGAGACTTTTCTACAAGTACAGTATCAGTAATGTCAAACTCATACATAGCTAAAGTGGACACCTCTAGACTTTCCTCAGGTACTTTCCTCAGGGATTTCTGAACACACAGTGTGTTCCTCATCCTTAGTGTTCTTTTTTTGGGGCACTGGTAATTTGTCACTTTTTAAGGTGACACCTTTACAGTACCTCTTTTTTCAATTGTGAAAGACCTTGATTTCCAGTGCCCTTTCCTAAACTTTGCCCCAAAGACCACCTTTACTAGATGTTGTAGAACTATCATGACTGACAGCAGCCTCAACACTAGTACTTGGTTGCTGCTCCTGCTCTTCCATCAACTGATCGTGATCCATATTGACTCACAGTACTTATATTATTAATGCAGTGGGTGGCATGGCACCTACTGGGTGTTATTGTAACACAATGCCACTGCCTGGTCCTGAATACACCTTTTTTTTATATTTTTATTTTTTATATATATTTTTTCATAAATGACAACTTCACACTGCGACTCCCAGCACTAATATTATTAATGCTGAGGCATGGCCTGAACCTGAACACGCACTCATTTTTTTTTGTTTTTTTATATATATTTTTATATATATTTTTTAACACACTGCTGTGAATCAATGCACTTATATTATAGAAATGGTGGCACACATCAAAAACTTTTTGCTGGCACCAGTGTGCACCAATATAGGGTTAATGCTGCACTGTGGGCAGTGGCAAAAAAAGCTGCCAGTGTGCACCATGGGTTAATGCTGCCCCTGTATTAGGAGCTCTGGACTGCACTCTGGGCAGTTACAGCACCAGTGTACAGCAGTAAAAGATTAACACTTCCATGTATTAATGCTTCCCTGTTTTTTTTGTCACTGCCCACAATGCAGTGACAGAAAAATGCCACCAATGTGCACCAAGGGTTAATGTTGCAGTTTAGTTACAGCACCAGTATGACACACTTAGCCAAAATGCAAGTAATATAGATGTCCCTGCATTATAATGTTCTGCCAACTGCCTACAACTATCAAAACTAGCTCGGACAGTATTAACACTGGGGACATGTCAGTGTCCTCGCTTTGTAATCTGTTAAAGCATCCTCCCCTCCAGTGGTCCTGTGTAAAATTAGAGATGAGCGCCGGAAATTTTTCGGGTTTTGTGTTTTGGTTTTGGGTTCGGTTCCGCGGCCGTGTTTTGGGTTCGACCGCGTTTTGGCAAAACCTCACCGAATTTTTTTTGTCGGATTCGGGTGTGTTTTGGATTCGGGTGTTTTTTTCAAAAAACCCTAAAAAACAGCTTAAATCATAGAATTTGGGGGTCATTTTGATCCCAAAGTATTATTAACCTCAAAAACCATAATTTACACTCATTTTCAGTCTATTCTGAATACCTCACACCTCACAATATTATTTTAAGTCCTAAAATTTGCACCGAGGTCGCTGTGTGAGTAAGATAAGCGACCCTAGTGGCCGACACAAACACCGGGCCCATCTAGGAGTGGCACTGCAGTGTCACGCAGGATGGCCCTTCCAAAAAACCCTCCCCAAACAGCACATGACGCAAAGAAAAAAAGAGGCGCAATGAGGTAGCTGACTGTGTGAGTAAGATAAGCGACCCTAGTGGCCGACACAAACACCGGGCCCATCTAGGAGTGGCACTGCAGTGTCACGCAGGATGGCCCTTCCAAAAAACCCTCCCCAAACAGCACATGACGCAAAGAAAAAAAGAGGCGCAATGAGGTAGCTGACTGTGTGAGTAAGATAAGCGACCCTAGTGGCCGACACAAACACCGGGCCCATCTAGGAGTGTCACTGCAGTGTCACGCAGGATGGCCCTTCCAAAAAACCCTCCCCAAACAGCACATGACGCAAAGAAAAAAAGAGGCGCAATGAGGTAGCTGACTGTGTGAGTAAGATAAGCGACCCTAGTGGCCGACACAAACACCGGGCCCATCTAGGAGTGGCACTGCAGTGTCACGCAGGATGGCCCTTCCAAAAAACCCTCCCCAAACAGCACATGACGCAAAGAAAAAAAGAGGCGCAATGAGGTAGCTGACTGTGTGAGTAAGATAAGCGACCCTAGTGGCCGACACAAACACCGGGCCCATCTAGGAGTGGCACTGCAGTGTCACGCAGGATGGCCCTTCCAAAAAACCCTCCCCAAACAGCACATGACGCAAAGAAAAAAAGAGGCGCAATGAGGTAGCTGACTGTGTGAGTAAGATAAGCGACCCTAGTGGCCGACACAAACACCGGGCCCATCTAGGAGTGGCACTGCAGTGTCACGCAGGATGGCCCTTCCAAAAAACCCTCCCCAAACAGCACATGACGCAAAGAAAAAAAGAGGCGCAATGAGGTAGCTGACTGTGTGAGTAAGATAAGCGACCCTAGTGGCCGACACAAACACCGGGCCCATCTAGGAGTGGCACTGCAGTGTCACGCAGGATGGCCCTTCCAAAAAACCCTCCCCAAACAGCACATGACGCAAAGAAAAAAAGAGGCGCAATGAGGTAGCTGACTGTGTGAGTAAGATAAGCGACCCTAGTGGCCGACACAAACACCGGGCCCATCTAGGAGTGGCACTGCAGTGTCACGCAGGATGGCCCTTCCAAAAAACCCTCCCCAAACAGCACATGACGCAAAGAAAAAAAGAGGCGCAATGAGGTAGCTGACTGTGTGAGTAAGATAAGCGACCCTAGTGGCCGACACAAACACCGGGCCCATCTAGGAGTGGCACTGCAGTGTCACGCAGGATGGCCCTTCCAAAAAACCCTCCCCAAACAGCACATGACGCAAAGAAAAAAAGAGGCGCAATGAGGTAGCTGACTGTGTGAGTAAGATAAGCGACCCTAGTGGCCGACACAAACACCGGGCCCATCTAGGAGTGGCACTGCAGTGTCACGCAGGATGTCCCTTCCAAAAAACCCTCCCCAAACAGCACATGACGCAAAGAAAAATTAAAGAAAAAAGAGGTGCAAGATGGAATTGTCCTTGGGCCCTCCCACCCACCCTTATGTTGTATAAACAGGACATGCACACTTTAACCAACCCATCATTTCAATGACAGGGTCTGCCACACGACTGTGACTGAAATGACGGGTTGGTTTGGACCCCCACCAAAAAAGAAGCAATTAATCTCTCCTTGCACAAACTGGCTCTACAGAGGCAAGATGTACACCTCATCATCATCCTCCGATATATCACCGTGTACATCCCCCTCCTCACAGATTATCAATTCGTCCCCACTGGAATCCACCATCTCAGCTCCCTGTGTACTTTGTGGAGGCAATTGCTGCTGGTCAATGTCTCCACGGAGGAATTGATTATAATTCATTTTAATGAACATCATCTTCTCCACATTTTCTGGATGTAACCTCGTACGCCGATTGCTGACAAGGTGAGCGGCGGCACTAAACACTCTTTCGGAGTACACACTTGTGGGAGGGCAACTTAGGTAGAATAAAGCCAGTTTGTGCAAGGGCCTCCAAATTGCCTCTTTTTCCTGCCAGTATAAGTACGGACTGTGTGACGTGCCTACTTGGATGCGGTCACTCATATAATCCTCCACCATTCTTTCAATGGTGAGAGAATCATATGCAGTGACAGTAGACGACATGTCCGTAATCGTTGTCAGGTCCTTCAGTCCGGACCAGATGTCAGCATCAGCAGTCGCTCCAGACTGCCCTGCATCACCGCCAGCGGGTGGGCTCGGAATTCTGAGCCTTTTCCTCGCACCCCCAGTTGCTGGAGAATGTGAAGGAGGAGATGTTGACAGGTCGCGTTCCGCTTGACTTGACAATTTTCTCACCAGCAGGTCTTTCAACCCCAGCAGACTTGTGTCTGCCGGAAAGAGAGATCCAAGGTAGGCTTTAAATCTAGGATCGAGCACGGTGGCCAAAATGTAGTGCTCTGATTTCAACAGATTGACCACCCATGAATCCTTGTTAAGCGAATTAAGGGCTCCATCCACAAGTCCCACATGCCTAGCGGAATCGCTCCGTGTTAGCTCCTCCTTCAATGTCTCCAGCTTCTTCTGCAAAAGCCTGATGAGGGGAATGACCTGACTCAGGCTGGCAGTGTCTGAACTGACTTCACGTGTGGCAAGTTCAAAGGGCATCAGAACCTTGCACAATGTTGAAATCATTCTCCACTGCGCTTGAGACAGGTGCATTCCACCTCCTATATCGTGCTCAATTGTATAGGCTTGAATGGCCTTTTGCTGCTCCTCCAACCTCTGAAGCATATAGAGGGTTGAATTCCACCTCGTTACCACTTCTTGCTTCAGATGATGGCAGGGCAGGTTCAGTAGTTTTTGGTGGTGCTCCAGTCTTCTGTACGTGGTGCCTGTACGCCGAAAGTGTCCCGCAATTCTTCTGGCCACCGACAGCATCTCTTGCACGCCCCTGTCGTTTTTAAAAAAATTCTGCACCACCAAATTCAAGGTATGTGCAAAACATGGGACGTGCTGGAATTTGCCCATATTTAATGCACACACAATATTGCTGGCGTTGTCCGATGCCACAAATCCACAGGAGAGTCCAATTGGGGTAAGCCATTCCGCGATGATCTTCCTCAGTTGCCGTAAGAGGTTTTCAGCTGTGTGCGTATTCTGGAAAGCGGTGATACAAAGCGTAGCCTGCCTAGGAAAGAGTTGGCGTTTGCGAGATGCTGCTACTGGTGCCGCCGCTGCTGTTCTTGCGGCGGGAGTCCATACATCTACCCAGTGGGCTGTCACAGTCATATAGTCCTGACCCTGCCCTGCTCCACTTGTCCACATGTCCGTGGTTAAGTGGACATTGGGTACAACTGCATTTTTTAGGACACTGGTGAGTCTTTTTCTGACGTCCGCGTACATTCTCGGTATCGCCTGCCTAGAGAAGTGGAACCTAGATGGTATTTGGTAACGGGGGCACACTGCCTCAATAAATTGTCTAGTTCCCTGTGAACTAACGGCGGATACCGGACGCACGTCTAACACCAACATAGTTGTCAAGGCCTCAGTTATCCGCTTTGCAGCAGGATGACTGCTGTGATATTTCATCTTCCTCGCAAAGGACTGTTGGACAGTCAATTGCTTACTGGAAGTAGTACAAGTGGGCTTACGACTTCCCCTCTGGGATGACCATCGACTCCCAGCAGCAACAACAGCAGCGCCAGCAGCAGTAGGCGTTACACGCAAGGATGCATCGGAGGAATCCCAGGCAGGAGAGGACTCGTCAGAATTGCCAGTGACATGGCCTGCAGGACTATTGGCATTCCTGGGGAAGGAGGAAATTGACACTGAGGGAGTTGGTGGGGTGGTTTGCGTGAGCTTGGTTACAAGAGGAAGGGATTTACTGGTCAGTGGACTGCTTCCGCTGTCGCGCAAAGTTTTTGAACTTGTCACTGAATTATTATGAATGCGCTGCAGGTGACGTATAAGGGAGGATGTTCCGAGGTGGTTAACGTCCTTACCCCTACTTATTACAGCTTGACAAAGGCAGCACACGGCTTGACACCTGTTGTCCACTTTCTGTTGAAATACCTCCACACTGAAGAGCTGATTTTTTTGGTATTTTCACCAGGCATGTCAACGGCCATATTCCTCCCACGGACAACAGGTGTCTCCCCGGGTGCCTGACTTAAACAAACCATCTCACTATCAGAATCCTCCTGGTCAATTTCCTCCCCAGCGCCAGCAACACCCATATCCTCCTCATCCTGGTGTACTTCAACATCTTCATCTTCAATCTGACTATCAGGAACTGGACTGCGGGTGCTCCTTCCAGCACTTGCAGGGGGCGTGCAAATGGTGGAAGGCGCATGCTCTTCACGTCCAGTGTTGGGAAGGTCAGGCATCGCAACCGACACAATTGGACTCTCCTTGTGGATTTGGGATTTCGAAGAACGCACAGTTCTTTGCGGTGCTTTTGCCAGCTTGAGTCTTTTCAGTTTTCTAGCGAGAGGCTGAGTGCTTCCATCCTCATGTGAAGCTGAACCACTAGCCATGAACATAGGCCAGGGCCTCAGCCGTTCCTTGCCACTCCGTGTGGTAAATGGCATATTGGCAAGTTTACGCTTCTCCTCCGACAATTTTATTTTAGGGTTTGGAGTCCTTTTTTTACTGATATTTGGTGTTTTGGATTTGACATGCTCTGTACTATGACATTGGGCATCAGCCTTGGCAGACGACGTTGCTGGCATTTCATCGTCTCGGCCATGACTAGTGGCAGCAGCTTCAGCACGAGGTGGAAGTGGATCTTGATCTTTCCCTAATTTTGGAACCTCAACATTTTTGTTCTCCATATTTTAATAGGCACAACTAAAAGGCACCTCAGGTAAACAATGGAGATGGATGGATACTAGTATACAATTATGGATGGACTGCCGAGTGCCGACACAGAGGTAGCTACAGCCGTGGACTACCGTACTGTACTGTGTCTGCTGCTAATATAGACTGGATGATAATGAGATGTAGTATGTATAAAGAAGAAAGAAAAAAAAAACACGGGTAGGTGGTATACAATTATGGACGGACTGCCGAGTGCCGACACAGAGGTAGCTACAGCCGTGGACTACCGTACTGTACTGTGTCTGCTGCTAATATAGACTGGATGATAATGAGATGTAGTATGTATAAAGAAGAAAGAAAAAAAAAACCACGGGTAGGTGGTATACAATTATGGACGGACTGCCGAGTGCCGACACAGAGGTAGCTACAGCCGTGGACTACCGTACTGTACTGTGTCTGCTGCTAATATAGACTGGATGATAATGAGATGTAGTATGTATAAAGAAGAAAGAAAAAAAAACCACGGGTAGGTGGTATACAATTATGGACGGACTGCCGAGTGCCGACACAGAGGTAGCTACAGCCGTGGACTATTGTACTGTACTGTGTCTGCTGCTAATATAGACTGGATGATAATGAGATGTAGTATGTATAAAGAAGAAAGAAAAAAAAACCACGGGTAGGTGGTATACAATTATGGATGGACTGCCGAGTGCCGACACAGAGGTATCTACAGCCGTGGACTACCGTACTGTACTGTGTCTGCTGCTAATATAGACTGGATGATAATGAGATGTAGTATGTATAAAGAAGAAAGAAAAAAAAAACCACGGGTAGGTGGTATACAATTATGGACAGACTGCCGAGTGCCAACACAGAGGTAGCTACAGCCGTGGACTACCGTACTGTACTGTGTCTGCTGCTAATATAGACTGGATGATAATGAGATGTAGTATGTATAAAGAAGAAAGAAAAAAAAACCACGGGTAGGTGGTATACAATTATGGATGGACTGCCGAGTGCCGACACAGAGGTAGCTACAGCCGTGGACTACCGTACTGTACTGTGTCTGCTGCTAATATAGACTGGATGATAATGAGATGTAGTATGTATAAAGAAGAAAGAAAGAAAAAACCACGGGTAGGTGGTATACAATTATGGATGGACTGCCGAGTGCCGACACAGAGGTAGCTACAGCCGTGGACTACCGTACTGTACTGTGTCTGCTGCTAATATAGACTGGATGATAATGAGATGTAGTATGTATAAAGAAGAAAGAAAAAAAAAACCACGGGTAGGTGGTATACAATTATGGACGGACTGCCGAGTGCCGACACAGAGGTAGCTACAGCCGTGGACTACCGTACTGTGTCTGCTGCTAATATAGACTGGTTGATAATGAGATGTAGTATGTATAAAGAAGAAAGAAAAAAAACCACGGGTAGGTGGTAAACAATTATGGACGGACTGCCGAGTGCCGACACAGAGGTAGCTACAGCCGTGGACTACCGTACTGTACTGTGTCTGCTGCTAATATAGACTGGATGATAATGAGATGTAGTATGTATAAAGAAGAAAGAAAAAAAAAACCACGGGTAGGTGGTATACAATTATGGATGGACTGCCGAGTGCCGACACAGAGGTAGCTACAGCCGTGAACTACCGTACTGTGTCTGCTGCGACTGGATGATAAATAATGATATAAAAAATATATATATATCACTACTGCAGCCGGACAGGTATATATTATATAATGACGGACCTGCTGGACACTGTCTGTCAGCAGAATGAGTTTTTTATTTTATAGAATAAAAAACACCACACAAGTCACACGACGTGTGTTTAACTTTTACAGGCAGACATTCACAATACAATATAGTATACTATATACTGGTGGTCAGGTCACTGGTCAGTCACACTGGCAGTGGCACTCCTGCAGAAAAAAAGTGTGCACTGTTTAATTTTTTAATATGTACTCCTGGCTCCTGCTATAACCTAACTGCTCCCCAGTCTCCCCCACAATTAAGCTGTGTGAGCACAGTCAGATATTATACATAGATGATGCAGCAGCACACTGGGCTGAGCACAGATATGGTATGTGACTGAGTCACTGTGTATCGTTTTTTCAGGCAGAGAACGGATTATATTAAATAATATAAAACTGCACTGGTGGTCACTGGTCAGTCACTAGTATAACTAACTAATACTATCAGCAAAATTCTGCACTCTCTGTCTGAGTACTCCTCCTAAGCTCCAGTAAATGAAGTGTCACTGTCTCACTCTCACTCTCCTATCTATTTCTTCTCTAAACGGAGAGGACGCCAGCCACGTCCTCTCACTATCAATCTCAATGCACGTGTAAAATGGCGGCGACGCGCGGCTCCTTATATAGAATCCGAGTCTCGCGATAGAATCCGAGCCTCGCGAGAATCCGACAGCGTCATGATGACATTCGGGCGCGCTCGGGTTAACCGAGCAAGGCGGGAAGATCCGAGTCGCTCGGATCCGTGTAAAAAAAGCTGAAGTTTGGGCGGGTTCGGATTCCGAGGAACCGAACCCGCTCATCTCTATGTAAAATGGCACCTAATCACTGCAGGTGGGACTTATATCCACTGGAAAGATGATGTTTTGGAACCCAAGCCTGTCAGGAAATTTAAGCCACGGCTTTGATTCATTCGGAAACTGGAAGTAAGTCTGGGCTTAGTTTTCTAAAAACCGAGCCTGCTCATCTCTAGTTTTTAATATCTGCCGGTATCAGACAGACACCTGCACATATTAAAAACTACATTAATGAGACATATATTATTATATATTAACCCCCCCCCTCTGTCCTGTATTGTATAGCTGTCACTAGGATGTTTATGTGTTAAATAACAGTTACTAGGATGCCTATGTATCATATGGCCATAACTAGGATGCCCTATGTATTGTATAGAAGTCACTAGGATGCCCTATATTTTGTATGGTTGTTACTAGGATGCCATATGTATTGTAAGGTTGTTAGTAGGATGCCTTATGTATTGTAAGGTTGTTAGTAGGATGCCCTATGTATTGTAAGGTTTTTAGTAGGATGCCCTATGTATTGTAAGGTTGTTAGTAGGATGCCCTATGTATTGGGCAGAATGCATGAACTTGAAGATAATGACTGATGTTCCTTTATTATTATTATGAAAAAATAAAATTAAAATTTATATTTTCTTTTTAAAGATGCATACCCCAAATAAATAACCATGATCAGTGCTGTAAACTGTACAGGTTGCCACTAAATTAGTATATAATGAGCGAGAGCTACCCTTTGCCTGGCTGGCCTGGGATGATCATTCAATTACTGAGGTCCAGCTACTTGGAATCCCTTTGTCATGATGTTAACCAGACTCAACGTGGTCAGGATCCCTAGTACAGGGGATACGGTACAATAGAAAGAAGATATAAACACACACTGAGGTAGCCTATTGGACTGTTTAGCTTGCGCCAGTGACCTGGAGCAACTTTTATTTAGTTGGATGCTATTAAATACATTATTTGGGGATTACCTCATTAACTTTCAAAACAGAAGGTGATGAAGCTTTTTCAGAATCATTCTCAATTCTTTGATTATATCTGTATTTATTTAAAAATTTAAAATGAAACCTTGGAAGTAGTTTCCTTTGTATTATTTGTCTACTTTAATAATATTGCATTATGCATCATAACTATACTTACCATAACATTTCTTACTACATTTTTATCATATTATTAATCTAAAACATCCTACCCATTGGTGGGACAGTAGTATCTTTGTCTCATAAAATAGCTAGCCAAAATGTTGGATGACCGTTTAATGTAATGGTAAGTGCACAAAACAAAATACATTTACAGTCTACTTGCTGCAGATAACTGCAAGAATTCCCTTTGGCACACGATGGTTCCAGCAGCAGACTGTCTTAACATTTCTATAATGACTAGTACATCTTTATGCCTAATCAGAACCACTAGCTGCACAGAATGCCAGTCACTTGTGGCTGCTTTAAGATTGGTAGGCTAACCGTAATGCTTCCTCCTTACATGATAGCAGGATGGTTTGGGTCCCATTTCCTCCTCTCAGCTTGCCAAATACAAATGAGTTAGATTAATTTGCTTCCTAATTGCTGATCCAACCCTGCTTAACAGTAGACACAGACATTTCCCTTCACAATTCGCTACAATTGTTATTCCACTACCTTATACATCAAGTGTCCCCCGCATCTTTTTAATTGTAAACTCATTTGTGCAAGATCAACTGTATCTTCTGTTTTATGTCATTATATGTTATTTCTTTCATAATCCCGTCACTGAACAGAGCTGGAGAATATGTATTATATGGGTTTCAAGTCTTGTCACAGTGGCTTGAAACCCTGTTTATACTGTAGGCTGGACCTGGATTATTGCCGAGGCTTCTCTCTGCTGCTGTTTTGAGATGACATAATCTCCAAATGCAGGTGAGCTGGCTCTCCAAAGGCTCGTAACCGGACTTGGTTGGCTGACCTTAGGCACTCGTTTACACCGCCACATTCCCCGAGTCATTTCCAGGTCAAACCCTGCTCGCTACCTGGGTTGAATTCTTGGGTCACTGGACCTGGTTTTTTTTTTTAGGGATCATTTTACACTGAGCCGCAATCTGGTCGAACAGGCAATATTGTGAGTTATTACAGCGTTGGAAAAGGGGTATACGCTGTAATAAAAGAAGCTTCATAATGTTTCCTTTCCCCATATAAAATAAAAAATATGACAAACTGTGTCATAAAAAAAATAATAATGACATATATTTGCTATTAATTTAATGTTGGCGATTCTTGGAGAAGGCTTATAGTATTTCAGAAATGTAAATTATGTTGATATAAAATCGCAGCTCATCAGAGAGAAGGTAGAATTATAAAATACAGGTTTTTTTTAATTTAATTTAATGTAAAGGCTTTTTGGACGGGGTTTGACTGTTCAATCATTTACCAATGTCATCAAACGGGGCTCCTGTGACATCCTACTGAGCATCAATAGAATTTAAGAAGCTGGTAGTGAAAACCAAGTACAGTAGGAGAGCTGAACAGCCTAGGAACTGTCTGATTCCGGTGGGACAGTTCTGACTTGGAGGACTGTTAGGCACTGTTATTTATGCCATTCAACTCAGTGAAATTCAGAGAATCCTAAAATATGCTGATTAATTTTGCTCTTCAGTTCACGGTTGGAACACTTCCCTGTACTACTTTGGAATCCTAAGGAGTGCATTGTAAAAAATAATTTACATGGCATTGGATTATCACGTGTTTTACTAAGTGAGATTAGTTGTTTGAGCAGCCTATCAGCTAATAACTAGATTGAAATATAAATAACGTCAAATATATTCAGTTACTAAAGAAACACAGGTTTTCTAGAAGATGGAGATTCATTTCCTAAACACGAACAGCTTTAGCTTTGACAGCTAATATAGAAACTCATGACATGCAAAAAACACTACCAGTGAAATGTTTCCATTAAGATAATCTGTCATAATGGATTCTCTTTTACAACAATAACTTTTCAAATTATTGTTAATATCTGAAAACTATGGTGCACATATTTACATACAGTATAATCAAATATATTAAGTTGCAAATAATTAAAGGACTATGGGCAGGAAGAATTAGCCGCACTGATTACTGAGTGAAGAAAAGAGCTCTGACTTTTTCATCCACAGCTGCTCTGACTTTTTCGTCCACAGCTATTCATTTACAAGCCCTTTTCCTGATATACTGTAGTAAATACATGGCTAATACGCGTTAACTCATAGATTCCAGGATAAGGGCCCGGAGCACCGGTTTAGCGCGTTCAGCGCGTCCGCAATAAAACTCTATTTTTGCGAATCTCTGTTTGAGACTCCCTCAGGATTGAACAGAAATCCAAGTTAAGTGAAGCCTGCGGGCTTATTCTGGGCTTCAGCGGGCTGCATTTAATAGCCCCAGCCATTGCTACACGCCTATGTAACTTTTATATTTAACTTTATTTTCCAAACCCAAGTATATTTTTCTCTCCTGTTGTATTCATTATTTTTTATTTGAATACATCAGTGTCATTTTGACTGATGCTAAAATCAGTTGAGTGTGAAGGTGTCTCCATTATTGATTGCTAGTTTTTTTAAAAAGAACTATTATGCACTGATAGTACCCACATGATGGAGAACATATACATATTACATCTCTGAAGGTGTGTATAATATGAAGACATTATGAAGGAGCTGAAGGTCAGAGCAGCGTTTCAACTTTTCACTGCTGACAGGAGAACTTATCTGTCAGTGATCAATCAGTATTGTTCATGGAAGCTTAGTCTATCAAACAGTGTGACAGTATATGCCTTTGTGCAGTACCAACTGAATGCTGCTGACAACCTTTGCAAATAAAATATAGATGCTGGGTGAATGTACAATCTATAAATCTGTACTTGGTATAGAATGGTAACAGGTTTCAAGTTTGGTCAACTACTCTGCAGTTTTTCCTTCTAAATGTCACCACTGATCAGGTGATGGCTGGCAAGATGAACTTTGGTACAAACACAACTAAGAAATTCAAGTTATAGACAGATCACTCACATTGTAGGGTGAGAAATAACCATAATGAGCCATAGAGTATGACTATGTAACACCTGAAGCCCCCTAGGCAGTGCCAGACTGTAGTTTGGTGCCCTATTCTATGCCTCTAATGCCAAAATGCCTTTCCCATGACATTACTTGGCACCTTTCCATATATCTCTCTATGGGGGGGTGTCTATTTACCTGAAAAGAAACATCAGGGGCACGAAAAATGAACGGTTTTCTTGCGTTTTTCCCCGATGCAATTTGGTTGCCTGTAAAAAAATAAATTTTCTCACGAAAACACAAAGGGTTAGTGAATCCTTATTCATTATGTGCATGTTTGTACTTTACACAAATCTTGAGATATATGAACGCCTATATATTGTAGTGTATGCTCATGGAAGTGCAGTGGGATATGTTTTGTATGCTTCATATCACTGCGTGTAATGTTTCATATGCTTGACTCATGCCTATGTCTTGCAAAATTGTATACAGTGTTTTAGCGTCATTAAAAGAAAAAAAAGAGCCAACACATAACACACTATAAATAAATACCCATAGCTTCCACAGTACATTAATGCCCCACACATAACATTCATCCCCTCTAAATACACACACACACACACACACACACACACACACACACACACACACACACTAAATTATTAGGGATGTACGGCGGACACTTTTCGTGTTTTGGTTTTGGATCTGGATCCCGCTCGTATTTTGGATCTGGATTGGTTTTGCCAAAACCACCCTTTCGGGTTCGGGTTTTGGATCTGGATGATTTTTGAAAAAAACATAAAAACAGCTAAAATCACAGAATTTGGCGATCATTTTGATCCTACTCTATTATTAACCTCAATAACATTAATTTCCACTCATTTCCAGTCTTTTCTGAACTCCTCACACCTCACAATATAGTTTTTAGAGATGTTCAGCGGGCATTTTTCGTGTTTTGTGTAGAGATGAGCGGGTTCGGTTTCTCTGAATCCGAACCCGCACGAACTTCATGTTTTTTTTCACGGGTCCGAGCGACTCGGATCTTCCGGCCTTGCTCGGTTAACCCGAGCGCGCCCGAACGTCATCATGACGCTGTCGGATTCTCGCGAGACTCGGATACTATATAAGGAGCCGCGCGTCGCCGCCATTTTCACACGTGCATTGAGATTGATAGGGAGAGGACGTGGCTGGCGTCCTCTCCATTTAGATTAGGAGAGAGAGAGAGAGATTGACCTGAGGCTGATACTGTAGAAGAGAGTGCAGAGTTTAGTGACTGACCACAGTGACCACCAGCAGTGCAGTTGTTTTATTTAATATATCCGTTCTCTGCCTGAAAAAAACGGTACACACAGTGACTCAGTCACATACCATATCTGTGTGCACTGCTCAGCCCAGTGTGCTGCATGCCTGCATCATCTATGTATATATTATATATCTGACTGTGCTCAGCTCACACAGCTTATAATTGTGGGGGAGACTGGGGAGCACTGCAGTGCCAGTTATAGGTTATAGCAGGAGCCAGGAGTACAAGACAGTCACATACCATATCTGTGTGCACTGCTCAGCCCAGTGTGCTGCATCATCTATGTATATATTATATATCTGACTGTGCTCAGCTCACACAGCTTATAATTGTGGGGGAGACTGGGGAGCACTGCAGTGCCAGTTATAGGTTATAGCAGGAGCCAGGAGTACATATTATATTAAAATTAAACAGTGCACACTTTTGCTGCAGGAGTGCCACTGCCAGTGTGACTGACCAGTGACCTGACCACACTGACCACCAGTATAGTTAGTAGTATACTATATTGTGATTGCCTGAAAAAGTTAAACACTCGTCGTGTGACTTCACTTGTGTGGTGTTTTTTTTTTTATTCTATAAAAAACTCATTCTGCTGACAGACAGTGTCCAGCAGGTCCGTCATTATATAATATATATACCTGTCCGGCTGCAGTAGTGATATATATATATTTTTTATATCATTATTTATCATCCAGTCGCAGCAGACACAGTACGGTAGTTCACGGCTGTAGCTACCTCTGTGTCGGCACTTGGCAGTCCATCCATAATTGTATACCACCTACCCGTGGTTTTTTTTTCTTTCTTCTTTATACATACATACTACTACATCTCTTTATCAACCAGTCTATATTAGCAGCAGACACAGTACAGTACGGTAGTTCACGGCTGTGGCTACCTCTGTGTCGGCACTCGGCAGTCCGTCCATAATTGTATACCACCTAACCGTGGTTTTTTTTCTTTCTTCTTTATACATACATACTACGACATCTCTTTATCAACCAGTCTATATTAGCAGCAGACACAGTACAGTACGGTAGTTCACGGCTGTGGCTACCTCTGTGTCGGCACTCGGCAGTCCGTCCATAATTGTATACCACCTACCCGTGGTTTTTTTTTCTTTCTTCTTCATACATACATACTACGACATCTCTTTATCAACCAGTCTATATTAGCAGCAGACACAGTACAGTACGGTAGTTCACGGCTGTGGATACCTCTGTGTCGGCACTCGGCAGTCCGTCCATAATTGTATACCACCTAACCGTGGTTTTTTTTCTTTCTTCTTTATACATACATACTACGACATCTCTTTATCAACCAGTCTATATTAGCAGCAGACACAGTACAGTACGGTAGTTCACGGCTGTGGCTACCTCTGTGTCGGCACTCGGCAGTCCGTCCATAATTGTATACCACCTAACCGTGGTTTTTTTTTCTTTCTTCTTCATACATACATACTACGACATCTCTTTATCAACCAGTCTATATTAGCAGCAGACACAGTACAGTACGGTAGTTCACGGCTGTGGCTACCTCTGTGTCGGCACTCGGCAGTCCGTCCATAATTGTATACCACCTACCCGTGGTTTTTTTTTCTTTCTTCTTCATACATACATACTACGACATCTCTTTATCAACCAGTCTATATTAGCAGCAGACACAGTACAGTACGGTAGTTCACGGCTGTGGCTACCTCTGTGTCGGCACTCGGCAGTCCATCCATAATTGTATACCACCTAACCGTGGTTATTTTTTCTTTCTTCTTCATACATACATACTACGACATCTCTTTATCAACCAGTCTATATTAGCAGCAGACACAGTACGGTAGTTCACGGCTGTAGCTACCTCTGTGTCGGCACTCGGCAGTCCGTCCATAATTGTATACTAGTATCCATCCATCTCCATTGTTTACCTGAGGTGCCTTTTAGTTGTGCCTATTAAAATATGGAGAACAAAAATGTTGAGGTTCCAAAATTAGGGAAAGATCAAGATCCACTTCCACCTCGTGCTGAAGCTGCTGCCACTAGTCATGGCCGAGACGATGAAATGCCAGCAACGTCGTCTGCCAAGGCCGATGCCCAATGTCATAGTACAGAGCATGTCAAATCCAAAACACCAAATATCAGTAAAAAAAGGACTCCAAAACCTAAAATAAAATTGTCGGAGGAGAAGCGTAAACTTGCCAATATGCCATTTACCACACGGAGTGGCAAGGAACGGCTGAGGCCCTGGCCTATGTTCATGGCTAGTGGTTCAGCTTCACATGAGGATGGAGGCACTCAGCCTCTCGCTAGAAAAATGAAAAGACTCAAGCTGGCAAAAGCAGTAGCACCGCAAAGAACTGTGCGTTCTTCGAAATCCCAAATCCACAAGGAGAGTCCAATTGTGTCGGTTGCGATGCCTGACCTTCCCAACACTGGACGTGAAGAGCATGCGCCTTCCACCATTTGCACGCCCCCTGCAAGTGCTGGAAGGAGCACCCGCAGTCCAGTTCCTGATAGTCAGATTGAAGATGTCAGTGTTGAAGTACACCAGGATGAGGAGGATATGGGTGTTGCTGGCGCTGGGGAGGAAATTGACCAGGAGGATTCTGATGGTGAGGTGGTTTGTTTAAGTCAGGCACCCGGGGAGACACCTGTTGTCCGTGGGAGGAATATGGCCGTTGACATGCCTGGTGAAAATACCAAAAAAATCAGCTCTTCGGTGTGGAACTATTTCAACAGAAATGCGGACAACAGGTGTCAAGCCGTGTGTTCCCTTTGTCAAGCTGTAATAAGTAGGGGTAAGGACGTTAACCACCTCGGAACATCCTCCCTTATACGTCACCTGCAGCGCATTCATAATAAGTCAGTGACAAGTTCAAAAACTTTGGGTGACAGCGGAAGCAGTCCACTGACCAGTAAATCCCTTCCTCTTGTAACCAAGCTCACGCAAACCACCCCACCAACTCCCTCAGTGTCAATTTCCTCCTTCCCCAGGAATGCCAATAGTCCTGCAGGCAATGTCACTGGCAATTCTGACGAGTCCTCTCCTGCCTGGGATTCCTCCGATGCATCCTTGCGTGTAACGCCTACTGCTGCTGGCGCTGCTGTTGTTGCTGCTGGGAGTCGATGGTCATCCCAGAGGGGAAGTCGTAAGCCCACTTGTACTACTTCCAGTAAGCAATTGACTGTTCAACAGTCCTTTGCGAGGAAGATGAAATATCACAGCAGTCATCCTGCTGCAAAGCGGATAACTGAGGCCTTGACAACTATGTTGGTGTTAGACGTGCGTCCGGTATCCGCCGTTAGTTCACAGGGAACTAGACAATTTATTGAGGCAGTGTGCCCCCGTTACCAAATACCATCTAGGTTCCACTTCTCTAGGCAGGCGATACCGAGAATGTACACGGACGTCAGAAAAAGACTCACCAGTGTCCTAAAAAATGCAGTTGTACCCAATGTCCACTTAACCACGGACATGTGGACAAGTGGAGCAGGGCAGGGTCAGGACTATATGACTGTGACAGCCCACTGGGTAGATGTATGGACTCCCGCCGCAAGAACAGCAGCGGCGGCACCAGTAGCAGCATCTCGCAAACGCCAACTCTTTCCTAGGCAGGCTACGCTTTGTATCACCGGTTTCCAGAATACGCACACAGCTGAAAACCTCTTACGGCAACTGAGGAAGATCATCGCAGAATGGCTTACCCCAATTGGACTCTCCTGTGGATTTGTGGCATCGGACAACGCCAGCAATATTGTGTGTGCATTAAATATGGGCAAATTCCAGCACGTCCCATGTTTTGCACATACATTGAATTTGGTGGTGCAGAATTATTTAAAAAACGACAGGGGCGTGCAAGAGATGCTGTCGGTGGCCAGAAAAATTGCGGGACACTTTCGGCGTACAGGCACCACGTACAGAAGACTGGAGCACCACCAAAAACTACTGAACCTGCCCTGCCATCATCTGAAGCAAGAAGTGGTAACGAGGTGGAATTCAACCCTCTATATGCTTCAGAGGTTGGAGGAGCAGCAAAAGCCCATTCAAGCCTATACAATTGAGCACGATATAGGAGGTGGAATGCACCTGTCTCAAGCGCAGTGGAGAATGATTTCAACGTTGTGCAAGGTTCTGATGCCCTTTGAACTTGCCACACGTGAAGTCAGTTCAGACACTGCCAGCCTGAGTCAGGTCATTCCCCTCATCAGGCTTTTTCAGAAGAAGCTGGAGACATTGAAGGAGGAGCTAACACGGAGCGATTCCGCTAGGCATGTGGGACTTGTGGATGGAGCCCTTAATTCGCTTAACAAGGATTCACGGGTGGTCAATCTGTTGAAATCAGAGCACTACATTTTGGCCACCGTGCTCGATCCTAGATTTAAAGCCTACCTTGGATCTCTCTTTCCGGCAGACACAAGTCTGCTGGGGTTGAAAGACCTGCTGGTGAGAAAATTGTCAAGTCAAGCGGAACGCGACCTGTCAACATCTCCTCCTTCACATTCTCCCGCAACTGGGGGTGCGAGGAAAAGGCTCAGAATTCCGAGCCCACCCGCTGGCGGTGATGCAGGGCAGTCTGGAGCGACTGCTGATGCTGACATCTGGTCCGGACTGAAGGACCTGACAACGATTACGGACATGTCGTCTACTGTCACTGCATATGATTCTCTCACCATTGAAAGAATGGTGGAGGATTATATGAGTGACCGCATCCAAGTAGGCACGTCACACAGTCCATACTTATACTGGCAGGAAAAAGAGGCAATTTGGAGGCCATTGCACAAACTGGCTTTATTCTACCTAAGTTGCCCTCCCACAAGTGTGTACTCCGAAAGAGTGTTTAGTGCCGCCGCTCACCTTGTCAGCAATCGGCGTACGAGGTTACATCCAGAAAATGTGGAGAAGATGATGTTCATTAAAATGAATTATAATCAATTCCTCCGCGGAGACATTGACCAGCAGCAATTGCCTCCACAAAGTACACAGGGAGCTGAGATGGTGGATTCCAGTGGGGACGAATTGATAATCTGTGAGGAGGGGGATGTACACGGTGATATATCGGAGGGTGATGATGAGGTGGACATCTTGCCTCTGTAGAGCCAGTTTGTGCAAGGAGAGATTAATTGCTTCTTTTTTGGGGGGGGTCCAAACCAACCCGTCATATCAGTCACAGTCGTGTGGCAGGCCCTGTCACTGAAATGATGGGTTGGTTAAAGTGTGCATGTCCTGTTTTGTTTATACAACATAAGGGTGGGTGGGAGGGCCCAAGGACAATTCCATCTTGCACCTCTTTTTTCTTTTATTTTTCTTTGCGTCATGTGCTGTTTGGGGAGGGTTTTTTGGAAGGGACATCCTGCGTGACACTGCAGTGCCACTCCTAAATGGGCCCGGTGTTTGTGTCGGCCACTAGGGTCGCTTATCTTACTCACACAGTCAGCTACCTCATTGCACCTCTTTTTTTCTTTGCGTCATGTGCTGATTGGGGAGGGTTTTTTGGAAGGGACATCCTGCGTGACACTGCAGTGCCACTCCTAGATGGGCCAGGTGTTTGTGTCGGCCACTAGTGTCGCTTAGCTTAGTCATCCAGCGACCTTGGTGCAAATTTTAGGACTAAAAATAATATTGTGAGGTGTGAGGTATTCAGAATAGACTGAAAATGAGTGGAAATTATGGTTTTTGAGGTTAATAATAATATGGGATCAAAATGACCCCCAAATTCTATGATTTAAGCTGTTTTTTAGTGTTTTTTTAAAAAAACACCCGAATCCAAAACACACCCGAATCCGACAAAAAAAATTCGGTGAGGTTTTGCCAAAACGCGGTCGAACCCAAAACACGGCCGCGGAACCGAACCCAAAACCAAAACACAAAACCCGAAAAATTTCAGGCGCTCATCTCTAGTTTTGTGTTTTGGATTCGGGTCCGCGGTCGTGTTTTGGATTCGGACGCGTTTTGGCAAAACCACCCTTTCGGGTTTTGAATTCGGATGTGTTTTGGATTCGGGTGATTTTTGAAAAAAAACACAAAAACAGCTAAAATCATAAAATTTGGGGGTACTTTTGATCCTATAGTATTATTAACCTCAATAACAATAATTTCCACTAACTTCCAGTCTATTCTGAGCACCTCACACCTCCCAATATTATTTTTAGTCCTACAATTTGCACCGAGGTCGTTGGATGACTAAGCTAAGCGACCCAAGTGGCCGGCGCAAACACCTGGCACATCTAGGAGTGGCACTGCAGTGGCAGACAGGATGGCACTTAAAACAATAGTCCACAAAGAGCACATGATGCAAAGAAAAAAAGAGGTGCACCAAGGTCGCTGGATGGCGGTCGCTGGATGACTAAGCTAAGCAACACAAACACCTGGCCCATCTAGAATTAGACTTCAGTATCATGTGAATTATAAAGCAATATCACTGGAATTATTCGTTCTAATCAATGGTATTATTATTGGTCCAAATCACTGGAAGAAAATGACAAAATCACTGGAATTAACTGGCAGTAATGTCGGGAATTATATCAAATGGCAGTACCACTGGACATATACGGAAGTGTCAGACAGGATGGCACTTTAAAAAAAAAAAGTCCCCAAACAGCACATGATGCAAAGAAAAGAGATAAAGAGGTGCACTGTGGTCGCTGGATGGCTAAGCTAAGCGACACAAACACCTCAATATCACAGGAATTATTTGTTCTAATCAATGGTATTATTTATTGGTCCAAATCACTGGAAGAAAATGACTAGAATTACAAGCCAGTATCACGAGAATTATATCAAATGGCAGACACTGAGCAGCACGATGCAGCACAAGACACTGAGCACTGACCAGTGATACTGAGCACTGATGATACTACTGAGCAATGATACTGAGAACTGAAACTACTGAGAACTGACACTGAGCAGCATGATGCAGCACAAGACACTGAGCACTGAGCAGTGATACTGAGCACTGATGATACTACTGAGCAGTGATACTGAGCACTGATGATACTACTGAGCAGTGATACTGAGCACTGATACTACTGATAACTGACACTGAACAGCACGATGCAGCACAAGGCACTGAGCACTGACCAGTGATACTGAGCACTGATGATACTACTGAGCAGTGATACTGAGCACTGATGATACTACTGAGCAGTGATACTGAGCACTGATGATACTACTGAGCACTGATACTACTGAGAACTGACACTGAGCAGCACGATGCAGCACAAGACACTGAGCACTGACCAGTGATACTGAGCACTGATGATGCTACTGAGCAGTGATACTGAGCACTGATGATACTACTGAGCAGTGATACTGAGAACTGACACTGAGCAGTACGATGCAGCACAAGACAATGAGCACTGATACTGAGCACTAATGATACTACTGAGAACTGACACTGAGCAGCACGATGCAGCACAAGACACTGTACTAGTATTAGTAATGTAGTATTACTGAGCACCACGATGCAGCACAAGACAATGAGCAGTGATACTGAGCACTGATGATACTACTGAGAACTGACACTGAGCAGCACGATGCAGCACAAGACACTGTACTAGTTTTAGTAATGTAGTATTACTGAGCAGCACAAGACAATGAGCAGTGATACTGAGCACTGATGATACTACTGAGAACTGACACTGAGCAGCACGATGCAGCACAAGACACTGTACTAGTATTAGTAATGTAGTATTACTGAACACCACGATGCAGCACAAGACTGAGCACTGATGATACTACTGAGAACTGACACTGAGCAGCACGATGCAGCACAAGACACTGTACTAGTATTAGTGAGCAGCACAAAAGCACTCTGGAATTGTCACCCCCCAGATACCACTGTGACTGGAATGATGATGACTGATGCACAGTCACAGGACACTACTACCACAGCACCCAAGATGCAGCACAAGAGAGACACTTTACTAGTATTACTGAGCAGCAATAAGCACTGATACTGAGAACTGACACTGAGAGAACGTAGCCACGTCCTCTCTGTACTCTCTACAATGCCCGAGTGAAAATGGTGGCGACGCGCGGCTCTTTATATGGAATCCGAATCTTGCGAGAATCCAACAGCAGGGTGATGACGTTTTGCCTTGTTCGGGTTTTCCGAGTCAGGCGGGAATAACCGAGCCGGGCTCAGACCCGTGTTTGCCACTTGGAGTTCAGGGGGGTTCGGTTCTCGGTGAACCGAACCCGCTCATCTCTAATTGTTTTTAGGCCAAAAGGTTGCACCTACTGTATGTCGCTGGATGACTAAGCTAAGCAAGTGGGTGGCACAAACACCTGGCCCATCTAGGAATTTCACTGCAGTGGCAGACAGGATGGCAGTTTTAAAAATTAGGCCCCAAAGAGCACATCATGCAAAGAAAAAAAGAGGTGCTCCGAGGTCGCCGGGTGACTAAGCTAAGCGACACAAGTGTGTGGCACAAACACCTGGCCCATCTAGGAGTGGCACTGCAGTGGCAGACAGGGTGGCAGTTTTAGAAAATAGGCCCCAAAGAGCACTTCATGCAAGGAAAAAAAAGAGGTGCACCGAGGTCGCTGGGTGACTAAGCTAAGCAACACAAGTGTGTGGCACAAACACCTGTCCTATCTAGGAGTGGCACTGCATTGGCAGACAGGATGGTCATTTTAAAAAATAGGCCCCAAAGAGCACATCATGCAAAGAAGAAAAAGAGGTGCACCGAGGTCCCTGGGTAACTGAGCTAAGCGGCACAAACACCTGGCCCATCTAGGAGTGGCACTGCAGTGGAAAACAGGATGGAAGTTTGAAAAACTAGGCCACAAAAAGTACATAATGTAAAGAAAAAAAAGAGGTGCACGACGGAATTGTCCTCCAGCCTTCGGCATGCAGTCGCTGAATGGCAAAAGTGTCCCGAAATTTTTCGGGCCAGAGATAACTTCTTCTGCACGGCCCTGACGAGTCTCAAAAAATACTACACCACCAAATTTATTGTTTGAGCAAAACATGGGACATGCTGGAAATTGCCCCGATTTAATGCCCGCACAATATTGGTGGCGTTGTCTGATTTCTTTCAGTTTCTGTAAGAGGTTGTCGGTGGTGTGCCTCTTACTGAAACTGGTGACACACAGCGTATCCTGTCTTGGAGCGAGCTGGTTTTTCTGAGATGCTGCTACTGATGCCGCTGCTGTTGTTGCTGCACAAGGTGATACATCTACCCAGTGGGCTGTCACAGTCATATAGTCCTTAGTCTGCCCTGTTCCACATGTCCGTGGTTAAGTGGACAGTGGGTACAACCACATTTTTTAGGACACTGAGGACACTTATTCTGACGTCTCTGTACATTCTTGGTATCGCCTGCCTAGTGAAGTGGAATCTAGATGGGATCTGGTAGCGGGGACACTCTACCTCCATCAAATCCCACTGCACTAATGGCGGATACCGGACGCACGTCTAACACCAACATAACTGTCAAGGCCTCAGTTTTCCGCTTTGCAACAGGATGACTGCTGTCATATTTCATCTTCCTCTTGAAGGACTGGTGGACAGCCAATTGCTTAGTTGAAGTAGTACAAGTGGTCTTCCGACGATCGACTCCCAGCAGCAACAACAGCAGCGGCAGCAGTAGGCATGCCATTCAAGGATCCTCCGGAGGAATCCCGGTTAGGAGAGGACTCGTCAGTCATGCCAGTGACATGGCCTGCAGGACTACTGACGTTCCTGACGGAGGAGGAAATTGACGTTGAGGGAGTTGTTGGTGTGGCTTGCAGGAGCTTGGGTACAAGAGGAAGAAGGGATTTAGGTGTCAGTGGACTGCTCACGCTCTTACCCAAAGTTTCTGACCCTGTCAAGACTTCTGATGAATGCACTGCAGGTGACGTATAAGGGAGGATATTCCTAGGTGGTTAACGTCCTTACACCAACTTATTACGGATTGAAAAAGACAACACACAGCTTGACACCTGTTGTCCGGATTTGTGGAGAAATAATTCCACCCCAAAGAGGTGACTTTTTTGGTATTTTGCCCAGGCATGACAATGGGCTTATTAATCCCACAGGCAACAACTGTCTCCCATGGTGCCTGATTTAAACAAACCACATCACCATCAGAATCCGCCTCGTCAACTTCCTCCTCAACGCCAGCAACACCCATATCCTCATCCTGGTGTACTTCAACAGTGACATATTCAATTTGAATATCAGAAACTGGACTGTGGGCGCTCTTTCCAGCACTTGCAGAGGGCGTGCAAATGGTGGAAGGAGGCACCTCTTCCCATCCATTTTTGGGAAGGTCAGGCATCGCAACCGCCGACACACTTGGACTCTCCTTGGGGATTTGTGATACCATCTCAGAACGCACAGTTCTTTGCTGTGCTTTTGCCATCTTAACTCTTTTAATTTTTCTAGCGGGAGGATGAGGGCTTTCATAGTCATGTGAAACTGAACCACTAGTCATGAACATATACTAACGCCTTAGCCGTTCTTTGCCACTCCGTGTCTAAAATGGCATATTGGCAAGTTTACGTTTCTCTTCAGAGGATTTCAATTTACTTTTTTGGGTCATTTTACTGAACTTTGGCTTTTTTGATTTTACATGCCCTCTACTATGACATTGGGCATCGGCCTTGGAAAACAAAGTTGATAGCATTTCATCGTCTATTCATGACTAGTGGCAGCAGCTTCAGCACTAGGAGGAAGTGGTTCATCATCTTTCCCTATTTTGTCCTCCAAATTTTTGTTCTCCATTATTTTTCTAGAGTTATATAACAATGGGCCTAATTCAGAGTTGATCGCAGCAGCAAATTTGTTAGCAGATGGGCAAAACCATGTGCACTGCAGGGGGGGCAGATATAACATGTGCAGAGAGAGTTAGATTTGGGTGGGGTGTGTTCAATCTGAAATCTAAATTGCAGTGTAAAAATAAAGCAGCCAGTATTTACCCTGCACAGAAACAATATAACCCATCCAAATCTAACTCTCTCTGCAAATGTCATATCTGCACCACCTGCAGTGCACATAGGGGTCATTCTGACCCTATCGCTCGCTGCAGTTTGTCGCAGTGCAGCGATCGGGTCAGAACTGCGCATGCACCGGTGCCGCAGTGCGCCGGCTTATGGCAACTTTCGTTGCCTAGCGATCGCCTCTGAGACAGAGGCGATCGCTGGGCGGGAGGGGGCTGAACGACGGCGTTAAGCCGCCATTTAGTGGGAGCGGTCCGGCCAACGCAGGCATGGCCGGACCTTTGGGGGGGGGGCCGGCCACGGCGGCTGCGTGACGTCTCACACAGCCGCTGCGGCCAGTGGCAGCGACAATTAACTTCCGGCCAGCGCAGGAGCTGTGCAATGCTTTTGTATTTGTGCAGTGGGGGGGCAGGACTGACATGTGGGGCGGACTAGCCCTGTGCTGGGTGTCCCCCCACATGTCAGGGAAGATGATCATAGCTGTGCTAAATTTAGCACAGCTACGATCAACTCGGAATGACCCCCATTGGGCCTAATTCAGAGTTGATCGCAGCAGCAATTTTGTTAGCAGTTGGGCAAAACCATGGGGGTCATTCCGAGTTGTTCGCTCGCAAGCGGATTTTAGCAGATTTGCTCATGCTAAGCCGCCGCCTACTGGGAGTGAATCTTAGCATCTTAAAATTGCGAACGAAGTATTCGCAATATTGCGATTACACACCTCGTAGCAGTTTCTGAGTAGCTCCAGACTTACTCGGCATCTGCGATCATTTCAGTGCTTGTCGTTCCTGGTTTGACGTCACAAACACACCCAGCGTTCGCCCAGACACTCCCCCGTTTCTCCGGCCACTCCTGCGTTTTTTCCGGAAACTGTAGCGTTTTTTCCCACAAGCCCATAAAACGGCCTGTTTCCGCCCAGTAACACCCATTTCCTGTCAATCACATTACGATCGCCAGAACGATGAAAATGCCGTGAGTAAAATTCCTAACTGCATAGCAAATTTACTTGGCGCAGTCGCAGTGCGGACATTGCGCATGCGCATTAAGCGGAAAATCGCTGCGATGCGAAGATTTTTACCGAGCGAACAACTCGGAATGACCCCCAATGTGCACTGCAGTGTGGCAGATATAACATGTGCAGAGAGAGTTAGATTTGGGTAGGGTGTGTTCAAACTGAAATCTAAATTGCAGTGTAAAAATAAAGCAGCCAGTATTTACTCTGCACAGAAACAAAATAACCCACCCAAATCTAACTCTCTCTGCAAATGTTATATCTGCCACACCTGCAGTGCACATTGGCCCTCATTCCGAGTTGTTCGCTCGCTAGCTGCTTTTAGCAGCATTGCACACGCTAGGCCGCCGCCCTCTGGGAGTGTATCTTAGCTTAGCAGAATTGCGAACGAAAGATTAGCAGATTTGCGAATAGAAATTTCTTAGCAGTTTCTGAGTAGCTCCAGACTTACTCAGCCATTGCGATCAGTTCAGTCAGTTTCGTTCCTGGTTTGATGTCACAAACACACCCAGCGTTCGCCCAGACACCCCCGCGTTTTTCCCAGAAACGCCAGCGTTTTTTTCGCACACTCCCATAAAATGGCCAGTGTCTGCCCAGAAACACCCACTTCCTGTCAATCACACTCCGATCACCAGAACGATGAAAAATCCTCGTTATGCCGTGAGTAAAATACCTAACTTTTGAGTAAAATAACTAAGCGCATGCGTTCTGCGAACCTTGCGCATGCACAGTAAGCGACTAATCGCAATATAGAGAAAATCGGCAACGAGCGAACAACTCGGAATGACCACCATGGTTTTTCCCAGCTGCTAACAAATTTGCTGCTGTGATCAACTCTGAATTACCCCCATTATGCGGCACAGGAGAGTGTACCCCTACACCACACTGTGCTAACCCTGTAAAAATAATTTGGATAATAATAACCCTTTTATTTAGAGTTATTATAATAATATGCAGCACAGGAGAGCGTACCCCTACACCACACAGGGCAAACCCTGTAAAAATTATTTGGATAATATATTAATAACCACTTTATTTGGAGTAAATAATATACAACACAGAACAGCACCACTGGACTTATATGGCAGCACCGCTGGAGTTATACGGCAGTACCCCTGGACTTATACGGCAGTACCCCAGGACTTATACGGCAGTACCCCTGGACTTATATGGCAGTACCGCTGGACTTATACGGCTGTACCACTAGACTTATACGGCAGTACCGCTAGACTTATACGGCAGTACCCCTGGACTTATACGGCAGTACCCCATGACTTATACAGCAGTACCGCTGGACTTATGTGGCTGTTCCTCTGGACTTATACGGCAGTACAGCTGGATTTATACTGCAGTACCGCTGGACTTACACAACAGTACCGCTAGACTTATACAGCAGCACAACTGGACTGGACTTATACAGCAGTACCGCTGGCCTTATACGGCAGTACCGCTGGCCTTATACGGCAGTACCGCTGGACTTATACAGCAGCACCACTGGACTGGACTTATACGGCAGTACCGCTGGACGTATACGGCAGTATTGCTGGACTTATACGGCAACACCACTGGACTGGACTTATACAGAAGCACCACTGGACTGGACTTATATGGCAGCACCAGTGGACTGGACTTATACGGCAGCACCACTGGACTGGACTTATAAGGCAGCACCACTGGACTTATGGCAGCACAGGACACTACCACTGGAGTGACTGGACTTATGCAGCACAAGACACCACCACTGGACTGATGCAGCACAAAACAGCACCACTGGACTGGACTTATACAGCACCACTGGACTTATACGGCAGTACCAGTGGAGTTACACAATAGTGCAGCTGGAGTCATACGGCAGTGCAGCTGGACTTATATGGCAGTACCCCATGACTTATACGGCAGTACCGCTGGACTTATATGGCAGTACCGCTGGACTAATATGGCAGCACCACTGGACTGGACTTATATGGCAGCACTACTGGACTGGAATTATACAGCAGCACCAATGTACTGGACTTATACGGCAGCACCACTGGACTGGACTTATGCAACAACACCACTGTACTGGACTTATACGGCAGTACTGCTGGACTTATACGGAGGCACCACTGGACTGGACTTATATGGCAGCACCACTGGACTGGACTTATTCAGCAGCACCACTGGACTTATGGCAGCACAGGACACCACCACTGGACTTATGGCAGCACAGGTCACCACCACTGGACTGATTCAGCACAAGACAGCACCACTGGATTGATGCAGCACAAGACAGCACCATTGGACTGATGCAGCACAAGACAGCACCACTGGACTGGACTTATACAGCAGCACTGGACTTATCACAGCGCAGAACACCACCACTGGACTTATGGCAGCACAGGACACCACCACTGGACTCATGCAGCACAAGACAGCACCACTGGACAGAACTTATACAGCAGCACTGGACTTATGGCAACACAGGACACCACCACTGTGACTGGACTGATGCAGCACAAGACACTGCCACTGGACTGATGCAGCATAATACAGCACCACTGGAATGATACAAAAGAGCAGGTTGCCACCCCATGCGCCATGCCACTTTCCCGTACAGACACTGAGGAGTCACATCCTCTTGCTACACTCTCGAGGACTGGAGTGAAAATGGCCGTGACACGCGGCTCCTTATAGGGAATCCAAAATCCGCGAGAATCTGACAGTGGGATGATAACGCTTTGCCTCGTTCTGGTTTCCGAGTCTATCGGGAAAACCTGATCCGGACTTGGAGCGTGAAGTTCGGGGGGGTTCAATTCTCAGGGAACCGAACCCGCTCATCTCTATAAATTGTACTCAAATTATACACTATTCTCCATGTCCCAACACCTTTTTAAAAAAAAAAAACATTTGGTCATGCCATGCCATCGATGGAGGAAAACCATCTTGTTCTCTACCATCAATGGCAAAAGTTATCTACAGTATATCGCCTATAAACCATCCATGATTATGAATCATCGATGGTTGATGGCCATCCCCACCATAGTACTGAGACAGAGCTGTTGCTGCCTCATTTCCCATCTCTCTGCAGCTCTAGGGAGCTCCACAAAGCTGGTTAGCCTTAGCTACAATAAGGATTACAATAAGCAAAGTAGATATTTATGTTATGAATATCTTCTTTGTATTATTCTAATCACCTACCCTGACTGCACGCCCCTGCCTGGTGGCAGGCAGGTTTCACAGGCTACTAAACAGACGGATAGATTGCCTAGTGGGTGATCCAACCTGGTTTATGGTGTGAATGTGTGTGACATGGGGTATGCATGAAAATAATCAAATAAATAGCCACTCAACCATATCAATACCATACACAGTGAAACTGATAAAGCCCTCATTTTTTGTTCTTGTCCTCATCTTTAAAAAGGTGAGGGCAAGCTATAAAGCATCGGGTTGAGGTTGGGTGACCGGCGGTCGGGATCCCGGCAGTCAGCATACCGACGCCGGGATCCCGGCCGGGGGGGCGATTGAAACTAAGCCCCTTGCGGGCTCGCTGCTCTCCCCACGCTGCAGGCGCGGTACATCCCAAAGCATTTTCTTGTGATTTTATTAACCGCAAATTATTTCTTTTCTACTGTATTATAAATAATGTAAACAAGTTTTATTTCTAGTAAATTAGTAGAATCAGGAAAAACTGTGGTGTATTGTAAAGATGAATATTTATGATAGATTGTCTGTTTGTACGAAATGAATTAACACCAACAATGTAATTTTGCAGTGGCTGAACTGAGGTTAGGACTTTGACTTCATGTGCCTGCTTCCTGCTGCTCTTACTGTGATAATCGTGGTGCTGCTTGGAAGCAGACAAAACTGATTATGTGGAGTCTCTATACAGTATATGAGCTATAAGAAGAATCCAGCAAGGAACAAGGGGTGGTTTATGGAACAAGCATACTAATTTCATTTTTACAACACAAAAAGATTCAGTAACTTTTATTACACCCACGTTGCTTGCCAGTTTACTCACTGACTAGTATTTGATTAATATTATGAAGCATGCTTTAAAGCAGAAAATAAAGCGATTAGCAAGTGACCAGAAGTTCTGTATTATGAAAGCATCCTCTAATTAATCAGTAGGTAACAGATGGATGACTGACTTAAATGACTGAAACCATTTTAAGAAAAACATTTCTCAAATATGCCAACACTGATATTTAGAATGATATCCCTTCTCTAACAAAACGAGGTTGAGAACAGGCAGTAGACATTGAAATATTGTCAGCTGTCCTCTGTCTGTCTACTTCCTCTGTCTGTTGTCTATTCCTGCTTGTCTCTCTGTCCTACAAGACAACCTTCCTGGCCAGCCTGTGTCTATCTATCTGCCCAAATACCCTTCTCAGTCCCTACTTTTCCTGTTAGTCTTTCTCTGACTGCATATCTCCTTGTCTATTCCTGCCCTGGTTTTATGTCATCTGTCCCTGTTATGGGGAAATGCTGCATGATGGACATGGCTTGACATATTATAACAGCAACTTAGAGATGCTTGTACTGTACATATATCCTGTATATGAGCCTGCATGGTATGAGGGTTATTGTTAAATATAAATAATGTCCAGTTTGAAAAACTTAGCCTGGGGGCATGGGGAATATATATGGGCATCAGAACTTTCTGCCTCGTATAACCCACTGTCTGCCGGGGATTGGCTGTGGAGAGAAAGTTGGTGGAGAGCAGGGACAGCTCAGAAGGTAAAGCATGCCCAAAACAGGAGACTGAAAAACAACACAGGCTGACAATGCAAGAGTGCATGGGTTCAAATTACACTGAACGCACCGGTGCTTTTTATTGCAAAACACGACTTGTTCCATAGCCATCTGGACAAAATTGGAGGAATAATTACATAAGCTAATACACTCAAGGTTGCTTTTTCTGGTGGAATGTAGAACTGTGGCCACACCATACTGTAAGTACTAGTTCTATAATAGGGCAAATCAGGAAGCTTCCAAATCTGGAGATTAAAGGGGGGTACACACGGAGAGATCCGTGTTTAAAATCTAAGCAATCTGACTAGATTGCTTAGATTTTAAGCACGGATCTGTTGTGTGTATGCCCCCCAGCGATAGCGATGCGCGGCCCCGTGCATCGCTATCGCCGGTGCTAGATTGGCCTGCATGCAGGCTCAATCTAGCGGGTCGCTCACTTCAGCGCTGTGTGAAGTGAGCAGCACCCCGTCGTCGTCCCCTCGCTCATCACACATTATGCTGTGCTGAGCGGGGTTAGAGATGTGTGCTGAACGGTCTGTGTTAAGATCGCTCAGCACACATCTCTCCCGTCAGTACTGGCCTTTAAAGATGAAGATAAGTCCAGTTTTGCACATCATGCAATATCCCTATTTACAGTAGACATTGTGCACAATATCACAGTTAAGAGACAGCATGAAAAGTAACAATTTAACTACATATCAACACTTCACTGACTACAAGAATGAAGACAAATGAGAAATTGTAAAGATCAAATTTTGTACCCTTGAAATGTGATTGGCACAAATCAGGCAACAAAACAGAGGTTGTGTTGAATGCACCTCACGCATAGTCAATAAAACAGCTCAGATCATAATTAGGTTCAGACAATTACTATGATGAATTTTTGCCTAACTTCTCAACAGTCTTGTACCTGGATAATTATAGCCTTTTATTATAAGATAGGGGCGGTCTTGTCACATGAGAAATGGAACTTAGAGGCGCAGTGTGGCCTTTAACAGAGAAAAATTATGCACATATGTGGGAAGTTAATAAATGATTTTAATCTTATACAGTCCATTATCAATCCAAGATATGGAGTACTTGCAATGATGGCTGCTTGCCTGCAATGATGGTCATTGTTCTTATGTGTTCATCAATAATGCTGCAATACTGATGGTCTATCATGTTCTACCTTGCCAAAATCTGAGAGAGACAATAAGGAGGTTTAGCTCAACCTGATAATTAATCAGCTGCTAGTGACCAATAAGCTAATTACCAGAAAGACTAGGAATGATAGGTTTTAATCACAGTATTTGACGTTACTCAAGTTCATGAATCCTATTTATAATGGATTTTTTGACAGGATGCCAGGGAACCTTAATTTGAGGGACTAGTGTGGAAATAACATCCAAACTCCACAGCAAAAATACCGGGGACCAGCTGACTGCAGTGGAACCAATTCCAGAACAGCATACCTCACATGATTACAGCATCCAATCACCAGCCAGGGGGTCCTATATAAACTGCTTCCTGCTCACTGCTCGTTGTCAGTACAACTTCTGCAGTTCCTTGCCTACAGTAAATCCTGTTTAAAGTTCCCAGAATTTGGCTCCACAATTGACTGCTGTGTGTGTTCTCTAAGTGCTAGAATTGTTGCTAGTTTACCTATTGTTTCAGTTCATTGCTATTTCCAAGTCCAGCTGTCTGGCCTCATTTACTCAGGACTCCACCAAGGGATTTAACTCTTTCAGGCCAGTCTGCTAGACTTAGCACTAATGTATCTTCTGTGTATCATTTGTGTTTCCAATTCTGCCATATGTATGAACACCATTCGTTTTATCAAGTACAGTGTTCTTCTCTACATTATCCTGTTTACAGGATTATGCTGTGTTCAGCTAACAAGTATACAGCCAGCCAGTGCTGGACTGGGGCATAAAGGGCCCACCAGGAAAATGGAATAATATGGGCCCACTATGGTGCAATACCAGTCACCAGAGGGGGTGGGTGGACAATCACCAGAGGGGTGTGACCAGTCATTGGAGGAGATGTCATCCCTCAGAGGATATGATCAGTGCCATAGCTATTTTCTTTAGAGTACAGCAGTTATTTTACTATTGTCTACTGTGATGATCAACCAAACGCTTTCTGTATTGTTTGGTGGTCCTTGGATGCTCTTTGCATCATATATATATTAGTATTTAGTATTTTGGAAACAGGTAGGCAGAGGCAATGTATTATTATTATTTTTTTACTTCTATATTGCTAAAGATTCTGTTTTTAATATGGTCTACTTTTGTGCTTGCCTCACCTATAGCAGATTTGGCCCCACCCACATGAATCCCAATATTTTTTCCAGGTCTACTTTAAGGGGCCAAAAATTGCTGTGAAAATGACTCCTGTTTTTCGACCTATACAATTCCAAATGGGTTTCCCTGTAAAAATTCTTGCAGTGAAAAGTGTAGGCAAAAATGGGGAAATCAGCCTGTGCCCCAAAAATGCCAAAATAGGATAACAGAAGAGAAGTGTATTAGAGATCACATTTAAGAGTTTTGGGGGGCTTAAATTGTATAAACAAGGCTGTTATATAAATTTATTTTTAAATGCAAAAAAAATGATAGAAAGCAAGCTTTTTGTGCAAAATAAATGCTCTCCTTAAATTAGAGGTACATGAAAATAGGTATACTGTAAGTATATATTTGGGTTATTTTAAGGTACTTAGTTGAAACAGACTGACTACTCCCACCTGCAAGGCTAAAAATACCTGTCCCACTCCTAATGCACACCAATATACCGGTCCCATACCTTGAACCCCAAATTCCATCACTTTGCACTTTTTAAACCCCAAAAATGATATGTCATTATAGGGCAATTAAAAATAATTAAAACCGTCAATGTGCCTAATTAGTAATTAATGGGGTGTCCGAGGGGTTCTGAACCAAATACAATTTTTTTTACCTTAACATAGGCATTTTTCCAAACTTTTCAACTGTTCAGAGTAGCTGAAGTGAAATTTGTAAGAAAATTATCACCGATAAATGTTCTTGGCTAATTGAATAGGCTGTAATCGCGATTTGCGGGAAAAGTCAGTTTATTCATGGGAAGCGTCTGTTATCGTGGCTCATTGAGTCTACCTCTGATTCCATCGTACTTTAAAGAGCTCTTCCAATAAAAAAATGTACCCGATGTCCACCTCAGGGGACATATGAAAATACAATATTTGGTTAGAGGTGGATGCAGTGGCAATGTCAGATGCAAGCAGCCGATAATTTCAGTTTGTGCATCTCGATGGTTACTGCTCAAAGATGCACATAATCTTGCATGCAGTGAGATGCAATTTTAGTGGGTGTTTCTGGATGATAGGAGGGTGTGTATGTGTGTTGTGTGTATCTGTGTAATGTGGTGGAGACTGTGCTGCTGCCACTAAACCATGTCTTCCATGATATGACTACAATCGCAACAACTCAAAGCTCATTTAAATATGTAAACAATATTTCAGTTTTACATACTGTATAAGCAAAAATTAAGGCACCACATCCCACACCTATTCCACATCCAGCAAGTATTGCCTTGATTTATCAGCTCATCTCATTAAAAAGAGCACAATATTGTACCTGTAGTCCACGGCACCGACAAAAATTAATTGAGAGATAAAGGAATATATTTACTAAGCCTTGGAGAGAGATAATGTGGCGAGAGACTGGATGCTCTCTGAGGTTTCATTGATGCTGTGTTGTTCAACCACCGATGATGCTGGATAGACAAGGAGCAGGCCTAGCACGTTCTGACATAACTGAGCCAGAACATCCACAGTCATGTGCCCCCTCACAGAAAGGTTTACAGTCTGACCCTGTATCCAGCTTCCTGAAGCGTACATACAGTATATGTATTTCTCTATCGTCCTAAGTGGATGCTGGGGTTCCTGAAAGGACCATGGGGAATAGCGGCTCCGCAGGAGACAGGGCACAAAAATAAAGCTTTTACAGGTCAGGTGGTGTGTACTGGCTCCTCCCCCTATGACCCTCCTCCAGACTCCAGTTAGATTTTTGTGCCCGGCCGAGAAGGGTGCAATTCTAGGTGGCTCTCATAAAGAGCTGCTTAGAGAGTTTAGCTTAGGTTTTTTTATTTTACAGTGATTCCTGCTGGCAACAGGATCACTGCAACGAGGGACAGAGGGGAGAAGAAGTGAACTCACCTGCGTGCAGGATGGATTGGCTTCTTGGCTACTGGACATGAAGCTCCAGAGGGACGATCACAGGTACAGCCTGGATGGTCACCGGAGCCACGCCGCCGGCCCCCTCACAGATGCTGAAGCAAGAAGAGGTCCAGAATCGGCGGCTGAAGACTCCTGCAGTCTTCTTAAGGTAGCGCACAGCACTGCAGCTGTGCGCCATTTTCCTCTCAGCACACTTCACACGGCAGTCACTGAGGGTGCAGGGCGCTGGGAGGGGGGCGCCCTGGGAGGCAAATGAAAACCTTTAAAAAGGCTAAAAATACCTCACATATAGCCCCAGAGGCTATATGGAGATATTTACCCCTGCCTAAATGTACTAAATAGCGGGAGACGAGCCCGCCGGAAAAGGGGCGGGGCCTATCTCCTCAGCACACGGCGCCATTTTCTGTCACAGCTCCGCTGGTCAGGAAGGCTCCCAGGTCTCTCCCCTGCACTGCACTACAGAAACAGGGTATAACAGAGAGGGGGGGCAAAATAAATGGCAAGATATCAATATAAAAGCAGCTATAAGGGAGCACTTAATCATAAGGCTATCCCTGTCATATATAGCGCTTTTTGGTGTGTGCTGGCAGACTCTCCCTCTGTCTCCCCAAAGGGCTAGTGGGTCCTGTCTTCGTATAGAGCATTCCCTGTGTGTCTGCTGTGTGTCGGTACGTGTGTGTCGACATGTATGAGGACGTTATTGGTGTGGAGGCGGAGCAATTGCCAAATATGAGGATGTCACCTCCTAGGGGGTCGACACCAGAATGGATGCCTTTATTTGTGGAATTACGGGATAGCGTCAACTCGCTTAAGCAGTCGTTTGCCGACATGAGGCGGCCGGACACTCAATTAGTGCCTGTCCAGGCGCCTCAAACACCGTCAGGGGGCTGTAAAACGCCCCTTGCCTCAGTCGGTCGACACAGACCCAGACACAGGCACTGATTCCGGTGGTAATGGTGACGAATCAACCGTATTTTCCAGTAGGGCCACACGTTATATGATTTTGGCAATAAAGGAGATGTTACATTTAGCTGATACTACAGGTACCACTAAACAGGGTATTATGTGGGGTGTGAAAAAACTACCAGTAGTTTTTACCGAATCAGAAGAATTAAATGACGTGTGTGATGAAGCGTGGGGTGCCCCGATAAAAAACTGCTAATTTCAAAGAAGTTATTGGCTTTATACCCTTTCCCGCCAGAGGTTAGGGAGCGCTGGGAAACACCTCCTAGGGTGGACAAAGCGCTAACACGCTTATCAAAACAAGTGGCGTTACCCTCTCCTGAGACGGCCGCACTTAAAGATCCATCAGATAGGAGGATGGAAAATATCCAAAAAGGTATATACACACATGCAGGTGTTATACTACGACCAGCTATTGCGACTGCCTGGATGTGCAGTGCTGGGGTAGTTTGGTCAGAGTCCCTGATCGAAAATATTGATACCCTGGACGGGGACAATATTTTACTGTCGTTAGAACAAATAAAGGATGCATTTCTTTATATGCGTGATGCACAGAGAGATATCTGCACACTGGCATCACGGGTAAGTGCTATGTCCATTTCGGCCAGAAGAGCTTTATGGACACGACAGTGGACAGGCGATGCGTAGAGGAGTTATTTGGGGTCGGTCTATCGGCTTTGGTGGCCACGGCTACGGCCGGGAAATCCACCTTTCTACCTCAAGTCACTCCCCAACAGAAAAAGGCACCGACTTTTCAACAGCAGCCTTTTCGTTCCTTTAAAAATAAGAGAGCAAAGGGCTATTCATATCTGCCACGAGGCAGAGGACGAGGGAAGAGACAGCAACAGGCAGCTCCTTCCCAGGAACAGAAGCCCTCCCCGGCTTCTACAAAAGCCTCAGCATGACGCTGGAGCTTCGCAAGCGGACTTGGGGGCGGTAGGCGGTCGTCTCAAAAATTACAGCGCGCAGTGGGCTCACTCGCAGGTAAATCCCTGGATCCTGCAGATAATATCTCAGGGGTACAGGTTGAAATTAGAGACAGAGCCACCTCGCCGTTTCCTGAAGTCGGCTTTACCAACGTCCCCCTCAGAAAGGGAGACGGTTTTGGAAGCCATTCACAAGCTGTATTCTCAGCAGGTGATAGTCAAGGTACCTCTTCTACAACAAGGGAAGGGGTATTATTCCACTCTTTTTGTGGTACCGAAGCCGGATGGCTCGGTAAGGCCTATTCTAAATCTGAAGTCCTTGAACCTGTACATAAAGAAGTTCAAGTTCAAGATGGAGTCACTCAGAGCAGTGATAGCGAACCTGGAAGAAGGGGACTTTATGGTATCCTTGGACATCAAGGATGCGTATCTCCACGTTCCAATTACCCCTCACACCAGGGGTACCTCAGGTTCGTTGTACAAAACTGTCACTATCAGTTTCAGACGCTGCCGTTTGGTTTGTCCACGGCACCTCGGGTCTTTACAAAGGTAATGGCCGAGATAATATTTCTTCTTCGAAGAAAAGGCGTATTAATTATCCCATACTTGGACGATCTCCTAATAAGGACAAGGTCCAGAGAACAGCTAGAGATGGGTTTAGCACTATCTCAAGAGGTGCTAAAGCAGCACGGATGGATTCTGAATATTCCAAAATCCCAATTAATGCCGACAACTCGTCTGCTGTTCCTGGGGATGATTCTGGACACAGTTCAGAAAAAGGTTTTTCTTCCCGAAGAAAAAGCCAAGGAGTTATCTGACCTGGTCAGGAACCTCCTAAAACCAGGAAAGGTGTCTGTACATCAATGCACAAGAGTCCTGGGAAAAAATGGTAGCTTCTTATGAAGCAATCCCTTTCGGCAGATTCCATGCAAAGGGATCTGTTGGACAAATGGTCAGGGTCGCATCTTCAGATGCACCTGCGGATAACCCTGTCGCTGAGGACAAGGGTATCCCTTCTGTGGTGGTTGCAGGAGGCTCATCTATTGGAGGGCCGCAGATTCGGCATGCAGGATTGGATCCTGGTGACCACGGATGCCAGCCTGAGAGGCTGGGGAGCAGTCACACAGGGAAGAAATTTCCAGGGAGTGTGGTCGAGCCTGAAAAAGTCTCTTCACATAAGCATTCTGGAACTAAGAGCAATCTACAATGCTCTAAGCCAGGCGGAACCTCTGCTTCAAGGAAGACCGGTGTTGATCCAGTCGGACAACATCACGGCAGTCGCCCATGTAAACAGACAGGGCGGCACAAGAAACAGAATGGCAGAAGCTGCCAGGATCCTTCGCTGGGCGGAGAATCACGTGATAGCACTGTCAGCAGTATTCATCCCGGGCGTGGACAACTGGGAAGCAGACTTCCTCAGCAGACACGACCTTCACCCGGGAGAGTGGGTACTTCATCCAGAAGTTTTCCACATGCTATTAAACCGTTGGGTAAAACCAATGGTGGACATGATGGCGTCTCGCCTCAACAAGACACTGGACAGTTATTGCGCCAGGTCAAGAGATCCGCAGGCAATAGCTGTGGACGCGTTGGTAACACCTTGGGTGTACCAGTCCGTATATGTGTTTCCTCCTCTGCCTCTCATACCAAAGGTATTGAGGATTATACGGCAAAGAGGAGTAAGACTAGTGGCTCCGGATTGGCCAAGAAGGACTTGGTACCCGGAACTTCAAGAGATGGTCACGGACGATCCGTGGCCTCTACTTCTGAGAAGGGACCTGCTTCAGCAGGGTCCTTGTCTTTTTCAAGACTTACCGCGGCTGCGTTTGACGGCATGGCGTTTGAATGCCAGATCCTAAAAGGAAAAGGCATTCCAGAAGAAGTCATTCCTACCTTGATAAAGGCAAGGAAGGAAGTCACCGCGAAGCATTATCGCCGTATTTGGCGAAAATATGTTGCGTGGTGCGAGCAGCGGAGTGCTCCGATGGAGGAATTTCAACTGGGTCGTTTTCCTACATTTCCTGCAATCAGGATTGTCTATGGGTCTCAAATTGGGATCTATTAAGGTTCAAATTTCGGCCCTATCAATATTCTTCCAAAAAGAATTGGCCTCAGTCCCTGAGGTCCAGATTTTTATCAAAGGAGTACTGCATATACAGCCTCCTGTGGTGCCTAAGGTGGCACCGTGGGATCTAAATGTAGTTTTAGATTTCCTCAAATCCAATTGGTTTGAACCACTAAAGAATGTGGATTTGAAAAATATCTCACATGGAAAGTGACTATGTTACTGGCCCTGGCTTCGGCCGGGAGAGTATCTGAACTGGCGGCTTTGTTTTATAAAAGCCCTTATTTAATTTTCCATTCGACATAGGGCAGAGCTGCGGACGCGTCCGCATTTTCTCCCTAAGGTGGTATCAGGGTTTCACCTGAACCAGCCTATTGTAGTGCCTGCGGCTACAGACGACTTGAAGGACTCCAAGTTGTTGGACGTTGTCAGAGCCTTAAAAATATACATTTAAAGGACGGCTGGAGTCAGAAAATCTGACTCGCTGTTTATACTGTATGCACCCAACAAGTTGGGTGCACCTGCTTCTAAGCAGTCGATTGCTCGTTGGATTTGTAACAAAATTCAACTTGTACATTCTGTGGCAGGCCTGCCACAGCCTAAATCTGTTAAGGCCCATTCCGCAAGGAAGGTGGGCTCATCTTGGGCGGCTGCCCGAGGGGTCTCGGCATTACAACTCTGCCGAGCAGCTACGTGGTCAGGGGAGAACACGTTTGTAAATTTTTACAAATTTGATACCCTGGCAAAGGAGGACCTGGAGTTCTCTCATTCGGTGCTGCAGAGTCATCCGCACTCTCCCGCCCGTTTGGGAGCTTTGGTATAATCCCCATGGTCCTTTCAGGAACCCCAGCATCCACTTAGGACGATAGAGAAAATAAGAATTTACTTACCGATAATTCTATTTCTCGGAGTCCGTAGTGGATGCTGGGCGCCCATCCCAAGTGCGGATTATCTGCAATACTTGTACATAGTTATTGTTAACTAATTCGGGTTATTGTTTAGGAAGCCATCTTTCAGAGGCTCCTTTGTTATCATACTGTTAACTGGGTTTAGATCACAAGTTGTACGGTGTGATTGGTGTGGCTGGTATGAGTCTTACCCGGGATTCAAAATCCTCCCTTATTGTGTACGCTCGTCCGGGCACAGTACCTAACTGGAGTCTGGAGGAGGGTCATAGGGGGAGGAGCCAGTACACACCACCTGACCTGTAAAAGCTTTATTTTTGTGCCCTGTCTCCTGCGGAGCCGCTATTCCCCATGGTCCTTTCAGGAACCCCAGCATCCACTACGGACTCCGAGAAATAGAATTATCGGTAAGTAAATTCTTATTTTAGTTTCCTGAGTGAATCTGTGTGTATCCATCACCCACTAGATCAGCTAGTGATTAGCAGAATCATCCACTATCTTGAATTTTCATCATACAGTCTGTTTTACAAAGCATTACAGACTTCGGGGTCTATTCATGAAGCAGTGAAAAGTGTGGAGAAGTGAGCCAGTGGAGAAGTTGCCCATGGCAACCGATCAGCTGCTCTGTATTATTTTATAGTATGCAAATTATAAATGTTACTTCAATACTGATTGGTTGTCAAGGGCAACTTCTTCACTGGCTCACTTCTCCACACATTTCACAGCTTCATGAATAGACCCCTTCTAGAGTCTTCAGGGGTCTATTCATGAAGCTGTGAAAATACTGGAGAAAAGGACCAGTAGAGAAGCTTCCCATGGCAACCAATCAGCTTTGAAGGAAGCCTTTGTCAAGTACATTCTATAAAATGTAAGGGAGTTGCTGATTGGTTGCCATGGGCAACTTCTCCACTGGTCTGTTTCTTCACTGTTTTCACTGCTTCATGAATAAACCCCATAGACGGCAACGTTTTATTCTCCCGTGTCTTCAGTGGTACCTATCTGCTACTACAGCTTTCTCCATCTGCAGCATTTCGGGCTCCAGAGTGTCATCCTCTGGTGACAAGCTGATCAGAGACATTAACACCTCATTGTTAATTTACAAGTTTCACAGAGATTTATGTACACTCAATGCAGACACCAACAGTATATAGCAACAAAGCAATTGGTACAGTATGTGCTTTTCACAATGCACAGTCACTACAAAGATAACTAATACAAATGTTTTCCATCTCAGCATTAACCAACGAGCACTTTACCAACCTAGCAAAGATAAGAACATCCAACATGTAATGGATTATATTTTCTCCCACACCCTCCCTGCGGGTTTGGTATGTGTGACTGGTGGACAGGATGCCGGCGGTCGCAATACCGATGTCAGCAGCGCACCAAATGAATGCTTAACACTGACTTTTTAACCTACTGTACCTAATCTATGATTTTCAAATGGTCACAAATACCAAAAAATATTGTGCATTTCCTTTTATTCTCAACCTGATTTCCTTATCTCCCAATCAACACTAATACATTAGAAACAATGGGTTGCCATATCTCCTTAATAATAGCACTGTCATCCCTGTGGCATATCATGCTCTTTGTCCAGCTGACTCATTATCTCTACCATTCAGATATGCTAAGATATTGCAGTTTCTTTTATCTCATTTCAAGAGTGAATTGAAGCATGACAAATCTAAGCTTTTAAATGGAAACATTAGTGCTGTGTTCTTAATGTTGTGTATTTTTATGTGTATAGGTAAGACACAATTATTCACTCTTATATTTCTGTTGTTTTTTTGGTTCTAAGGGCCTAATTCAGAGTTGATCGCAGCAGAAAATTTGTTAGCAGTTGGGCAAAACCATGGGGGTAATTCCAAGTTCATCGCAGTAGGAAATTTTTTAGTAGTTGGGCAAAACCATGTGCACTGCAGGGGGGGACAGATATAACATGTGCAGAGAGAGTTAGATTTGGGTGTGGTGTGTTCAATCTGCAATCTAATTTGCAGTGTAAAAATAAAGCATCCAGTATTTACTAGTGATGAGCACCGGAAATTTTTCGGGTTTTGTGTTTTGGTTTTGGGTTCGGTTCCGCGGCTGTGTTTTGGGTTCGAACGCGTTTAGGCAAAACCTCACCGAATTTTTTTTGTCGGATTCGGGTGTGTTTTGGATTCGTTTTTTTTTCTTCAAAAAACCCTAAAAAACAGCTTAAATCATAGAATTTGGGGGTCATTTTGATCCCAAAGTATTATTAACCTCAATAACCATTATTTCCACTCATTTTCAGTCTATTCTGAACACCTCACACCTCACAATATTATTTTTAGTCCTAAAATTTGCACCGAGGTCGCTGGATGACTAAGCTCAGCGACCCAAGTGGCCGACACAAACACCTGGCCCATCTAGGAGTGGCACTGCAGTGTCACGCAGGATGGCCCTTCCAAAAAACACTCCCCAAACAGCACATGACGCAAAGAAAAAAAGAGGCGCAATGAGGTAGCTGTGTGAGTAAGATAAGCGACCCAAGTGGCCGACACAAACACCTGGCCCATCTAGGAGTGGCACTGCAGTGTCACGCAGGATGGCCCTTCCAAAAAACACTCCCCAAACAGCACATGACGCAAAGAAAAAAAGAGGCGCAATTAGGTAGCTGTGTGAGTAAGATAAGCGACCCAAGTGGCCGACACAAACACCTGGCCCATCTAGGAGTGTCACTGCAGTGTCACGCAGGATGGCCCTTCCAAAAAACACTCCCCAAACAGCACATGACGCAAAGAAGAAAAAAAAGAGGCACAATGAGGTAGCTGTGTGACTAAGATAAGCGACCCAAGTGGCCGACACAAACACCTGGCCCATCTAGGAGTGGCACTGCAGTGTCACGCAGGATGGCCCTTCAAAAAACTAGTCCCCAAACAGCACATGACGCAAAGAAGAAAAAAAAGAGGCGCAATGAGGTAGCTGTGTGACTAAGCTAAGCGACACAAGTGGCCGACACAAACACCTGGCCCATCTAGGAGTGGCACTGCAGTGTCACGCAGGATGGCCCTTCCAAAAAACACCCCCCAAACAGCACATGACGCAAAGAAAAATGAAAGAAAAAAGAGGTGCAAGAGGGAATTGTCCTTGGGCCCTCCCACCCACCCTTATGTTGTATAAACAGGACATGCACACTTTAACCAACCCATCATTACAGTGACAGGGTCAGCCACACGACTGTGACTGAAATGACGGGTTGGTTTGGACCCCCACCAAAAAAGAAGCAATTAATCTCTCCTTGCACAAACTGGCTCTACAGAGGCAAGATGTCCACCTCATCATCATCCTCCGATATATCACCGTGTACATCCCCCTCCTCACAGATTATCAATTCGTCCCCACTGAAATCCACCATCTCAGCTCCCTGTGTACTTTGTGGAGGCAATTGCTGCTGGTCAATGTCTCCACGGAGGAATTGATTATAATTCATTTTAATGAACATCATCTTCTCCACATTTTCTGGATGTAACCTCGTACGCCGATTGCTGACAAGGTGAGCGGCGGCACTAAACACTCTTTCGGAGTACACACTTGTGGGAGGGCAACTTAGGTAGAATAAAGCCAGTTTGTGCAAGGGCCTCCAAATTGCCTCTTTTTCCTGCCAGTATAAGTACGGACTGTCTGACGTGCCTACTTGGATGCGGTCACTCATATAATCCTCCACCATTCTTTCAATGGGGAGAGAATCATATGCAGTGACAGTAGACGACATGTCCGTAATCATTGTCAGGTCCTTCAGTCCGGACCAGATGTCAGCATCAGCAGTCGCTCCAGACTGCCCTGCATCACCGCCAGCGGGTGGGCTCGGAATTCTGAGCCTTTTCCTCGCACCCCCAGTTGCGGGAGAATGTGAAGGAGGAGATGTTGACAGGTCGCGTTCCGCTTGACTTGACAATTTTGTCACCAGCAGTTCTTTGAACCCCAGCAGACTTGTGTCTGCCGGAAAGAGAGATCCAAGGTAGGTTTTAAATCTAGGATCGAGCACGGTGGCCAAAACGTAGTGCTCTGATTTCAACAGATTGACCACCCGTGAATCCTTGTTAAGCGAATTAAGGGCTCCATCCACAAGTCCCACATGCCTAGCGGAATCGCTCCGTGTTAGCTCCTCCTTCAATGTCTCCAGCTTCTTCTGCAAAAGCCTGATGAGGGGAATGACCTGACTCAGGCTGGCAGTGTCTGAACTGACTTCACGTGTGGCAAGTTCAAAAGGTTGCAGAACCTTGCACAACGTTGAAATCATTCTCCACTGCGCTTGAGACAGGTGCATTCCACCTCCTATATCGTGCTCAGTTGTATAGGCTTGAATGGCCTTTTGCTGCTCCTCCAACCTCTGAAGCATATAGAGGGTTGAATTCCACCTCGTTACCACTTCTTGCTTCAGATGATGGCAGGGCAGGTTCAGGCGTTTTTGGTGGTGCTCCAGTCTTCTGTACGTGGTGCCTGTACGCCGAAAGTGTCCCGCAATTCTTCTGGCCACCGACAGCATCTCTTGCACGCCCCTCTCGTTTTTTAAATAATTCTGCACCACCAAATTCAAGGTATGTGCAAAACATGGGACGTGCTGGAATTTGCCCAGATTTAATGCACACACAATATTGCTGGCGTTGTCCGATGCCACAAATCCACAGGAGAGTCCAATTGGGGTAAGCCATTCTGCGATGATCTTCCTCAGTTGCCGTAAGAGGTTTTTAGCTGTGTGCGTATTCTGGAAAGCGGTGATACAATGCTTAGCCTGCCTAGGAAAGAGTTGGCGTTTGCGAGATGCTGCTACTGGTGCCGCCGCTGCTGTTCTTGCGTCGGGAGTCCATACATCTACCCAGTGGGCTGTCACAGTCATATAGTCCTGAGCCTGCCCTGCTCCACTTGTCCACATGTCCGTGGTTAAGTGGACATTGGGTACAACTGCATTTTTTAGGACACTGGTGAGTCTTTTTCTGAGGTCTGTGTACATTTTCGGTATCGCCTGCCTAGAGCAATGGAACCTAGATGGTATTTGGTACCGGGGACACAGTACCTCCAACAAGTCTCTAGTTGGCTCTGCAGTAATGATGGATACCGGAACCACGTTTCTCACCGCCCAGGATGCCAAGGCCTCAGTTATCCGCTTTGCAGCAGGATGACTGCTGTGATATTTCATCTTCCTCGCAAAGGACTGTTGGACAGTCAATTGCTTGGTGGAAGTAGTAAAAGTGGTCTTACGAGTACGACTTCCCCTCTGGGATGACCATCGACTCCCAGCAGCAACAACAGCAGCGCCAGCAGCAGTAGGCGTTACACGCAAGGATGCATCGGAGGAATCCCAGGCAGGAGAGGACTCGTCAGAATTGCCAGTGACATGGCCTGCAGGACTATTGGCATTCCTGGGGAAGGAGGAAATTGACACTGAGGGAGTTGGTGGGGTGGTTTGCGTGAGCTTGGTTACAAGAGGAAGGGATTTACTGGTCAGTGGACTGCTTCCGCTGTCGCCCAAAGTTTTTGAACTTGTCACTGACTTATGATGAATGCGCTGCAGGTGACGTATAAGGGAGGATGTTCCGAGGTGGTTAACGTCCTTACCCCTACTTATTACAGCTTGACAAAGGCAACACACGGCTTGACAAATGTTGTCCGCATTTCTGTTGAAATACTTCCACACCGAAGAGCTGATTTTTTTGGTATTTTCACCAGGCATGTCAATGGCCCTATTCCTTCCACGGACAACAGGTGTCTCCCCGGGTGCCTGACTTAAACAAACCACCTCACCATCAGAATCCTCCTGGTCAATTTCCTCCCCAGCGCCAGCAACACCCATATCCTCCTCATCCTGGTGTACTTCAACACTGACATCTTCAATCTGACTATCAGGAACTGGACTGCGGGTGCTCCTTCCAGCACTTGCAGGGGGCGTGCAAATGGTGGAAGGCGCATGCTCTTCACGTCCAGTGTTGGGAAGGTCAGGCATCGCAAACGACACAATTGGACTCTCCTTGTGGATTTGTGATTTCGAAGAACGCACAGTTCTTTGCTGTGCTTTTGCCAGCTTGAGTCTTTTCATTTTTCTAGCGAGAGGCTGAGTGCTTCCATCCTCATGTGAAGCTGAACCACTAGCCATGAACATAGGCCAGGGCCTCAGCCGTTCCTTGCCACTCCGTGTGGTAAATGGCATATTGGCAAGTTTACGCTTCTCCTCCGACAATTTTATTTTAGATTTTTGAGTCCTTTTTTTACTGATATTTGGTGTTTTGGATTTTACATGCTCTGTACTATGACATTGGGCATCGGCCTTGGCAGACGACGTTGCTGGCATTTCATCGTCTCGGCCATGACTAGTGGCAGCAGCTTCAGCACGAGGTGGAAGTCGATCTTGATCTTTCCCTATTTTTGGAACCTCAACATTTTTGTTCTCCATATTTTAATAGGCACAACTAAAAGGCACCTCAGGTAAACAATGGAGATGGATGGATACTAGTTGTCACAACTGAGGGCCTGAGCTGACGGAAGGCAGCCTCAGTTGTAGGGGCTGAGATGTACCGGAACCTGGGAGGTTGTATCAGACCCCTGGACATGTAAGAAACATGAAGAGAAACCGCCCGAAGGCGTGACCACGACAACTTGAGTAAAAGTCAATGATATTTATTTATGACAAACTCCATGCATCACAGTAGCAGTAAAAAGTAACATAAAAATCAGCAGAGAAATAATAATACAGTTCCTGGGTACTACAGGGTGGCAGGGGCCACAGAGCTCTGGTGGTATGAGACAGTTCTCATTATCTGCAAGTTGGAAAGTCCTTACCAGGCTCAACTGTAGCAATGAGGAAAGCCCAGGATCGTACCAGCTGGTGTTCCAGGGAAAGCTGTACTGCTCTAGATAAAATGCTGCTGTGGGTACTGGTTAGAACCAGACAGGTGTTGGCACGGAGTGGATACTGGCTGGAACCAGTTAAATAATAAATAAAGCTTGAGAGCGATGCAATATAGATGAAATGTAGAATTTGAGAGCGGAGAAATAATAATACCGGTGGAGGGTGGTAAACTGCAGAAAGGACACCGGCCCTTTAAGAGAAGCTGTACACTGCTGGAAGCTGAGCTGGAAGCAGGTGATGTTGTAGCTGGAAACAGGTGAGTCCAGAATGGATCGGAGAGTCAGGCTACACCGTAGATGGAATGCTGGTGCGGGTCTCTATAGCAGAAGTCTGGAGACAGGAGCTGGAACCTGGAAGACATTCACAGAAGAGAGACAAACTGGAACTAGGTTTGACAACCAAAGCACTGACGCCTTCCTTGCTCAGGCACAACCTATTTATACCTGCAGCAAGGAAGGCATTGGCTAGGCAATTATGCAAATTAATAATACAGACAGCAGATTGGTGAATATGATCAGATGACAGAATCCAAGATGGCTGCGCCCATGCAGACACTTGGAGGGAAGTTTGGTTTGTAATCCATGTGGTCTGGAAAACAGTAATGGCAGCGCCGGCCACCGGAGACAGGAGACGCCAGGCTGACAGGTGCACATCCAACCACGCGGACACAGCGGAGGCCGCGGCTGACGTAATCGCCACTCTGAATGCAGAAGCTCAGGAACGGCGGCGGAGGCCGCGGGAGACGCCATGCCAGATGTATAAGGCGTTACTGTGACAGCGTCCAGAGAGACAGGAGAGGATGCGGGAATATGCACATCAGGATAACAGATGGGATCCGGTCCTGGAGCGCTGAGCCAGCCTTAGGAGGCATCTGATGGGTAAGAAATGGCGTCCAGATACCCGGATCGTGACAGCACCCCCCCCTTTAGGAGTGGCCCCAGGACACTTCTTTGGCTTTTGAGGAAACTTGGAATGGAATCTCCGGACCAAGGCAGGAGCATGGATATCAGAAGCATTGGTCCATGAACGTTCCTCAGGGCCATAACCCTTCCAGTCAATAAGATACTGAAGTCGACCGTAACGGTGACGTGAGTCCAGGATCTTGGCCACTTCATACTCAACGCCTCATTGAGTTTGGACTTTCGGAGTTGGAGGAAGTGAGGAATGAAACCGATTCAAGATTAACGGTTTCAACAGGGAAACATGGAATGTCCTGGGTATTTTTAAGAAAGGAGGTAACTGGAGTCTGTAAGCAACAGGATTGATGACTTGATCAATTTTAAAAGGACCGATGAAGCGAGGTGCAAACTTCATACTGGGAACTCTCAACCTCAAATTCTTCGTGGATAACCATACCCGATCACCCACCTTGAGAGCAGGAACTGCTCGACGCTTCTTATCCGCAAACTTCTTGTACCTGAACGATGCCTTGAGCAGAGCTGATCGTACGCTCTTCCAGATATTGACAAACTGATGCATGGTGATATCCACTGCGGGAACAGAAGTTGCTGGAAGCGGTTGGAACTCAGGGACTTTAGGGTGGAATCCAAAGTTGGTGAAGAATGGTGTTGAAGAAGATGAAGAATGATACTGGTTGTTATGACAGAACTCGGCCCAGGGAAGTAATTGAACCCAGTCATCTTGAGAGGAGGACACATAGATGCGGAGGAAGGACTCCAAGTCCTGATTCACCCTCTCAGTCTGACCATTGGTTTGAGGATGGTAAGCCGTGGAAAACTTTAGCTTGACTTGGAGGACTTGACATAAACTTCGCCAGAATTTGGCTGTGAATTGAACTCCTCGATCTGAGATAATTTCTTCTGGAAGACCGTGGAGTCGGAAGATCTCTTGTATGAATACTTGAGCCAACTTGGAAGCTGACGGAAGACCGGTGAGAGGAATGAAGTGTGCCATCTTGGTGAACCGGTCAACTACCACCCAGATGGTATTGAACTTATTGCACATGGGCAAATCTGTAATAAAATCCATCGACAAATGGGTCCATGGTCGACGGGGAACAGATAGTGGAACCAGTTGCCCCGCAGGCGACTGGCGGGATACTTTATGTTGAGCACACTTTGGGCAAGATGCAATAAACTCCAAAACGTCCTTTTTCAGAGTTGGCCACCAATAGGACCTAGAGATAAACTCCAGGGTTTTTTGGATACCTGTATGTCCGGCAAAGCGGGAAGCATGGGCCCAATGCATGAGCTTCTTCCTTAGTGTCGGCTTCACAAAACTTTTCCCTGATGGGGGCGTAGAGTCCATCCCTACCGTGGAGAATGCCAACGGATTTATAATAGGATGCTTGTCTGAAGACTCTGACTCATTTTCTTGCTCCCATGAGCGGGAAAGGGCATCGGCCTTGCGATTCTGAGAGCCCGGACAGAACTGGAGTTTAAAGTCGAACCTGGAAAAGAAAAGTGCCCATCTGGCCTGACGAGGATTGAGACATTGTGCGCCTTTCAGATATAGAAGGTTCTTGTGGTCTGTAAGGATGGTGATTGAATGAGAAGCTCCCTCCAACAGATATCTCCACTCCTCTAGAGCGAGCTTGATGGCTAGCAACTCCTGGTCGCCAATGGCATAGTTGCGTTCCGCTGGGGAGAACTTCCGTGAGAAGAAACTGCAAGGATGTAAATGGCCATCTTTAGCCCTCTGAGATAACACCGCTCCTACTCCAACGGAGGAGGCATCCACCTCTAAGATGAAAGGAGAGTCGATGTCAGGCTGTTTCAGGACAGGCGCAGAGATGAACCTCTGTTTTAAAAGATGAAAAGCTTGCATGGCTTCTTCAGACCACTTGGACGGGTTAGCACCCTTCTTGGTGAAAGCAGTAATAGGCGCCACAATGGTGGAAAAGTCTCGTATAAACTTTCGGTAATAATTGGCGAACCCTAAGAACCTCTGGACCCCTTTGAGGGTTAAGGGTACCGGCCAATTCTGGATTGCTTGTAGTTTCTCAGGATCCATCTCTAGTCCGGAACCGGACACAATGTACCCTAGAAACGGAATGGACTTGACTTCAAAGACGCATTTCTCTAATTTGCAATAGAGATGATTGACACGGAGACGGGACAGAACCTCCTTTACCCAAAAACGATGTTCCTCTAAATTGTTGGCAAAAATGAGGATATCATCTAGATAGACCACGACATGACGGTATAGAATGTCTCTGAAGATCTCATTGACGAAATGCTGGAAGACAGCTGGAGCATTGCTCAATCCGAAGGGCATGACGAGGTACTCATAATGTCCGTCACGGGTGTTAAATGCGGTCTTCCACTCGTCACCCTCACAGATCCGGATGAGATTGTATGCACCTCTCAAGTCCAGCTTTGTAAAGATGGTAGCTCCGCTAACTCTGTCAAAGAGCTCAGTAATCAGGGGTAAAGGATAGCGGTTCTTGATGGTAATGTCGTTCAAACCTCTGTAGTCGATGCACGGCCGCAGACCACCATCTTTCTTTTTTACAAAAAAGAAGCCTGCGCCGGCTGGAGAAGAAGAAGGTCGAATGAACCCCTTTGCTAGGTTCTCTTTAATGTATTCCTCCATAGAATGCGTCTCGGGCAGAGACAACGGATAAGTTCGGCCTCGAGGTGGAACCTTCCCTGGAACGAGATCAATCGGGCAGTCCCATTCTCTATGAGGAGGAAGGATATCAGCAGAAGCCTTACTGAACACATCCGTGAAATCTTGATATGGAGGAGGTGGAACATCAGACGACCTGGGGGAGGAAGAACAGACAGGCAACACTTTAAACAAACATGTCTCAGCACAGGAGGGACCCCATGCCAGGATTTGCGTAGTCGTCCAATCAATTGTAGGATTGTGAAGACGGAGCCATGGAAGGCCCAGGACCACAGGATGTGTGGCTCTTGGAATCACTAAAAGTGAAATAAGTTCGGAATGAAGAACTCCCACTCTCAGACGAACTGGTAGAGTCCTTAGAGCAATAACTGTATCAAAAATTTTACTGCCATCCACGGCAGTTAAGGAAAAGGAGGAAGGAAGTCTCTCGGTGGGTAGGGACCACCGTTTAACATAGGCTTCGGTAATAAAGTTCCCAGCTGCTCCGGAATCAAGGAGGGCAATGACGTTCTGATAACGTTGAGCAACTTGAAGCGAGACTGGGAGATTACAATCTTGAGGGGATGGAGAGGAGATCATTACTCCTAGCCGGCCCTCTCCTTGGCGAGCTAGGGTCTGGATTCCCGGACGTTTGGGACAAGCATTAATGGTGTGAGACGGAGCTGCACAATAAAGACAGAGAGACTCGGAGAGACGTCTTCGGCGCTCAGCAGGAGTTAAACGGGAACGGCCAATTTGCATGGGCTCATCTTTAGTTGGTGACAGTTGGCGAGGAGGAGGAGCAGAAGATTTTGGAGCAGATGATCTTCCACGCTCAGTTGCTCTCTCTCTGAAACGTAAGTCAACTTTTGTACAAAGTGAGATTAACTCATCTAACTTGGAGGGTAAGTCTCTGGTAGCTAACTCGTCTTTAATACACTCAGATAAACCATGCCAGAATGCAGCATACAGGGCCTCGTCGTTCCATGCCAGTTCGGATGCCAGGATCTGGAACTGTATAAGATATTGTCCTACAGTATGTGATCCCTGGCGTAAACGGAGAATCTCAGACGAAGCTGAAGTTACCCGGCCTGGCTCGTCGAAGATGCGCCTGAATGTTGACACGAATGCAGTGTAAGAAGATAGCAGGGTGTCGGACCTCTCCCATAATGGTGATGCCCAGTCAAGGGCTGAGCCACTGAGAAGAGAGATGATGTAGGTAATTTTTGTACGGTCACTGGGAAAATTGCCAGGTTGTAGCTCAAACTGAATCTCACACTGGTTGAGAAATCCCCTGCAGAATCTTGGAGATCCGTCAAATTTTGCTGGCGTTGGAAGATGAAGACGTGGAGCAGAAACGGGTAAGGTGGGTGGGGTTATAGTTGGAGTCACTGTGGTTGACGCCCCAGATGCGCCTGATCCACGGAGAGTTGTCTGAATCCCATCCAGCCGAGTAGAGAGATCCTGGAGACAGCGGATGATGTGGCCCTGTGCAGCCTCCTGATGTTCAAGTCGGGCTGCCAGTTCTTGCATCGGCCTGGCCGCTTGATCCTGGTCTCCGGCTGGATTCATTTGGTCAGTGCTTACTGTCACAACTGAGGGCCTGACCTGACGGAAGGCAGCCTCAGTTGTAGGGGCTGAGATGTACCGGAACCTGGGAGGTTGTATCAGACCCCTGGACATGTAAGTAACATGAAGAGAAACCGCCCGAAGGCGTGACCACGACAACTTGAGTAAAAGTCAATGATATTTATTTATGACAAACTCCATGCATCACAGTAGCAGTAAAAAGTAACATAAAAATCAGCAGAGAAATAATAATACAGTTCCTGGGTACTACAGGGTGGCAGGGGCCACAGAGCTCTGGTGGTATGAGACAGTTCTTATTATCTGCAAGTTGGAAAGTCCTTACCAGGCTCAACTGTAGCAATGAGGAAAGCCCAGGATCGTACCAGCTGGTGTTCCAGGGAAAGCTGTACTGCTGTAGATAAAATGCTGCTGTGGGTACTGGTTAGAACCAGACAGGTGTTGGCACGGAGTGGATACTGGCTGGAACCAGTTAAATAATAAATAAAGCTTGAGAGCGATGCAATATAGATGAAATGTAGAATTTGAGAGCGGAGAAATAATAATACCGGTGGAGGGTGGTAAACTGCAGAAAGGACACCGGCCCTTTAAGAGAAGCTGTACACTGCTGGAAGCTGAGCTGGAAGCAGGTGATGTTGTAGCTGGAAACAGGTGAGTCCAGAATGGATCGGAGAGTCAGGCTACACCGTAGATGGAATGCTGGTGCGGGTCTCTATAGCAGAAGTCTGGAGACAGGAGCTGGAACCTGGAAGACATTCACAGAAGAGAGACAAACTGGAACTAGGTTTGACAACCAAAGCACTGACGCCTTCCTTGCTCAGGCACAACCTATTTATACCTGCAGCAAGGAAGGCATTGGCTAGGCAATTATGCAAATTAATAATACAGACAGCAGATTGGTGAATATGATCAGATGACAGAATCCAAGATGGCTGCGCCCATGCAGACACTTGGAGGGAAGTTTGGTTTGTAATCCATGTGGTCTGGAAAACAGTAATGGCGGCGCCGGCCACCGGAGACAGGAGACGCCAGGCTGACAGGTGCACATCCAACCACGCGGACACAGCGGAGGCCGCGGCTGACGTAATCGCCACTCTGAATGCAGAAGCTCAGGAACGGCGGCGGAGGCCGCGGGAGACACCATGCCAGATGTATAAGGCGTTACTGTGACAGCGTCCAGAGAGACAGGAGAGGATGCGGGAATATGCACATCAGGATAACAGATGGGATCCGGTCCTGGAGCGCTGAGCCAGCCTTAGGAGGCATCTGATGGGTAAGAAATGGCGTCCAGATACCCGGATCGTGACACTAGTATACTTATGGAGGGACGAGCGACTGCCGACACAGAGGTAGCTACAGCCGTGGACTACCGTACTGCGTCTGCTGCTAATATAGACTGGATGATAATGATATAAAAAAATATATATATCACTACTGCAGCCGGACAGGTATATATTATATAATGACGGACCTGCTGGACACTGTCAGCACTGCAGACTCCTAAAGTAAGCTACTAGTATCAAGAAGATAGAAAAAAAAAAACACCACAGGTAGGTGGTATACAATTATGGATGGACGAGCGACTGCCGACACAGAGGTAGCTACAGCCGTGGACTACCGTACTGCGTCTGCTGCTAATATAGACTGGATGATAATGATATAAAAAATATATATATATCACTACTGCAGCCGGACAGGTATATATTATATAATGACGGACCTGCTGGACACTGTCAGCACTGCAGACTCCTAAAGTAAGCTACTAGTATCAAGAAGATAGAAAAAAAAAAAACACCACAGGTAGGTGGTATACAATTATGGATGGACGAGCGACTGCCGACACAGAGGTAGCTACAGCCGTGGACTACCATACTGCGTCTGCTGCTAATATAGACTGGATGATAATGATATAAAATATATATATATATCACTACTGCAGCCGGACAGGTATATATTATATAATGACGGACCTGCTGGACACTGTCAGCACTGCAGTCTCCTAAAGTAAGCTACTAGTATCAAGAAGATAGAAAAAAAAAAAAACACAACAGGTAGGTGGTATACAATTATGGATGGACGAGCGACTGCCGACACAGAGGTAGCTACAGCCGTGGACTACCGTACTGCGTCTGCTGCTAATATAGACTGGATGATAATGATATAAAAAATATATATATATCACTACTGCAGCCGGACAGGTATATATTATATAATTACGGACCTGCTGGACACTGTCAGCAGCACTGCAAACTCCTAAAGTAAGCTACTAGTAGTATCAAGAAGATAGAAAGAAAAAAAAACACCACAGGTAGGTGGTATACAATTATGGATGGACGAGCGACTGCCGACACAGAGGTAGCTACAGCCGTGGACTACCGTACTGCGTCTGCTGCTAATATAGACTGGATGATAATGATATAAAAAATATATATATATCACTACTGCAGCCAGACAGGTATATATTATATAATGATGGACCTGCTGGACACTGTCAGCAGCACTGCAGACTCCTAAAGTAAGCTACTAGTAGTATCAAGAAGATAGAAAGAAAAAAAAACACCACAGGTAGGTGGTATACAATTATGGATGGACGAGCGACTGCCGACACAGAGGTAGCTACAGCCGTGGACTACCGTACTGCTTCTGCTGCTAATATAGACTGGATGATAATGATATAAAAAATATATATATATCACTACTGCAGCCAGACAGGTATATATTATAATGACGGACCTGCTGGACACTGTCAGCACTGCAGACTCCTAAAGTAAGCTACTAGTATCAAGAAGATAGAAAGAAAAAAAAACACCACAGGTAGGTGGTATACAATTATGGATGGACGAGCGACTGCCGACACAGAGGTAGCTACAGCCGTGGACTACCGTACTGCGTCTGCTGCTAATATAGACTGGATGATAATGATATAAAAAATATATATATATATATATCACTACTGCAGCCGGACAGGTATATATTATATAATTAATGACGGACCTGCTGGACACTGTCAGCAGAATGCGTTTATAGAATAAAAACACCACACGACGTGTGTTTAACTTTTTCAGGCAGACAATCACAATATACTGGTGGTCAGACAGTGGTCACTGGTCAGTCACACTGGCAGTGGCACTCTGGCAGCAAAAGTGTGCACTGTTAAATAATATGTACTCCTGCTACTGCTCCCCAGTCTCCCCCACAATTAAGCTGTGTGAGCACTGAGCACTCAGCACAGTCAGATATACATAGATGATGCAGCACACTGAGGCTGAGCACAGATATGGTATACTGTTACTGTGTCACTGTGTATCGTTTTTTTTCAGGCAGAGAACGGATTATATTAAATAATAATATAATAAAACTGCACTGGTGGTCACTGGTCAGTCACTAGTAAACTCTGCACTCTCTGAGTACTCCTAAGCTCCAGTAAATCAAGTGTCTCACTCTCACTCTCTCTCTTCTAATCTAAATGGAGAGGACGCCAGCCACGTCCTCTCCCTATGAATCTCAATGCACGTGTGAAAATGGCGGCGACGCGCGGCTCCTTATATAGAATCCGAGTCTCGCGATAGAATCCGAGCCTCGCGAGAATCCGACAGCGGGATGATGACGTTCGGGCGCGCTCGGGTAAGCCGAGCAAGGCGGGAAGATCCGAGTCTGCCTGGGATCCGTGTAAAAAGGCTGAAGTTCGGGGAGGTTCAGATTCCGAGGAACCGAACCCGCTCATCACTAGTATTTACCCTGCACAGAAATAAAATAACCCACCCAAATATAACTCATTCTGCACATGTTATATCTGCCTCCCCTGCAGTGCACATGGTTTTGCCCAACTGCTAAAAAATTTCCTGCTGCGATCAACTTGGAATTACCCCCCTCCAACCGCAAGAGAAGGACACACCTGCCGTCCTTCTAAAGAGGGTGCCCCACAATGACCACTTATGCCTGTTTGACCGCTGGTTGGTAGCGACTTCCCGCCACCAAAGGTTTACAAAACCGCCACCGCCATCTGAACAAACAAATAAGAACAAACTAAAGAACCCTAACAAAAAGGACCAAAAACATCCTCCAGGAAAACCTGCACTCCGTCCGGAGAAAGATGAACCCCATCCTCCTTGTAGAACTGCCGATTACGCAGCACAAGTAAAGGATGCCTGACAGCTACTCCCCCTATGGCCCTAACAAACAGAGACACCGCCGAATTCACCTTCTTGCGAGCCTTCTCCAGAGCCGAGAAACGCACCGCACCACGCCAATGAAAACGCGGAACTATCTCCGACCACACAATACGGACTCCCGGCCAGTGACAACGAATCGCCACCAAATCCGCCTTAATGGACAAAATTAAATCTATGCCCTTAACTCGGCCCAAAAAGGAGCCGCAACAAATCACCCCAAAGCATGCCCCTGACACCTAACCAACGCAACTCCCTAGACCCAAAAACATCAGCCGCTCTAAGTGCCATGGGATGCCTTGCCGCCCAAAAATATATGAATGGCCAACCAGCCACACATGCTCCCCAAAATCAACGACAGCTGAAAAAGAAAAACACCCTAACATCAGAAATTTGAACTACAAAACATAGATAATGCAAGAAACAGAAATAACCCAAGTGAAGGAGAAAACTCAAAAAACCTCCCGTGGACCTTAAGAGAACAGCCAATTGAAATTAGGCCCCCTCGGAGGAAAATTTAAAAATTCACTTCACACCCTCGATTCCTGAACGGTAAGCGTTGAAAAACCGACGAGTAAACAAATTTTTGGGTTAGCGCAACAGGCGCACCTACATCTTATCAAAACGGACATAAGACTTATAGGAGGCAGACTTTCAACGGCCCAACTCCCGAATAGCCGCCGGGGATGAGCCCGTAGCCGCTGCATGGGTAGCCGCCCCAATCCGAAAGGAATGGGTACCGAAGTCCGCCCCGTGCAAGCCTAGCGCCTCCAAACATTTCCTAAACACTGCAGCAAATTGAAACTTCGTCAGCGGGCCAGCGTGCGCGTGCACCAGCAACTGGTCGCCCCCCGAAGGCCTCAACCGGAGATACTCCTGCGCCAACCGCAGTGGGCAAACACTCGCTTCCTCCTGGGCCTCGAAGGACACCCAGCGACCCCGACCTGTTTGATCTGTCTTGGACCGCACAATCCTACAGAGCAACAGGCCATCCTGCAGGCGCACATTCCCGTAAAGCATACCGGACTCACGAGATGCCTTACTGCACGCCACTAACTCGCTCACTCGGAAAGCCCCAAAGAAAGCCAGGGCAAAAGCACATCTAAATAGAGCCACCTCGAACTCCGAGGTCGCAATTTGAGGCAGCACTCGCAGCAACTCCGTTAGAAGCTGCAACGTCACGGGTCTACGGGAGTCCGCAGGCGCCGGTCGCATCCTAGCCCATCCTTTAAGTCAGGCATGTCCAAACTGCGGCCCTCCAGCTGTTGTGAAACTACATATCCCAGCATGCCCTGACACAGTTTTGCTGTCAGAGAATGCTAAAGCTGTGTCAGGGCATGCTGGGATGTGTAGTTTCTCAACAGCTGGAGGGCCACAGTTTGGACATGCCTGCTTTAAGTGCTCTGGAAAGGACAAAAGACCCGTGGGATCCGTCATCCCGCGGAGCCAAGAGTGAAAAGAAATGCCCGCAAGGGCAGAAGACATGGCCGCTTTTGACCTACCCCTTTGATAATGTTCCCAAACAAAGACCATCAAAACGTCAGCCGGGGACTCACCTGCCACACAGTACCTACTTTGAAAGGCCGACCAATCACGCCAGGCCGCATCATACGCCCTGTAACCCGACTCGACAATCTGCCAGACAGAAGGCGGGCACGGTAAACCCTCCGCCGCCGCTCCTGGAACCAACGCCCGGAATTTATCAAACTGGAACCGAGACAACGCATCCGCAATTCCGTTTGTCGATACCGGGAATACCGGGCCCTGAAATTAATATTGCACCGCAAGCAAACTAACACCAGATGACGCAAAAGCCGCAAAGCCTGTGGAGAAGAAGAACGCTGGTTATTGATAGCGTGCGCCACCCCCAAGTTGTCGCAACGGAACGAGATGTCCCGATTCGAGAACTGGCAGGCCCACAACTCAAGGGCAACTATGATCGGGAACAACTCCAGCAAAAGGAGGTTCTTGGTGAAACCCCGTGCCACCCTAGAGGACGGCCAAGCAGCAGCGCACCATGCCCCGGCAAAAAATGCCCCAAATCCCTGACTGCCCGAAGCATCAGTGAACAACTGGAGCCAACTGTTGGAACAACAAGGGAAAGGCCACAAAACCTCCCTGTTGAAGGATACCAGGAAAGAAACCCAAATCCGCAAATCATCACTGATCTCGCGGGAAAGGTACACGGTGTGATGCTGCCGGACCGTCCCCGCCGTGGCCCGTTCAAGTTTGCGACAGAAAACCCTACCCATGGGGATAATCCGACATGCAAAGTTGAAAGAACCCAGCAAAGACTGTACCTGCTTAAGCCGAACCCTGCGCTTGCCTAAACAATCGTGAATTAAACCCAACAGCTTCCGCACTTTATCATCGGGGAGGCGACAGCAACCCGCCACCGTGTCTATTTCGATTCCCAAATAGCTAAGACAACTGCAGGGGCCCTCACACTTGTCCTGCGTGACGGGAACTCCCAAGTTTTCGAACAAGGACCTAGCCACCGACAGAATATCGCCACAGACCGAACTTCCCCCTGGGCTCACAAAGAGAAAATTGTCCAGGCAATGGGCCACCCCAGGTTGCCCAGAGGCGGCTTGGACGCACCAGTGCAAAAACGTGCTAAATCTCTCAAAATAGGCGCAGGAGATGGAACAGCCCATGGGAGACACCGATCCACGTAAAACTCGTCACCCAATTTGAAATCCAGGAACCGCAGGGAATCCGGGTGGAGGGGAAGGAGCCGAAAAGCCGATTCCACGTCTAAATTACGCCAACAGGCCCCCTGGGCCACAGTCCCGTACCAAGCGCAGAGCGTCATCAAAAGACTGATAACGCACCCTGCACACGGCCTCGGGAATGGAGTCATTAACCGAAACGCCAGGAGGATGCGACAAGTGCTGTATCAGGCGGAACTTACCCGGGGCCTTCTTGGGCACCACCCCCACGGGGGAGATGCACAAGGAGGGCATAGGGGGAAAAGCGTAGGGCCCACACATGCGCCCCAAGCCAATCTCCGCGTCCACTTTCCGCCGGACCTCATGCGGGAATTCGCGAGCCGACTTCAAATTCTGGCGCGCCACCACGTGCACCGAATCTGAAATGGGCAGGCGAAAACCATGCTGAAAACCCACCAAAAGGAACAACACTGCCGACTTGTCGGGGTATAAACTAAGCCAGCGCCGCAATTCGGGAACTCATGAAGAAACACTGCTAGAAGAGGTGGAAGAAGTGCTAGAAGAACAATGGGAAATAATAGCGTGCTCACTAGTGCCTGAGGAACCCGGAACAGCATCGTCCGTTGCACCCGACTCCGGCGGCGGCGAAACAGCACCCGCCGGTGCCGGTGCCGCGGCCCTCTCCGACCTCCGGCCCCTCCGCGACGAAGACCCGGAAACAGCCAGCACCTGAGAGGAGGAAATAGAAGGGACAACAGGCGCCGGAGAAACCAGCGCATCGACGGAAATGGGGGTAACAGGCGGGAGGGGGGGAAAGCGCAGTCGCTCGATGGAGGGGGCCAGCGGGAAGCGGCAGGAGAGGACCCCCAATGGAGGGGGATGAAACGGAGAGGGGGAAGGCAGACCCGACCCCCCACGCGCCACCAACGGTGTAGGCAGGACGCCACACGGGAGGTGGAAGGTAACCGACCGCCCCAGGAAATCCCGACGACACAGGATGGAACGGAGTAGGCGCGGGGGACGGCTGCCAAAAGTGGGCCAACGGGTTCGCCCCAGCCGGGGAGGACCCGGCATACGAGCCCGCAAAGGCTGGGGGGGAACCGTAACCCGGGGGCCGCTGACCGACCACGTGGGTTGGACCCCAACGGCCGAGCCAGCAAAGTACGGTGAAAAATGCGGTGAGGACGGAACTGTGAGGCCTAAGGAAGGCGCTCCGGCCAGGGAAGGCCGCCGGGGAAAAACTGACCCCCGGCAAAACTGTGAGGCCAGGCAAACGTCAGAGGAGGGCCAGGCAGGTGGAAAGCCGCAGCAATTGACGACTGTGTCGCCACCAGCTGCACCGCCCCCACCGGGCCGGGGGGAGGAGCCCGACACCCGGGGACGCGGAACGGGTGACGGGGAGCCAAGCAACAAGGCTCCCGCTGCAGGATCCCCAGCCGGGGACCCTAGCCCCGAAACTGCGTGAGGGGCGGGCACCGCGAAAGCCCCAGCAACACCCACCCCCCTAAAGACCCCAGGGCCAGTCCCCACCACCCCATCCCCAATCCTATATGCGGGCAAAAATGGCCCCCCCGCAGGGAGGGGCCACTCCGCGTCCACCCAGGCCTGGTTATCAGAGGGCCCAGGAGCACCCTGCAGCCCCACACCGATCCCACCCCTCTGCATGATATGCCCCCCCTTCCCCGCCGCAGCCTGGCCGCGGATGCCAGGCACCACGTGGGTGCCCGCGCCGCCATTTGGAGCCGCCGGCGGGGAGAGAAGGGGAGATGCGGCGCCGACCAACACGCCGGGCGAGGGAGCCGCCCGGCGCACAGAAACTGCCGGGGACGCCCGCGACCGCGGCCCGGCCGAGCAGCGCACCTCAGCGGCACGAGCAGAGCGGGCGCCGGCCGCACGATCCCCGCTAGCAGGGGCGCGGGCCGCAGCGGCTCGACCCTGCCGCGAATCTGCCGCCGCCGGAAGCAACCTCCGGGGGGCCGCACTACGGGAGTGGGAGCGAGGGGTGCCCACGGCCTCCACGAGGCGGCGGGAGGGGGGGCGGAGTGGCGTGGAAGCGGCATAGCAGGGAGCAGAGCAACCACAAGGACCCAACAAACTGTGAGGAAGGTAGGGAAAATGAGGGGGGGGGGGCAGCAAATGAAATAATATGTACAGACAAAGCAAACAATTTATTATCAAAATTGAGGCAGTATACTCAGCCTTCCTGGGCCATACAATAAATGGCAAGAGGATGTCTGAGGCACATGACCCTGCCCTATATACTATCCTGAGACCAACCCCTTAAAGCTTGACGGACAACCCTCTGATCCTATAGGAAAAAACCACCGGAAACATGATCTGCCTAGCAACTGCTTAGTCATAAAACAACCAATCACCAAAAGTTGGGCTCTTATATGGCCTCAGGCTTATGCAGCCTTCAGCTAATCTTACATCTGGGCAAATTCCAGCATGTCCCATGTTTTTTGTGCCGCACACTTGTGTCGCGTAGCTTAGTCATCCAGTTACCTGATTGCACCTCTTTTTCTTATTTGCATGATGTGCTGTTTGGGGCCTAGTTTTTTTTTAAGTGCCATCCTGTCAGCCAGTGTAGTGCCACTCCTAGATGGGCCAGGTGTTTGTGCAGCACACTTGTGTCACTTAGCTTAGTCATACAGCTACCTCATTGCACCTCTTTTACTTCTTTGCATGATGTGCTGTTTGGGGGACTATTTTTTTTAAGTGCTATCCTGTCTGCAACTGCAGTGCCACTCCTGGATGGGCCAGGTGTTTGTGCCGCACACTTGTGTCACTTAGCTTAGTCATACAGCCACCTCGGTGCAACCTTTTGGCCTAAAAATGATATTGTGAGGTGTTCAGAATAGACAGGAAATGAGTGGAAATGAATGTTATTGAGGTTAATAATACTGTAGGATCAAAATTACTCCCAATAGCTGTTTTTATGTTTTTTTCAAAAATCATTCAGATCCAAAACCAAAACCAAAACACGAAAGGGTGGTTTTGGCAAAACCAATCCAGATTCAAAACACGAGCATGGAACCAGAACCAAAACCAAAACACAAAACACGAAAAATGCCAGCCGCACATCTCTAATTCTAAGTTTTATAATGATTCAGAAATGATTAACACTAGTCACTAGCAAGAGATGTACACAGAGTGTTATGTTTTGGTTTTAATTCTAATTTCATTCTCGTGTTTTGGTTTTACAAAATAGCCTCAAGTTTTTTGGTTCATATTCAGATTTTGGTTTGGTTTAAAATTAATAAAAAAGTCTATAATCATTGATAAAAATTTATAAAAACAGCTAAAATCATGTCATTTTTGCAATCCAAAACCCAAAATTTGGATTTAAAATTAAAACTGCATGATGATCTGAACCGCGACTCCTCTGGAGATCCAGACCAAGTTTTGGTTCAGTTCAGATCGACAAAATTAGGGTGGATTCGTATTTCTGGAGAACCATCTCTACTAGCAATCAATGAAACTAAAGGGCCCCATACTGTATATCTGAGATAGATTGGGGCAATTCCACGACACTGATTTGCTGATCCCAACAAAAAAATCACCAGCATTTGCAAATCTGAGAATTTTAACATGTCGAATTTCCCTGATTTCCCAATGTATCGATGATAATCTATGGATCTGATTGAGAAATTAGGGAAATGCAACACAAACGTATGGCCTGCATTAGAGAGACTGTGCTGAGTTTCTGCTAGTGCCCAGGTATAGAGTTTACTGAAAAGTTACTGAAGCAGTGATGTAAACAGATGAATGGAGAAACTAGAAATGAATGTAGAAATTTATAAAGATAATGCAATAAGCAGGACTTAAGTATATGTTACTTGTCCACGCTTGCAAACAGTCTATATGATTCTCTGTTCACAATCTGTAGAGTGTTAGTATAATGCTTGTAATATAACCAGTGAAAGACTCTTGTTAATTAAAACAATGGGAGGCTATTACATTAATGGTGTATTACCTGCTTTCTGCTTCTGCTGATTCTGGAAAACACAAGCAAGTCTTGCATTATTTCAGCAATTACAGACAAATCCCATTTATACTGTGTGCTGGAGATAATTAACAACCTTTACTGCCTATGGGGTAAATCACCGCTGGCTCTATATGAATTGAGGTTAACACACCTCCAGTCAGAAATTGGAGAGGTTTTACAATCCAATATTCCAGAAAAATATGTCATCAAAGATGCATGAATATCCAAAAATTGAGAGAAAAAAATTAAAGTAGCTAAATAATTGGAATAGATTAGATGCCTTTGCCTTAGTCATACTTGTATGCAGATGGAACATACTATATTCAGATACATGGTGCAATCAGGCCAAAGCAAGTCGTATTCACTAGACTCTGATACCTGACAGTTTTTCTCTGTAAGTGACCTACAGTATTGACCCCTGATAATTAAATAGGCACGAGTTATTCAGCTCACTGTGAGTTCATTATTGTTGCTCCCATTGGGGGACAGCCTCTTCTAAAGTCAGTGTATGGTAAGTGCACATGCATGAACTTATTTCACTCGTGCTCAAAGAGAGGGCCACAGGAGGAGGGAAGATCCTTCTTCACATTACAGAACTCCTTCCAATAAGAAAAAGCGGACCAACAGGAGCTAAGGCCATCTGAAGATGGAGTCAGTTCCTGCGAGCAAACTACGCATAACATATGTCATTATTATTTTTTTTTTTTTTTTATGAAGTTGCATGGCCATACCTCCTGGAATTTGATCATGCCCCCTGTGTCTCCTGGGCCCACCGTCTGTCTTGGTGGCCCTGTTTAGAAACTAAATTCCTGTTATTTCCAATGAACAGAAGTCCTTTTGCCATCTACAGCCACAAGTCTTATCTGGTTTGTACACAGACGGGGATGCAGTTAAAATGCCGCCGGACAAGATCCCGGCACTTGAAATACCGATGCTGAAATCCCAACCAACGGCATAACAGTGGCGTCAAAATCCTGACAGAGGTCAGGATCCTAGCGTCAAAATACCGATGCCTGGAATCTTGACCGTAGTTTTAACGGGATGCGCTCGCGTTAGGGTTAGGCACCCACAAGGGAAGGTTAGGGTAGGGGGTAGGGGAGGCTTATGGTACTTTCTTGGGGGCTGTCAGGTTTCTGATGGTCGGCATGCCACTGTCGGTATGCTGGCTGCCGGCATCCCACCCATTGGGATATTATACTGACACATGTACTGTAACAGCTATTGAAAAGTAATGTGAAGAGAATTGTATAAAGAAATATTACTAAAGCTATTTATATGCTGAAAATAATAGCGTATAATTGGATTACTATAAAGGGGGGTACTCACGGAGTGATCGCTGCTTAAAATCTAAGCATGCTGACTAGATTGCTTAGATTTTAAGCATGATCACTCCGTGTGTACCCCCCACAGCGATAGCGATGCGCGGCCCTGTGCATCGCTATCGCTGGTGCTAGATTGGCCTATCAATCTAGCAGGTCGCTCATTTCACCCGCTGGGTGAAATGAGCGCCCCTTCCCCCATCTCTCCCCGCATGTTGAGCACACATCGCGCTGTGCTGAGCCGGAGGTGGGTGGGGGAGTGATGCGTGCTGAGCGGTTCGCTCAGCACACATCTCTCCCCAAATCGGGCCGTGAATATATACTGATAGAGCCAAGATCCCAAAGTTTTACTTGCATCTACTTGTGAAGAATTAAAAGCAACTGCAAGACAATTGCACCTCAGTGTGATCATGTACTGTATAATGTACTTACATCTCTGTAGTGCAAGACACTAAAATTATCTATTGTCAGTTAAAAAATGTTAAGACAAAAATATATAAAGTGAAAATACAGTTTATTTAGTGTAAATAAGTGATAATATAAACAATATGCAATTGATAATGGTAATATACTAAGCTTCAGATTTAGGGCCTGATTCAAACCCACATACAATGCCGATGTTCATGTAGTTTAGTGATTATTTGCACGTTCTGGTTATTTCTTACTTAACCAGCTTACCACTTAGCCTGCTATTTCAACCAGTGTAGGTATCCCACCTAAGAACGTCTGTCGTCTTCATCTGCTCCCCAATCTGCATCACGGAATATTCCAAGTTTTACAGTTTTAGTCCCTGAAAACTTAAGTTTTAATGAATTAGTACAGGTACACCACCGATAATCCAGCACCCTTGCTTCCAGCACTGTGCCGGATCATCCGTTTTGCCGGACTATTAGTGATACAGTGACAGCAGCATCCTGGCGGCTAACCCTCCCGCCCACATCTCTGAAACCTCCTGCAGCCTGACTCCCCCCAGGGCTGGATTAGGGGCCACATGTGTCTGAAGCTGAAAATATTCAAGAGCCTATTGTGAGAAATGGGGGAGGTGTGATCCGTGCTGTGTGGGTGTGGCCAGAGCCATGTGGCCGTGTACACCCCTGCACTGTCAGCTCCAATGTATCCATAAATATGTAAAAATATAAACAATTTGCATAATTTTATGAGAAAAATATAAATGCAATCTTAATAGGGGTTGGGGCTGGGAGACCAGCATAGCTATGATTTATGGCTGACCATGTTGCCAGCTCGTGGCTTTTGATTATCATGCTGCCACGATGATGGGCCTATTTTTAAGGGGAGGCCTGCAGCTGTAGCTCCATCTGCCCCATTGTTTATCTGGCCCTGCCAGCAACGTGACTCTACCACTCCCAAAAAAATAGAGTTTACTTTTGGATTAATGGGGGGGTAGTGTGACTGGAATTATGCACAACATAAGTCTTACCATAACCTTCGCCATGATACTGATTACCAACAAGATTATGTTACCACCAGTGACTCTGACTTTAACGATGCTGGCACCACGAGTACTACTGTATCTGGCCCTTTAACCACTTGCCTGCAAGTGCTCTGTCTGACCTGGTCGCACAGGAGTTGACCAGTCAGATAGAGGGCGGGATGTACTAAGACTTGAAAAGTGATAATTTCACTGTGATAAAGTACCAGCCAATCACCTCCTGTCATTTTTCAAACCCAGCCTGTGACATGGCAGTTAGGAGCTGATTGGCTGGTACTTTTTCACAGTGAAATTATCACTTCTCTAAGTTTAGTACATCCCACCCAGAGAGTGTTAGCAGCGGCAGGGATGGGAAACTTCCCTCGGCTGCTGCTGTCTGCCTCCCTGCACTCTCCCCTACTGATTGCCGTGCTGCGGATCACTACTGATCGGTCAGCACGGCAGGACCTCCCACCCAGTGGCTGCAGACAATGGCAGCCGCTGGGGAGTGTAAATGAATCCTCCCAAGCCACCACCAGACCCCCCTGTATACCTGGAGGCTGTCCCGGCTTTCAAAATGAAAGCCGCGATTATCGCAATGTTTCCGATGGTCGCTGTGTTTCCAATCGATGTTTAAATGTTTGGGAGAAAATATTTTTAAACAATATATGTACTTTTTTCTTTTTTTTTAACTAAAATCATTTTGGATAGACAACATGGCCCATCTGTACATGTGGGGAAGCGGTATAGCGCACATAACGTGCGCTGATACCGCTTCCCTATAACCACTTTTTCTACTTTTACCCCACAGTGTCTAGTATGATGTATCAACATCTGTCACTATGTTTTAAGCCGTATAATGATTTATTAAAACCACTTGCCTGGCATGGTCGCATCACATGCAACCATGCCTGCAAGTACTTTATCTGACTTGGTCGCACAGGATGCGACCAGTCAGATAAACTGTGTTAGCAGCGGCAGGGAAGGGAAACTTCTCTCCGCTGCTGCTGTCAGAGGGACCATAAAGTCCCTCTGCCTTCCAGCCCCCAGTGTTGCCGTGCTGCCGATCATTGCTGATCGGTCAGCACGGCATGATCACCCACCCCCAGCGGCTGCAGACAATAGCAGCCACTGGTAAGTGTAAATCATTAACTCCAAGCCACCCCCAGACCCACCCTGTATACCTGGCAGCTGTCCAGGCTCTAAAAACTAAAGTCGTCATGGTCACGATGTTACCGATGGTCATGATGCTCCCGATCGATGTTTAAAAAAATACATTTTATTTTTTATTTTTTTAAACTTAAATCATTTTGGATAGGGTTAAATTGATGTTCTTCACCTAAAAACCCGACACTTTGTGAGCTTTTTTTTTTTTTGTGGAAAAAATCGTCAGTTAAGTGGTTAAGTAGGCATACTTTTGCTTCTGGAAACAAAGTGGGTTATTCAGACCTGATCGCTCCTCTGAGAATTTGCAGAGGTCTGAGATTAGATAGCCGCCGCCTAAACAGAGTGAAAGCCCGCCCCGTGCAAGTCTGCATACACCTTGTGAAAATCTCGGCATTTGCATGTCAGCTGCAAATTCATTCGCAACTCACTCACCATCGAATGATTTTTCCAGTCTGTGCAGTCAGTGCGTAGCTCAGGACCTCTCCTGAAAGTACGATAGGATCAGGCTGATCTGTGCCGAAGCTGATGTTACATACTCTCCCTGAAAACGCTTGGCCATGCCTGCGTTTATCCTGGCACTCCTCAGAAAACGGCCAGTTAACTCCCCCAAATGCCGGCTTCCTGTCGCGAAACTTGCGTACGCCTAGCGATTACACAGTCACTGGATTTTTTTGCTGTTTGACCTCGCGCATGCGTACTACGATCCATATGCATGCACAGTAGATCGATAATTGCCTGGCTTGCGAATTCGCACAACAGCGATCAGATTTGAATTAGGGATGAGCGGGTCCGGTTCTCTGAGAACCGAATCCTACCGAACATCACATCCCGAGCCCGGATCTGAGCCCAGCTTGGGTTTTCCCACCAGACTCAGAATCCAGAACGAGGCAAAACGTCATCATCCCGCTGTCAGATTCTCGCGGGTTTTGGATTCCATATAAGGAGCCACGCGTTGCCGCCATTTTCACTCCAGTCCTGGAGAGTGTAGTGAGAGGATGTGTCTCTCTCCTCAGTGTCTGTGCGGGAAAGTGGTGTGATGACCTGCTCTGTCTTATGTGTCATTCTAGTGCTGTCTTGTGCTGCATCAATCCAGTGGTGGTGTCTTGTGCTGCATGAGTCCAGTTACAGTGGTGGTGTCCTCTGCTGCCATATGTCCAGTCCTGCTGTATAAATCCAGTCCAGTGGTGCTGTGTTGTGCTGCATCAGTCCAGTGGTGGTGTTTTGTGCTTCATCAGTCCACTCACAGTGGTGGTGTCCTCTGCTGCCATATGTCCAGTGCTGCTGTATAAGTCCAGTCCAGTGGTGCTGTGTTGTGCTCCATCAATCCAGTGGTGGTGTCTTGTGCTGCATCAGTCCATTCACAGTGGTGGTGTCCTCTGCTGCCATATGTCAAATGCTGCTGTATAAGTCCAGTCCATTGCAGTGGTGCTGTGTTGTCCTGCATCAGTCCAGTGTTGGTGTCCCTGTGCTGCCATAAGTCCAGTGATGCTGCCGTATAAGTCCAGTGGTGCAGATGTATAAGTCCAGTGGTACTGCCATATAAGCCCAGCGGTACTGCCATATAAGCCCAGCGGTACTGCCGTATAAGTCCAGTGGTACTGGCGTATAAGTCCAGTGGTACTGGCGTATAAGTCCAGTGGGACTGCCGTATAAGTCCAGTGATGCTACCGTATAAGTCCAGTGGTACTGCCGTATAAGTCCAGTCCAGTGATACTGCTGTATAAGTCCAGTGGTACTGCCGTATAAGTCCAGTCCAGTGATACTGCTGTATAAGTCCAGTGATACTGCGGTATAAGTCCAGTCCAGTGGTACTGCCGTATAAGTCTAGTGGTACTGCGGTATAAGTCCAGTGGTACTGCGGTATAAGTCCAGTGGTAGTGCCATATAAGTCCAGTGGTACTGCTGTATAAGTCCAGAGATACTGCCATATAAGTCCAGTGGTACTGCCGTATAAGTCCAGTGATACTGCCGATTAAGTCCAGTGGTACTGCCATTAGAGACGGATTTCCCACTAGGCATGTGCCTAGGGGCAGCACCTGCTGGGGCGGCACAGGATTCCCCCTCCCCCCGTCTGCCACTTCTTGCAGCTTGGATCTTAATAAACAATCCGCAGCGCTGCCACTACAGCCCAGCATCGCAGTCAGGGGCATGCATCTCTGAGCCGCCCGGCCCTAGCAGTCTGTCAGCGCACGCTGATTGGACAGCTGCCGCTGGGACCAGCGCCAACTCACGCCCACAGTGCAGCCCCCTCCTCCTCTCCTCCATGTGACTGACAAGCACTGCAGCGGCAGCACGAAGACCGGGAGAGACTAGAGAGGAGAGCCGCTGCAGTGCCCAGCCACAGGAGAGAGGAGAGGTCACCGTGCGCTGCGGCTGAACAGAGGGAGAAGAGTGTGACTCACTGGCAGAAGCTGCTCAGTGAATTTTGTGGCTGTGGCCTGGCTGCCTTTAAAGTTTTTGCGGGGGCAGAGGGGCTCTGGGGGAAACTAAGGGGGCGATGGGTGCTGTGGGAGGGTGCACTCTTTGGCATAATGTATATTTCAGCTCTTACTGTGGTGCATAATATGCATTTTTACTCATACCGTACGTTGCAATATATATTTCGGCTCATAGTTTGTGGCATAATATGCATTTTGATTCATATCTGTGGAGTATTGTGAATTTGGCAAATACCGTGTGGCATAATGTGTATTTTCAGCTCATACTGTGTGGTATAATGAATATTTCAGCTCATACTGTGGTGCATAATACGCATTTCTACTTATACTGTGTGGCGTAATATGATTTTTTGGCTCATACTGTGTGGCATAATGTATATTATCGGCTCATACTGTGGTGCATAATACGCATTTCCACTCACAAATTAGAATATAAGGAGGAAAAAAATGACAAATAATGTAAGGGGAGTAAATCAGGAATGAAAATATAGTGTTATGGATTGTTTGAGGAAGGGGGGCCCCAAATCGGTGTCTTGCTTAGGGACCCATGAGATCTAAATCCGCCTCTGATCACAGCACAAGCTCGGGGCAGGATGTACGAAGCTTGTCCACGGCGCTAAAAGCCCTCTTACCGCTATGGGTACTTCTCCACGCTTACCTCCCTTCCCTGCCACCCAGCGCTGCCTTCTCCTCAGTTGTTTTCGCATCACGTTTCCTTACCATCACGTTACCTGCCCCCACTGTCTGCCTATTGGTCCTTCTCTGTCTCCGTATGCGTCGAGCCCGGGGTGGCCGCAACAGAGGAGTGGCGGAGCTACTGATAGTTCATACCGGTGCTTCTGAATCATTGATTCGCAGAGAAAACATTGGCAGAGAAAGGCAGCGCCGGGCGGCTGGGGAGGGAGGTAAGCGTGGAGACGTACCCATCATGGACAAGCTTAATATGTGACAATGTGACTGTGAAATCTTGCGCCTGCGCAGGCTCTCTGATCTTATTGACCAGCCGCCGCGCGGGCTGTAAGGAAGGAGCCTGGGTTGGCGGCGAGCATATAGCAGGCACTGCAGTGTGCTGCCACGCAGGTGATCAGACTTTTTTCCCTGAGGAGGAAAAAGTGAGACAGCAGTTATTTTTGTGTGGAGATGGAGATGTGTATAATGGGCTACATGGTGCAACGTGTAAATGGCTACCTGGTGCAACGTGTATAGTGGGCTACCTGCTGCAATGTGTATATGAGGGGGTTGTTTGGATGTTCAGTCGCCAATATTGTGCTGGGGGGCGGCAAATATCATTGTTCTTAGGGGCTGTCTGACTCCTAAATCATGTCCTGACTGCCGTTTAAATCCATTGGTACTGCCGTATAAGTCCAGTGTTACTGCTGTATAAGTCCATTGGTACTGCCGTATAAGTCCAGTGTTACTGCTGTATAAGTCGGTACTGCCGTATAAGTCCAGTGTTACTGCTGTATAAGTCCATTGGTACTGCCGTATAAGTCCAGTGTTACTGCTGTATAAGTCCATTGGTACTGACGTATAAGTCCAGTGGTGCTGTCCTGTGCTGTATATTATTTACTCCAAATAAAGGGGTTATTAATATTTAATCTAAATCATTCTTACAGGGTTTGCCCTGTGTGGTGTAGGGGTACGCTCTTCTGTGCCGCATATTGTGTTATATAACTCCAGAAAAATAATGGAGAACAAAAATTTGGAGGATAAAATAGAGAAAGATCAAGAACTACTACCTCCTAGTGCTGAAGCTGCTGCCACTAGTCATGACATAGACGATGAAATGCCATCAACATCATCTGCCAAGGCCAATGCCCAATGTGATAGTAGAGGGCATGTAAAATCCAAAAAGCCAAAGTTCAGTAAAATGACCCAAAAAAATAAATTGAAATGGTCTGAGGAAAAACGTAAACTTGCCAATATGCCATTTACGACACGGAGTGTCAAGGAACGGCTAAGGCCCTGGCCTATGTTCATGACTAGTGGTTCAGCTTCACATGACGATGGAAGCCCTCATCCTCCCGCTAGAAAAATGCTAAAAGTTAAGCTGGCAAAAGCACAGTGTGCGTCCTAAGGGGTATATTTACTAAGATTCGTAATTGTTGGGATTTGGAGGGAGATTAAACACGAATGAAATCGAATGTGTGAATGTGCAACTTTTTGTTTTTTTTACGCCTCATTTACTATGCTGTCGTATTCTGCATTGTCGTGTTTTCGAATGTCGATGTCATTCGTAATGTCGGGCAGTGTTTTACGGGAGTGATTAGTAAAACACTGCCGGACTTAACGCAATGAATCCCGGCCGGGTCAGTGTGATCCGTGCAGGGCTTCATTGTGTACCTTAAAAGAAGTGTGGAAAGTGTTAAAAATCACCCAAAAAAATTGCGCGGGGTCCCCCCTCTTAAGCATAACCAGCCTCGAGCTCTTTGAGCAGGTCCTGGTTGTAAAAATATGGGGAAAAAATTGACAGGGGTTCCCCCATATTTTAACAACCAGCACCGGGCTCTGCGCCTGGTCCTGGTGCAAAAAATACGGAGGATAAAAGACGTAGGGGTCCGCGAGGTTAAGTGGGGTCACTCTTGTGGTTGGCCCCACTTAACCTTGCGGTCTACCGCAGACCGCAAAGTTCCCACCATTGGATATAATGTAGCACCTCTGCGCTACATTGTATCTACAGTGCGCCGCCTGACTGACAGTTCAGGAGCGCACAGCCAATCAGGAGAGTGTCATGACATGGCGCTCCCTGATTGGCTGAAGGGACCCTCTTTGACAGCAGTCACGGTGGGTCCCGCCAGTCGGGGAAAGGGGATCCATGTGTAAACATGGATCCCCTTTCAGTGCGTGGATCGGGTATTTTCGTTTTTTTGTTTGTCAATTTCCCCCCCGTATTTTTACAACCAGGACCGGCTCAAAGAGCCCGAGGCTGGTTATGCTTAGGAGGGGGGACCCCACGCAAAGTTTTTCCCAGATTTTTAACTCTTTCACACCCCCTTCCCACTGATAAACATGCACGGATCTCACGATCTGTGCATGCCTATCAGAACACGGTAAAAAAAAGCAGGTCTATTTGAAAACAGCTTTTTTTTACAATTTGTATTTTTTCACGGCAGTGTTTGGCTATCGCCGGCAGTGATTGTGAAATCGAATTTTTAGTAAATTACCGAGTTGTGTAAAATAACAGGCGTGTTTGACCAATGGTGTATTCATTCGTATTTTTTTTCTTTTACTTAAAAAAAAATACGAATGCTCTCATCACTGCCGAGATTTGAGTTTCTTAAATTCCCGAGATGACACTTTGATGAAAAAACACCAAATTGGTCAAAATCGGGAGGTTAGTGAATATACCCCTAAGCAGTGCCGTAACTAGGCATTTTAGCGCTGTGTGCAAGAAACGACATTGGTCTTCCCCCCCATTCAAGATAGGGGCAGTGCGCGCTGTAGGGGCAGTGCGCGCCGCAGGCGCGCGAAAAATATATAGGGGCGTGGCTTCATGGGGAAGGGGCGTGGCCACAAAATAATAGCAATTCAAACTACGGTGCACAGTAGTCTCCATTATTCAAATTACGCTGCACAGTAGCGCCACTACACCAGGTAGAGCCCCTTTTATACATTACAGCAGACAGCGTCCCCCTTTTTACACATTACAGCAGACAGTCCCCCTTTTTACACATTGCGGCAGTCAGTCCCCCTTTTTACACATTGCGGTAGCCAGTCCCCCTTTTTACACATTGCGGCAGCCAGTCCCCCTTTTTACACATTGCGGCAGCCAGTCCGCCTTTTTACACATTGCGGCAGCCAGGCCCCCTTTTTACACATTGCAGCAGCCAGTCCCCCTTTTTACACATTGCGGCAGCCAGTCCCCCATTTTACACATTGTGACAGCCAGTCCCCCTTTTTACACATTGCGGCAGCCAGTCCCCCTTTTTACACATTGCGGCAGCCAGGCCCCCTTTTTACACATTGCGTCAGCCAGGCCCCCTTTTTACACATTGCGGCAGCCAGGCCCCTTTTTACACATTGCGGCAGCCAGGCCCCCTTTTTACACATTGCAGCAGCCAGGACCCCTTTTTACACATTATGGCAGACGGTGTCCCCCAGACAGAGAGAGAGAGAGAAAGAGAGAGAGAGGGATATACTTACCTTCTCCCCGCTGACAGGCTCCTCGTGCTGGCATCTCCCTCTGTGCAGGCATCGGACAAGGAGGAGGAGGGAGGGGGACTGGAGCCGCAGCAGCGCTATGTCATTGGTAGTAAGCGCCGCTGCAGCATCCCCCTCTCCTTCCGTATAGGCTGCCTGGCGCTGCTGTGGATGCTGGGATGGAGGAACCGCATCCCAGCATCCACAGCAGCGCCGGGCAGCCAATACGGAAGGAGAGGGGGATGCTGCAGCGGCGCTTACTACCAATGAAATAGCGCTGCTGCGGCTCCAGTCCCCCTCCCTCCTCCTCTCTCTCACCTGCCTCCGGCGCTTCTCTCTCCTCTAGCGCGGCTGCGGCGCACGGCGCAGATTTAAGAGGCGGCATGTAATGAGTCAATTTGACTCATTACATGCCGCTGGCCGTGCGCCCTCAGGGCAACTGCGCTGAGTGCCAGGCCCACTTGGCACACACGTAGTTACGGCCCTGCCCCTAAGATGGTATCACAAAGCCCCAAGGAGAGTCCAAGTGTGTCAGCGGTTGCGATGCCTGACTTTCCCAACACTGGATGGGAAGAGGTGGCTCCTTCCACCATTTGAACGCCCTCTGCAAGTGCTAGAAGGAGCACCCACAGTCCAGTTTCTTATATATTCAAATTGATGATGTCACTGTTGAAGTACACCAGGATGAGGATATGGATGTTGCTGGCGCTGAGGAGGAAGTTGATGAGGATTCTGATGGTGATATGGTTTGTTTAAATCAGGCAGCGGGGGAGACAGTTGTTGTCCATGGGATGAATAAGCCCATTGTCATGCCTGGGCAAAATCCCCCAAAAACCACCTCTTCAGTGTGCTGCCTTTGTCAATCCGTAAAAGTAGGGGTAAGGATGTTAACCACCTTGGAACATCCTCCCTTATAAGTCACCTGCAGCACATTCATCAGAAGTCATTGTCAAGTTCAGAAACTTTGGGTAAGAGCGTAAGCAGTCCACTAACACCTAAATCCATTCTTCTTCCTCTTGTACTCATTCTCCTGCAAGCTACACCACCAACTCCCTCACCGTCAATTTCCTCCTCAGTCAGGAACATCAGTAGTCCTGCAGGCCATGTCACTGGCATGACTGACGAGTCCTCTCCTAACCAGGATTCCTCCGGAGGATCCTTGAGTGGTATGCCTACTGCTGCTACTGCTGCTGTTGTTGCTGCTGGGAGTCAATCGTCATACCAGAGGGGAAGTCGGAAGACTGCTTGTACTACTTCAACTAAGCAATTGACTGTCCAACAGTCTTTGCGAGGAAGATGAAATATGACAACAAGCATCCTGTTGCAAAGCGGATAACTGAGGCCTTGACAGCTATGTTGGTGTTAGACTTGAATCCAGTATCTGCCATTGGTGCAGAGGGATTTAGACAATTGATGGAGGTAGTGTGTCCTTACATTAAGAAAAGTGTCCTTAGCGTCCTGAAAAAGGCAGCTGTACCCAGTGTCCACTTAACCAGGGACATGTGGACAAGTGGAGCAGGGCAAACTAAGGACTACATGACTGTGACAGCCCACTGGGTAGATGTATTGCCTCCCGCAGCAACAACAGCTGCGGCACCAGTAGCAGCTTCTCACAAACGCCAACTCATTCCTAGGCAGGCTATTCTGTGTATCACCAGTTTCCGTAATAGGCATACCACTGACAACCTCTTATGGAAACTGAGGGACATCATCGCACAATGGCTTACCCCACTTATACTTTCCTGGGGATTTGTGATATCGGACAACGCCACCAATATTGTGCGTGCATTACAATTGGGCAAATTCCAGGACATCCCATGTTTTGTACATACAATTAATTTTGTGGTGCAGAATTTTTTGAAAAATGATAGGGGTGTGCAGGAGATGCTGTCGGTGGCCCGAAGAATTGCGGGCCACTTTCGGCATTCAGCCACTGTGTGCCAAAGACTGGAGCACCAGCAAACACTCCTGAACATGCCCTGCCATCACCTGAAGCAAGAGGTGGTAACGAGGTGGAATTCAACACTCTATATATGCTTCAGAGGATGGAGGAGCAGCAAAAGGCCATTCAAGCCTATACATCCACCTACGATATAGGCAAAGGAGGGGGAATGCACCTGACTCAAGCGCAGTAGAGAATGATTTCCGTCTTATGCAAGGTTCTCCAACCCTCCGAACTTGCCACACGTGAAGTCAGTTCAGACACTGCCAGCTTGAGTCAGGTCATTCCACTCATCAGGCTTTTGCAGAAGCAGCTGGAGAAATTGAAGGAGGAGCTAAGTGGAGCGATTCCGCTAAGGTTGTCGGACTTGTGGAAGGAGACCTTCATTCGCTTTGCCAGGATTCAAGGGTGGTCAATCTGTTGAAATCACAGCACTACATTTTGGCCTACGTGCTCAATCCTAGGTTTAAAGCCTACGTTGTATCTCTCTTTCCAGCAGACACAAGTATGCAGAGGTGCAAAGACCTGCTGGTGAGACAATTGTCAACTCAAGCGGAACGTGACCCATCAACACATCCTCCTTAATTTTCTCCCGTAACTGGGGCTGCGAGGAAAAGGATAAGATTTCTGAGCCCACCTGCTGGCGGTGATGCAGGGCAGTCAGGAGCAAGTGCTGACATCTGATCCGGACTGAAGGACCTGCCAACGATTACTGACATGTCTACTGTCACTGCATATGATGCTGTCACCATTGAAAGAATGGTGGAGAATTTTATGGGTGACAGCATCCAAGTAGGCATGTCAGACAGTCCGTATGTATACTGGCAGGATAAAGAGGCAATTTGGAGGCCCTTGCGCTGGCTTTATTTTACCTAAGTTGCCCCCATCCAGTGTGTACTCCGAAAGAGTGTTTAGTGCAGCCAGTCACCTTGTCAGTGATTGGCGTAGGACGTTACTTCCACAAAATGTGGAGATGATGTTGTTCATCTAAATTAATTATAAACTCCTCCGTGGACACATTCACCAGCAATTGCCTCCAGAAAGTACACAGGGAACTGTGATGGTGGATTCCTGTGGGGACAAATTAATACTCTGTGTGGAGGGGGATGTACACACTGAAAGGGGTTAGGAATCGGAGGATGAAGATGACATCTTGCCTCTGTAGAGCCAGTTTGTGCAAGGAGAGATGAATTGCTTCTTTTTTGATGTGGGGATTAATTGCTTTTTTTTTGTGTGTGGGCCCAAACAAACCAATCATTTCAGCCACATTCGTGTGGCAGACCCTGTCGCTGAAATGATTGGTTTGTTAATGTGTGCATGTGTTGTTTATACAACATAATGGTGGATGGGAGGGCCCAATTCCATCTTGCACCTCTTTTTTTTCTTTGCATTATGTGCTGTTTGCAGCCTAGTTTTTAAAACATCCATCCTGTCTGCCACTGTAGTGCTACTCCTAGATGGGCCAAGTGTTTGTACCGCCCACTTGGGTTGCTTAGCTTAGTCAACCAGCAACCTCGGTGCAACCTTTTGGCCTAAAAACAATATTGTGAGGTGTGGGGTGTTCAGCATAGACTGTAAATGAGTGGAAATTAATGTTATTGAGGTTAATAATATTGTAGGGTCAAAATCACCCCCAATTTCTGTGATTTTATCTATTTTTGTGTTTTTTTCAAAAATCATCCAGATCCAAAACCAAAACTCGAAAGAGTGGTTTTGGCAAAACCAATCCAGATCCAAAACACTAGTGAGGATTCAGATCTAAAACAAAAACACAAAACACGAAAAGTGCCCGCCGCACATCTCTAGTCTGAATAACACCCAAAGTTTTATTATCATATTTCTCTGGTGGCTTCATAAAGATATATTGATCTAGTTCACTATAAAGAAATGAATCTAAGTCTATTTGATATAATAGAAAGTCATATGGGGCCTAATTCAGATGTGGTTGATCTTGCACTTTGCTGTTGCTATCTTTTGATATTAGCAATTGCGAGTATAGGCTAATATGGGCAGAAGCTAACCTGAGCATAGGGACGCACACTGCTATTGCATAATTTCAGTCCAACATGCAGTAACGTGCAGTGAGGTAAGGCAGGTGAGGCAGAGCCTCTTCTGTTATACTCCAGTATACTCTAAAATTTAGACTATAAAAAGTATAAGAAAAATACAAGCAGTACACCCAGTTGTGAAATCACAAGTCTCATTGGGCTGGGATTGGGGGTGGGGTAGTCTGCCTATTAAAGCAATGGAGAGGAACAGGAAGAAATACAGTAAATTCAGTCTCATAAAGATAAAACTCTCGTAATTTAAAAAGTCACACTTGTATATTTGTTTAAAAAGTAGCACATACGGTTTTTTCTAATTTTGTCTGTATATCTGTGTTCATGTCTGAGTCTGTATACAAAGTATGACAGAAATTGTTTTGAGAAAACTAAAAAAACTGGATGATCATTTTCACACAGATATAAAGCTATTTTTTACACAAATATATAATACATGTTTGTTTGTTTTTCAAATTATGAGAGTGTTTTCTTTATGAGACTGAGTTTACTGTAATCCCTCCCTCTGTGAGACTTGTCAGCTTCACTTGCTAATGTAATCCTGTTGTAATCATGTTGAATGTGTCCTTTACAGCCTCAGACCTGAGTCAATAACCTATTCGCAGATGCCAACAAGTTGGTAGGTGCATTGCGGATGTGAGCAAGTAAGGTAGTTCACACATTGACTCCAAACTAGAGTAGGTTTTATTGAATATAACAGGATACATGTGATAAAAGACAAACAGCAGTCAATACGATAACATATTAATCTTTCTTCTGCTAAGTACTGTACTACAGCACTGTGGTGCTCCAATAACACAGTGACAGACTTGTGCACGTGCAGAAACTTTTATAGAGACATGTAAATAAGTCCTGCACCTTGAGTCTAGACAGTCTGACATTTATGTTTGGTAAATAATTTTTACTCAGACGTGATACAATTTAGACAAATGAGTGATGTACGATATATATTATACAATGAAACACCCCTACGAAACTTGCGTTTGCTCCTGAAATGGCATTTACATTTTAATGACTAGTAGATCAGTGAAGGACTATCAGTGCTTTTGAGATACAGCTGTTTACTGTACAAATTAATAATGATGATCTCTGTTGGTGAGTTGTAGGTGTCTGTTAAAGCAGAGTTCCTACACACTACATGAAAATGACAGACTTCTGACTGGTCTTGGCACTGGTCCAATCAGAAGCCAATTGGTGCATAAAACCAATCCTTTAAATGTCTGACAGCGGATCAGAGAAAATGTTTCAAAACTATATTATATTATACTCAATAATCACCAAATTAAAATGAACGGTATTAGCACATAAGGTTTTAGGCAGCAAGTTAAAGTGTTTACAACAGCTACTTCACATTAGTGAGAGTGCAGTGAAGGAGAATTCCTGTAGAGGCAATAACTCTTATGCACTGGGAGACTGACATGTTCTATAAACGAAGTGAAAAGTCATTAAATTTTATCTACCCAAGGCGTATGTTCATAATTGTACAGTACTAAACCGTTTTCACATGGACTCCTCGCACAAATCAATTATCAATGTTTTTTTTTATTGAGATTGTTACACGAGCAATATAATGAAACATTATAGTCAGAAATGAGCATTAATTAATAGCCTTCAGCAAGAGGCAAATTTGTAGATTTTAATAGCTGTACTAAGATAAGTATGCAAGCCACAGCATTTCAGAAAAGCAATGAGAAAAATCTAATTTTTATACAATTTTATGAACCTTTTTTTGCTAAAGTACTAAATGTTGTTAATAGACATTAGCAGGAATTGAACTAGAAAATGTAAAATGCTAGATTCTATTCTTAAAACAGGTGGCATTGGGGAGAAATATGTAAGACAAGGGGGCCTATTCATGAAGCAGTTTAAAGAGTGGAGAAGTGAACCTGTGGCAGCCAATCCACTGCTCTGTACAACTGTATAGTATGCAAATTATAAATGTTACTTCAATGCTGATTGGTTGCCATGGGCAACTTCTCCACTGGCTCACTTCTCCATACTTTTATAAGGTTTAGAGCTTCTAGAAACTCCCACTGACAAGCCAAGACCATTATTAGACACATTCTACATTGTGGCAGAAGTAACCTAAAAACAGTATCCAGCAATTAAATGGGTGCTCCACTTAGAAATCAGTTCTGAAACCTTGCAGTAGAACGGATCCAACTTCAGAAGTTGACTATACCAACAGGCAAGGTTTACGGTAGCTGTTTTCTATAGTTAGACTTCTCAGATATGAACATGTCAAGCAAATGTATTTTATGATATCTGGCAGAGCAAAAACTGAAATCCTTCCCAAGTCAAACTTTTAAATATTATTTTAATGTAGTTATTGGCTCAAAATTATTATAACGGTCAAAGGGGGAATGCAGTCACAAAGTAGACTATAACAATGTTGACATTCATACAATGTTGTGATGTCAACATTGTTAAACTTTTGACAAGCAACGTTCCAACATTGTCAGAATGTCAACAGGTAAAATGTTGACATTGTCAGAATGTCGATATTAGGCTAAGGCTGTGGGCTCAAAAGTTAGGATTAGGCACTAGGGGTAGGGTTAAGGGTAGGGATTAGGGTTAGGGATAGTGGCAAAATTCTTACCCTAATGCCGGAGGATCATAGGTCTTAATGGGAAGTCCCAGTCACCTAATTGCTGGGATCCAGAAGCCATCTGGATTTGCTGCAGCTGCCAGAAGAAGAAAAGTCTCCATTGGGCCACCAGGGGAGATACTGTAAGGCAGCAGTATAACACAGGGATAGAATGGACCACAGGGGAGACCCTGGTGGGCCCTACTGCATGGAGGTCCCACCTCTTCCTCTAAAAATCAGGTTCCAGACTGTCCACTTGAATTATTCATTATTCATATGTTACCATTTACTGCACATGACTATTGTATGGTGTACTTTTTACAGTGCACTGCTATTTTTAATCTGGTACATTATCTTTCAAGCAGTATTTACTATATATATATATATTTATATATATATATATATATATATATATATTGTAAAACAAAGGCGGCACTCCCAGACTTGTAAAGGCCAAGAAAAGTTTATAGCAACGTTTCGGGGGGTCTCACCCCATCATCAGGATAACACAAATAATACAAAGTGAACAGATTTATACTCACCGGTCTTCTGTGCTCCCGCCCGTCACCGGACGCTGCCATGAGCTCCGTCAATGAACTTCCGGATTCAGTCCACTGACGTCAGCGGAAGCCAAGGACAGACGTGACCTGCGCCGGGAGGGTCTAGGACAAAGCAACAGAACTCCGATAAGTTACCATAACAACATGTAAACATTCAAAGTGCAAAAACCTCTAAGATGCGGGAACACACCCCACAATTAAAACAACGTGCAAACTAACCATAACTACTACATGTATGTGGTAACTACCTCAATAGAACAGCACAGACTACATGACAACTCGCAGATACTTATGACCTATACGGAATCGCTATTCATTGCTCCAACAAGACGTTAGCATCTCTATGCTTAAAGTCAATATATATCCATATAGTCATATCTAACTTGCAGCATATTTTTACATGTTTTTAAATCAGCTATCTCCTAAGCTCGTCGCTAATAGTGCAACTATTAAACACAAAAGGGAAAATATATAACCTTACAGAGGAATAGCCAAAATTTATAAAAAGGCAGAAAGACTTAAGGACTCATTCAGCTTCTTTGGGCTGACGGTGTCAAGCGTATAGATCCACCACGCCTCTAGTTGAAGAAGTTTCTTGGCACGATCTCCCCTACGTAAGGTGTCCGGGAACTGTGCGATCATTCTGTACCGCAGAGCCGACATACCATGTCTGGACTGCGCAAAGTGTCTTGCCACCGCCTGGTCACTGGTGCCTGTCACCAGTGCTGCCCTGATGGCAGTATGATGCTGGGCAATTCTCTCTTTGAATTGTCTCTCTGTCTTGCCCACATAGTGAAGACCACATGGGCAAGACAAGAGATAAACAACAAACCTAGATGAGCATGACTGAACAGACTTAATGATGAACTGCTTGCCTGAATACGGATGGCTAAATTTATTGCCCGTGATAAGTGCATTGCACGTAGTGCACCCTGTGCATCTATAGGAACCTCCTTTTCTAGACAAGAAGTGCTGTTTGGGGGGTCCCATCCCTGTAACGTCTGTACGCAGTACTAGATCTTTAATGTTAGGACCCCTAGTAAAGCTGGGGAGAAGCCGTGTATTGCACAGAGATGGCAGTTTGGGGTCCGAGCTAATAATAGGCCAAAGATGTTTGGCCTTTTTGCATATGTATTTGCTTTTACTCGTGTATCTATTAACCCATGGAAACCTCTGTGTGATAACCGGTTTGGGTACTTTTTCTTTAATTAGGTCCTGGCGGTCAAGAGACAGAGCCCTCCTTTTAGCCTGATCTAATAGCTCATTGGGGTATCCCCTAGCTAGAAATTTATTGGCAATGCTATCCACTTGTGCCTTTCTATCACTCGCATCACTAGCGATGCGGCATGCTCTCACAAATTGCGAGAAAGGCAAGCTGTCTCTAGTGGCCTGTGGATGGAAGCTATTGTAGCTAAGAAGAGTGTTACGATCAGTGGGTTTGACATACAGACTATTTCTCAGCTGTTGGTCAACCACACTGATATCTACGTCTAGAAAATGGACTCTCTGCTGACTAATATTAGCTGTGAGTTTGACCGCAGAGGAATTATATTGAATAATAATATCCTCCAGCTGGCCCACCTCTCCCGTCCAGAAAAGCAAAATATCATCAATGTAACGATAATATGTAAAAACAAACTTCCTGATGTTGGGGTCCTCAAAAAACAACCTATGTTCAACTTCATGCATAAAGGAATTTGCATATGCAGGGGCCACTCGGCTCCCCATTGCACAACCCGCTTGTTGGAGAAAGAAACTTCCATCAAATAAAAAATAATTGTGTGTTAACATAAATTCCAATAGTTTACTAAAGAAGCCCACGTCAGGACCCATGTATACCGCACTATTGGAAATCAGTATAAATACTGCTGCCAATCCCAAATTATGCTGCATACATGTGTATAGACTGGTAACGTCAATACTAGCCATGACCAAACCTTCGGGGACTGTAGTAATTTCCGCAAAATTTCTTAACAATGAAGAGGTGTCTTTCAGATGTGTGTCAGTATGTTGAATAACTGGTTGCAGATAGAAATCCAAGAAGCTAGATACCGGCTCACACAACGACCCCCGGGCAGAGATGATCGGTCTGCGAAAATAAATTAAACACCATGCGCTGCCAATATTGTGTGTGCAGCCAACCACTAACACTTTCACAAAAATTCCACAAACAATAGATACACAGGAAAATGGAAAGTGATAGGCGCAAAAACACATATAAGAGGGTCCTTACATCTGATATAGATGAATGTGAGAAAGTCCCCTTGTAATCCCTTTATAGAGTGTTTGTAGGTGTCCTCTGTGACGTCCTCCAAAAAGTAGTCTCTTATCTCAAGACAAAAAAGCAAATCATAGGGCAGACCAAATTGGAAAAGGACGGGACAACAAAATTTATTTCACAGAACACTCACAATAGGTAAAAAGATACAAGGCATATAACCACACACGTAGGTGGGTAAACAGGGTGCTGGCAGCTAGTGGTACCAGGTGTGGAGCAGTGGAGCTGTCTTCTTTGGATGACCTTCTTCCCTTCTGATCCGCTGTAGAAGTCCGGATTCTTCAGTGTTTCCTCTTGGGAGGGTAATTCATTTTCCAGCTGCCAGCACCCTGTTTACCCACCTACGTGTGTGGTTATATGCCTTGTATCTTTTTACCTATTGTGAGTGTTCTGTGAAATAAATTTTGTTGTCCTGTCCTTTTCCAGTTTGGTCTGCCCTATGATTTGCTTTTTTGTCTTGAGATAAGAGACTACTTTTTGGAGGACGTCACAGAGGACACCTACAAACACTCTATAAAGGGATTACAAGGGGACTTTCTCACATTCATCTATATCAGATGTAAGGACCCTCTTATATGTGTTTTTGCGCCTATCACTTTCCATTTTCCTGTGTATCTAGAGATGATCGGTCTACCAGGGGGCCGTTGTGGATCTTTGTGTAATTTAGGGATGGTATAGAAAACAGGGACAGTCGGTGCTGTCTTACACAAGAAGGCTTTCGTATCACAATCAATAATGCCCTTGCTGACTCCATCCTGTACTAAAACACATAGCTCTTTCTTAAATCTATCTGTAGGATCCACTGTTAATTTACAATAAGTATTGACATCATCTAGCAATCTGAGACGCTCTTCTTTATAGGCAATAAGGTCCATAACCACTATGGCTCCCCTCTTATCGGCGCCCCTTATGATGATATCTTGGCGCTTGCTCAAGTTCATCAAAGCAGAATGTTCCTCCCTCGAAAGGTTCTGATGTACATACGGGGGGGGGGGGGGGTACCATGTGCTTCCTTATTACACCCATCCAATAATCTGGAAAAAGTCCTAACTGAAGGATTAAATGACTGAGGGTCAAACGTAGAAGCAGGTTTGAACTACTTTTTATAGCTAGCAACATCACCACTGCTGCCCGGTGAACTCAATTCCTTATTCCTTTGTTTGTCAAAGAATTCTTTGATCTTAAGCTTGCGGTGAAATTTAAAGTTGTCAACCATCCCTTGAAAATCTTGATGGAAATGTGTGGGGACAAAACTAAGACCTTTGGCCAAAACCTGTGTCTCTGCTTCAGTCAACGTGCAGCTGGAAAGATTGAAAATTAGGTCCTTGGACCCTTCGGAGGCTTGTTTGCGCCTCTGCGTCTGCCTCCCCCTTTGCGTAGGTTTCTTCTTGACCCTGCCTTGTGGGCCCGGGTATCCACACCTAAAGGGATGTGCCTGGAAGCCTGTCTTGCCCATGTGGTCTTCACTATGTGGGCAAGACAGAGAGACAATTCAAAGAGAGAATTGCCCAGCATCGTACTGCCATCAGGGCAGCACTGGTGGCAGGCACCAGTGACCAGGCGGTGGCAAGACACTTTGCGCAGGCCAGACATGGTATGTCGGCTCTGTGGTACAGAATGATTGCACAGGTCCCGGACACCTTACGTAGGGGAGATCGTGCCAAGAAACTTCTTCAACTAGAGGCGTGGTGGATCTATACCAGAGGTTCTCAAACTCGGTCCTCGGGGCCCACACAGTGCATGTTTTGCAGGTCTCCTCACTGAATCGCAAGTGAAATAATTAGCTCCACCTGTGGACCTTTTAAAATGTGTCAGTGAATAATTAATACACCTGTGCACCTGCTGGGTTACCTGCAAAACATGCACTGTGTGGGCTCCCGAGGACCGAGTTTGAGAACCTCTGATCTATACGCTTGACACCATCAGCTCAACGGGGCTGAATGAGTCCTTAAGTCTTTCTGCCTTTTTATAAATTTTGGCTATTCCTCTGTAAGGTTATATATTTTCCCTTTTGTGTTTAATAGTTGCACTATTAGCGACGAGCTTAGGAGATAGCTGATTTAAAAACATGTAAAAAATATGCTGCAAGTTAGATATGACTATATGGATATATATTGACTTTAAGCATAGAGATGCTAACGTCTTGTTGGAGCAATGAATAGCGATTCCATATAGGTCATAAGTATCTGCGAGTTGTCATGTAGTCTGTGCTGTTCTATTGAGGTAGTTACCACATACATGTAGTAGTTATGGTTAGTTTGCACGTTGTTTTAATTGTGGGGTGTGTTCCCGCATCTTAGAGGTTTTTGCACTTTGAATGTTTACATGTTGTTATGGTAACTTATTATCATTGACGGAGCTCGTGGCAGCGGCCGGTGACGGGCGGGAGCACAGAAGACCGGTGAGTATAAATCTGTTCACTTTGTATTATTTGTGTTATCCTGATGATGGGGTGAGACCCCCCGAAACGTTGCTATAAAGTTTTCTTCACCTTTACAAGTCTGGGAGTGCCGCCTTTGTTTTACAATATCTATGGGAAAATCGTCTCTTGGATGGCACACCAGCAAGCTATTAGGAGGTAACGCTGTCCTCAGAGTGCCGGATCCTGCACCAATATATATGTATATATATATATATATATATATATATATATACACATATCTATATATATATATATATATATATATACACAAGTAGAGAGTACCGTCTTTCCCATCAGCAGACTGCAAGTGTGCGCCGGGTGCCTGTGCAATGAAAGTGTACACAAGTGGATGATGGCACGGCACTCCAAGGCGGCTTGTTAAATCATGACACAGACAGCAGAACTTCAGCAACGTTTCAATGTAATATACATTGTCCTCAGGCTTACAAAAAGTACAAACAATACTCACATATATACAGAACTCTCACCAGGTGTGCGGCGCCGTCATTCCGGAAACGGGACAAACACCCGCCCAGCGGCGTGAACGTCAAGAGTGACGTCATCCATGTGCTCCCCATCACCATGGTAACAATATGCGCTGCAACTAAACACAATGACAGCTATTACTATACATTACATTTATGCATAAACCATATATCAACCAACATATACATTTATCCAACAGAAAAGTGGATAATATAACCTGGCTAATGTAATATTGCCCTCATATAAATTCATCTAAAGTAACTTAGGGTTAAATATTCGTTCAAACCTCGTGGGGCCACAGTGTCCAACCTTTGGATCCACTGTGCTTCCCTCTGCAATAATTTTAACCCCCGGTTGCCACCCCTAAGTGAAGGCAATATTTGGTCAATCATTCTGTACCTAACCGTGGTCAACGGGTGACGTGCAGTGCTAAAATGACGTGCGACTGGTTGGTCACTTTTACCAGTACTGATGGCTGCCTTAATAGCCGACCTATGGGCTGCCATACATTCCTTGAATGTTCTTTCGGTTTTGCCGATGTATGACAGCCCACAGGGGCATATCAATTGATAGACCACAAAACGAGACCCACAGGTGAGTCGATGTTGGATATGGTAAGTTTTCCCTGTATGTGGGTGTTGGAACTTGTCGCCAGGTATAAGGAACTGACATGTAGTACACGTACATCTATAACATCCCTTTCTCATACCATAAAAGATGGATTGCGGCATCGGGTCAAAGATATCTGTTCTAACTAGAATGTCACGTAAATTTCTAGTTCTTTTGTAACAGGGCATAATTCTGGTGTTATACAGTTTCAACTCAGGGTCCGACTGTATTATTTCCCAATGTTTTTTAACTGAAGAATTGATGGACTTACTCACTGTGTTAAATTCTTGCACCCATGGAATGCGAGCATCGGATACCTGATCTTGTTGGGGGTATAAAAGTTGATGTCTATCCAATGCTAAGGCCTTTGTCTTAGCTGCCTTGAGCAATGTGGGATGATAGCCACGCCTCCTAAATTTTTGGGACATGTTGTCAATTTGTTCAGCCGCTACTGCTGGATCTGAGGTGATACGTTTAGCCCTTATAAATTGAGAATAGGGGAGACCTCGCTTAAGAGGGTATGGGTGACAACTTTTAAAGTATAACAAATTATTCCTGTCTGTAGGTTTAGAAAAAAGTGATGTTACTATTCTGCCATTATTAATGGTCAATTGAACATCTAAATATTGAATAGTATCTGCAGCAATCAGGTATGTAAGTTTTATGTGGTGCTCCCTCTTATTGTGGGCATCAATGACAGACATCAAAGACTCCCGTGTACCTTGCCAGATGACCAACAGGTCATAAATATATCTGCAAAAGAAAATTATATTTTTGGAAATCTCTGTATCAACAAATAGCAATTCCTCCTCAACTCCAAACATATATATGTTCGAGTACGATGGGGCCACACTGGACCCCATGGCACACCCTTGTCGCTGCAAATAGAATTTCCCGTCGTACAGGAAATAATTTTTGCATAATGTCATTTCTCTCAATTGCACACATAATGGAATATCAGGTCCGACATAATCCGATTGAGCCCTTAAGAACTGAGTGACAGCCGCCAAACCTCCCACATGGGATATAGAAGTATACAGACTCTGCACATCAATTGTGCAGAGTAATGTACCTTCTGGTAACATAGGTAACTCATCCAAACGCCTCAACAATGTACTTGTATCCAACAGATATCGAGAATTACGCTGAATGTATGGTTGAAAGATGTCATCTAAAAAAATTGCCACAGGCTGAAATAATGACCCCCTGGCCGATATAATCGGTCGACCTGGGGGTTTAACCATATTCTTATGAATTTTTGGTGTTGTATATAGTACAGGAACTACTGGGTGAGACGGAATCAGCGCATTTCTGACATCTGTCGGAATAAGATTAGATTGTACAGCCAGATCTAAACATTGTGTTAAATCCTTGGTAAATTGGACAGTTGGATCACTTGTTAGCTGACAATACGTACAACCATCAGCCAACTGTGACACAATCTCCTGCTTATAGTCTTTCGAATTTTGTACCACTAAAGCACCGCCTTTATCGGCAGGTCGAAATACTAAATCTTTATTGGCTGCCAGTTGGGTGAGTGCTTCTCTTTGACCTTTAGTAAGGTTGTCACGAACTGGAGGTGGTTTCTCAATAAGCCGATCACAATCCTGTTCAATCAACCGCATGAATGTACGTATAGACGCATTATTCGATTGCGGATCAAATGTAGATTTAGGCAGAATCTTTTTTAATTTCTCCGGCATTTGTATGGTGGATAGAACTGGATTAGATGCGGCTATTGGAGGCTGTTTAGCAAAAAATTCTTTCAGTTTCAAAGTTCTATTCAAACTATATTTTTCAATTTTCCATTGCAGCAGCTGTGGTTTTGGCACAGGGACAAATGATAATCCTTTAGAAAGGACCTCAAGTTCAACCTCATTGAATGTGTAATCTGAAAGATTAACTATGGGGCTATCTTCGCTTTTGGTGGTTTCGTGGCTCTGCCTCACCCCTTGCCTTTTCCATTGTTGCCCACGTCGCATGAACGCTCGCCATCGTGGTCGCCTTGCTCCTTTGCTCGGGTGGCTACTCCTAAAGAGCCCTGCCTTTGAGATGGTGCTGCACATGCATCCGATTCACTAGCTGTAGAAGTATATTCATTGGATGAATCCTGGTAACGTCTATTATCTTGACGGCGGCGGAAGAATGGTTTCTTTGGACCATATTGATGCTGATTATCGTTCCATCTGTAAACATTATTATTTTCATAATCTTGATCGACTTTGGTCTTTTTGTCTGCTTTGAATTTAATCAGCTCTCTTTTATAGGTCTGCAGCTGATTGCTCAGCTTCTCATACCAATTCGTTTCTTCGTCTGCCACCATCACCGGTTTATGCGTTGCTTCAAAGGTTGCAATCTTATCTTTTATTGCATTCATTTCTTTGGTACTTTGTTCGATGATAAGCAGCATTAGGCCCATAGAGCACCGGTTCATGATGCTCACCCACTTTCTGCAGAAGGTCGGATCATGACGACCTATTGTAGGTGCATTTTTTATTCGGAGGCCACGGGGGATCTTCTTTGATCGATAGTATTCGCTTAATGATAGACAATGATAGTAAAAGTCTATCTCTTTACGCTTGTACTTTAATAATGTCCGGAAGATGCTGTCCAATGAACTTGCCTCCGCCTGATCTTGTAACACTGCGTCACATAGTATTCCCTCCGCTTCAGATTCCGAATACATATGTATAATGCCCAAAGGGCTTACTTTGGGCATAAACCCACTAATATACTCCTCTGTTGTAGTGGGAGCTGCCATCCCGAACAGGTGTTGCTGGATCACAGTAGACAAAGTGCAAAATGGTATAGCAATATGGCGGTGGTAGTACACCCTTACCATGTATTGTACAAAACGTGCAGAAAAAGTGCAAAATGGTGCAAGGTTGACGATTTGCCAACCGACTCACAGAGCCATGGATGCCTGGATGAGGATATATATATATATATATATATGAGGATATATATATATATATATATATACTTATCAAGGGGTCCATGCCACGCACCCTTTATTGGTTAGCTAAATTTCCTGAGAATGGCCACACCACCAAACATAAGCCCCTACAAATGCATTCCCTCGGTGGGCCCTTCATGCCCTAGTCCGACGCTGTTTTAACATGTTGGCATTTCATCGCTATCTACATGATGTATGTTGCCAAGGCCAATGGACCCTGGTGACATTCTCATGTCCACATTACTAATGTGCGGTTTTAGGGGTTCTGACTTTCTGAGGCATTTCAGCCCTGGGCCGACTGGTTCAGCGGGTGTTTAATGTGATGGCCGGGGACCCCACATTGAGTGCCACCCCCACCCCCCCACCCCCTTCATGGCATTACCCTCCAGGCTGGTTCAGCCTATTGGTGGTTTTGGATAAATAAAGGAGGGGGGGGGAATCAGCCAGTGCCTCCCCAGCCCTCACCACATGTCAGTATCTAGATATGTATATTTCTAATATGCTATGTTACAGTGACAGAAATCCCACTACCATGATTGGATGACTTTTCATTATTTCCTTATGACAACACACCTTCCATCATAACTGCATGCTTAAACTACTTCCAACTGTCACCTCATCAGAAAGCCACAGCAGTATCACTCCACAACTATAAACAACAGCATCACTCACAGAGACACTACTCACAGCCAATACGTTCCTGCCTCACTGACAGCAGCACATCACTGCCTCCACTGCCTCACTGACAGCAGCACATCAATGCCTTCACTGCCTCACTGACAGCAGCACATCACTGCCTTCACTGCCTCACTGACAGCAGCACATCACTGCCTCCACTGCCTCTCTGACAGCAGCACATCACTGTCTCCACTGCCTCACTGACAGCGGCAAATCATTGCCTCACTGACAGCGGCACATCCCTGCCTCACTGACAGCGGCACATCCCTGCCTCACTGACAGCGGCACATCCCTGCCTCACTGACAGCGGCACATCCCTGCCCCACTGACAACAGCACATCCCTGCCTCACTGACAGTGGCACATCCCTGCCTCACTGACAACAGAACATCCCTGCCTCACTGACAGCAGAACATCCCTGCCTCACTGACAACAGCGTATCCCTGCCTCACTGACAGCAGCACATCCCTGCCTCACTGACAGCAACGCATTCCTGCCTCACTGACAGCAGCACATCCCTGCCTCACTGACAGCAGCGCATTCCTGCCTCACTGACAGCAGCGCAACCCTGCCACACTGACAGCAGCACATCCCTGCCTCACTGACAGCAGCACATTCCTGCCTCACTGACAACAGCGCAACCCTGCCTCACTGACAACAGTGCATCCCCGCCTCACTGACAGCAGCGCTAGAAATTAGCAAATACACATTTCAAAGTTTCTGACATCAATCCTTACCAAAGATGTCTGGTACAATTAAGATCTCATCAAGGAACTTGAATGGGACTATTTTTCTTTCTATTCTGTATCTGTTTCATCCTACATCATCTTCACATAGATACAGCACTTATCGGTTTGCGGCTTTGATATACCCCTCCCTTGTATTGCAATATGGTTTGTTCCAGGAGCAAAGTTACTTGATTTATTGATTTGCTTCTAGCTCAGAATCTGGCCCATAGGGATATTCAACTAGCCACAGGGTATACCCCACGACTAATTGCTGGTAAACATCCCCATGGTGTGGGCAAAGGCTATTCATTTAAATAGCCTTTTTCCACCCAGAAAAATCGGATACACACATATGAAAACCCACTAATTCTGCGTAAACTGCAAAATCAGTGGGGGTATTCTTGCCCATGACCCGATTTTATGTTTTTTTACGTGCCAGTCCCCATAGTCAGTCTGAACTTCACAGCTCATGGATTAATATTAATATTTTGTCGAAGAAGTACATGTTAACAAGGGTTAACATGAGCTTGATTACGAATACAAAGCAACTCAAAATAACAACATTAAGCATGGGAAAGTAAAAAATCAGCTATTAATAGAAATAGTGAATCTGCCGTTTAATGGTGAAATAAATATTTTCAGTATAGACCAAATAATTTCTAATGATAAACCCTGTTTATTCCACCCACAGAGACATTTAGGCAGCTGATGTGACTAATGTAATTGGGTGCCAGTTGTTTGGTATTATCTATTTTCAGTTTGTTTCCTTTTTTCCTTCTCTCATTACCTGCATATTAAACAGACCCCGCAAGTCTTTGATTTTGATGTATTAAAAATAATTAGTAAAATAAAAATTGCAAATAGTTTCCATTCACAATTTACTAAAAATAAATTACCTGTCCTATATCTAATATAAGTAGATAGATGAAAAACCCAAAAATGCTATTGAGTTATTAATGTTTTCTTGTTTGTTTCTTATGACATTAAATTGTCTTGTCTGAGAAATATGGGCTGGAGGATACACTAGAAGTAGGTTGACCTATAATAAAATTTAATATTCATTGTAACTACCAGGATTTTATGGACATCTGATGTAACCTTACTAGACATGCCCAAAGGCAGCCACTGGAAGGTAATCAGCACAGCCAACTGGAAGGGTGGGGGGTAAATTTACTAAGATGGGAGTTCTATTTAAGATGAGATGTTGCCCATAGCAACCAATCAGATTCCAGGTATTATCTTCTAGAAGGTGCTAGATAAATGAGAAGTAGAATCTGATTGGTTGCTATGGCCAAATTCCCATCTTAAATAGAACTCCCATCTTAGCAAATTTACCCTGGGTCGTGGGTCTCCAATGCAACCTCCCTCTCCAGTCTCCCCCCTCTAAGAGTATCCCCCACAGGCCCACACCCATGGCTGCAGGAAGAAACGGGCAGCAGCATCTCCCCATAATTCTCTTCCAGCATCGGCGATCCTTACTGAATTACCCCCTGTGATTAGTCATCCTTACAGGATCGCTCACAGAGGGTAATTCAGAGTTGATCACAGCAGCAAATTTGTTAGCAGTTGGGTAAAACCATGTGCACTGCAGGTGTGGTAGATATAACATTTGCAGAGAGAGTTAGATATGAGTGGGTTATATTGTTTCTCTGCAGGGTAAATACTGGCTGCTTTATTTTTACACTGCAATTTAGATTGCAGATTGAACTCACCACACCCAAATCTATCTCTCTCTGCACATGTTATATCTGCCTCCCCTGCAGTGCACATGGTTTTTCCCAACTGCTAACAAAAATCCTGCTGCAATCAACTCAGAATTACCCCCATTGGTGGTCATTCCGAGTTGTTCGCTCGTTATTTTTTTTCCGCAATGGAGCGATTAGTCGCTAATGCGCATGCGCAATGTCCGCAGTGCGACTGCACCAAGTAAATTTGCGTGTGCGTCTAGTTTCCCTTCGTGGAGAGGTCCTTTACTGTGTGGTGCGCGATGACGTCATTGCGCACCGCACATCATTTCAGTCTGTACAGGGGGCATAAATGACCACGCCCCTGTACGAAGCCACGCCCCCTATTGTCGCCCGGAGCCAGATTAATGTCCACATATGCCTCTGAGCTGAATTTTATGAAGGGCCTATTGCGTTCCACCACGGGCCGAATGATCAGCGCCAAAGAGAAGTTCTCCCTGGGTGGGCAGGGTGGTGTAGTGGCATACTACATCACTATACTACCACCACACATCACATATCTTTACTATACTACATCTCTGCACTACGTACCACTCCTACACTACATCTCCGCACTATGGGGGTAATTCAGACCTGATTGCAGCAGCAAATTTGTTAGCAGTTGGACAAAACCATGTGCAGTGCAGGTGGGGCAGATCATATAACATGTGCAGAGAGAGTTAGATTTGGGTGGGTTATATTGTCCAAATCTAACTCTCTCTGCACATGTTATATCTGCCCCCCCTGCAGTGCACATGGTCAGGGCGGATTAACAATGGGGCGGATGGAGCTGCAGTTCCAGGCCCCCCCATTGAAAATAGGCCCACAGGATCTCCTGCGATGCAGCCAGTAGTAAAAAAAACACTGGCTGCATTGCTTTTTCCCCACAGAGGCCTGCACTTACCCCTCCACTGGTCCAGCTGCCGTGATCGGAGCTCAACCCCGACCAGGCAGCGTATGGTAACAGCACCCCGCGCAGCCAGTATCCCTGATGCTGCAGCCTGTGCTGGTGCTCGGTGGCTGGGCTCCGTAGGCTGTGCAGCCAATAGCGGCTCTTGCCACGGGCAAGCAGGCTTTTTGCCCGGGGCGCCGCTACCCTGAGGGCGCCGCCCGTGGCAAGAGCTGCTACTGCTCCTCCTTCCCTCCCCGCTCCCCGGCTGCAGCGAGCGCTGTGTGTGCCCGCTACAGCCGGCATCACAGACTGACGCTAGAGGTCAAAATTGACCCCTAGTGTCAGTGCGGCGCTGCTATGGGAGAGACGTCATTACATCTCTCCCATAAAGCGGAGCTGGCGCTCGGAGACAGCAGCAGCGGCAACAGCAGTCCAGAAACAGGAGCGAGGCTGGTAAGTATTTTCTTTTTTCTTTTAGGCTTTCAAAGCGTCGCTACTACTGGGGGCTCATACAGGGGGCACAGCTACAAGGGGCCCTATCACTGGGGGCACAGCTACAAGGGGCACAACTACAGAGGGCACATACTGGGGGCACTGATACAGGGGGAACAGCTACTGGGGCACTACTACAAGGGGCACATACTGGGGGCACTACTACAGGGGGCACATACAGGGGGCACAGCTACAAAGGGCACAGCTTCTGGGGGCACTACTACAGGGCGAACAGCTACAGAGGCACATACTGGGGCACTGCTACTGGGGGCACTACTACAGGGGGCACAGCTACAAAGGGCACAGCTACTGGGGGCAAATCTACAGGGAGACCATACTGGGGGCACTGCTACAGGGGGAACAGCTACTGGGGGCACTGCTACAGTGGGCACTGCTACAAAGGGCACAGTTACTGGGGGCATATCTACAGGGGGCACATGCTGGGGCACTGCTACAGGGGGAACAGCTACTGGGGGCACAGCTACAAGGGGCACTGCTACAGGGGGCACAACTACAGGGGGACCAGTTACTGGAGCAAATTAACTGGGGGCACAGCTACTGGGTCCAAATCTACAGGGGGGCACAGCTACAGGGGGAAAATCAACTAAGGGCACAACTAATTGGGGCAAATTTGGGGGCACAGCTACTGGGGGCATAACTGTGGCCACAACCCTCCCCTAGGAAGCCACTTTCGCACTGGGCGCCGCAAGGTGTAGTACCGGCCCTGTGTGCAGCACTTCCTGATACTGCAAGCCCCGCCCACTGCATGACATCGTGAAGGGGGCGGGGCCAGCACTCAACACTGCTGCCATCCATGTTACGGTAGCGTCTAGTTTAACTTCATGGAGAGGACCTTTCCCATAACCCCCTGGGTCCATGACACAATCTATTTGGATTAGTAAAGTGTTGCGAGTGAAGCGAGACACCGAGCCTGAAGCGTGGCGAGCGTCCAATGCTGCATAAAAAAAAAAATTACCCCAAACGAACGGAGTGCGAAGAAAACATTTAGGAGCTGTAAGGACGGAAGTTCTCTCCTGCCCTCCTCTTGTTTTGTCACTTCCAGGTCCTGAGCACGAAGGTAACATAGACACATCCTCCATGTCACACACTACTATACTGAGTTAAGGCAGGAAAAGGTAAGAGAGAGAGAAGTAACATTGGAGGGAAAGTGAAAGATGGAATGTAAGGAAGGAGTGCAGTTGAAGAACAGTAGTGCACCTGAGATAGACAGGTATGTGATTAAGGTATGTTAGAAAAGTAAAAAATGATACTGTGAGAGATTAGAAAAGAAGACAAGCATGTGATATCAGAGATTCAGAGATAGGCAGTTTTTGACCCTGTTTTTAAAAATGAGTGGGTCCTGCAGGACGTGCTGTGCAGTCAGTCTCTCACCGCTGGCAGCGATCTCATCCAATTGCTGCCTGAGACCAACGTCCTCCCCTCTCTGCCCACCAACGCACAGCATAACGCTCTACAATTTAAATCAAGTGTGAATATGTGTGCGTCGGGGGAGAGCTTGTAGGTGTGACCAGGGCACATATTCTTTCCCTTTGTCCCACACAGCATCTGAATCTGACCCGCACTGTATCTGTCCCACACTGTATCCCACCCACACTGTGTCCTACCAGCACTGTATCCCACCCGCACTGTATCCCTCCCGCACTGTATCCCACCCACACTGTATCCGTCCCACACTGTATCCCTCTCGCACTGTATCCGTCCCGCACTGTATCCCACCCGCACTGTATTCATCCCACACTGTATCCGTCCCGCACTGTATCCATCCCACACTGTATCCGTCACACACTGTGTCCTATCCACACTGTATCCCACCCACACTATATCCGTCCCACACTGTATCCCTCCCGCACTGTATCCCTCCCGCACTGTATCCGTCCCACACTGTATCCCACCCGCACTGTATCCCTCCCGCACTGTATCCGTCCCACACTGTATCCATCCCACACTGTATCCATCCCACACTGTATCCCACCCACACTGTATCCATCCCACACTGTATCCATCCCACACTGTATCCCTCCCGCACTGTATCCCACCCACACTGTATTCCACCTGCACTGTGTCCAACCCACACTGTATCCGTCCCACACTGTATCCATCCCACACTGTATCCCGCCTGCACTGTGTCCCACCCGCACTGTATTCCACCTGCACTGTATCCCACCCACACTCTATCCATCCCACACTGTATCCCTCCCACACTGTATCCCTCCCGCGCTGTATCCGTCCCACACTGTATCCCTCCCTGCACTGTATCCCACCTGCACTGTATCCCACCCACACTGTATCCGTCCCTCACTGTATCCCTCCCGCACTGTATCCATCCCACACTGTATCCCACCCACACTGTATCCCACCCGCACTGTATCCATCCCACACTGTATCCCACCCGCACTGTATCTGACCCGCACTATGTCCCACAGTATAACTTGCTCAATATTTAACTATGTATCCAGCAGGTACGGAGCACTTTTTTATGGTTGATGACATTTTGGGGAGCTGCTCAACAAAAAGGCTGATTGATCAGGGCTTTACATGAGAACATAGTGGCAGTCATCAGTGGCCCAAGGCCCCCAGGAGGGAGGTACAGATTGGGCACAGAGAATAGGCATGTCCACATGCCTAAGCCAGCCAACCATGTACGCAAAGACCAGAGCACAGATAAAAATAAAAGGGTTCAATATGAAAAGCCGGTGGTCGGAATGCTGGTGTTCAGTATGTGACGCCGGCATCCCGATCACGGCACTGCCGCCAAGGCACACCCTAATCCTCCCACTCCGCAGCCTATCTCTGAACTCCCCCATTGGTGCCTAACCCTAAACTCCCCCCCCCCCCCGTCCCCCCGTCCCGGTGGTGCCTTAACCTAACCCCCCCCCCCCTTACTTAGTGACTAATACTCCCCCGGTGGTGCCTAACCCCCCCCCCCCTCCTCTCTGCAGCCTAACCCTATCCTCCCCTAACCCGCAGCCTAACCATAACCCCCCTGGAGTGTGCGTAAACCTAACGCCCCCTCCTGCACGCTGCAACTAACCCTGGCAGTTCATACTTACCTTCAGAATCCTGACTGTTGGGATATTGTCGTCGGGATCCTAATCTCTTTGGGATGCCTGTATCGGTATTCTGGTGGCTGTCAGGATTCCGGTATCAGTATTATGGCTGACCGGATCCCGATAGCTGGGATCCTGAATGCATACTAAATAAAAATGTAGCATGGGAAAGCAGTTCAGTGTTGTGTATAGTGATGTATTGTGGGGAGATAGTGCAGAGATATAGGCCCTCATTACGAGTTGATCGCTCGCTAGCTACTTTTAGCAGGCATGCAAACGCATAGTCGCCGCCCACAGGGAAGTGTATTTTCGCTTTGCAAGTGTGCGAACGCCTGTGCAGCCGAGCTCTGCAAAAACCTTTTGTGCAGTTTCAGTAGGTCTGGACTTGCGATCACTTCAGTCTTTTTGTTTATCCCGGAATTGACGTCAGACACCCGCCCTGCAAATGCCTGGACACGCCTGCGTTTTTCTAAACACTCCCAGAAAACGGTCAGTTGACACCCACAGACGCCTTCTTCCTGTCAATCTGCTTGCGACCGGCCATGCGAACGGAATCGTCGTAGTAGCCATCGCTCGGTAACAAACCACTGTGTACTCGTATGACGCGCCTGCGCATTGTGGTGCATACACATGCGCAGATTGGCCCCGTTCTGCCATGATCGCTGCGCTGCGAAAATCTGTAGTGAGAGATCAACTCGGAATGACCCCCATAGTACTGAGATGTAATGTGGGAAAGTATCGCAGTGATGTAGTGGGGGAGGAAGTGTATTATAGTGGTGAGGTGGTAACGTAGTGATGTAGTGTGGGATGGTAGTGCAGAGATATGGGCCCTCATTCCGAGTCGTTCGCTCGGTATTTTTCATCGCATCGCAGTGAAATTCCGCTTAGTGCGCATGCGCAATATTCGCACTGCGACTGCGCCAAGTATCTTTGCTATGAAGATAGTATTTTTACTCACAGCTTTTTCATCGCTCCGGCGAACGTAATGTGATTGACAGGAAATGGGTGTTACTGGGCGGAAACAGGCCGTTTTATGGGCGTGTGGCTGAAAACGCTACCGTTTCCGGAAAAAACGCAGGAGTGGCCGGAGAAACGGGGGAGTGGTTGGGCGAACGCTGGGTGTGTGTGTGACGTCAAACCAGGAACGACAAGCACTGAACTGATCGCACAGGCAGAGTAAGTCTGGAGCTACTCTAAAACTGCTAAGTAGTTTGTGATCGCAATATTGCGAATACATCGGTCGCAATTTTAAGATGCTAAGATACACTCCCAGTAGGCGGCGGCTTAGCGTGTGTAACTCTGCTAAATTCGCCTTGCGACCGATCAACTCGGAATGAGGGCCATGGTGCAGAGATGTGTGGGGAGGTAGCATAGTGATGTAGTGTGGGGTGGTAGTTCAGGGATATAGTTCAGGGATGTAGTGTAAGTAGGTAACAGCGATGTAGTGTTGGGAGGAAGTTTGGGTACGTATAGTGCTGGAGTGTAGTGTGGGGTGGTAGTGAAGTGATATAGTTCAGGCATGTTGTGCAGTGATATAGGGGGTAATTCAGACCTGATTGTAACAGTAAATTTGTTAGCAGTTGTAGGGGGGGCAGGAGGGGGGGGCAGATGTAACATGTGCAGAGAGATTTCGATTTGGGTGGGGTGTGTTCAAACTGAAATCTAAATTGCAGTGTAAGAATAAAGCAGCCAGTATTTACCCCGCACAGAAACAATATAACCCACCCAAATCTAACTCTCTCTGCACATGTTATATGATCTGCCCCACCTGCACTGCACATGGTTTTGTCCAACTGCTAACAAATTTGCTGCTGCAATCAGGTCTGAATTACCCCCATAGTGCGGAGATGTAGTGTAGGAGTGGTACGTAGTGCAGAGATGTAGTATAGTAAAGATATGTGATGTGTGGCGGTAGTATAGTGATGTAGTATGCCACTACACCACCCTGCCCACCCAGGGAGAACTTCTCTTTGGCGCTGATCATTCGGCCCGTGGTGGAACGCAATAGGCCCTTCATAAAATTCAGCTCAGAGGCATATGTGGACATTAATCTGGCAGCAGGGCCGGTTCTTGGGCGCTGTGCGCCCCGGGCAACAATAGGGGGCGTGGCTTCATACAGGGGGTGTGGTCATTTACGCCCCCTGTACAGACTGAAATGATGTGCGGTGCGCGATGATGTCATCGCGCACCGCACAGTAAAGGACCTCTCCACGAAGGGAAACTAGACGCATACGCGTCTAGTTTCCCTTCACAGCGGCAGCGGCGGGCAGCGGGCAGCGGGGGGCACAGCAGCAGCGGATCTTGCCCTGGTGCGGCGCCCTCTGGATGGTGCCCTGCGCCCTCCGGAAGGCAGCGCCCCGGGCAAAAGTCCTGCTTGCCCGTGGCAAGATCCGCTACTGTCTGGCAGTGCACGTGGTTTTGCCCAACTGCTAACAAATTTGCTGCTGCGATCAACTCTGAATTAGGCCCATGGTCTGTGTTCATTGCAACCCCACATCCCCCACTCAGAGTCAGCAGTGATATGCGGTCCCTAGAACTGTCATGGACAAAAGTTTTAATAAAAAACTGATACGGATTAGGTAAAACAGTGTCACTGTTGCCATTTTATATTTGGTCTACCATTCCTGGAGTGCTGTCCTTCAAAATTGTACATTTTATTTTCTTAGATAGCTATTTAATTAAGTTATACTGAATCAGGCTTATACAGCTATTGTGTTCATTATTTGATAATATAAAACTGACAATTTGGCCAAAAATATTAGCCAGTTCCATATGTAATGGAGAGATGTAGCCTAAATTGTTAAGGATGGAGAGGGTGACCTTCCGGCGCCCCCGCCGGCTTACTCTAATCAAATAACTGGAGACGAGACTGGTAATATTGGTGGTCATTCCGAGGTGATCGCTCGTTATTTTTTTTTCGCAATGGAGCGATTAGTCGCTAATGCGCATGCGCAATGTCCACAGTGCGACTGCGCCAAGTAAATTTGCTATTAAGTTAGGTATTTTACTCACGGCATTACGAGGTTTTTTCTTCGTTCTGGTGATCGTAGTGTGATTGACAGGAAGTGGGTGTTTCTGGGCGGAAACTGGCCGTTTTATGGGTGTGTGCGAAAAAACGCTGCCGTTTCTGGGAAAAACGCGGGAGTGTCTGAAGAAATGGGGAGTGTCTGGGTGAACGCTGGGTGTGTTTGTGACGTCAAACCAGGAACGAAACTGACTGAACTGATCGCAGTGGCAGAGTAAGTCTCGAGCTACTCAGAAACTGCTAAGAACTGTCTATTCGCAAATCTGCTAATCTATCGTTCGCAAATCTACTATGCTAAGATTCACTCCCAGTAGGCGGCGGCTTAGCGTGTGCAAAGCTGCTAAAAGCAGCTTGCGAGCGAACAACTCGGAATGACCACCTTTGTGCAAAGAATAAATGGTCACAGCTTTATTTCCACCTAATACCAAAAAACACACAGGGTAAAAAGGAGAGGAAGCGGTGCATGGCTCTCCCGCTGTTTAGAGAAACGACTGGGGCGTGCCTTACGCCGCCTTACCGCGACAGCCACGCCCCCTCCCCGCCTGAGGCATACCTGGCCCGCCCTTGCGGGCCGACGGACCACGCCCCCTGCGCTGGGGGACCAGCAACCATGCGCATAACACCCTACCACGACGCGCAACCCTGCCGCATTTAGCTGGAACCAGGCGTACGGCCTACTAATTGGTGACTTATGCGAGGCATTCTGACAATCCTCCCTTACCATGCCTTGTGCACCGCTCCTTCCCCGCAACCCGCTGTGACAAGAAAATACAAATGATTTACACCAAACCATGTTTATTGCAATAAAACAAAACACCATAATAACTTCTCACAACGTGTCATTCATTAGCAAGTGACGAAAAAAAGTTAAAAAACTGACGAAAAAAACTGCCTAAGTCCTGCGCTCCCTTGGCCCATTCCCCTGTCCTAGCTACTACCGACCCTGTTCCTTGCCAACTCAGGGCGGGTGGGTGGGCTTCCTTTCCTGTGTGGGGAAAATGGAGCTATTAACTCCCTCCCCCCCCGGGTTGCTGCTTTTATCTGCCTCTCCCTCCTCACCACCCCCACCCCCCCCGCCTATGGGCAGCACCTTTTACTGGCCCAGGGCTCCCTGCAGGTGATGAAAAGGGGAGGGGGTCCCTCTTCGGCGTTCGCGCCTTCGGGACACCCGGCACCCCTCCTCCTTATCCCGCTGCGGCGCCATTGCTGCCCCCTTCGCCCCTGTTTTGCTTGAGATCTGAGAGACCTCCCATCCCCCTTTCCTGCTGTCTTTTCCTTTCGTTTTTTTTTTTTACACCAGTGTCATTTTAGAGACGATTCTACACTGAATAAGGTGTCTGACTTATGTTTTGGAACTTAGAGTTGCAGAGGGCAAACCACCCACTCTCAGCATTGTGTTTCATAACACAAAATCACAAGGAGGAGAAAGGTGTACTGTACAGCATGCACTCAGAAAACACAGTAGTAATGTCAGATCACTCTCACCAAAGCACACCTTTTTATAGCACAGTAAAGAAAAGTGTTAGTACACAGAGAGTGTACACCTGTGTAAAGATTCTGCATATGAAAAGCGTTTTTGCTGCTTGTCTTTATTCCAGCCTTGTTAATTGTTGCATATGAGCCTTATTCCGATATGTTCGATATTGTACAGCTGAAGGGAAACGGCTGTCCAATACCATACAACTAATATGCTATTGCTGCAAGAGGTACATGTTATAGGAATCTTTCCAGTAAGGGGCAAGACAGACAGGAGAAAAAACTCCTTCTAATGCTGCAGAAGGTGACACAGCCCTCAGCTATCTGCATAAGCCAAAGCTTACTTAGACTGGCCACTGAAAATCCTTTGCCAAGTCCCGGAAGCCTGCTTCTGACAAATGGGAGCTACACGTCTCTGTTTTGTAGAATGGTCCGAGTCACTGCCCCTGCTCCGCCCACAGACAAACATCATGTCAAACACTCTGTGACTTAAGCCCAGTACCCACGGGCCGATGCAGGAGAGATATGTGCTGAGCGAACCGCTCAGCACACATCTCTCCTGCCGCTCAGCACAGCGCGATCTGTGCTGAGCGTACGGGGGGAGACGGGGGGGCCGCTCATTTCACCCAGCGGGTGAAGTGAGCGACCCGCTAGATTGGCCTGCATGCAGGCCAATCTAGCAGCAGCGATAGCGATGTGCGGGGCCGCGCATCGCTATCGCCGAGGGGGCTACACACGGAGCGATCATACTGATATTCTAAGCAATCTAGTCAGATTGCTTAGAATATCGCTCCGTGAGTACCCCCCTTAAGGGGGACTGCGAGCAATCATGCATGATCCATTTCACACATGTGCATGTGGACCAGTGCACCCATCATCAGATTTGCACGTAAACCATTGGGTTTACTGTACATCCAAATTTGAATCAGACCCTACACTATGTGTCTTGGGTGATTGCACAATGGAGCAGAGCATACTTGCCTACCCTCCTGGAATGCAGGGTGGCTCCCAAAAATCAGATGCGCCCCCCCCCCCCCCCAGAAAGGTGTGCAAGTCTCCGACAGCTCCCCTGCAACTCCCCCCCCCCCCCCCCGCCGCCCACTTACAGAGAACAAGGGGGCGGTCCGAGGGGACCTGATGACAAGATTCACGCTGAATTGTGTCATCGCAGCCCCGTCCCTGCTGTACAATGCTTGTAATAGCGCCACTGTATAGAGGGGGTGTGGCCACGGTGAAGTGTCTGCAAGCGTCTGCCTCCTATGCTGCATTAAATACATAGCCACACCCCCTATGTGATGGCACGCCCACCCTCCCCTCCCCCTGCTGCGCCGAGCTGGCTGCCCTCTCCTGGAGGGGGCAACCAGAAAGTCGGCAACCCTGAAGCAGAGTCAATTGGTACAGAAAAGTCTGCATTAGCATTTGTGTTAGGGTACATGCACCTGTAGCCAACTGGGCTGTAATAACAGTATATTTCAATCTTAAACAGTATAGAACATTTAATACGTTTACCAAAATGTCACTGCTCCCATTTTTACCCTTCACAAATCAGTTATTGTAATAGTCATATAATGGCACTCATGTAACCTTCAGGAAATTGTTTTAGAAACAAATTCTCAAATTATAAAGTACATTTTTGTCTTATAAACCATAAAACGTTTTGTTCTTCTATTATGTTATTATAGGACATTTTTGTATTTATTTCTGTGAAATAAAGTTATTACTTTAAATAACCATAGAAAAATCATTTAAAATCAATTTTAAACTAGTTATTTGTTTTTGAAGGTTTCTTTTTGTCTGTCAAAATAAATATTTAAACAGATCTGGGAAATATAAATTTACACAAATCAGCAATGCTAACATTCTCCAAAAATACACTGAGACCGGATTTCCCCTAACACAGCTGTCTTCAAAAGGAGAAGAGACTTCTAATTTACAATTATTGAACTGTCACTTACCAGAATAATCACATAAGGCATTTTTGGAACAGACCTGCCACATGAAAAGACCATCTTACCTGTAATGCATTCAGATGAATATTTTACTTTTTATAGTAAGCATGTGGATTTGCAGATCCTGGTAGAAATGTTTCAGAAGGTTAAAACATTTTAACTAGAGATGAGCGGGTTCGGTTCCTCGAGATCCGAACCCCCCCCGAACTTCACGTGGTTTACACGGGTCCGAGCCAGCCTCGGATCTTCCCGCCTTGCTCGGTTAACACGAACGCGCCCGAAAGTCATCATTCCGCTGTTGTATTCTCGCAAGATTCTTATTGCATATAAAGAGCCGCGCATCGCCGCCATTTTCACTCATGCATTGGAGATTATAGTGAGAGGACGTGGCTGCGTTCTCTCCGTTTCTGTGTTCAGTGTGCTGCAAATATCTGTACTAAGTGTGCTGCAAATATCTGTGCTCAGTGTAATGCAAATATCTACGTTCTCTGCCTGAGAACGCTCCATATCTGTGCTGCATTGTAGTTGTGCGCAGTATATAGTAGGAGGACAGTGCAGAATTTTGCTGACCACCAGTATGTATATAGCAGTACGTTACAGTAGTCCATTGCTCTACCTCTGTGTTGTCAAGTATACTATCCATATCTGTGCTGCATTGTAGTTGTGCGCAGTATATGGTAGGAGGACAGTGCAAAATTTTGCTGACCACCAGTATATATATATATATATATATATATATATATGTAGCAGTACGGTACAGTAGTCCATTGCTCTACCTCTGTGTCGTCAAGTATACTATCCATATCTGTGCTGCATTGTAGTTGTGCACAGTATATAGTAGGAGGACAGTGCAGAATTTTGCTGACCACCAGTATATATATATATATATATATATATAGCAGTACGGTACAGTAGTCCATTGCTCTACCTCTGTGTCGTCAAGTATACTATCCATATCTGTGCTGCATTGTAGTTGTGCGCAGTATATAGTAGGAGGACAGTGCAGAATTTTGCTGACCACCAGTATATATATATATATATATATAGCAGTACGGTACAGTAGTCCATTGCTCTACCTCTGTGTCGTCAAGTATACTATCCATATCTGTGCTGTATTGTAGTTGTGCGCAGTATATAGTAGGAGGACAGTGCAGAATTTTGCTGACCACCAGTGTATATATATATATATACAGTATATATATATATATATATATATATATATATATATATATATATATAGCAGTACGGTACAGTAGTCCATTGCTCTACCTCTGTGTCATCAAGTATACTATCCATATCTGTGCTTCATTGTGGTTGTGCGCAGTATATAGTAGCAGGACAGTGCAGAATTTTGCTGACCACCAGTATATATATATATATAGCAGTATGGTACAGTAGTCCATTGCTCTACCTCTTTGTCGTCAAGTATACTATCCATATCTGTGCTGCATCGTAGTTGTGCGCAGTATATAGTAGGAGGACAGTGCATAATTTTGCTGACCACCTATATATATATATATATATATATATATATATATATACACATTTAGCAGTACGGTACAGTAGTCCATTGCTCTACCTCTGTGTCGTCAAGTATACTATCCATATCTGTGCTGCATTGTAGTTGTGCACAGTATATAGTAGGAGGACAGTGCAGAATTTTGCTGACCACCAGTATATATATATATATATATATATATATATATATATATATATATAGCAGTACGGTACAGTAGTCCATTGCTCTACCTCTGTGTCGTCAAGTATACTATCCATAACTGTGCTGCATTGTAGTTGTGCGCAGTATATAGTAGGAGGACAGTGTAGAATTTTGCTGACCACCAGTGTATATATATATATATATATATATATATACAGTATATATATATATATATATATATATAGCAGTACGGTACAGTAGTCCATTGCTCTACCTCTGTGTCATCAAGTATACTATCCATATCTGTGCTTCATTGTGGTTGTGCGCAGTATATAGTAGCAGGACAGTGCAGAATTTTGCTGACCACCAGTATATATATATATATATATATATATATATATAGCAGTATGGTACAGTAGTCCATTGCTCTACCTCTTTGTTGTCAAGTATACTATCCATATCTGTGCTGCATTGTAGTTGTGCGCAGTATATAGTAGGAGGACAGTGCAGAATTTTGCTGACCACCTATATATATATATATATATATATATATATATACATTTAGCAGTACGGTATAGTAGTCCATTGCTCTACCTCTGTGTCATCAAGTATGCTATCCATATCTGTGCTGCATTGTAGTTGTGCGCAGTATATAGTAGGAGGACAGTGCAGAATTTTGCTGACCACCTATATATATATATATCTATATACATATAGCAGTACGGTACAGTAGTCCATTGCTCTACCTCTGTGTCGTCAAGTACAGTATACTATCCATATCTGTGCTGCATTGTAGTTGTGCGCAGTATATAGTAGGAGGACAGTGCAGAATTTTGCTGACTACCAGTATATATATATACATAGCAGTACGGTACAGTAGTCCATTGCTCTACCTCTGTGTCGTCAAGTATACTATCCATATATGTGCTGCATTGTAGTTGTGCGCAGTATATAGTAGGAGGACAGTGCAGAATTTTGCTGACCACCAGTATATATATATATATAGCAGTATGGTACAGTAGTCCATTGCTCTACCTCTGTGTCGTCAAGTATACTATCCATATCTGTGCTGCATTGTAGTTGTGCGCAGTATATAGTAGGAGGACAGTGCAGAATTTTGCTGACCACCAGTATATATATATACATAGCAGTACGGTACAGTAGTCCATTGCTCTACCTCTGTGTCGTCAAGTATACTATCCATATCTGTGCTGCATTGTAGTTGTGCGCAGTATATAGTAGGAGGACAGTGCAGAATTTAGCTGACCACCAGTATATATATATATATATATATATATATATATAGCAGTACGGTACAGTAGGCCATTGCTATTGATATATTACTGGCATATAATTCCACACAATAAAAGATGGAGAACAAAAATGTGGAGGGTAAAATAGGGAAAGATCAAGATCCACTTCCACCTCGTGCTGAAGCTGCTGCCACTAGTCATGGCCGAGACGATGAAATGCCATCAACGTCGTCTGCCAAGGCCGATGCCCAATGTCATAGTAGAGAGCATGTAAAATCCAAAAAACAAAAGTTCCGTAAAATGACCCAAAAATCTAAATTAAAAGCGTCTGAGGAGAAGCGTAAACTTGCCAATATGCCATTTACGACACGGAGTGGCAAGGAACGGCTGAGGCCCTGGCCTATGTTCATGGCTAGTGGTTCAGCTTCACATGAGGATGGAAGCACTCATCCTCACGCTAGAAAAATGAAAAGACTTAAGCTGGCAAAAGCACAGCAAAGAACTGTGCGTTCTTCTAAATCACAAATCCCCAAGGAGAGTCCAATTGTGTTGGTTGCGATGCCTGACCTTCCCAACACTGGACTGGAAGAGGTGGCGCCTTCCACCATTTGCACGCCCCCTGCAAGTGCTGGAAGGAGCACCCACAGTCCAGTTCCTGATATTGAAATTGAAGATGTCACTGTTGAAGTACATCAGGATGAGGATATGGGTGTTGCTGACGCTGAGGAGGAAATTGACAAGGAGGAATCTGATGGTGAGGTGGTTTGTTTAAGTCAGGCACCCGGGGAGACACCTGTTGTCCATGGGATGAATATGGCCATTGACATGCCTGGTCAAATTACAAAAAAAATCATCTCTTCGGTGTGGAATTATTTTAACAGAAATGCGGGCAACAGGTGTCAAGCCGTATGTTGCCTTTGTCACGCTGTAATAAGTAGGGGTAAGGACGTTAACCACCTAGGAACATCCTCCCTTAAAGTCACCTGGAGCGCATTCATCAGAAGTCATTGACAGGTTCAAAAACTTTTGGTGACAGCGGAAGCAGTCCACTGACAACTAAATCCCTTCTTCCTCTTGTACCCAAGCTCCTGCAAACCACACCACCAACTCCCTCAATGTCAATTTTCCCCTTAGACAGGAACGCCAATAGTCCTGCAGGCCATGTCACTGGCAAGTCTGACGAGTCCTCTACTGACTGGGATTCCTCTGATGGATCCTTGAATGTGACGCCTACTGCTGCTGGCGCTGCTGTTGTTGCTGCTGGGAGTCGATCGTCATCCCAGAGGGGAAGTTGGAAGACCACTTGTACTACTTCCAGTAAGCTATTGACTGTCCAACAGTCCTTTGCGAGGAAGATGAAATATCACAGCAGTCATCCTGCTGCAAAGTGGATAACTCAGGCCTTGGCAGCTGTGTTGGTGTTAGACGTGCGTCCGGTATCCGCCGTTAGTTCACAGGCAATTAGAGAATTTCTTGAGGTAGTGTGTCCCCGGTACCAAATACCATCTAGGTTCCACTTCTCTAGGCAGGCGATACCGAGAATGTACACAGACGTCAGAAAAAGACTCACCAGTGTCCTAAAAAATGCAGTTGTACCCAGTGTTCACTTAACTACAGACATGTGGACAAGTGGAGCAGGGCAGACTCAGGACTATATGACTGTGACAGCCCACTGGGTAGATGTATTGCCTCCTGCAGCAAGAACAGCAGCAGCGGCACCAGTAGCAGCATCTCGCAAATGCCAACTCGTTCCTAGGCAGGCTTTGTATCACCGCTTTCCATAAGAGGCACACAGCTGACAACCTCTTACGGAAACTGAGGAACATCATAGCAGATTGGCTTACCCCAATTGGACTCTCCTGGGGATTTTTGACATCGGACAACACCACTAATATTGTGCGTGCATTACAATCGGGCAAATTCCAGCACGTCCCATGTTTTGCACATACATTGAATTTAGTGGTGCAGAATTATTTAAAAAATGAAAGGTGCGTGCAAGAGATGCTATCGGTGGCCAGAAGAATTGCGGGCCACTTTCGGCATTCAGCCACCGCGTGCCGAAGACTGCAGTAGCAAACACTCCTAAACCTGCCCCGCCATCAGCTGAAGCAAGAGGTGGTAACGAGGTGGAATTCAACCCTCTATATGCTTCAGAGGACGGAGGAGCAGCAAAAGGCCATTCAAGCCTATACATCTGCCTACGATATAGGCAAAGGAGGGGGAATACACCTGACTCAAGCGCAGTGGAGAATGATTTCAACGTTGTGCAAGGTTCTGCAACCCTTTGAACTTGCCACACGTGAAGTCAGTTCAGACACTGCCAGCCTGAGTCAGGTCATTCCCCTCATCAGGCTTTTGCAGAAGCAGCTGGAGAGATTGAAGGAGGAACTAAAATGGGGCGATCCCGCTAGGCATGTGGGACTTGTGGATGGAGCCCTTCATTCGCTTAACCGGGATTCACGGGTGGTCAATCTGTTGAAATCAGAGCACTACATTTTGGCCACCGTGCTCGATCCTAGGTTTAAAGCCTACATTTTATCTCTCTTTCCGGCAGACACAAGTCTGCAGCTGTTCAAAGACCTGCTGGTGAGACACTTGTCAAGTCAAGTGGAACGTGACCCGCCAACAGCTCCTCCTTCATTTTCTCCCGCCACTGGAGCTGCCAGGAAAAGGATCAGATTTCCAAAACCACCCGCTGGCGGTGATGCAGGGCAGTCAGGAGCAAGTGCTGACATCTGGTCCGGACTGAAGGACCTGCCAACGCTTACTGACATGTCGTCTGCTGTCACTGCATATGATTCTGTCACCATTGAAAGAATGGTGGAGGATTATGAGTGACAGCATCCAAGTAGGCACGTCAGACAGTCCGTACGTATACTGGCAGGAAAAAGAGGCAATTTGGAGGCCCTTGCACAAACTGGCTTTATTTTACCTAAGTTGCCCCCTCCAGTGTGTACTCCGAAAGAGTGTTTAGTGCAGCCGGTAACCTTGTCAGCGATTGGCGTACGAGGTTACTTCCACAAAATGTGGAGAAGATGATGTTCATCAAAATGAATTATAATCAATTCCTCCGTGGAGACATTCACCAGCAATTGCCTCCAGAAAGTACACAGGGACCTGAGATGGTGGATTCCAGTAGGGACGAATTAATACTCTGTGAGGAGGGGGATGTACACAATGAAAAGGGTGATGAATCGGAGAATGAGGAGGAGGTGGACATCTTGCCTCTGTAGAGCCAGTTTGTGCAAGGAGAGATTGATTGCTTCTTTTTTGGTGGAGGCCCAAACCAACCAGTCATTTCAGCCACAGTCGTGTGGCAGACCCTGTCGCTGAAATTATGGGTTTGTTAAAGTGTGCATGTCCTGTTTATACAACATAAGGGTGGGTGGGAGGGCCCAAGGACAATTCCATCGTGCACCTCTTTTTTAAAATTTATTTATCTTTGCATCATGTGATGTTTGGGGCTAATTTTTTTAAGTGCCATCCTGTCTGACACTGCAGTGCCACTCCTAGATGGGCCAGGTGTTTGTGCCGGCCACTTGGGTCACTTAGCTTAGTCATCCAGCAACCTTGGTGCAAATTTTAGGACTGTTCAGAAGTCCAGAATAGTGTTCAGAATAGACTGGAAATGAGTGGAAATTGTGGTTATTGAGGTTAATAATACTATGGGATCAAAATTACCCCCAAATTCTATGATTTAAGCTGTTTTTGAGGGTTTTTTGTCCAAAACACACCCGAATCTGACAAAAAATTTTAAGGGAGGTTTTGCCAAAACGCGCCCGAATCCAAAACCAAATCACAAAAACCGAAAAATTTCCGGTGCACATCTCTAATTTTAACATGTATTATGTTTTTACAACTTTACTCTCCTTATCTTCTTTGCTTTCCTAAGAAGATGGACCTAATACTTGTCATTAATGTTAAAAGGGGATGGGCATCTTTGACCTTAAAGTACAAGTATGGAAAAGAATACCTTCTAGACAGGGCCGGTGCAAGGTTCCTCAGCACCCTAGGCAAAACTTCTGCCCCCCCCCCCCCATTCCCATCATTCCCCCAGTAGCCAGCCCCTCAGCTGAAATGTTAAAAAGTGCGGAGGTGGCATCTTACAAATTCCACAGCAACAACTGTGCTAGCTATTGACAACTGATAACTGTGACTTAAGGTCCATACACACTTGCCGATAACATGAGCGACGTCGCTCATTTTCCCCCTCCCTGAACGACGTCACTCAGTTTATCGGCAAGTGTGTATGCCGCCAGCGACGACCGATGCGCGGCCCCGCGGGTCGGCGACGATCGTCGCTGTCGGTAGGGCATGCATGCAGGATCTGGACTGTCGTCCACGGGCTGGCGGAGGCATGACGTTACTCAGCAATATGAGCGGTCATAACGCTCAGTGTGTACAGTCGGCCGCCGACCGGCCCGGGAGGGGAAACATTAGACGACGTCACTCAGAGAGCGACATCGTCTAATGTGTATGGGCCTTTAGAGCCACACCAAAGAATATTTTCCTCAGATAAGAGCCATATGGCCTATCCAGTCTGCCCTTTATGGTTAGGACTCAGAGTATACGGGATAGGTTAGGGGTAAGGATATTAGTGTTAGTTAACTGGATTGGGTTAGGATATTACGGATAGGTTATAGGGTTGTTTTAGTGGTTTCATACTTTCAGTTAGGGTATTAGGGTTAGTTTGGGGGATGGGGTTAGAGTATCAGGGATAGGATATTAGGGTTGGTTTATCAGTTTGGGTTAAGGTATTAGGGTAAAGGCCGGGTTATAATTAGGGAGATCGTGATAGATACTGTATACTCCTTTGAACTCCATGGAGTGCCTCCCATAGGGGTGGTCTTCAGTATGCCGGCTGTCGGGATCCCGGCGCTCAGTATACCGGTGCCGGAATCCCGACAGCCGGCATACCGACACTTATTCTCCCTCGTGGGGGTCCACGACCCCCCTGGAGGGAGAATAAAATAGCGTGGCGCGCGTAGCGCACCACCGTGCCCGCAGCGCGGCGAGCGAAGCGAGCCCGCAAGGGGCTCATTTGCGCTCGCCACACTGTCGGTATGCCGGCGGTCGGGCTCCAGGCGCCGGTATGCTGGTCGCCGGGAGCTCGACCGGCGGCATACCATACTACACCCTCCCATAGGTACAGGAGAATGTTTGCAATTGACAATTCCAGGGAGGGCACCCAGGTACTGTACATGCAAAAGCTTAAGTGGAGTGCAGGACTTTTCTGCTTAATTCAAAAAATAAAAAATAAACATATATATATATATATAAATGTTCCAATTCAAACAGGCAGCGGCACTCAGAGACCTTCAAATAGTTTTCAACTGTATAAAAAAATGGTGACATAGTAACATTACGAAAAATAATTACCCCTTTGCCAAGGTCTCCGAGTAGTGCCTCTGCCTGTTTGAATTGGAGCATATCTACACTAATCTGGATGGCACCGAAGCAGCTGCCAGTGGGAGGAGTGCCGCGCCATTTGGAGATAGATTTTACACACATTATATATAGATGAAATATCACAGCAGTCATCCTGTTGCAAAGCGGATAACTGAGGCCTTGACAACTATGTTGGTGTTAGACGTGCGTCCGGTATCCGCCGTTAGTTCACAGGGAACTAGACAATTTATTGAGGCAGTGTGCCCCCGTTACCAAATACCATCTAGGTTCCACTTCTCTAGGCAGGCGATACCGAGAATGTACACGGACGTCAGAAAAATACTCACCAGTGTCCTAAAAAATGCAGTTGTACCCAATGTCCACTTAACCACGGACATGTGGACAAGTGGAGCAGGGCAGGGTCAGGACTATATGACTGTGACAGCCCACTGGGTAGATGTATGGACTCCCGCCGCAAGAACAGCAGCGGCGGCACCAGTAGCAGCATCTCGCAAACGCCAACTCTTTCCTAGGCAGGCTACGCTTTGTATCACCGCTTTCCAGAATACGCACACAGCTGAAAACCTCTTACGGCAACTGAGGAAGATCATCGCGGAATGGCTTACCCCAATTGGACTCTCCTGTGGATTTGTGGCATCGGACAATGCCAGCAATATTGTGTGTGCATTAAATATGGGCAAATTCCAGCACGTCCCATGTTTTGCACATACCTTGAATTTGGTGGTGCAGAATTTTTTTAAAAACGACAGGGGCGTGCAAGAGATGCTGTCGGTGGCCAGAAGAATTGCGGGACACTTTCGGCGTACAGGCACCACGTACAGAAGACTGGAGCACCACCAAAAACGCCTGAACCTGCCCTGCCATCATCTGAAGCAAGAAGTGGTAACGAGGTGGAATTCAACCCTCTATATGCTTCAGAGGTTGGAGGAGCAGCAAAAGGCCATTCAAGCCTATACAATTGAGCACGATATAGGAGGTGGAATGTACCTGTCTCAAGCGCAGTGGAGAATGATTTCAACGTTGTGCAAGGTTCTGCAACCTTTTGAACTTGCCACACGTGAAGTCAGTTCAGACACTGCCAGCCTGAGTCAGGTCATTCCCCTCATCAGGCTTTTGCAGAAGAAGCTGGAGGCATTGAAGGAGGAGCTAAAAGGGAGCGATTCCGCTAGGCATGTGGGACTTGGGGATGGAGCCCTTAATTCGCTTAACAAGGATTCACGGGTGGTCAATCTGTTGAAATCAGAGCACTACATTTTGGCCACCGTGCTCGATCCTAGATTTAAAACCTACCTTGGATCTCTCTTTCCGGCTGACACAAGTCTGCTGGGGTTCAAAGACCTGCTGGTGACAAAATTGTCAAGTCAAGCGGAACGCGACCTGTCAACATCTCCTCCTTCACATTCTCCCGCAACTGGGGGTGCGAGGAAAAGGATCAGAATTCCGAGCCCACCCGCTGGCGGTGATGCAGGGCAGTCTGGAGCGACTGCTGATGCTGACATCTGGTCCGGACTGAAGGACCTGACAACGATTACGGACATGTCGTCTACTGTCACTGCATATGATTCTCTCACCATTGAAAGAATGGTGGAGGATTATATGAGTGACCGCATCCAAGTAGGCACGTCAGACAGTCCGTACTTATACTGGCAGGAAAAAGAGGCAATTTGGAGGCCCTTGCACAAACTTGCTTTATTCTACCTAAGTTGCCCTCCCACAAGTGTGTACTCCGAAAGAGTGTTTAGTGCCGCCGCTCACCTTGTCAGCAATCTGCGTACGAGGTTACTTCCAGAAAATGTGGAGAAGATGATGTTCATTAAAATGAATTATAATCAATTCCTCCGTGGAGACATTGACCAGCAGCAATTGCCTCCACAAAGTACACAGGGAGCTGAGATGGTGGATTCCAGAGGGGACGAATTGATAATCTGTGAGGAGCGGGATGTACACGGTGATATATCGGAGGATGATAATGAGGTGGACATCTTGCCTCTCTAGAGCCAGTTTGTGCAAGGAGAGATTAATTGCTTCTTTTTCGGTGGGGGTCCAAACCAACCCGTCATTTCAGTCACAGTCGTGTTGCAGACCCTGTCACTGAAATGATGGGTTGGTTAAAGTGTGCATGTCCTGTTTATACAACATAAGGGTGGGTGGGAGGGCCCAAGGACAATTCCATCTTGCACCTCTTTTTTCTTTCATTTTTCTTTGCGTCATGTGCTGTTTGGGGAGTGTTTTTTGGAAGGGCCATCCTGCGTGACACTGCAGTGCCACTCCTAGATGGGCCAGGTGTTTGTGTCGGCCACTAGGGTCGCTTAGCTTACTCACACAGCTACCTCATTGCGCCTCTTTTTTTCTTCTTTGCGTCATGTGCTGTTTGGGGAGTGTTTTTTGGAAGGGCCATCCTGCGTGACACTGCAGTGCCACTCCTAGATGGGCCAGGTGTTTGTGTCGGCCACTAGGGTCGCTTATCTTACTCACACAGCTACCTCATTGCGCCTCTTTTTTTCTTCTTTGCGTCATGTGCTGTTTGGGGAGTGTTTTTTGGAAGGGCCATCCTGCGTGACACTGCAGTGCCACTCCTAGATGGGCCAGGTGTTTGTGTCGGCCACTAGGGTCGCTTAGCTTACTCACACAGCTACCTCATTGCGCCTCTTTTTTTCTTCTTTGCGTCATGTGCTGTTTGGGGAGTGTTTTTTGGAAGGGCCATCCTGCGTGACACTGCAGTGCCACTCCTAGATGGGCCAGGTGTTTGTGTCGGCCACTAGGGTCGCTTAGCTTAGTCATCCAGCGACCTCGGTGCAAATTTTAGGACTAAAAATAATATTGTGAGGTGTGAGGTATTCAGAATAGACTGAAAATGAGTGGAAATTATGGTTTTTGAGGTTAATAATACTTTGGGATCAAAATGACCCCCAAATTCTATGATTTAAGCTGTTTTTTAGGGTTTTTTGAAAAAAACACCCAAATCCAAAACACACCCGAATCCGACAAAAAAAATTCGGTGAGGTTTTGCCAAAACGCGGTCGAACCCAAAACACGGCCGCGGAACCGAACCCAAAACCAAAACACAAAACCCGAAAAATTTCAAGTGCACATCCCTAGTTCCTGTACACAAAACTTCCCTGAAGGATCACATTTCCATGATTGGAACTGCAGCTCCTCAGACAGCTCTGATCAGCAGGGCTCTATGTTTATTGCTTACAAGCAGGCGGCCGAGTTGTGGTGTCCACTCGCCTCTTCCCCTCAGCCCTAGTGATGGTGAGAAATGTCGGATACTTTTTCATTCTATACTACATGTTTTTTAGGTTGCCTCTAGTGCAGCAATCTTTTTGCTAATGACTCATTTCCAATTGTTGCATGGGGTCATCTGTGCCTCAATAAGCGCTTCTAGCTTGACTTAAATGTGCGCTGGTGAATGCGTACTATGCACAAATACTGTACCTTTCTCCTAATGAGTTTCCTTACAGTTGCTTGGAACATTTGCTTCAGTGATACCATCTCTGCTGACTGACAATCATCTCTCTCTGACTTTCATTGCTGGCTCCATCTCAGGAATAAATTGGTCCATTTCCACTTACATCAAGGATAAAGAACCCAGAGCCAGTCCTGAGCATATAAGCTAATGTCTAGGGCTCCATTGCTTCAGGGGTTCCCAGCAGGCACGACATCCCACCAGCGTATCACCTAACATGCATTGAAAGGAGATGCCATCAGCAGACATTGGGGATCATTGTGACCTGAACCCTCGCTGCAGTTCTTCGCAGAGCTGCGATCAGGTCAGAAGTGCGCATGAATCGGCACCGTAGTGTGCCGCGCATGGCTGGCAGCCGACGGCTGTTGCTGCCTAGTGATCATCTGTGCCTGATTGACAGGCAGAGGCGGTCGCTGGGCGGGAGGGGGCGGCACGGTGTCATTTGCCCGCCATTTTGTGGGTGCAGTTTGGCCAACGCAGGCGGCTACGATCAGGTCTGAATTAGGCCCATTATCTTTAGCAGTGACTGTGGTACATATTTTTTGTTATTCCACAATGCTTCTGTAGCAGTGTTGGGAGAGGTCACGTCTGCTGGCAGATGGACAGAGGAGCCGCCAGCTGAGCACATGATCTATCCTAGCAGTGGGACAAAGTGAGTACCAGCCACAGTGAAGATATGCGGCATCAGCTATAATCTTGCTTAGCACACCAAATTGGTCAGTACCAGCACTTACAACTGACTCGTTGATCATTGACTGACCGTCGACTTCTATTCATATCTTATAGCCTCTAGCTACTACCCTTTCCTGATTATGAGCCATGCCTAGATTCTTTTAGGAGGATGTGGTCAGGATCCCGGCAGCGCGATCCGAGAGTCAGAATACTTACAGTAGGATCCCGACTGCCGAGATCCTGACAAATCCCGAGGGTAAGTATAGGGATTAGGGTTAGCACTATGGGAGGGGGGGTTAAGTTTAGGCTGCGGTGGGGAGAGGTTAGGGATAGCCTGCAGTGGGGGGTTAGGGTTAGACTTGCGGAAGGGGAGGGTTAGGGTTAGGCTGTGGGCTAGAACAATTTGGGTTTGGCAATGGGAGGGGTGGTTAGGAGTATAGATGTGTGTGTGGACCCCTGTGTTTTGGTTTTGCCAAAGTCACTGTTGATGTTTTGTTTTTGTTTTCTGGTTTTGCCAAAACCACCCTCATTTGTTTTGGTTTTGGATCTAGATATTGTTTTAAATTGCTAAAAACAGCTAAAATCATGTACAGATGTAGCCATGCTCATCTTTGCTGTGATACAGTATGCTGGAACATGGTTTGCTGCATGGCATGCCAGCCTGTGAATGTCCGCAGCCGATGATCGCTCCATTAATCGCAACATGCTGCATCGCATTAAAATGAGCATGGCTACATCTGTTATTTGTTGCTACAGTATTATTAACATCAATAACATATCATTTACAAATAATGTTGTACAGTTTTCCTGCAAATGTGTTTTTTCCCTTTTTCTTCATACAGCGTACTTCCACCCACTGTGTGCTATTCCTGTAATGTTTACCTCCACTGATTGCACACCCTGCCAGCAGCAACCAATGCAGTGCACCCCACATGGCTGCCTCGGATGGTTTTGTTGGAAACCCTACTCTGAACTTTAAGACTCTGCAATCTCCCCATTTTGTGTTATCTCTTCTAGGAGTGGACTATTCCACCCTGGGTAATCCTACGCAGTGCAACCAAAGTGGCTGCCGCACCTGGGACCTTGTGAGGGTGGAATACACAACCCTTGGAGGTTATTACCCAAAATGCCTACACCAATCATGTATTATGCTGTGTGCTCAAGGTTTTCATTTATATCTGTGTGGTTTATATTTTGATGTGGAAACGGGGCCTGGACTGCACACCCTAGCTTATTATAATGAGATGTGCTACCTTGCTGGGACCAAGTACTGCAATACTACAACATAGGAACAAAGGGTGCAGGTGCACCATACACCATTAAAATTATTATAACCATAATATAATATTTGAGGTTCTTGGCATATATTGGCCAGTATATGAGCCTGCCCACCTGCTTCACGGTGACCTCATCGGACAGGTCCCTAACACTATAGGGACCTGTCCGATGAGGGTGGTCTTCAGGTTGCCGACTGTCCGGATCCCGGCGCACCGTATACCGGCGCCGGAATCCTGACAGCCGGCATACCGACAGGTATTCTCCCTCGTGGGGGTCCACGACCCCCCTGGAGGGAGAATAAATAGCGTGCACCATGCCCGCAAGGGGCTCACTTGTGCTCACCACGCTGTCGGTATGCCGGCGGTCGGGCTCCCGGCGCTGGTATGCTGGTCGCCAGGAGCCCAGCCGCCGGCATACCATACTACACCCGTCCGATGAGGTCACCGTGACCTAAAATATTATATTATGGTTATAATAATTTTAATGGTGTATGGTGCACCTGCACCCTTTGTTCCTATGTTGTAGTATTGCAGTACTTGGTCCCAGCAAGGTAGCACATCCCATTATAATAAGCTAGGTTGTGCAGTCGAGGTCCCGTTTCCATATAGTCTATATTATGTGTGTGTATACACACCTGAGGGATTGGGACAGCCCTCATCTCTGAATTAGCACCCCACCCACTGTCTCTCAGGCTTTTAAACAGGGAACCAGCACAAGTGACAAAACACATAGGTAAGATCCTTTTAATTATATACAAAGTCAGTTTGGGGATGAGCGTCTGCGGCGTGGAGCTCCCTATATTGCTCTGGCTGGGCCACCTTGGGGCATCACCACCTTACATTTACTTTTAACACTTATATCACATTGTGTTTGTTTTATATTTATGTAGCATTTTTCACATATTTTTTACACTTATAACACTGCTCAGCTAAACTTCACATTCTAACACTCTGACACTTTACTGCTGTCCTCCTTTTACATTCAGCAGCCTCTTTCATTTGCTTAACACTGATCTTTCACTTCTATCCTTTTTCTGTGTGGTGCCCTGGGGTGGTGTGGCTGGGGTGGTCTGGGGGTGCTCTGCATCCCGGAGGTGAACCCCTATAGTGTTAGGGACCTGTCCAATGAGGTCACCGTGAAGCAGGTGGGCAGACTCATGTACTGGCCAACAGAGGCGTAACGAGCACGGGGCGAGCAGGGTGCATGCCCTGGGCGCCGTGGCAACCCCATCAGGAGAAGGGGGGGGGGCGCCACCGGCACCTGCACGGCCCGCTCTCCCCATGCGTCCACCGCCGCTCATACAGGCTGACAAATAAGATACACGCCGCCGCTGCTGACAGCCCGGGTCACTGGCAGGCAGGGAGGCTGGTGCTCACACACGGAGTGGCAGAACTACAGTCAGCTGTAATGAGTCAAATTGACTCATTCCTCTACCCCCACCGGCAGCGGGCTGTTACGAGACCTTCCCTTCCAGCGCTCACACCCCACACACACTCTAGTCTCCTCCCCTCCTTCCTATGCTCAATGTGTCCGTGGATGGGCATGCGCGCTGCGGGCACATGTACGCGGGAGAGTAGAGTACCTGCGTGCAATGGATTGTGGATGAGGTGACTGTGGAGGCGCTGCTGCTGCCAGCCAGTGGGGGGTCGCACTTGGATGGTGCTCCCTATCTGTGCTCTAGTAATTGGGGAGAGCCTGCAATCACTAGTTGATGGGGGACCAGAACATGAAAGTACTCCCCTATGTGCCTTGCGTCTGCTCACTATCCGGCTTTTGCTGCTAATGAGTAATGTGGTGCCCATGCCTTGGAGCCTGAGCTTCTGAAAACGGTATGCTCCGTCTGTCTGCACTGCCGTATTCTAATAATTGTATTGTGATATATATTTGATTTAAGTATGTGTGTGTGTGTGTATATATATATATATATATATATATATAGAACAACAAATGAGGCGGCACTCGGAGACTTTGAAAGCAAAAAGTGACTTTAGTGCATAAAGTGCTAGATCGACGTTTCGGGGTACTGGACCCCTTCTTCAGGATAACACACAGTGCAAATTAACCACAATTTATAAGAACACTCACCCCTGAAAAGCCCCCATGCCTGGGTCCTGCTGGCCACGCCGTCCCGGGCCCGACATCCGTGCATCCGGAGTGACCACTTCACTCCGGATGCACGGATGTCGGGCCCGGGACGGCGTGGCCAGCGGGACCCAGGCGTGGGGGCTTTTTTAGGGGTGAGTGTTCTTATAAATTGTGGTTAATTTGCACTGTGTGTTATCCTGAAGAAGGGGTCCAGTACCCCGAAACGTCGATCTAGCACATTATGCACTAAAGTCACTTTTTGCTTTCAAAGTCTCCGAGTGCCGCCTCATTTGTTGTTCTATGGATTTGGGGGTCATACCCTAGTGGAGGGCACTGGAGCAAGTCAGCCCTGGGGGCAGTCTGAGTGCCGGCGGTATGTGTATGTATATATATATATATATATATATATAATGTTAGACATGTAAGTCACCATCACCCCCCACTCTGCTTCATTCTGCCCTCGCTCTGGTCTGTACCACCCCCTCTCTGCTGTTCTGACCTCAGTTGCTCCTTCTGCCCACCCCCCTCCTTTGTTATAGTAAGTCCTTCTGTCCACCCCCCTTGCAATATCCAATTGCCCTCTTGTTCCCGCAGTACTGGTCACACAATATTCCCTTCATCACTTTCAGCCAGAGGCGTAACCAAGGCAGGGAGAGTGGGGCACGTGCCCTGGGCGCCTTGGCAGGCCCAGCAGAGGGGGGCGCCTCCGGCGGCCAGGGCATCATGCCCACTTGCCCCCGTCCCGCTGCAATGTGAGGGGAGGAGAGCGCAGCGTCTCTCCTGCCCCTCAATGTGCTCACTGCCACTGCCGAGCTGCCAGCAGCGCTGCGTGGGTGTCCGGTTTCCGGCGGCATTAGCCAATCAGAGCTTGCGGACCGGCTCCTGATTAGCTGCTGGTCCGCGAGCTCTGATTGGCTAACGAACCGTCACCACATTTAAGATAGCCGCCACCGGAGCGTTGAGGGGCAGGAGAGGCGCTGCGTTCTCCTCCCCTCGCATAGCAGAGGGAAGTGGTGAGTGACTGATGTTCCTGACTGAAGTAAGCGGGGGGCGGGGGGGGGAAACGTCTTTTATCTGGCACTGTGGGGCATGTAACTGGCACTGTGGGGCATGTATGGCACTGTGGGGCATTGTAACTGGCACTGTGGGGCATGTTTCTGGCACTGTGGGGCTTTGTATCTGGCACTGTGGGGCTTTGTATCTGGCACTGTGGGGCACTGTATCTGGCACTCTGGGGCATTGTATCTGGCACTGTGGGGCGCTGTATCTTTAACTGTGGGGTGCTGCATCTGTCACTGTGTATCTGGCACTGTGGGGCACTGTGTATCTGGCACTGTGGGGCAATTGTGTATCTGGCACTGTGTAAAAAAGGGACTCTGCATTAGAGATGAGCGGGTTCGGTTCCTCGGAATCCGAACCCGCCCGAACTTCAGTTTTTTTTACACGGGGCCGAGCGACTCGGATCTTCCCGCCTTGCTCGGTTAACCCGAGCGCGCCCGAACGTCATCATCCCGCTGTCGGATTCTCGCGAGGCTCGGATTCTATCGCGAGACTCGGATTCTATATAAGGAGCCGCGCGTCGCCGCCATTTTCACACGTGCATTGAGATTGATAGGGAGAGGACGTGGCTGGCGTCCTCTCCGTTTAGAGTGACTAGTACTAGAGAGAGACACAAATTTTGGGGAGCATATAGGAGGAGTACTACTTGCTGCTGATAGTGTGACCAGTGACCAGTGCCACCAGTTTAATTAATCCGTTCTCTGCCTGAAAAAAAAACGATACACAGTGTGACACAGTCACACATACCATATCTGTGCTCAGCCCAGTGTGCTGCATCATATACTGTATATCATTATCTGACTGCTGAGTGCTCACTGCTCACACAGCTTAATTGTGGGGGAGACTGGGGAGCAGTTATAGCAGGAGTACATATTTTAAGTACAGTGCACACTTTTGCTGCCAGAGTGCCACTGCCAGTGTGACTGACCAGTGACCACTGACCACCAGTATTGTGATTGCCTGCTGACCACAAGTATATTGTGATTGTCTGCCTGAAAAAGTTAAACACTCGTCGTGTGGTGTTTTTATAAACGCATTCTGCAGACAGTGTCCAGCAGGTCCGTCATTACTAATATATACCTGTCCGGCTGCAGTACTAGTGTGATATATATATATATATATATATTTTAATTTTATCTCATTATCATCCAGTCTATATTAGCAGCAGACACAGTACGGTAGTCCACGGCTGTAGCTACCTCTGTGTCGGCAGTCGCTCGTCCATCCATAATTGTATACCACCTACCCGTGTTTTTTTTTTTTTTCTATCTTCTTGATACTAGTAGCTTACTTTAGGAGTCTGCAGTGCTGACAGACAGTGTCCAGCAGGTCCGTCATTACATAATATATACCTGTCCGGCTGCAGTACTAGTGTGATATATATATATATATTTTAATTTTATCTCATTATCATCCAGTCTATATTAGCAGTAGACATAGTACGGTAGTCCACGGCTGTAGCTACCTCTGTGTCGGCAGTCGCTCGTCCATCCATAATTGTATACCACCTACCCGTGTTTTTTTTTTTTTTCCTATCTTCTTGATACTAGTAGCTTACTTTAGGAGTCTGCAGTGCTGACAGACAGTGTCCAGCAGGTCCGTCATTACATAATATATACCTGTCCGGCTGCAGTACTAGTGTAATATATATATATATATATATATATATATTTTAATTTTATCTCATTATCATCCAGTCTATATTAGCAGCAGACACAGTACGGTAGTCCACGGCTGTAGCTACCTCTGTGTCGGCAGTCGCTCGTCCATCCATAATTGTATACCACCTACCCGTGGTTTTTTTTTTTTCTATCTTCTTAAAACTAGTAGCTTACTTTAGGAGTCTGCAGTGCTGACAGACAGTGTCCAGCAGGTCCGTCATTACATAATATATACCTGTCCGGCTGCAGTACTAGTGTGATATATATATATATATATATATTTTAATTTTATCTCATTATCATCCAGTCTATATTAGCAGCAGACACAGTACGGTAGTCCACGGCTGTAGCTACCTCTGTGTCGGCAGTCGCTCGTCCATCCATAATTGTATACCACCTACCCGTGGTTGTTTTTTTTTTCTATCTTCTTGATACTAGTAGCTTACTTTAGGAGTCTGCAGTGCTGACAGACAGTGTCCAGCAGGTCCGTCATTACATAATATATACCTGTCCGGCTGCAGTACTAGTGTGATATATATATATATATATTTTAATTTTATCTCATTATCATCCAGTCTATATTAGCAGCAGACACAGTACGGTAGTCCACGGCTGTAGCTACCTCTGTGTCGGCAGTCGCTCGTCCATCCATAATTGTATACCACCTACCCGTGGTTTATTTTTTTTTCTATCTTCTTGATACTAGTAGCTTACTTTAGGAGTCTGCAGTGCTGACAGACAGTGTCCAGCAGGTCCGTCATTACATAATATATACCTGTCCGGCTGCAGTACTAGTGTGATATATATATATTTTAATTTTATCTCATTATCATCCAGTCTATATTAGCAGCAGACACAGTACGGTAGTCCACGGCTGTAGCTACCTCTGTGTCGGCAGTCGCTCGTCCATCCATAATTGTATACCACCTACCCGTGGTTTATTTTTTTTTTCTATCTTCTTGATACTAGTAGCTTACTTTAGGAGTCTGCAGTGCTGACAGACAGTGTCCAGCAGGTCCGTCATTACATAATATATACCTGTCCGGCTGCAGCACTAGTGTAATATATATATATATATATTTTAATTTTATCTCATTATCATCCAGTCTATATTAGCAGCAGACACAGTATGGTAGTCCACGGCTGTAGCTACCTCTGTGTCGGCAGTCGCTCGTCCATCCATAAGTATACTAGTATCCATCCATCTCCATTGTTTACCTGAGGTGCCTTTTAGTTGTGCCTATTAAAATATGGAGAACAAAAATGTTGAGGTTCCAAAATTAGGGAAAGATCAAGATCGACTTCCACCTCGTGCTGAAGCTTCTGCCACTAGTCATGGCCGAGACGATGAAATGCCAGCAACGTCGTCTGCCAAGGCCGATGCCCAATGTCATAGTACAGAGCATGTAAAATCCAAAACACCAAATATCAGTAAAAAAAGGACTCAAAAATCTAAAATAAAATTGTCGGAGGAGAAGCGTAAACTTGCCAATATGCCATTTACCACACGGAGTGGCAAGGAACGGCTGAGGCCCTGGCCTATGTTCATGGCTAGTGGTTCAGCTTCACATGAGGATGGAAGCACTCAGCCTTTCGCTAGAAAAATGAAAAGACTCAAGCTGGCAAAAGCACCGCAAAGAACTGTGCGTTCTTCGAAATCCCAAATCCACAAGGAGAGTCCAATTGTGTCGGTTGCGATGCCTGACCTTCCCAACACTGGACGTGAAGAGCATGCGCCTTCCACCATTTGCACGCCCCCTGCAAGTGCTGGAAGGAGCACCCGCAGTCCAGTTCCTGATAGTCAGATTGAAGATGTCAGTGTTGAAGTACACCAGGATGAGGAGGATATGGGTGTTGCTGGCGCTGGGGAGGAAATTGACAAGGAGGATTCTGATGGTGAGGTGGTTTGTTTAAGTCAGGCACCCGGGGAGACACCTGTTGTCCGTGGGAGGAATATGGCCGTTGACATGCCTGGTGAAAATACCAAAAAAATCAGCTCTTTGGTGTGGAAGTATTTCACCAGAAATGCGGACAACATTTGTCAAGCCGTGTGTTGCCTTTGTCAAGCTGTAATAAGTAGGGGTAAGGACGTTAACCACCTCGGAACATCCTCCCTTATACGTCACCTGCAGCGCATTCATCATAAGTCAGTGACAAGTTCAAAAACTTTGGGCGACAGCGGAAGCAGTCCACTGACCAGTAAATCCCTTCCTCTTGTAACCAAGCTCACGCAAACCACCCCACCAACTCCCTCAGTGTCAATTTCCTCCTTCCCCAGGAATGCCAATAGTCCTGCAGGCCATGTCACTGGCAATTCTGACGAGTCCTCTCCTGCCTGGGATTCCTCCGATGCATCCTTGCGTGTAACGCCTACTGCTGCTGGCGCTGCTGTTGTTGCTGCTGGGAGTCGATGGTCATCCCAGAGGTGAAGTCGTAAGCCCACTTTTACTACTTCCACCAAGCAATTGACTGTCCAACAGTCCTTTGCGAGGAAGATGAAATATCACAGCAGTCATCCTGTTGCAAAGCGGATAACTGAGGCCTTGACAACTATGTTGGTGTTAGACGTGCGTCCGGTATCCGCCGTTAGTTCACAGGGAACTAGACAATTTCTTGAGGTAGTGTGCCCCCGTTACCAAATACCATCTAGGTTCCACTTCTCTAGGCAGGCGATACCGAGAATGTACACGGACGTCAGAAAAAGACTCACCAGTGTCCTAAAAAATGCAGTTGTACCCAATGTCCACTTAACCACGGACATGTGGACAAGTGGAGCAGGGCAGGGTCAGGACTATATGACTGTGACAGCCCACTGGGTAGATGTATGGACTCCCGCCGCAAGAACAGCAGCGGCGGCACCAGTAGCAGCATCTCGCAAACGCCAACTCTTTCCTAGGCAGGCTACGCTTTGTATCACCGGTTTCCAGAATACGCACACAGCTGAAAACCTCTTACGGCAACTGAGGAAGATCATCGCGGAATGGCTTACCCCAATTGGACTCTCCTGTGGATTTGTGGCATCGGACAACGCCAGCAATATTGTGTGTGCATTAAATATGGGCAAATTCCAGCACGTCCCATGTTTTGCACATACCTTGAATTTGGTGGTGCAGAATTTTTTAAAAAACGACAGGGGCGTGCAAGAGATGCTGTCGGTGGCCAGAAGAATTGCGGGACACTTTCGGCGTACAGGCACCACGTACAGAAGACTGGAGCAACACCAAAAACGCCTGAACCTGCCCTGCCATCATCTGAAGCAAGAAGTGGTAATCGGTTTTACTCGGTTTTACTCGGTTTTACTCGGTTCTCAAAACGGCATCTTATTGGCTCACGGATGTCACGTGTTTTGGATAGCCAATAAGATGCCGTTTTGAGAACCGAGTAAAACCGAGTAAAACCGAACCTCGCTCATCACTAGTGGTAACGAGGTGGAATTCAACCCTATATATGCTTCAGAGGTTGGAGGAGCAGCAAAAGGCCATTCAAGCCTATACAATTCAGCACGATATAGGAGGTGGAATGCACCTGTCTCAAGCGCAGTGGAGAATGATTTCAACGTTGTGCAAGGTTCTGCTGCCCTTTGAACTTGCCACACGTGAAGTCAGTTCAGACACTGCCAGCCTGAGTCAGGTCATTCCCCTCATCAGGCTTTTGCAGAAGAAGCTGGAGACATTGAAGGAGGAGCTAACACGGAGCGATTCCGCTAGGCATGTGGGACTTGTGGATGGAGCCCTTAATTCGCTTAACAAGGATTCACGGGTAGTCAATCTGTTGAAATCAGAGCACTACATTTTGGCCACCGTGCTCAATCCTAGATTTAAAACCTACCTTGGATCTCTCTTTCCGACAGACACAAGTCTGCTGGGGTTCAAAGAACTGCTGGTGACAAAATTGTCAAGTCAAGCGGAACGCGACCTGTCAACATCTCCTCCTTCACATTCTCCCGCAACTGGGGGTGCGAGGAAAAGGCTCAGAATTCCGAGCCCACCCGCTGGCGGTGATGCAGGGCAGTCTGGAGCGACTGCTGATGCTGACATCTGGTCCGGACTGAAGTACCTGACAACGATTACGGACATGTCGTCTACTGTCACTGCATATGATTCTCTCCCCATTGAAAGAATGGTGGAGGATTATATGAGTGACCGCATCCAAGTAGGCACGTCAGACAGTCCGTACTTATACTGGCAGGAAAAAGAGGCAATTTGGAGGCCCTTGCACAAACTGGCTTTATTCTACCTAAGTTGCCCTCCCACAAGTGTGTACTCCGAAAGAGTGTTTAGTGCCGCCGCTCACCTTGTCAGCAATCGGCGTACGAGGTTACTTCCAGAAAATGTGGAGAAGATGATGTTCATTAAAATGAATTATAATCAATTCCTCCGTGGAGACATTGACCAGCAGCAATTGCCTCCACAAAGTACACAGGGAGCTGAGATGGTGGATTCCAGTGGGGACGAATTGATAATCTGTGAGGAGGGGGATGTACACGGTGATATATCGGAGGATGATGATGAGGTGGACATCTTGCCTCTGTAGAGCCAGTTTGTGCAAGGAGAGATTAATTGCTTCTTTTTTGGTGGGGGTCCAAACCAACCCGTCATTTCAGTCACAGTCGTGTGGCAGACCCTGTCACTGAAATGATGGGTTGGTTAAAGTGTGCATGTCCTGTTTATACAACATAAGGGTGGGTGGGAGGGCCCAAGGACAATTCCATCTTGCACCTCTTTTTTCTTTAATTTTTCTTTGCGTCATGTGCTGTTTGGGGAGTATTTTTTTGAAGGGCCATCCTGCATGACACTGCAGTGCCACTCCTAGATGGGCCAGGTGTTTGTGTCGGCCACTAGGGTCGCTTATCTTACTCACACAGCTACCTCATTGCGCCTCTTTTTTTCTTTGCGTCATGTGCTGTTTGGGGAGTGTTTTTTGGAAGGGCCATCCTGCGTGACACTGCAGTGCCACTCCTAGATGGGCCAGGTGTTTGTGTCGGCCACTAGGGTCGCTTAGCTTACTCACACAGCTACCTCATTGCGCCTCTTTTTTTCTTTGTGTCATGTGCTGTTTGGGGAGTGTTTTTTGGAAGAGCCATCCTGCGTGACACTGCAGTGCCACTCCTAGATGGGCCAGGTGTTTGTGTCGGCCACTAGGGTCGCTTAGCTTACTCACACAGCTACCTCATTGCGCCTCTTTTTTTCTTCTTTGCGTCATGTGCTGTTTGGGGAGTGTTTTTTGGAAGGGCCATCCTGCGTGACACTGCAGTGCCACTCCTAGATGGGCCAGGTGTTTGTGTCGGCCACTAGGGTCGCTTAGCTTACTCACACAGCTACCTCATTGCGCCTCTTTTTTTCTTTGCGTCATGTGCTGTTTGGGGAGTGTTTTTTGGAAGGGCCATCCTGCGTGACACTGCAGTGCCACTCCTAGATGGGCCAGGTGTTTGTGTTGGCCACTAGGGTCGCTTAGCTTACTCACACAGCTACCTCATTGTGCCTCTTTTTTTCTTTGCGTCATGTGCTGTTTGGGGAGTGTTTTTTGGAAGGGCCATCCTGCGTGACACTGCAGTGCCACTCCTAGATGGGCCAGGTGTTTGTGTCGGCCACTAGGGTCGCTTAGCTTACTCACACAGCTACCTCATTGCGCCTCTTTTTTTCTTTGCGTCATGTGCTGTTTGGGGAGTGTTTTTTGGAAGGGCCATCCTGCGTGACACTGCAGTGCCACTCCTAGATGGGCCAGGTGTTTGTGTCGGCCACTAGGGTCGCTTAGCTTACTCACACAGCTACCTCATTGCGCCTCTTTTTTTCTTTGCGTCATGTGCTGTTTGGGGAGTGTTTTTTGGAAGGGCCATCCTGCGTGACACTGCAGTGCCACTCCTAGATGGGCCAGGTGTTTGTGTCGGCCACTAGGGTCGCTTAGCTTACTCACACAGCTACCTCATTGCGCCTCTTTTTTTCTTTGCGTCATGTGCTGTTTGGGGAGTGTTTTTTGGAAGGGCCATCCTGCGTGACACTGCAGTGCCACTCCTAGATGGGCCAGGTGTTTGTGTCGGCCACTAGGGTCGCTTAGCTTACTCACACAGCTACCTTATTGCGCCTCTTTTTTTCTTTGCGTCATGTGCTGTTTGGGGAGTGTTTTTTGGAAGGGCCATCCTGCGTGACACTGCAGTGCCACTCCTAGATGGGCCAGGTGTTTGTGTCGGCCACTAGGGTCGCTTAGCTTAGTCATCCAGCGACCTCGGTGCAAATTTTAGGACTACAAATAATATTGTGAGGTGTGAGGTGTTCAGAATAGACTGAAAATGAGTGGAAATTATGGTTTTTGAGGTTAATAATACTTTGGGATCAAAATGACCCCCAAATTCTATGATTTAAGCTGTTTTTTAGTGTTTTTTGAAAAAAACACCCGAATCCAAAACACACCCGAATCCGACAAAAAAAATTCGGTGAGGTTTTGCCAAAACGCGGTCGAACCCAAAACACGGCCGCGGAACCGAACCCAAAACCAAAACACAAAACCCGAAAAATTTCAAGTGCACATCTCTACTCTGCATGCGTACTGTGCAAAAATTGAATGAAGGTGTGCTGAGAGACGACACAAGGGGTAGGTGATAGTGTGCTGAGAGGCGACACAGGGGGTAGGTGTTAGTCATGTTGGCACGCCCCATTTTCAGTGTCCACACCCCTCCTGGTGCGTGGCCACACCCCTTCTGGTGCGTAAACCACCCCCGAAGGCGCGCGCACATACTTCTTTTTGTGTGTGGGTTTGTTTGTTTTTTTTGGGGGGGGCGCTACTCTTCATCTTGCCCTGGGCTCCGTAAACCTTAGTTATGCCTCTGCTGGCCAATATTTGCCAAGAACCTCAAATATTATATTATGGTTATAATAATTTTAATGGTGTATGGTGCACCTGCACCCTTTGTTCTTATGTTGTAGTATTATATTTTGATGTGTTACTTAAATCTTTTGTATTATGTGCATTGGTTGAGTTCAAGATGGCGCTGCGGATGGCTGCCTCTGTGCTTTTCTGCCAAGCAGCCTTCGTTTTACATGTATAATATGTCTAATATGTTGAGTCTCTCGAACAGCTGCAACGTGCAACTGTACGTGTAATGTTTGTAATGTATGCTACGTTCTTTCCTCTTCTTATGCTATGTATTCCCCATTCAAGTTGCTGCTTGGCAATGCATTGTACCACAAAAATTCCTAGTTTACTTGAGTACACCTGGCCAATAAAACTGACTCTGATTCTGAGTACAGTGAATTTTAACCACTTCACAGCTCACAATATTGTTCGCCAATATTGGCCAAAGGCTGGTTTGCTAAACTAAGCAAATCTGGAGAGAAGAAGACTCTTGTGTGGGAGCACTCTTTATAGTTCAATAGAAAAGGATGAGAGTATAAGTTAAAAACATAACTTTGATTTATTTACCACATAGAAGATGAAATTTGTATTAAACAGTTCAAGAATGCGCCCGCACAAGAGTCTTCTTCTCTCCAGATTTGTCTCATTTTTCTGACTCAGGGCACATCACCTGGAGGACACATTTAGGGACTAATCTCCCACTACACTGTCCAATTGTTGTTTTGTATATATTTGTAATATAATTGATTAGCTGGTGCAGAATCACAAATCCCTACTTGCTATTGGCTAAACTAAGCAACAGAGCAGCGGCATAAACACACAACAGTTATTTCTGATTAAAATGTACTGCAAATTAGTAATGTATTAAATGTAATAAAAATGCAAAAAAGACCATCACCAAAGGACCTCAAAAATACAGCCCATCATGAAAAGAAAGTGGTGCAAGACGGAGTTGACCTTGGGCCCTCCCACACACCTTTATGCTTTATGTTTAAAAGGACATGCACAAAACGAGTTACTGTTCTTTCTTTATGTACTACCCTTCTGTATTTTGTCGTCATCTATTCTGGTAAAATTTGGTTACTCATTAATTTTCTCGATATCCTTGAAATACGCCTATGTAACTGACATGGGGTACCTCTCTACAGAGCCAGCTCCAGGCACGTTCCTTAGGAGCGGCCGCGCTGGGCGCTGACTCCTAAGGTCGGTAGGTAGCCAGCCGCGAGCTTTGACTGGCTGATGGAGCAATGGCTGATTTCAGTCAGGGGGCTGCCGTAGGCACTGGACTGAGGGGCTGCGCACTCCTCCTCTCACACAGAAGCAGCGGCGGAGGTGGCGGCAGCAGCAAGAGAGGCCCGCGGTGGTGAGTAGCACTGTGTATTAGGCACTGTGGGGACAGGTGTATCTGGCACTCTGGGGGCACTTGTATCTGGCACTGTGGGGGGGCATGTGTATCTGGCACTGCACTGCTGGGGGCATATGTGTATCTGTCACTGCACTACTGGGGGCATATGTGTATCTAGCACTGCTGGGGGCATATTATGTGTATCTGGCACTGCTAGGGGCATATTATGTGTACCTGGCACTGCTAGGGGCATATAATGTGTATCTGTCACTACTGTGGGTGTATGTGTATTTGGCACTACTGGCGGCGTATGTGTATTTGGCACTGCACTACTGGGGCCATTATGTGTATCTGACACTATACTGGAGACATTGGGGGGAATTCAAATGCTTGAAAAGTCAGTTGGGTGTCTGTTTTTTCTTGTAATACATTTGAATTCCCCCCAATATTTGTAAGGAGCACTACTGTGGGCGTTATGTGCAAGGCTGCTAACTGTGTGTCTAGAGGGGTGTGAAAATATATTTATTTGTATTCTGATAATATAAAGTTGCAAAGCCATGCCCACTCTTACAGGAGCATGGGGGGGAGATTCGATATTTTGTAGCTCAGGGTTCTAGAAGGTCTAGAGCCGGCCCTGTTTCTCTGTACTAGCACTTGGCTTTCTGTAATATTTTAATACTTGTAACTGAAATGTTCTTAATAAAAATTATTCATCAAATTGGACATGCACAGTTTAACAAACCAAACTGGTTTGTTTGGGCCCCCAGAAACCAAGGGAAGCAGCTTTTTTTGGTCTTATACCCAAGCATTACAATGGCTTTCTTTTTATCACTGGCAAGAACTGCGGACACTCGTGCTGACTTACTGTGACACAAACAACATCCTCATCAACATCTTAATCATCAGAATCCTCATTAGTGTCAAAGAGACACAAATATCCCCCTCATCCTCTTGCACTTCCATAGTAGCATCCTCAATTTTTATAGTACAATCTTTACTTGTACTGCTCATTCCCACATTTGCAGAAGGTACAGAAATGGTGGAAGTATGCTCTTTACGAGTACAGTAAATGTCAGACTCACACATAGCTAACCTGGACACACCTAGACTCTCAGGAATTTGTGAACACACAGTTTGTTCTTCCTCCTTAGTGTTCTGTTTTATTTGGGCACTGATTTATCGGTTTTAAAAGTGACACCTCTGCTAGACTCGAGAAGGCATTGCATCATCTTATGAGGTTACAGAGGAAGATGTCCATGTTTGGCTCCAGCTTCCGCAATAGGTATTCTTCTAGTGCACGAGACAAAGACCATGGCCTGAGCCTTTCCTTTCCACTGCATGTGGCATATGGCATGTTAGAAACTTTACATTTTTTGGCAGTAAAAGTTCCCTTTATTATTAGAGCTGATGTTTTCTTTAACAATTTGAAATATTGTTTAGATTTTACAACACAATGGTGCTTATGTTATAGGGTCTAAGTTTGCCGGTGGTGCGGGATGCCAGCAGATCTCATTTACAAGGCATGGTTTTGGAAGCAAATATTGTCAAATTGTTCAAGTGGATCTCTGAAATTTGTGTGTATGCTTTTATTTGCATTTTCACTGGCACAATACAGGTGACAGTGTGCCTGGATGCCAGGGCAAACTGGCACTTGGGTTTCTCCAAGTGCAAGCATGCCTTCGTGGCCATTTTTGCCATTCTGGTACCTTTAGTGCACCAAGGACAAAGTGCTTTATCAATTCTTAGCACATTTGTTATCCTGTACACACTGGAGCATCAAGTACTGGAAGAGCACTAATGCTATTGGCACTAAAGCTGGTTATACCCAGGATGGGGGCCCACATGTATTTTTGCGGGCTTAACCTCTCTAGGGTAGCCAGCATTGGTGTCAGCTAGCCTTGGGTATTGGAACCATGATGATGTTGGTCTACGCTCTATGGTCTCAATAGCCGAGGCTGGCAAAGACAAGTACAAGTAGCCCTAAAATCAGGGGGGGACCCCATGTATATATCCTGCGGTCATAACTTTTATAAAAACTTGCCTAGGAGTCAAAAATATAATCTGGTGAATGTATGGGGAGAAAACATTGTGAGAAACAGAATAATCAGGTATATCTGATGAAGAAACTGGTAGCGTATAACCATATTAAATTCTTAATGTGGCACTGGTTGTATGATTGACTGCTTTGCAGAAACATTTTTTAGAACAGCTCCCGGGATGCATTACTGAATTAGCTCCAGGGAATCTTTGGCTGACTGAGGAACATATATTATTTGAAAAGCAGTAAAATATTTGGTCAGAATTTTGAATACAGAATGTGAGAATCTCTTGAAAAATAACAAACAGAGAATTCAGAGAATATAAGAAAATCACTGGTCACCTCTGAATAGTTCTTTTATAATATTGATTATTTTAAAGTTTATATGCTGTTTTTATCCATATTATGCGTGAGAGTTAAAAAAGCTCTTTGGATACCTGAGGTCTGCACAGCCTCTCTACTATGCAATACATTCCTGACATCCTTTTTTTATATTTTGAGAGCAAACAAATTATCCGTATGTGTATGATGGGCCAAAATGCACTCATGTAGACAGCTAGGGCCATTCACAACTTGCCATCCACATTCTAAGCACGCTGGAGACATCAAAAGTCTGTTTACCTAGTGGGGAACGGGGGGAAATCCTCTAAACGGGAACAGAGATTATGTACATGGAAATGTTAGGTATCAAAGGCTCAGTCTTTCCAATTTTGCTATCAAGATGTCAAAATAAAATAAATACATAATTATATATCATTAGTATTACATTTTCTTTCCTGACATGTTGGAATATGCACTGTATGAAATAATTATCTATCTATCTATCTATCTATCTATCTATCTATCTATCTATCTGTCTGTCTGTCTGTCTGTCTGTCTGTCTGTCTATTCTGGAACATGCATGTCAAAGTGTTGCTTTTAAATCTTTTTTTGCTTTATAAAGGGCCAGCATCTTCCACAGAGATGCACAAAGAAGCATATATACAACAATGACACTAACATAATTTAGACAATTTGTACCAACATGGAGAAAATAAATAATTGAAAATGAGTCAGATCTAGAAAAACCTGTGAGGTGACACATGTAGTGTACAATGTGAATCAGATTCTTAGTGGTAAAGTTGTAAAAGTACAGATTATGCTTGGATAAAAGCTGGTTAAGCGTATTTAAGCAATTTGAATGACTGTTTTTGTCATTTGCTCCCATTTATTGCTGGACTTTTGTTCCAATCAGCCAGCAGATTAGGTAAAACCTCTTCTGCAGCTACCAATAGTCACTTTATAATTTTAAGACCCAGGCCCATTAGCTTCAAATGTTACACAATTAATGGGGTTGTATCACTGTATTTTGTTGACAATTGCAATATCAACAATCAAAAAGTCTACAACAAAATGTCGATTGTCATAATGTCTATGTGGTACAAATGTTGACACCCAACATGGGAACACATGCAAAATATTGTTACACCGAAAATGTTGACAATAGAAATTTTAGGGTTAGGGTTGAGGCTTTGATTAGTATGGTAACATTATGTACCAGTCAACATTTTGGATGTCGACATTTTTAACATTTTGACATTTTTTTTCGACATTGTATATATGGATATCATATGGTCTGCATTCTGATTGTTACCAAAACATATCAGACACCATGTAGTAACTTCCAATGTCTCCTTTCTCTCCTGACTTAACACATGGATAAGGTTCAAATGAAGCAATTTGAAAAATGTAAATAAATGCAGTGGTGGTTCTAATGTAAGCAGCACTTTGAAATAGTATTTTCCTTTTTACTCTTTTCAGCATACAGTACACTTTCCAATCCAGGGCGTTAACATTGGCAGAGCATCTGGAGCTTCTGGCCTTCTGCCCGGGCATCACAAGCCCCAGTGGGAACTATAGAGATGAGCGCCTGAAATTTTTCGGGTTTTGTGTTTTGGTTTTGGGTTCGGTTCCGCGGCCGTGTTTTGGGTTCGAACGCGTTTTGGCAAAACCTCACCGAATTTTTTTTGTCGGATTCGGGTGTGTTTTGGATTCGGGTGTTTTTTTCCAAAAACACTAAAAAACAGCTTAAATCATAGAATTTGGGGGTCATTTTGATCCCAAAGTATTATTAACCTCAAAAACCATAATTTACACTCATTTTCAGTCTATTCTGAATACCTCACACCTCACAATATTATTTTTAGTCCTAAAATTTGCACCGAGGTCGCTGTGTGAGTAAGATAAGCGACCCTAGTGGCCGACACAAACACCGGCCCATCTAGGAGTGGCACTGCAGTGTCACGCAGGATGTCCCTTCCAAAAAACCCTCCCCAAACAGCACATGACGCAAAGAAAAAAAGAGGCGCAATGAGGTAGCTGTGTGAGTAAGATTAGCGACCCTAGTGGCCGACACAAACACCGGGCCCATCTAGGAGTGGCACTGCAGTGTCACGCAGGATGGCCCTTCCAAAAAACCCTCCCCAAACAGCACATGACGCAAAGAAAAAAAGAGGCGCAATGAGGTAGCTGTGTGAGTAAGATTAGCGACCCTAGTGGCCGACACAAACACCGGGCCCATCTAGGAGTGGCACTGCAGTGTCACGCAGGATGGCCCTTCCAAAAAACCCTCCCCAAACAGCACATGACGCAAAGAAAAAAAGAGGCGCAATGAGGTAGCTGTGTGAGTAAGATTAGCGACCCTAGTGGCCGACACAAACACCGGGCCCATCTAGGAGTGGCACTGCAGTGTCACGCAGGATGGCCCTTCCAAAAAACCCTCCCCAAACAGCACATGACGCAAAGAAAAAAAGAGGCGCAATGAGGTAGCTGACTGTGTGAGTAAGATTAGCGACCCTAGTGGCCGACACAAACACCGGGCCCATCTAGGAGTGGCACTGCAGTGTCACGCAGGATGTCCCTTCCAAAAAACCCTCCCCAAACAGCACATGACGCAAAGAAAAAAAGAGGCGCAATGAGGTAGCTGTGTGAGTAAGATTAGCGACCCTAGTGGCCGACACAAACACCGGGCCCATCTAGGACTGGCACTGCAGTGTCACGCAGGATGGCCCTTCCAAAAAACCCTCCCCAAACAGCACATGACGCAAAGAAAAAAAGAGGCGCAATGAGGTAGCTGTGTGAGTAAGATTAGCGACCCTAGTGGCCGACACAAACACCGGGCCCATCTAGGAGTGGCACTGCAGTGTCACGCAGGATGTCCCTTCCAAAAAACCCTCCCCAAACAGCACATGACGCAAAGAAAAAAAGAGGCTTTTTACTGATATTTGGTGTTTTGGATTTGACATGCTCTGTACTATGACATTGGGCATCGGCCTTGGCAGACGACGTTGCTGGCATTTCATCGTCTCGGCCATGACTAGTGGCAGCAGCTTCAGCACGAGGTGGAAGTGGATCTTGATCTTTCCCTAATTTTGGAACCTCAACATTTTTGTTCTCCATATTTTAATAGGCACAACTAAAAGGCACCTCAGGTAAACAATGGAGATGGATGGATTGGATACTAGTATACAATTATGGACGGGCTGCCGAGTGCCGACACAGAGGTAGCCACAGCCGTGAACTACCGCACTGTACTGTGTGTGCTGCTAATATATAGACTGGTTGATAAAGAGATAGTATACTCGTAACTAGTATGTATGTATAAAGAAAGAAAAAAAAACACGGTTAGGTGGTATATACAATTATGGACGGGCTGCCGAGTGCCGACACAGAGGTAGCCACAGCCGTGAACTACCGCACTGTACTGTGTCTGCTGCTAATATATAGACTGGTTGATAAAGAGATAGTATACTCGTAACTAGTATGTATGTATAAAGAAAGAAAAAAAAACCACGGTTAGGTGGTATATACAATTATGGACGGGCTGCCGAGTGCCGACACAGAGGTAGCCACAGCCGTGAACTACCGCACTGTACTGTGTCTGCTGCTAATATATAGACTGGTTGATAAAGAGATAGTATACTCGTAACTAGTATGTATGTATAAAGAAAGAAAAAAAAACCACGGTTAGGTGGTATATACAATTATGGACGGGCTGCCGAGTGCCGACACAGAGGTAGCCACAGCCGTGAACTACCGCACTGTACTGTGTCTGCTGCTAATATATAGACTGGTTGATAAAGAGATAGTATACTCGTAACTAGTATGTATGTATAAAGAAAGAAAAAAAAACCACGGTTAGGTGGTATATACAATTATGGACGGGCTGCCGAGTGCCGACACAGAGGTAGCCACAGCCGTGAACTACCGCACTGTACTGTGTCTGCTGCTAATATATAGACTGGTTGATAAAGAGATAGTATACTCGTAACTAGTATGTATGTATAAAGAAAGAAAAAAAAACCACGGTTAGGTGGTATATACAATTATGGACGGGCTGCCGAGTGCCGACACAGAGGTAGCCACAGCCGTGAACTACCGCACTGTACTGTGTCTGCTGCTAATATATAGACTGGTTGATAAAGAGATAGTATACTCGTAACTAGTATGTATGTATAAAGAAAGAAAAAAAAACCACGGTTAGGTGGTATATACAATTATGGACGGGCTGCCGAGTGCCGACACAGAGGTAGCCACAGCCGTGAACTACCGCACTGTACTGTGTCTGCTGCTAATATATAGACTGGTTGATAAAGAGATAGTATACTCGTAACTAGTATGTATGTATAAAGAAAGAAAAAAAAACCACGGTTAGGTGGTATATACAATTATGGACGGGCTGCCGAGTGCCGACACAGAGGTAGCCACAGCCGTGAACTACCGCACTGTACTGTGTCTGCTGCTAATATATAGACTGGTTGATGAAGAGATAGTATACTCGTAACTAGTATGTATGTATAAAGAAAGAAAAAAAAACCACGGTTAGGTGGTATATACAATTATGGACGGGCTGCCGAGTGCCGACACAGAGGTAGCCACAGCCGTGAACTACCGCACTGTACTGTGTCTGCTGCTAATATATAGACTGGTTGATAAAGAGATAGTTTACTCGTAACTAGTATGTATGTATAAAGAAAGAAAAAAAAACCACGGTTAGGTCACTGGTATATACAATTATGGACGGGCTGCCGAGTGCCGACACAGAGGTAGCCACAGCCGTGAACTACCGCACTGTACTGTGTCTGCTGCTAATATAGACTGGTTGATAAAGAGATAGTATACTACTAATATTATATACTGGTGGTCAGGTCACTGGTCACTAGTCACACTGGCAGTGGCACTCCTGCAGCAAAAGTGTGCACTGTTTAATTTTAATATAATATTATGTACTCCTGGCTCCTGCTATAACCTATAACTGGCACTGCAGTAGTGCTCCCCAGTCTCCCCCACAATTATAAGCTGTGTGAGCTGAGCAGTCAGACAGATATATAATATATATAGATGATGCAGCACACTGGCCTGAGCCTGAGCAGTGCACACAGATATGGTATGTGACTGAGTCACTGTGTGCTGTGTATCGCTTTTTTCAGGCAGAGAACGGATTATAAATAAAAGTGGTGGTCACTGGTCACTATCAGCAAAACTCTGCACTGTACACTACTGAGTACTCCTAATGCTCCCCAAAATTAGTAAATCAAGTGTCTCTCTAATCTATTCTAATTCTAAACGGAGAGGACGCCAGCCACGTCCTCTCCCTATCAATCTCAATGCACGTGTGAAAATGGCGGCGACGCGCGGCTCCTTATATAGAATCCGAGTCTCGCGATAGAATCCGAGCCTCGCGAGAATCCGACAGCGTCATGATGACGTTCGGGCGCGCTCGGGTTAACCGAGCAAAGCGGGAAGATCCGAGTCGCTCGGACCCGTGAAAAAAAACATGAAGTTCTGGCGGGTTCGGATTCAGAGAAACCAAACCCGCTCATCTCTAATATAGGTACCAATTTATTTTCTTGCTCAGCTGTGACTCCCCTCCTGACCAAAGGGTTATTTAAGATTGCTTTGTGACCTGACCCATCGGTGCTCAGGGCACTTTTACCATGCTTTCTTTTTTTATGTTTTTACTGTGAGTTTGGATTCCATGGGTTAAGAACCCTCTGCAGCTTTTTGTGCACTCCCAATCTTGCATCTCATTGTTCATGAGCAGATATACTGTAGCAGCTCCAATCAGTGCTCTCATCCCTCTACTGAGTGCCCTTTTCTTCCATGCTGTTTCACACTTGCAGCTGATGATGCAAATTCTAGTCACTGATAGGCTAGAACTAAAGTGATGAGGGCACTGTGTTCCCTCATCACTCAGTGACATAAAAGTATAGCATCAGATACGGAGATGCTCTTCTATCTCCACTGCACAGGTTTGGGGAGGGGGTTTATCTATAGTAGTGGTCATGGATACTGGGCAGGCGTGCTCCTGGCGCTATGAAACCTTGCTACGCCAGTGTACCCACCTTAGCCTGCAATTCTGCAAATGGCAGTACAGACTTTTTTCCTAGTGACACATTCATTGACATGCGATTGGGTAAATGCCTGGTGGTGTGAAGATACTTTTACATTAAATACATTTAATTTACATATACTGTACTTGTCTCATACTATCCTTCTTCATGTGTTCTTCATTGCTAGGATTTTCCATATTGTTAGTTTCTCTCATTAAATCTGTATGAAAAATTAATGCATTTCTATTACTTATGGTTTCTCTTGAATTTCAATATAAATAGCATTTAAAAAGCCTCTGAAATTTGCCTAAAAAAAAGCAGACAAACGTAAAACTTTTTCTTTTGACTCCAACATTAGAGGACAAGGTAGTTAATCAGTAGCTCTGTGTGGTGTTAAGAGAGTCTGCGGGATGCTCATACCACACAGCCCTAAATCAATGTGTCTTCATCATTTCAGCCTGGGAAAAATAAGCCAGCTGCAAGAGCTTAGGGGTGAAGAAGAAGAAACTCTGCGTCTGCTGAGAAGTCACCACAGGGAACCTGGGATATGTCTCATCTTGTTCCTCTGTAGGCTGGTACTCTGAAAGACAAATAGGTTTCAACCAAGTTACATCCAGATGAGGGCTGTAGGGGGTTACAGCTGAAACCCCATGATTACAGGGCTGCTTGCTCTGAAAATAGGGGTTTTGGAAGCAGTGTAATATACAGAGAGATAGGATAGATCAGATTCTAATTTGTAGGGCAGAAAGGTTACTAGAACTGCTTTGTTAGAATAAAGAGTGAAGAATCAGATACAGGGGTCAGTACTACATGGATCTAAGGGAGTGTTCCTCCTGTGCATTTAATCAATTATACTGGATTGGTAAAAATGATGCTGCAAGATAGATACAGTATATTATTAAAATGTATCAGCACTGTGAAATACAGGAACTAGAAAGCCAGACATTTTGGTGGCCAGTGCAAAAAAGAGAATTGATGCCAAACCCCATATTTTAAATAGGGCAAGTGGGAACCAAAAATACAGTGGCATGGCTTTGCTAAGAAGGGAGTGGCTTTGCAGGAAAGGGTGTGGCTACAGAATAGTACCAATTCACATTATACCACACAGTAGTGTCTGTTATTCAAATTACACCACACAGCAGTGTCCCTTATACACATTATGCAACACAGTACTGCTCAGCCTGTGGCACAGTCAGCTGCTGCGCTACCCGTTGCATTGTGTAATGGAAGCGGTGCACCCGGCAGAGAAGGAACCAGATGCAGTGCTACTATTATACATTGCAGCGGCCTGTACACAGCAGCTGGTGTTGTGTACAGAGAAAAACAATCAGGGGTGGATGCAACCGGTTTTGCCCACATAATCCAAATTGGGTGCAAGGTTTGTGAGGTTTTTTTGCCCCTAGTTGGATATGCCCCACAGAGTACAATAAAAGTGTATAGGAACACTAAACAAGAAGATATTTAGTCTAATTTTTGGATAAGAAGGCCAAAGGTTTAATAGTTAATAGAGTAAAGAATAGAGAACTGTTTGGTAGATTTCAATAATCAACCACTTTTTACAGTCATTTCAATTCTGAAATCTGCAAATGAGATGAGGGAAAGGATATTAATAGATGTCATAACTGACCCAACCCTATCAGAATGTGGTGTGTACTATTATTGTTCATAATGGTATAAATAAAACTAGTACAATTGGACCCTAAGAGGTACAGAAACAGCACTACAATCAATCATTGAACTCATTGGGACATACAGCATGTTTGCCGGAGGTGGAGATGCCGGGCCGATCTCTGAGGGTTTTTTAAAAGCTGCAATCATTTACATGGCATGGTTTTGCCTTGTAAATGATTGCTGCTTTAAAAAAAACCTCTGAGATTGACCAGCATCCCGCACCCCACCTCAAACCTGGACCCTATTACATATGTCTCATTAACTGTGTTCTACTTTAATAATAAAAGTTATTGAAGAAGTACACATTTCTGTTTATGGAGACAGGTGGAATGTCCATACTCAGCAGAAAATGTTTTGTTTAATAAATAACTTAGTACAGATCTTACCATCACATTTCTACACAAGCCATCCATTCCAAAGATGATGAAGACTGTGCTTTTTGTCGATGTCTAATACTTCAAAGGCAATAAAAGGCAGCAATAGTGTTGGCTATAATTCCTAATAGAATTTATACACATTAATGAGCTGATGTAGAGTTGGTCCTAAGCACTTTTTTGTTGTTGTTGGGGTTTTTTAAGCAAAATGCACTTTGTTATACTATGAAAAAATGCTTGTGCATCCGTCTGTGTACGCATTTGATTGCAATTTTCACTTACAACTAACCTTAAAAGAAGTGAAATGTCTGAGGGAATGGTCTTGTAAGGGCAGGCTGAGAACAGGAAGGGAGTGTTCATGCAGACCACAATAAATACACATACATCTGACTGGAGGCGTATAACTTGCAGGTGCTCAACCATTAGAACAAGTTACACATTGAAGAAGATGATGATGGTGATCCCCATACACTTCTGATTAGCTGATTGAGTCTTGACTCCTCCCACTAATACTATTATTAGTGTGGATGCTACTGTTTGTTTGCATTCTATATTTGATATCTATTGATCAAATCACAAAAACAGATTCCCATTTAGTCTTTTAAATGTTAAATGTTACATTTTTATTTGAACTTAATTAGTACTATAGTTTTTTATTCATAACCAAGAGGATGGGTAGCGGGTACTAATTACTTGGACTGGGCCTCCCCCCCATCCCCCCTCCACACACTTCTCATGCAGCTTCTTTCCCTCATCCCTGCAGTGGGTCCATGGAAGCTGCTGCCACTGAGCAGTAGCAGTCTCCTCTGCCTGCATAATGTGCAGAGGTTGGGTGGGGGTGGAGGAGTGATTGCAGTGATTCCCCCTTTGGATCTACACCAGGCTAAGTATACTCTGTTTGATACTTATTTATTTTTGTAACAGAGGTGTGGCCACACCCCCACCATTAGGCCATGCCCCCTACAGTACCCAGGCCCGCTCTCTACTGCCCTGTTAATAACACTGTCTGCTTCGCTACAGAATTTCAAGTATTATCACAAAGAGATGAAAAACGCTGGTATTTAAGCAAATTTAATACTGCTTTTAAAATAGGCTCACTTGTGGTAGAATCAAAGAACTGGTAGCATCAAAGTGCCCCTCCACGGAACCGGACGAGAACACACCAAAACAATAAATGGATTTTATTGTACGGGAATCTGTAGTCTCTGTGTCTTATTTTCTACACAATGGGATATACCTAAAGTTAACTAGTTACTTTATCACAGAAGATCAGCAATTAGACTTACAACAGGCTCTGCCCGCCGCTGCTAATCTTTGTCATGCCGCAGCTGCAGGTGTGACTTCCCCGAATTGATGCTGTCAAAAGGCTCTATTCCAAAAGGCCCTATGTTTAATTGCTTAGCTTCTTGCTTTCCTTAGGGCTCCTCCTTTGTAGTAAAAAGGTAAATAATTTTGCACAACACTTAAGGTCACTGGGAGAGCTATCGGTACCCTTTACACAGCAGATAAGCAGTTGCAGACCATCAAGCATTTAAGAGCCAAAATATATGTCCTCTTTCCTCCTATTGCTCTCTGAGAGGTTCGGCAATGTTTAGTTCAAGTGACAGGTTAGGTTAACCCCTGATAATTATGTCACTATCCTCTCCTGACTGGAAATAGGGTTGTTCAGTACTTATATCTGAAATCTATATATATATATATGTTAAAGGCAAAGACTACTTACTCGTCACAAAATCTCCTGAACCATAAGTGGTATTTGCTGCCTTTTATAGATATAGATTTAAGCGGGATGTACTAAAGTAGAAACGTGGTAAAACCCTGTTTTCAAGGTTTTTGACGCATTTCCAAATGTACTAAAGCCCCAACGCTGGGGCTCGGACATGAAGGGTAATGTCAGCTATAGCTGGTATTATCAATCAATCAGTCAATCAATCAATCAATCCTTTATCGGCCTCCCAGTTCTTGATTAATAAACACATTCTTGGTTTCTATGATGTGTGGCAGCGTTTCCTAGATTTGCTATATTCTGTGATGTGTGTTTGTGCCACTGTTCTGTTGCTTAGTATAGCCCGCCAGCCTTTGGACAATATTGTTAACTGTGAGGTGGTCAAAACTAATGTTGCGATGTCAATAATACTGTAGGAACAAAACAACCCAAATTACATGATTTTAGCTGTTTTTGTCAATTTTGAAAAAAAAAACACATGAGGATAGTTTTGGCAGAACCAAGGCCATAGTACGATGATGAATTAGAAATAAACCAAAACACAGGGGTCGACCAACATCTCTACTTAATACACCCCCCTTCACCTCAACAGATCCCCTTTCTTTCACGCTCACTCCTGTCCCTCCCATCCTGGCCCCCTCCTGACACATGTGTGGACAAGCACGCTATCACAAGTACTGGCGCACATATGCTGGTAACTAGCACACAAGCATGATTAACTGAGCGCCAAAGCCCAGCCCCTATATATTTTATAGATGCTTACAGATGCCAATCCTATGAAGAATGTTGGAGGAGAGGTGTCACACCAAGAAATTACTAGCATTCCAAAAAAGGAAGAATCGAAGAACAAAGGACTGGAGTCATTTCTATTGTTGGTTGCACTTGCTGTTTCCTCTGACCCCTTGGAGTGGGATCTGGTCAGGATCCCGGCTGTTGTGATCCAAGCAGCCAGAATCCCAACATCGGCACTATTCAGAATGCTGACACCAGCATTAGGGTTAGGCTGCAGGGAGGGGGGTTAAGTTTGGGGGGAGGGTTAGGTTTAGGCTGTGCGGAAGGGGATTAGGTTTAGGCACCACTGGGGATGATTAGGGTTAGGCTGTGGGGAGGGGAGGGTTTTGGATTAGGAGTCATGGGGGGGAAGGTAAGTCTAATTATACCTTCCCCTGTTGGGGATTCTGACCAACGGGATGCTGGCAGTCGGTATTCTGACCACCGGCATCCCATATACCAGCAAATCGAACCCATCCCCTTGGAACAGCTGTAACCAAAAGAAAGATCAGGCATTAGAAATAATTGGAATGAAGAGAGAAACCTACAAACATAAGCCGGGTAATTGTGTAAGGGACGTTGGATAACCCAAAGACCATGACTGTCCATTGGTAGAGGATGTGGTTCCAGAAGACTCTTAGAAGCTTCCTGTATTTTGGATGGACCTGAATTGCATGAATAGGCCTCATTGCAAGAAGAAAAGGGACCTCTGTTAGACCTTCTATTCTTAATGTGCAGTGTTATATATATTGATTGAGGGACTCGGCATTCAAAATGGGTCTATAAAAACAATACTGCATTCTTATAGGGATAAGGTGGCTGTTCCAGTCGGTCTTGGAGGTGTCTGACAATCTATTTGCCCTGTATTAATACTAGTATCAAAATCTTGTTCAGCAGAGGACTTTAGTTTGTTGAGCAGAGAAACCTCTGGCAAGTAAATCTCAATAGTGGAAGGAACAAACTCTTTGTGTTAAGCATAGAACTGGAGTTTGTTGTGAAGAGAAACCTCTGCAAATAAATCTCAATAGTGGAAGGAACAAACTCTTTGAATAATGTTTAGCAGTCACCTGTCTGTGGTAACACTATTGCATGAGAGAGGCCAAGCTGAGCAGGTAACCATAATTACTTAACATGATCTCTGTCTCTCCTGGAGGAGCTGAGAATGGCAGACACAGCTCCTCTAGTGACTTGTATCCTGGAGAAGCCTGCTCTTTTCCTCAGGGACACCTACCTGGTCTCGGGTCAAACTGCTGTCTTCCACAGAATGATCATCCTGGTGATAAAGCTGCTTTGAAGACTGGTGATCTCTGAGGTCTGCAAATGACTTTAAAGTTTTTACTTAACAAATCTTAACCTTGGGCCAAATAGGTAAGTGTCTATGAGTTTATGGATATCCACTGGTCTGGGAGCTAATCAGTTAGTCCTACTCTAGCTAGCCAGTGGATTCTATGCATGTGGCCTATCATTAAGGTGGCTGTGCTAGGGCCACCCCAGAGGCCACTAGGTAGTGTAAGGAGTCTCTAGAAGCTCCCTCTGTCTCTGTTTGATCTAGTATGAACAGCAAGGGGCCAGTAGAATCTGATACTTCAAAGTGAATTTTCCTCAGTAATTTGTCAATAGTGTCACTCTGAGCTTTATCGCTAATGAGTGAAGACAGTGCTGGGTCAATTTCAGGGTTAAAAAAATCAGGAATATCTGGGATCCATCATCCCAGTATGATTACAAAGAACAATTTCATCCTCTTTTATGTCAGTGGTTCTAAAAGCTAACTGAACAAAATGATATACTTGGGAGCATCCCTCAATCCCCATGTAAGGGAGTATATTTTATTAGGAGGTGTTATGCCCACCAATGCCACTCTGGCCTTTTTCAAATCACTATATTCACCTCTAGTTGACGCTGTAGGTCTGGTAATCGCCTCTGATTCCCAGTCCACAGAGGTGTAACTGTCATCCTCATACTGGTTATTGGGCGGCTGCTTACTTGCTACTAATGAGAGTATGGTTGCACATGGTGCCAGTCAGTGGTTGGAGATATGTGTCAGCCATTGGCAGGAGATGGTAGTCTGATACACACTATTCAGGTATTCCAGTTATGGTCAATACCTGGAAAAGAGATGTTTCTTCCAGAATACATCTAGATATATCACTCACATGTTTCCTCTGGGTACTTTTTCTCAAAATCTTGCTTGAAAAAGGAGAAATGGAGGGCGAATGAATCTTATGAGCCACCCTCTCTGCCTCAGCACTGTCCCTGCTGCTGTCTGATATAACAGAGCTCATCTTCTTTTGAAAATCATTTTGTCTGATGAGGAGGAGTCAGAATTAGACAGCATTTGTGTGTGCTGTCTGCTAATATTATACTGACAAATGGGAGCACATGTAAACTAAATGTGGCAGACACAGAAACTCTGTCCTCAATATTTAACCACTGGAACTAAAATCTGCAGGGGAAACAGGCCTTGGCACACAGATAATCATGTTACTAGCATGCATGCGCAGCAGTGCATGCGATGTCCTGTCTGTCCGCGCATGTGATGTGCATGCATCTGTGCGCATTACACATGTACATCTGAACATGTGATATATGAACCACAGTTGCACTTGCAATTTTGGTGACAGCCCACTCCCCCAGCTGTGGGGAAGGTAATTGGATCTTTTTTCACTTTACCTTCTCCAGTGGCAGCCGGGAGGCAACCAGCTGATGTTAGGTAAGCAATGTAACAAGGCAATGAGGAAGGCTAGTCAGATGCTTGGCTGCATTGGGAGAGGAATCAGCAGCAGAAAGAAAGAAGTAATAATGCCACTGTATAGGTCATTGGTACGGCCTCATCTAGAATACTGTATTCAGTTCTGGAGGCCATATCTTCTTAAGGATATTAATACATTAGAAACTGTACAAAGGAGGGCAACTAAAATGGTGCATGGCCTACATCACAAAACATACCCAGAAAGACTAAGAAATCTCAATATGTATAGTTTGGTGCAGAGAAGGGAAAGGGGAGACATGATAGAAACTTTCAAATATATGAAGGGTTTTAACAAAGTCCAGGAGGGAAACATTCTCCAAATGAAGAGAAGCAATAGGACACGAGGACATGCACTGAGACTGGAGGGGGGGAGGTTCAGGGGAAATTTGCGGAAAAATTATTTCACAGAAAGGGTAGTGGACAAGTGGAATAGCCTCCCATCAGAGGTGGTAGAGGCTAAGACAGTAGAGCAATTTAAACATGCATGGGATAGACATAAGGATATCCTTACAAAGAAATAAGGATCAAATAAGGTTAGTGATAAAAAATAATATAAAAAAAATAAAAAAAATAAGGGGCAGACTAGATGGGCCAGGTGGTTCTTATCTGCCGACAAATTCTATGTTTCTATGTTTCTATGTTAGGTAGCACTCCCTATGAACAAATAGATATCCCTGTGGTAGCACTTGGCCTATGGCCCTCATTCCGAGTTGTTCGCTCGCTAGCTGCTTTTAGCAGCATTGCACACGCTAGGCCGCCGCCCTCTGGGAGTGTATCTTAGCTTAGCAGAATAGCGAACAAAAGATTAGCAGAGTTGCTACTAAATATTTTCTTGCAGTTTCTGAGTAGCTCCAGACCTACTCCTAGATTGCTGCGATCAACTCAGAATTACCCCCAATAGCCTTATTATAGGATATACTCCAAATATGGTAATCAATCATGCAATTTAGATCATACCGTAGATTTAAAAAAGGAAAAACATTTATTATACACAAAAATGTACGTCTATAAATAGTACATTACATTTTTTTGTACCACTAACAATAAAATCATAAACTGGCAGCAAAATAACTGATAGATTTTGTTATATTAGATAAGATCTCATGGGCAAAACCCTCCCTCCTCTTGGCCAGCGGCTCAGATTATGACCACAATAGCAGTAGCATATTATATGATTACTCGAGCTGCCACCTCAACATGCAGTGTACCCATACCTCCCAACTTTGTAATCCTATGAAGAGGGACACACGCATGGCGAAGCCGCGCTCACAAGAAGGGGGTGTGACCTATGAAAAGGGGGCGTGGCTTCACGGGAGGACCACTTTCGCGAGCCACGCCCACTTTTTTGCCACTGAGGGGGCATGCCCAGCGCTCTGTGAGCTGCTGGCATGCCCTCTCTCCCACTGTCTGCGCTGAATAGACGCTGTGCGCATGCGCACAGCGTCTATTCACCGCTGCTCTGCTAAGCAGGGCAGCGATGACAGGAGCCTCCCAACTGACCCCCCCCACCGCGGGACACTGCGGCCCGCGGGTGGGACAGCGGGACAGTCCCCAAAAATCGGGACTGTCCCGCGAAAATCGGGACAGTTGGGAGGTATAGTGTACCTGCTTTTTCTACCAAGTTTTCTGTGTGTGGATCTGAGCCCTCAATTAGTGCACTGGACCAGAGAGTAGCTAACAGGAAGAAGAGACAGGCACCTTGACATGAGGTAGAAGAATGTGCTTAGAAAGTGCAGTTCTGGATCCTACTGGTTATATAAAGTTTGTGTATTTATTTATTTATTTATTTATTAATTAAATATGGGATGTTTAACTTTTCCTGACCACTTATTTTTTTATATTAGTTAGATATGTTTGATAGAGCCTATACTATATACCAGCTATAGTGTTAAATATTAATACTGTATTCCATACACTATCCAGTTTATAAAAAGACCAAAGTGTATATTAATTAGTGATGTGCACCGGAAATTTTTCGGGTTTTGGTTTTGGATTCGGTTCCGCGGCCGTGTTTTGGATTCGGACGCGTTTTGGCAAAACCTCCCTGAAATTTTTTTTTTTCGGATTCGGGTGTGTTTTGGATTCGGGTGTTTTTTTTACAAAAAACCCTCAAAATCAGCTTAAATCATAGAATTTGGGGGTCATTTTGATCCCATAGTATTATTAACCTCAATAACCATAATTTCCACACATTTTCAGTCTATTCTGAACAACTCACACCTCACAATATTATTTTTAGTCCTAAAATTTGCACCGAGGTCGCTGGATGGCTAAGCTAAGCGACACAAGTGGCAGACACAAACACCTGGCCCATCTAGGAGTGGCATTGCAGTGTCAGGCAGGATGGCACTTCAAAAAAATAGTCCCCAAACAGCACATGATGCAAAGAAAAAAAGAGGCGCACCAAGGTCGTTGTGTGACTAAGCTAAGCGACCCAAGTGGCCGACACAAACACCTGGCCCATCTAGGAGTGGCACTGCAGTGTCAGACAGGATGGAACTTCAAAAAAATAGTCCCCAAACAGCACATGATGCAATGAAAAAAGAGGCGCAATGAGGTAGCTGTGTGACTAAGCTAAGCGACCCAAGTGGCCGACACAAACACCTGGCCCATCTAGGAGTGGCACTGCAGTGTCAGACAGGATGGCACTTCAAAAAAATAGTCCCCAAACAGCACATGATGCAAAGAAAAAAAGAGGCGCACCAAGGTCGCTGTGTGACTAAGCTAAGCAACACAAGTGGCCGACACAAACACCTGGCCCATCTAGGAGTGGCACTGCAGTGTCAGACAGGATGGCACTTCAAAAAAATAGTCCCGAAACAGCACATGATGCAAAGAAAAAAAGAGGCGCAATGAGGTAGCTGTGTGACTAAGCTAAGCGACACAAGTGGCCGACACAAACACCTGGCCCATCTAGGAGTGGCACTGCAGTGTCAGACAGGATGGCACTTCAAAAAAATAGTCCCCAAACAGCACATGATGCAAAGAAAAAAAGAGGAGCAATGAGGTAGCTGTGTGACTAAGCTAAGCGACCCAAGTGGCCGACACAAACACCTGGCCCATCTAGTATTGGCACTGCAGTGTCAGACAGGATGGCACTTCAAAAAAATAGTCCCCAAACAGCACATGATGCAAAGAAAAAAAGAGGCGCAATGAGGTAGCTGTGTGACTAAGCTAAGCGACCCAAGTGGCCGACACAAACACCTGGCCCATCTAGGAGTGGCACTGCAGTGTCAGACAGGATGGCACTTCAAAAAAATAGTCCCCAAACAGCACATGATGCAAAGAAAAAAAGAGGCGCACCAAGGTCGCTGTGTGACTAAGCTAAGCGACACAAGTGGCCGACACAAACACCTGGCCCATCTAGGAGTGGCACTGCAGTGTCAGATAGGATGGCACTTCAAAAAAATAGTCCCCAAACAGCACATGATGCAAAGACAAAAAAGAGGCGCAATGAGGCAGCTGTGTGACTAAGCTAAGCGACCCAAGTGGCCGGCACAAACACCTGGCCCATCTAGGAGTGGCACTGCAGTGTCAGACAGGATGGCACTTCAAAAAAATAGTCCCCATACAGCACATGATGCAAAGAACAAAGAGGCGCAATGAGGTGGCTGTGTGACTAAGCTAAGCGACCCAAGTGGCCGACACAAACACCTGGCCCATCTAGGAGTGGCACTGCAGTGTTAGACAGGATGGCAGATTAAAAAAATTGTCCCCAAACAGCACATGATGCAAAGAAAAAAAGAGGCGCAATGAGGTAGCTGTGTGACTAAGCTAAGCGACACAAGTGGCCGACACAAACACCTGGCCCATCTAGGAGTGGCACTGCAGTGTCAGACAGGATGGCACTTTAAAAAAAATAGTCCCCAAACAGCACATGATGCAAAGAAAAAAGAGGCGCAATGAGGTGGCTGTGTGACTAAGCTAAGCGACCCAAGTGGCCGACACAAACACCTGGCCCATCTAGGAGTGGCACTGCAGTGTTAGACAGGATGGCAGATTAAAAAAATTGTCCCCAAACAGCACATGATGCAAAGAAAAAAAGAGGCGCAATGAGGTAGCTGTGTGACTAAGCTAAGCGACCCAAGTGGCCGACACAAACACCTTGGCCATCTAGGAGTGGCACTGCAGTTTTCTAGAAGGAGGATGACTGCTTCCATCCTCAGGTGAAGCTGAACCACTAGCCTTGAACATAGGCCAGGGCCTCAGCCGTTCCTTGCCACTCCGTGTCGTAAATGGCACATTGGCAAGTTTACGCTTCTCCTCAGACGATTTTGATTTAGATTTTTGGGTCATTTTACTGAGCTTTATTTTTTTGGATTTTACATGCTCTCTACTATGACATTGTGCATCGGCCTTGGCAGACGACGTTGATGGCATTTCATCGTCTCGGCCATGACTAGTGGCAGCAGCTTCAGCACGAGGTGGAAGTGGATCTTGATCTTTCCCTATTTTAACCTCCACATTTTTGTTCTCCATTTTTTAAAGTGTGGAATTATATGCCACTATCAATAGCAATGGCCTACTACTATATATACTGCGCACAACTGAAATGCATCACAGGTATGGATGGATAGTATACTTGACGACACAGAGGTAGGTAGAGCAGTGGCCTTCCGTACCGTACTGCTATATATACTGGTGGTCACTGTCAGCAAACTGCAAAACTAAAATGCACCACAGGTATAGAATCTAGATGGATAGTATACTTGACGACACAGAGGTAGGTAGAGCAGTGGCCTTCCGTACCGTACTTCTATATATACTGGTGGTCACTGTCAGCAAACTGCAAAACTAAAATGCACCACAGGTATAGAATCTAGATGGATAGTATACTTGACGACACAGAGGTAGGTAGAGCAGTGGCCTTCCGTACCGTACTGCTATATATACTGGTGGTCACTGTCAGCAAACTGCAAAACTAAAATGCACCACAGGTATAGAATCTATATGGATAGTATACTTGACAACACAGAGGTAGGTAGAGCAGTGGCCTTCCGTACCGTACTGCTATATATACTGGTGGTCACTGTCAGCAAAACTCTGCACTGTACTCCTATATAATACTGCTGGTCCCCAGTCCCCACAATAAAGCAGTGTGAGCACAGATATATGCAGCACACTGAGCACAGATATGGAGCATTTTTCAGGCAGACAACATATACTGGTGGTCACTGGTCAGCAAAACTCTGCACTGTACTCCTCCTATATAATATACTGGTAGTCCTCAGTCCCCACAATAAAGCAGTGTGAGCACAGATATATGCAGCACACTGAGCACAGATATGGAGTGTTTTTCAGGCAGACAACGTATACTGGTGGTCACTGTCAGCAAAACTCTGCACTGTACTCCTCCTATATAATACAGCTGGTCCCCAGTCCGCACAATAAAGCAGTGTGAGCACAGATATATGCAGCACACTGAGCACAGATATGGAGTGTTTTTCAGGCAGACAACGTATACTGGTGGTCACTGTCAGCAAAACTCTGCACTGTACTCCTCCTATATAATACAGCTGCTCCCCAGTCCCCACAATTAAGCAGTGTGAGCACAGATATATACAGCACACTGAGCACAGATATGGAGTGTTTTTCAGGCAGACAACGTATACTGGTGGTCACTGGTCAGCAAAACTCTGCACTGTACTCCTCCTATATAATACAGCTGCTCCCCAGTCCCCACAATTAAGCAGTGTGAGCACAGATATATACAGCACACTGAGCACAGATATGGAGTGTTTTTCAGGCAGACAACGTATACTGGTGGTCACTGTCAGCAAAACTCTGCACTGTACTCCTCCTATATAATACAGCTGCTCCCCAGTCCCCACAATAAAGCAGTGTGAGCACAGATATATACAGCACACTGAGCACAGATATGGAGTGTTTTTCAGGCAGACAACGTATACTGGTGGTCACTGTCAGCAAAACTCTGCACTGTACTCCTCCTATATAATACAGCTACTCCCCAGTCCCCACAATTAAGCAATAAGCACAAATATTTGCATCTACATTAATAAACGGAGAGGACGCCAGCCACGTCCTCTCCCTAACATTTCCAATGCACGAGTGAAAATGGCGGCGACGCGCGGCTGCTTATATAGAATCCGAATCTCGCGAGAATCCGACAGCGGGATGATGACGTTCGGGCGCGCTCGGGTTAACCGAGCCATACGGGAGAATCCGAGTATGCCTCGGACCCGTGTAAAATGGGTGAAGTTCGGGGGGGGTTCGGTTTCCGAGGAACCGAACCCGCTCATCACTAATATTTATGTCCAGGGTTGTTACTAGGTTCTTCTACCGCTCCCTCAGTCTGCCGCACTTGCTCCAGTGTTCTGCAGAGCGACAGATTGTAGATTGCATTTGGAACCCCCCCCTCTTGAAATCCTGTGTTTGCCCCTGGATCTGCTCCTTCAGTAAACCCCCATAGGGTATAAATGTCATTAGGCAATATTTATAAAATACAGATAAAACTGCTAGCCTTTTTAGCACATATGAGATGTAATTGAAATATGTATAAAGTTTTAAACACACAGTGATCAGTTAATCTGACAAAGTATTGACACATTATATTATTATATGGACATGTCAGTTCATGGTTCACTTAGTACATGGGTTTCAGATGAAAACCATCATACTGGCATAATTAAGCTATATTCATACGTCATACCTATATACTAAGTATACCAGTAATTGGCATTCTAAGAAATCAAGATACATTGATCAGTATGTACTCATCCCTAACTGTGTACATCACATCTCATGAGTGCAAAATGATAGCCTGTATGAGGTACAGACACACTAACAAAAGAAAGAGTGGAATAGGGAGTTTAGTTCATATTAGAGATGAGCGGGTCTGGTTCTCAGAGAACTGGACACGCCTGAACTAACCAATCTGAGCTGGGATCTGAGTTCGACTCTAGGTGTCCCATCTGACTCGGATCCCAAAACAAGGCAAAACATCATCCTCATGCTGTCGGATTCTTGTGGGTTTTGGATTGCATAAAGGTTCCGGTGATCGGTGTGCAATTTCACTCCGGTGGTAGAGATTCTATAATGCAATTCGTCCAGGAGTGCTGTGTATATCAAGGGGTGCTGTGTTGTCCATCCAGGGGCTGCTGTGTTCTCCAAGGGCTGCTGTGTCTGTCATCAAGGGGTTCTGCTGAGTTCGTCCAGAGGCTCTGCTCCAGTGTAAACAAAAAAAAGTTACAAATATATGATAAATAAGTTTAAAAAATTGTTGTGGTTTTTTGTGCTGTACCTCAGTGTAATTTATGCAAGTACTGTAACGCTGTAGGTCATACCGCAGCTTAATATTCATATACTTATTGTGAAGCAGTAGGTCGTACCCCAATTTCATACAAGTATTGTGACACTGTTTGACATACCACAGTTTAATATTCATACAAGTATTGTGACGCTGCAGGTTGTACCGTAGCTTAATATTCATACACATATTGTGACACTGCAGGTCAGACCGCAGTGTAATTATCATACATGTATTGTGATGCTGCAGATCGTACTACAGCTTAATATTCATATACAGTACTTATTGTGACTAGTGATGAGCGGGTTTGGTTCCTCGGAATCCGAACCCCCCCGAACTTCACCCATTTTACACGGGTCCGAGGCATACTCGGATACTCCAGTATTGCTCGGTTAACCCGAGCGCGCCCAAACGTCATCATCCCGCTGTCGGATTCTCGCGAGATTCGGATTCTATATAAGGAGCCGCGCGTCGCCGCCATTTTTCACTCGTACATTGGAAATGATAGTGAGAGGACGTGGCTGGCGTCCTCTCACTTTGTTTCAGAACTTTCAGGGCTGCAAATATCTTTATTTTGGGGACCAGCAGTATTATAGGAGGAGTACAGTGCAGAGTTTTGCTGACCAGTGACCACCAGTATTATACGTTCTCTGCCTGAAAAACGCTCCATATCTGTGCTCAGTGTGCTGCATATATCTGTGCTCACACTGCTTTATTGTGGGGACTGGGGACCAGCAGTATTATATAGGAGGAGTACAGTGCAGAGTTTTGCTGACCAGTGACCACCAGTATTATACGTTCTCTGCCTGAAAAACGCTCCATATCTGTGCTCAGTGTGCTGCATATATCTGTGCTCACACTGCTTTATTGTGGGGACTGGGGACCAGCAGTATTATATAGGAGGAGTACAGTGCAGAGTTTTGCTGACCAGTGACCACCAGTATTATACGTTCTCTGCCTGAAAAACGCTCCATATCTGTGCTCAGTGTGCTGCATATATCTGTGCTCACACTGCTTTATTGTGGGGACTGGGGACCAGCAGTATTATATAGGAGGAGTACAGTGCAGAGTTTTGCTGACCAGTGACCACCAGTATTATACGTTCTCTGCCTGAAAAACGCTCCATATCTGTGCTCAGTGTGCTGCATATATCTGTGCTCACACTGCTTTATTGTGGGGACTGGGGACCAGCAGTATTATATAGGAGGAGTACAGTGCAGAGTTTTGCTGACCAGTGACCACCAGTATTATACGTTGTCTGCCTGAAAAACGCTCCATATCTGTGCTCAGTGTGCTGCATATATCTGTGCTCACACTGCTTTATTGTGGGGACTGGGGACCAGCAGTATTATATAGGAGGAGTACAGTGCAGAGTTTTGCTGACCAGTGACCACCAGTATTATACGTTCTCTGCCTGAAAAACGCTCCATATCTGTGCTCAGTGTGCTGCATATATCTGTGCTCACACTGCTTTATTGTGGGGACTGGGGACCAGCAGTATTATATAGGAGGAGTACAGTGCAGAGTTTTGCTGACCAGTGACCACCAGTATTATACGTTCTCTGCCTGAAAAATGCTCCATATCTGTGCTCAGTGTGCTGCATATATCTGTGCTCACACTGCTTTATTGTGGGGACTGGGGACCAGCAGTATTATATAGGAGGAGTACAGTGCAGAGATTTGCTGAGCAGTGACCACCAGTATTATACGTTCTCTGCCTGAAAAACGCTCCATATCTGTGCTCAGTGTGCTGCATATATCTGTGCTCACACTGCTTTATTGTGGGGACTGGGGACCAGCAGTATTATATAGGAGGAGTACAGTGCAGAGTTTTGCTGAGCAGTGACCACCAGTATTATACGTTCTCTGCCTGAAAAACGCTCCATATCTGTGCTCAGTGTGCTGCATATATCTGTGCTCACACTGCTTTATTGTGGGGACTGGGGACCAGCAGTATTATATAGGAGGAGTACAGTGCAGAGTTTTGCTGACCAGTGACCACCAGTATTATACGTTCTCTGCCTGAAAAACGCTCCATATCTGTGCTCAGTGTGCTGCATATATCTGTGCTCACACTGCTTTATTGTGGGGACTGGGGACCAGCAGTATTATATAGGAGGAGTACAGTGCAGAGTTTTGCTGACCAGTGACCACCAGTATTATACGTTCTCTGCCTGAAAAACGCTCCATATCTGTGCTCAGTGTGCTGCATATATCTGTGCTCACACTGCTTTATTGTGGGGACTGGGGACCAGCAGTATTATATAGGAGGAGTACAGTGCAGAGTTTTGCTGACCAGTGACCACCAGTATTATACGTTCTCTGCCTGAAAAATGCTCCATATCTGTGCTCAGTGTGCTGCATATATCTGTGCTCACACTGCTTTATTGTGGGGACTGGGGACCAGCAGTATTATATAGGAGGAGTACAGTGCAGAGATTTGCTGAGCAGTGACCACCAGTATTATACGTTCTCTGCCTGAAAAACGCTCCATATCTGTGCTCAGTGTGCTGCATATATCTGTGCTCACACTGCTTTATTGTGGGGACTGGGGACCAGCAGTATTATATAGGAGGAGTACAGTGCAGAGTTTTGCTGACCAGTGACCACCAGAATTATACGTTCTCTGCCTGAAAAACGCTCCATATCTGTGCTGCATTGTATTATATAGTAGGAGTACAGTGCATAATTTTGCTGACCACCAGTATATAATATATAGGAGTACGGTACAGAAGGCCACTGCTCTACCTACCTCTGTGTCGTCAAGTATATTATCCATCCATACCTGTGGTGCATTTCAGTTTTGCACAGTTTGCTGACCACCAGTATATAATATATAGCAGTACGGTACAGTAGGCCACTGCTCTACCTACCTCTGTGTCATCAAGTATACTATCCATCCATACCTGTGGTTCATTTCAGTTTTGCACAGTTTTCTGACCACCAGTATATAATATATAGCAGTACGGTACAGTGAGGCCACTGCTCTACCTACCTCTGTGTCGTCAAGTATACTATCCATCCATACCTGTGGTGCATTTCAGTTTTGCACAGTTTGCTGACCACCAGTATATAATATATAGCAGTACGGTACAGTAGGCCACTGCTCTACCTACCTCTGTGTCGTCAAGTATACTATCCATCCATACCTGTGGTGCATTTCAGTTTTGCACAGTTTGCTGACCACCAGTATATAATATATAGCAGTACGGTACAGTAGGCCACTGCTCTACCTACCTCTGTGTCGTCAAGTATACTATCCATCCATACCTGTCGTGCATTTCAGTTGTGTGCAGTATATATAGTAGTAGGCCATTGCTATTGATACTGATATAATTCCACACATTAAAAAATGGAGAACAAAAATGTGGAGGGTAAAATAGGGAAAGATCAAGATCCACTTCCACCTTGTGCTGAAGCTGCTGCCACTAGTCATGGCCGAGACGATGAAATGCCATCAACGTCGTCTGCCAAGGCCGATGCCCAATGTCATAGTAGAGAGCATGTAAAATCCAAAACACAAAAGTTCAGTAAAATGACCTCAAAAATCAAAATTAATAGCGTCTGAGGACAAGCGTAAACTTGCCAATATGCCATTTACGACACGGAGTGGCAAGGAACGGCTGAGGCCCTGGCCTATGTTCATGGCTAGTGGTTCAGCTTCACATGAGGATGGAAGCACTCATCCTCACGCTAGAAAAATGAAAAGACTTAAGCTGGCAAAAGCACAGCAAAGAACTGTGCGTTCTTCTAAATCACAAATCCCCAAGGAGAGTCCAATTGTGTCGGCTGCGATGCCTGACCTTCCTAACACTGGACGGGAAGAGGTGGCGCCTTCCACCATTTGCACGCCCCCTGCAAGTGCTGGAAGGAGGACCCGCAGTCCAGTTCCTGATAGTCAAATTGAAGATGTCACTTTTTAAGTACACCAGGATGAGGATATGGGTGTTGCTGGCGCTGAGGAGGAAATTGACAAGGAGGATTCTGATGGTGAGGTGGTTTGTTTAAGTCAGGCACCCGGGGAGACACCTGTTGTCTGTGGGACGAATATGGCCATTGACATGCCTGGTCAAATTACAAAAAAAATACCTCTTCGGTGTGGAATTATTTTAACACAAATGCGGACAACAGGTGTCAAGCCGTGTGTTGCCTTTGTCAAGCTGTAATAAGTAGGGGTAAGGACGTTAACCACCTCGGAACATCCTCCCTTATACGTCACCTGCAGCGCATTCATCAGAAGTCAGTGACAAGTTCAAAAACTTTGGATGACAGCGGAAGCAGTCCACTGACCACTAAATCCCTTCCTCTTGTAACCAAGCTCGCGCAAACCACACCACCAACTCCCTCAGTGTCAATTTCCTCCTTACCCAGGAAAGCCAATAGTCCTGCAGGCCATGTCACTGGCAAGTCTGACGAGTCCTCTCCTGCCTGGGATTCCTCCGATGCATCCTTGAGTGTAATGCCTACTGCTGCTGGCGCTGCTGTTGTTGCTGCTGGGAGTCGATCGTTATCAAAGAGGGGAAGTCGGAAGACCACTTGTACTACTTCCAGTAAGCAATTGACTGTCCAACAGTCCTTTGCAAGGAAGATGAAATATCACAGCAGTCATCCTGCTGCAAAGCGGATAACTGAGGCCTTGACAGCCTGAGCAGTGAGAAACGTGTTTCCGTTATCCACCGTTAATTCACAGGCAACTACTGACTTGATTGAGGTACTGTGTCCCCGGTACCAAATACCATCTAGGTTCCATTTCTCTAGGCAGGCGATACCGAAAATGTACACAGACCTCAGAAAAAGAGTCACCAGTGTCCTAAAAAATGCAGTTGTACCCAATGTCCACTTAACCACGGACATGTGGACAAGTGGAGCAGGGCAGACTCAGGACTATATGACTGTGACAGCCCACTGGGTAGATGTATTGCCTCCCACAGCAAGAACAGCAGTGGCGGCACCAGTAGCAGCATCTCGCAAACGCCAACTCGTTCCTAGGCAGGCTACGCTTTGTATCACCGCTTTCCAGAAGAGGCACACAGCTGACAACCTCTTACGGAAACTGAGGAACATCATCGCAGAATGGCTTACACCAACTGGACTCTCCTGGGGATTTGTGACATCGGACAACGCCAGCAATATTGTGCGTGCATTACATCTGGGCAAATTCCAGCACGTCCCATGTTTTGCACATACATTGAATTTGGTGGTGCAGAATTATTTAAAAAACGACAGGGGCATGCAAGAGATGCTGTCGGTGGCCCGAAGAATTGCGGGCCACTTTCGGCATTCAGCCACCGCGTGCTGAAGACTGGAGCACCAGCAAACAGTCCTGAACCTGCACTGCCATCATCTGAAGCAAGAGGTGGTAACGAGGTGGAATTCAACCCTCTATATGCTTCAGAGGATGGAGGAGCAACAAAAGGCCATTCAAGCCAATACATCTGCCTACGATATAGGCAAAGGAGGGGGAATGCACCTGACTCAAGCGCAGTGGAGAATGATTTCAACGTTGTGCAAGGTTCTGCAACCCTTTGAACTTGCCACACGTGAAGTTAGTTCAGACACTGCCAGCCTGAGTCAGGTCATTCCCCTCATCAGGCTTTTGCAGAAGAAGCTGGAGACATTGAAGGAGGAGCTAAAACAGAGCGATTCCGCTAGGCATGTGGGACTTGTGGATGGAGCCCTTAATTCGCTTAACCAGGATTCACGGGTGGTCAATCTGTTGAAATCAGAGCACTACATTTTGGCCACCGTGCTCGATCCTAGATTTAAAACCTACGTTGGATCTCTCTTTCCGGCAGACACAAGTCTGCAGAGGTTCAAAGACCTGCTGGTGAGAAAATTGTCAAGTCAAGCGGAACATGACCCGTCAACAGCTCCTCCTTCACATTCTCCCCCAACTAGGGGTGCGAGGAAAAGGCTAAGAATTCCGAGCTCACCCGCTGGCGGTGATGCAGGGCAGTCTGGAGCGAGTGCTGACATCTGGTCCAGACTGAAGGACCTGCCAACGATTACTGACATGTCGTCTACTGTCACTGCATATGATTCTCTCACCATTGAAAGAATGGTGGAGGATTATATGAGTGACCGCATCCAAGTAGGCACGTCAGACAGTCCGTACGTATACTGGCAGGAAAAAGAGGCAATTTGGAGGCCCTTGCAGAAACTGGCTTTATTTTACCTAAGTTGCCCACCCTCCAGTGTGTACTCCGAAAGAGTGTTTAGTGCAGCCGCTCACCTTGTCAGCAATCGGCGTACGAGGTTACTTCCAGAAAATGTGGAGAAGATGATGTTCATCAAAATTAATTATAATCAATTCCTCCGTGGAGACATTCACCATCAATTGCCTCCAGAAAGTACACAGGGACCTGAGATGGTGGATTCCAGTGGGGACGAATTAATAATCTGTGAGGAGGGGGATGTACACAGTGAAAGGGGTGAGGAATCGGACGATGAGGAGGAGATGGACATCTTGCCTCTGTAGAGCCAGTTTGTGCAAGGAGAGATTGATTGCTTCTTTTTTGGTGGGGGCCCAAACCAACCAGTCATTTCAGTCACAGTTGTGTGGCAGACCCTGTAGCTGAAATGACGGGTTTGTTAAAGTGTGTATGTCCTGTTTATACAACATAAGGGTGGGTGGGAGGGCCCAAGGACAATTCCATCTTGCACCTCTTTTTTCTTTCATTTTTCTATGATCATGTGCTGTTTGGGGACTATTTTTTTGAAGTGCCATCCTGCCCGACACTGCAGTGCCACTCCTAGATGGGCCAGGTGTTTGTGTCGGCCACTTGTGTCGCTTAGCTTACGCATCCAGCGACCTTGGTGCACCTCTTTTTTTCTTTGCATCATGTGCTGTTTGGGGACTATTTTTTTTTGAAGTGCCATCCTGTCTGACAATGCAGTGCCACTCCTAGATGGGCCAGGTGTTTGTGTCAGCCACTTGGGCCGCTTAGCTTTGTCACACAGCTACCTCATTGCGCCTCTTTTTTTCTTTGCATCATGTGCTCTTTGGGGACTATTTTTTTGAAGTGCCATCCTGTCTGACACTGCAGTGCCACTCCTAGATGGGCCAGGTGTTTGTGTCGGCCACTTGGGTCGCTTAGCTTAGTCATCCAGCGACCTCGGTGCAAATTTTAGGACTAAAAATAATATTGTGAGGTGTTAGGTGTTCAGAATAGACTGAAAATGAGTGGAAATTATGATTATTGAGGTTAATAATACTATGGGATCAAAATGACCCCCAAATTCTATGATTTAAGCTGTTTTTGAGGGGTTTTTGTAAAAAAACACCCGAATCCAAAACACACCCGAATCCGACAAAAAATTTTCATGGAGGTTTTGCCAAAACGTGTCCGAATCCAAAACACGGCAGCGGAACCGAATCCAAAACCAAAACACAAAACCCGAAAAATGTCCGGTGCACATCACTAATTGTGACGCTGTAGGTCGCCCCGAATTTCATACAAGTATTGTAATGCTGCAGGTCGTACCACAGTGTAATTTTCATACAAGTATTGTGACGCTGCAGGTTGTACCGCAGCTTAATATTCATACGTGTATTGTGATACTGTAGGCCATATCCCAATTTCATACAAGTATTGTGACACTGTAAGTCATACCACAGTGTAATATTCATACAAGTATTTTGATGCCGCAGACCGTACTGCAGTGTAATATTTTATACAATTACTGTGATGCTGCAGGCCGTACTGCAGTGTAATATTCATGGTTGATGATTATTTTAGTGATAGCATCTAAATAGGCAGTCAGACCGTCCGTTTCACTACTGGCAGGAAAAAAAGGCAATTTGAAGGCCCTTGCATAAACTGGCTTTGCTTTACTTAAGTTGCCCACCCTTCAGTGTGCACTCAGAAAATAGGATTTTGGTTACCTACCGGTAAATCCTTTTCTCGTAGTCCGTAGAGGATGCTGGGGTCCACATTAGTACCATGGGGCATAGACGGGTCCACCAGGAGCAATTGGCACTTTAAGAGTTTGAGAGTGTGGGCTGGCTCCTCCCTCTATGCCCCTCCTACCAGACTCAGTCTAGAAACTGTGCCGAGGAGACAGACATCTTCAAGAGAAGGATTTAACACAGATAGTGGCGAGATTCATGCCAGCTCACACGTACAAGGCACATCAAGCTAACTTAGCTTGAAAACTCAGCAACCGCTGAAACAGTACTTACCATGTAACAAAGTAGTACATAACTAAAAACAAAGTTGTACTGAACCAGATAACAATTGCAGGAAAACAACGCTGGGCGGGCGCCCAGCATCCTCTACGGACTACGAGAAAAGGATTTACCAGTAGGTAACCAAAATCTTATTTTCTCTTACGTCCTAGAGGATGCTGGGGTCCACATTAGTACCATGGGGATGTACCAAAGCTCCCAGAACGGGAGGGAGAGCGTGGAGGCTCCTGCAGAACTGATTGACCGAACTTCAGGTCCTCAGAGGTATCGAACTTGTAGAACTTTGCAAACGTGTTTGACCCAGACCAAGTTGCTGCTCGGCAAAGTTGTAACGCCGAGACACCCCAGGAAGCCACCCAGGAAGACCCCACCTTACGAGTAGAGTGGGCCTTAACAGACGTCGGACACGGCAAACCTGCCGTAGAATAGCATGCTGGATAGTGAACCTGATCCAGCGAGATATCGACTGCTTAGAAGCAGGACACCCAATTTTCTTGGGATCATACAGGACAAACAGAGAGTCCGATTTCCTGTGACGAGCAGTCCTCTTCACATAGATTTTCAAAGCCCTTACAACATCCAAGGACTTTGATGAAATTGAGGAGTCAGTAGCAACTGGCACCACAATAGATTGGTTGATATGAAATGCCGACACAACCTTCGGAAGAAACTGCTGACGTGTCCGAAGCTCAGTTCTATCTTCATGGAAGATCAAGTATGGGCTTTTACATGACAAAGCCCCCAACTCCGACACATGTCTAGCAGAAGCTAAGGCCAACAAAGTGACAGCCTTCCACATGAGAAACTTGACCTCAACCTCCTGTAGAGGCTCAAACCAGTCCGACTGGAGGAACTGCAACACCAAGTTAAGATCCGAGGGCGCCGTAGGTGGTACAAAGGGAGGTTGGATGTGCAGAACTCCCTTCAAAAAAGTCTGAACCTCAGGGAGGGCAGCCAACTGTTTCCGGAAGAAAATAGATAGTGCCGAAATCTGGACCTTTATGGATCCCAACCTCAGGCCCATATCCACACATGCTTGCAGGAAGAGGAGAAAACATTCCAGTTGAAACTCCATCGTAGGAAACTTCTTGAACTCACACCAAGATACAATTTACTCCTTTCCTAGCCTGTATCAGGGTAGAATTAACCTTGTTCGGAATGCCCTTCCGAACTAGTATCTGGCGTTAAACCTCCATGCTGTCAAACGCAGCCACGGTAAGTCTTGATAGGCGAACGTCCCCTGCTGCAGCAGGTCCTCCCAAAGAGGAAGAGGCCTCGGCTCTTCTAGCGGTAGATCCAGAAGATACATGTACCAAGACCTTCTTGGCCAGTGTGGAGCAATGAGGATCACTTGAACTCTTGTTCTCCTTATGAGCTTTAGCAATCTTGGAATGAATGGGAGTGGTGGAAACATGTACACTGACTGGAAAACTCACAGAGTCAATAGGGCATCCACCGCCACTGCTTGCGGGTCCCTCGACCTGGAACAATATCGCCGAAGCTTCTTGTTGAGAAGAGAGGCCATCATGTCTATTTGAGGTACACCCCAAAGATCTGTTACCTCCTTGAACACCTCGGGATGGAGCCCCCGATCTCCCGGATGGAGATCGTGTCTGCTGAGGAAGTCCGCTTCCCAGTTGTCCACTCCCGGAATGAAGATTGCTGATAGCACTGACGCGTGTTTTTCTGCCCAGAGGATGATTCTTATTACCTCTGATATTGCAGCTCTACTCTTCGTTCCGCCCTGTCGGTTAATGTAAGCCACTGTCGTTGCATTGTCCGACTGCACTTGAATGGCCCGATTTCTCAGAAGATGGTCCGCTTGTAGAAGACCGTTGTAGATGGCTCTTTGCTATAGAATGTTTATCGGCAGGCCGGCTTCCAGACTTGACCACCTTCCTTGGAAGGTCTGCCTGTGAGTGACTGCGCCCCAGCCCTGGAGACTTGCATCCATTGTTAGAAGGATCCAGTCCTGAATCCCGAACCTGCAGCCCTCCAGAAGGTGAGGTAGTTGCAACCACCAGAGGAGTGAAATCCTGGCCTTTGGTGACAGACATATTCTCTGATGCATATGTAGATGGGATCCTGACCACTTGTCCAGGAGATCCAGTTGGAAGGACCGAGCATGAAACCTCCCGTACTGTAGAGCCTCGTAAGAGGCCACCATCTTTCCCAGAAGGCGAATGCATTGATGAACCGACACTCGAGCTGGCTTCAGAACATCCCGGACTATTGTTTGCATCACCATCGCTTTTTCTTCTGGAAGAAACACCCTTTGCACTTCCGTGTCAAGGATCATTCCCAGAAAGGACAACCTCCTGGTTGGTTCCAAATGTGATTTTGGAAAATTCAGGATCCAACCATGTTCTCTGAGCAGGTGGGTCTTGAGAAGAATGGACTGTAACAGCTTCTTCTTGAACGATGCCTTTGTCATCAGATCATCCAGATATGGAATTATATTCACCCCCTGTCTGCGGAGAACCATAATTTCCACCATCACCTTGGTGAATACCCTCGGTGCCGTCGAGAGCCCAAATGGCAGGGCCTGTAACTGGTAGTGACAGTCCAACAGTGCGAATTGGAGATAAGCTTGATGCAGCGGCCAAATTGGAATGTGGAGGTACGCATCCTTGATATCCAGGGATACCAGGAATTCCCCCTCTTCCAGACCTGATATCACCGCCCTTAGAGACTCCATTTTGAATTTGAACTCCTTCAAAAAGGGATTCAGCGATTTTAGGTTCAGAATGGGCCTGAACGAACCATCCGGTTTCGGTACCATGAAAAGGTTTGAAAAGTAACCTTTGTTTTGCATATGAGGAGGGACCGGTACAATAACCTGTGCCTCCACCAACTTCTTGACGGCTGCCTGCAGGACCATGCTGTCTGCCGGCAAAGCTGGCAAGCCTGATTTGAAGAATCAGTGATGGAGATCTTGAAATTCCAGCCTGTACCCCTGGGACACAATATCTTGCACCCAGGGATCCAGACCGGACGACACCCAGACATGACTGAAATGCCTGAGTCTCGCTCCCACCGCCACCTCTACGGCGTGCAGTCCACCGTCATGCGGAGGACTTTGGTGTACCTGAAGCAGGTTTCTGTTCCTGGGAAGCTGCAGCAGCAGGTTTTTTGGACTTGGGCCGACCTCCCTGAAAGAAGGTGTTGGACGGCTTGGCCTTTCTGGGCTTGGCAGGACGAAAGGGCTGTGATGCAGTTGAAGAAAATGGTTTCTTCGGAGCAGGTGCAGCTGAGGGAAGGAAAGGTGACTTACCCGCCGTAGCCGTGGAGAGCCACGCATCCAACGCTTCCCCTAAGAGAGCCTGACCTGTGTAGGGTAGGGTCTCCACACTTCTCCTGGATTCCGCGTCGGCAGACCACTGGCGCAACCACAGTCCTCAATGAGCTGAGACAGACATGGAAGAAATTCCCGCAGCCATGGAACCCAGGTCTTTCATGGATTCTACCAGAAATCCTGCCGAATCCTGAATGTTACGGAAAAACAATTCAACATCACATTTCTCCATAGTATCCAAATCTTCAAGTAACGTGCCTGACCACTTTACTATAGCTTTGGCATCCAAGCAATGGCAATAGTGGGACGTAGTATTGCCCCAGAAGCCGTGTACATGGATTTGAGTGTATTAACAATTCTAAAATCAGCCGGCTCTTTCAAGGCAGTAGATCCTGGAACAGGTAAAACCACCTCTTTTTGAGAGTCTGGATACTGACGCGTCAACAATGGGCGAGTTTTCAAATTTTTATTCTATCCTCTACCGGGAAAGGAAATACCACCAGAACCCTTTTAGGGATCTGGAATTTGGTTTTCAAAAATAGCATTTAATTCCTTTGATGCAGGGAAGGTTAGCAAGGCTTTCTTATTCTCAGTGAAGTAAGCCTCCTCAACCTGCTCCGGTGTTGTATCAGCAATATTCAACACATCTCTAATAGCCTCTATCATCAACTGCACCCCTTTAGCAAGAGATGTGGCTCCCCGCAACACATCCCCACCACCGTCTGTAGTGTCAGAATCGGTATCCGTGTCATCCTGCATGATCTGTGCAAGAGCACGTTATTGGGAATATACAGCAGGGAGCCCTGAGGTACCAGAATTGGGCCAGACTGCCATAGAGTTCTGTAAAGCCTGAGTTGCAGATTAATTTTGTGCAACCATATTTGAAATCTGAGAAATCATAGATTTGATAGAGGATAACCACTCATGCTCCCTTGCTGGTATCTGTGCTAAACCAGTGCAATCCTGATTACATGGAATGGGATCATCCTGAGAGGACATATCCTCTGCAGCATATGACACAGAGTCCCTGGACATAGCTGTATGGAGACCACAGACACTCTACACACACATAGGGGAGGGCAGACAGACTTTCTCCCCCAAGGATGGCAAAAGAGACACAGAGATTGGAGCCAACCAGTGGCAGATCCAGGGGGGGGGGGCACTCGGGCCCGTGCCCCCCCTGTCATTTGTGGCCCCATCCGCCCCCCTCGCTTGTGTCACTGAGACACGCTGCCGCTCAGTCCAGCGGCAGCGTGTCTCAGCTGTCAGGAGGAGAGCGCAGCTATCTGGCGGCGTGTTGCGGACTTCAAACCAGCCACCGGTTTGTGAGCCAATCAGAGCTCGCGGACCGGCAGCCAATCAGGAGCCGCCGGTCCACGAGCTCTGATTGGCTCACGTACTGGCGGCTAGTTTGAAGTCCTACATGCCGCCAGACATAGCCGCGCTCTCCTCCTGACACCCTCACAGCCGGCAGAGAAGCAGCAGCGGTAAGCAGCTGCAGAACTGCTGTGGGGGCATTTGTATAGTATACCTGCTGTGGGGGCATTTGTATACCTGGCACTGTGAGGGCAATTCTATACCTGGCACTGGGGGGGGCAATTGTTTACCTGGCACTGTGAGGGCAATTGTTTACCTGGCACTGTGGGGGCATTTGTATACCTGGCACTGTGAGGGCAATTGTTTACCTGACACTGTGGGGGCATTTTTGGATCTGGCACTGTAGGGGCATCTTTGGATCTGGTACTGTAGGGGCATTTTTGGATCTGGCACTGTAGGGGCACTTTTGGATCTGGCACCGTGGGGGCATTTTTGGATCTGGCACTGTGGGGGCATTTGTGGATCTGGCACTGTGGGGGCATTTGTGGATCTGGCACTGTGGGGGCATTTGTGGATCTGGCACTGTGGGTGCAATTGTGGATTTGGCACTGCACTATTGGGGGCATATGTCTGTGTATCACGTCTCATTTTAATTGGCCACACTCACTAAATGACTGCGGGCATTACTACAGGCAACATTACTACTGGGGGCAATACGGGCATTGCATAAGGGGCACCACTACTATGGGGTCTATATAAGGGGCACTACCAGTACAGTGGACATTGCATAATGAGCGCTACAACTGTGGGCATTGTATAAGAAGTGCCACCTCACATGCACCGAAGCCGCATGCAAATGTACTTCCCCTTCCATGGTGCCCCCCTATCATTTTCTTCTGGATCCGCCCCTGGAGCCAACCCACATACAGCGCCTTTTAGGTAAAAGGTGATCCCCTTCCAGCGCTGACTGTGCACCTTAATAGGTTACACAGTCTGTATTTAGCTTCCCCCCCTTCTACAACCCCCTGGTACCGTGAGAGATAGCTGGAGTTGCTGTGGAGGGACTTGCTCTTCCTGGACAGTGCTGTGCAGGCAGGAAAATGGTGCTGAACGCTGCTGGGTCCCTCTGAGGAGAAGCTCCGCCCCCAAAATGGCACTGTCTTCCCGCTCTTCACAATGATTATACTGGCCTGAGGATAATGCTGGCTGAGATCCACGGACCCCGACAGACTTTCTGACTAGTGCAGGGTTTAGGCGCCGGCTCAGGGTGCCTCCTCACAGCGCCGCACAGTGTGCCTCTGAGCTCCAGAGCCCCCTACCCTGTTGCCGCCATATTCACACCAGCCTCCGCTTGCAAGGGGGGTCGGTGACTCACTCGCCACCAATCTTCTGGCTCTGTAAGGGGGCGGCGGGATGCTGCTGGGGTGAGCGATCCCCTGTGGTGGGGATCGATCCCCTCAGGAGATCAGTGTTCTGTCAGCGGAGATAGTGGCTCAGACCACGCAGGGCGGACACTACTCCCCCCCTTAGTCCCACAAAGGAGGGAGGCTGTTGACAGCAGCCTCCCTGTAAAAAAATAAACTCCAAAAAAACTTTTTTCTAAAGAAGCTCTGTAGAGCTTTCCTAGCTGTGACCGGCTCCTCCGGGCACATTTTCTAAACTGAGTCTGGTAGGAGGGGCATAGAGGGAGGAGCCAGCCCACACTCTCAAACTCTTAAAGTGCCAATGGCTCCTGGTGGACCTGTCTATACCCCATGGTACTAATGTGGACCCCAGCATCCTCTAGGACGTAAGAGAAAGAGTTTTCAGCGCAGCCAAAAACATTGTCAGTGACTGGCATAGGAGGTTACTTCCCCAAAATGTGGAAAATATGATATTCATCAAAATTAACTTAAAATTCCACAAGGAAGACCTGTACTGTCAATTATATAAATAAAATAGAAGCGCCTGTAATAGTGGTTTCCAGCGGGGATGAATTAATATTGTGTGAAGAAGATGTACACACTGAACAGGGTGAGGAATTGGATGATGATGTTCACGACAGCTTGCCTATGTAGAGCCAGTTTTTTGTACATAGAGATCATTGCCAGTAATGTCCACTGCCCATTGGTTGTTTGTTTTTTTTTGGCCCAAACAAATCAGTCATTTCAGCCACAAGTGGCAGTCCCTGTCGCTGAAGTGATTGGTTTGTTAAACTGTGCATAAGGGTGGGTGGGCCCGATGAGCCCAAGGACAATTCCATTCCATTTTGCACCTATTTTCTTTACATTAGGCACTATTTGGAGCATTGCTGACTGTCACCCTGTGTAGACGACAAACATTTTTATAGTTTATTAAACGGCCATCCTATCTGTCACTGCAGTGCCACTCTGTTTCCTAGATGGCCATGTTGGAAGTTTAAGTGCCACATGTTTGTGCCGCCCACTGCTGTTGCGTAGCTTAGTCATCCATCTACCTCGGTGCAACCTGTAGGATTAAATAGGATGAAAACAATATTGTAAGCTTTGAGGTGGTCAAACTTGAAAGGAAATGAGTGGAAATGAATGTTATTGAGGGTAATAATACTGTAGGAACAAAAACAGGCCCACATTCTGTGATTGTAGCTGTTTTTCATGAATTTAAAAAAATCTCTAGTTCATAAAGGAGTATTTTCAATTAGTGTCGGATCCTCTCCGACGAGAGGATCCGACACTTCACTATACAATTTGTGGGCATTTCCGACATGTTTTTTCCCTATTTCGACAATGCCGATCTGACTTTTTTTAAAGTTGAATCGGCATTGTGGAAAACGGGCCAAAGACCTGTTGGACACGCCGATCCATGTGTTTTCCGACAAGTTGGAAAAAACAGCACTGGAATTGAAGAGGTCAAATCCAGATTCGACCTAAAAAAGTCGAAAAGTGCAGTTTTTCCGACTTGTCGGAAATTCCGACACTAATTGAATAGACCCCATAGAGAGAATAAAAAACACACATATTGCTTTCTGCCTCCTGACACAAGATATTTCACATGTAATGTATTTTATTTATAGATATACAATACGCACGCATGATTCCACATATTACTCAGCATCCTATAATAAGAGACACCGCTCTGTGTGCTTTCAACAAATATACAAATTTGTTCTTCACATATTAGTCAGCAGCCTTTAATAATATACATAATTATATGCATAGAAAGAGCAGACATATGTGACTGCAGATGTCGCACAGTAATTCCCATAAGACACATACAGTATACAGTACATATTGATTCACATCTCATGTTCAGGCCTATCCTTAAACCATCAGCTAGATCAATCTTATCAATTCAGTACTTACATACAAATATCTGTGATGAAAGTACAGTTCCATTGTTCATAAAGAACAAATATATTTTAAAGATTTGTCTGCTTGTAAGTTTAACCCACAAAAGGAAAGATTACTATTAGGAAAAAGTACTCAATTTGTATTAAAAATAATATTGTTGTATTGTGCAGATTTAATGATTACTTCGTAAGTACTAGAATAGTATGGAAAATGTAGGGTTTATGGTGGCCAATCCCGGGATCGGGATCGGCGGGATCCCGGGATTTAGGGCCAAAAATGTCTGGGATTCAATCCCGGGATTGGAAGCTCCAATTCCGGGGATTGAGGGATCAGCGTTGGGCGTCCACAGGATGCTCAGATGCTGCCCTGCTTCCTTATTCTGGCTCCCCAGCGCAGCGTGAGAGGTCACACTGCACAGTCAGCTGCTGCAGGGAACCGCCAGCAGCGATGAGATGTTGTTCCCGACCTGTCCGCCCCCGGTATATGGTGAGTTATGTGTGAGGGGCGGGCGGGGTGTGGTGGGGCGAGGGGGCGGCCACCTAGCTAAAAGCCAAACCCCGGGATTGAAAAAATGGCCCGGGATTGGCTTCCCTAGTAGGGTTGTATTTACTAAAGATCGGCTTTGAGGGCTCCATATGAAAAGGCAAAAGTGATATTTGCAAAGCAAGCCAGATTTTGAATGCACTACTATTTTAAATCCAACCCTTAAAGCTGCAGAGAATCAATGGCTTTGAATATCTGATTTGTAGTAAATATGCCATATAAATGCCATGTGAATATGCCATGTAAATGCCGCCTCCCTCCGTCCCACTTGCATACACGTATACAGGGTATACTGTGAGGCCAGGCCCCCCTGACTCATGGCACACCCCGTGACGGCCGTGCCCCTCTTGTCTCCCAACCACAGCAGGCTGCCAGAGCAGCTTCACAGATATTCATAGTTACATCTGGAGAAAAGATATGCATAGTTAATTAAGCAGCAAAGATATCCATAGTTGCATCCGGATCAAAGATATGCATCGATATTAGAGATGTGCACCGGAAATTTTTCGGGTTTTGTGTTTTGGTTTTGGATTCGGTTCCGCGGCCGTGTTTTGGATTCGGACGCGTTTTGGCAAAACCTCCCTGAATATTTTTTGTCGGATTTGTGTGTGTTTTGGATTCGGGTGTTTTTTTCAAAAAACCCTCAAAAACAGCTTAAATCACAGAATTTGGGGGTCATTTTGATCCTATAGTATTATTAACCTCTATAACCACAATTTCCACTCATTTCCAGTCTATTCTGAACACCTCACACCTCACAATACTATTTTTAGTCCTAAAATTTGCACCAAGGTCTCTGGATGACTAAGCAAAGTGACCCAAGAGGGCGGCACAAACACCTGGCCCATCTAGGAGTGGCACTGCAGTGTCAAACAGGATGGCACTTCAAAAAAATTGGCCCCAAACAGCACATGATGCAAAGAAAAGAGAAAAAGAGGTGCACTGTGGTCGCTGGACGGCTAAGCTAAGCGACACAAACACCTCAATATCACAGGAATTATTCGTTCTAATCAATGGTATTATTGGTCCAAATCACTGGAAGAAAATGACAAAATCATTGGAATTATTCGTTCTAATCAATGGTATTATTGGTCCAAATCACTGGAAGAAAATAACAAAATCACTGGAATTATTCAGAAACATTTGTAGAAAGTCGCTGCTTTCTGATTACAGAAATGCTCAGCTATTCCTGCAAATCCACAATCCCTTCCCAGAGTAAAAAGAAATTGAGAAACCATTGTTTGAGAACGTTTGTTCTCTTTCCCTTACAAAGGAACAAACCACTTTCCTAGACGATTGACGTTTTTGGGATTATGGAGACATAAAGGCCCTCATTCCGAGTTGATCGCTCGCAAGGCGATTTTAGCAGAGTTACACACGCTAAGCCGCCGCCTACTGGGAGTGAATCTTAGCTTCTTAAAATTGCGACCGATGTATTCGCAATATTGCGATTACAAACTACTTAGCAGTTTCAGAGTAGCTTCAGACTTACTCGGCATCTGCGATCAGTTCAGTGCTTGTCGTTCCTGGTTTGACGTCATAAACACATGAAACCCTAGAATATAAATCTATTAATCTTAAGGGGATCTATTAATATATATTCATTTCTCTATGGAATAAGTATATGAAGTAAAAGAGATATGCTAGAAACTGTATGTAAATTTTAGGACTTTATTGAATATATATATATAGTATCAGAAGTAGAATTCAGAATAAGCATGGATGTACAGTTATGAAATATAATAAAGATGGTTATGTTATTGGGCATCGAAGGAGGACTGCTGTTGTAAATAGCCTGGCATGCGCTGGACAGAGAAGGATCCAGAATCTCCTCGTGCTGGGGGTTAAGCGCTCGCGTGGGGGAGATAAAGCTGAGAGGGCTCGAGAGAGAGGAGAGACCCCCCAGGGACTGGAGCGGAGGACGGACGGAGTCTGAGTGAGGAGGAGAGATTATCGAGGGTGCCGGCAGACCCCTGGAGACCGCGGTATCAGAACGGAGAGCGGAGGGTACCTGAGTGTATGGCGGAGAAGGCGGCAATGATCCGGAGCCGCTGAACTTTGAGACGGCGAAGAGTGTGGAGGCTGGCCGTGTTAAGGAAGAAGGAGTGAGAGGAAGTCATCCGGGCCGCGGTTGCCATGGGAGCTGAGTGACGCAGCCATTTTGTATCTGAATCGGAGCTGCTACAATAACCCCGGGGACTGGGGGAGACATAAAGGTGAGCTTACACTGCCAGATAAATGGAAAGCAACCATTCACCTATAATACCCCACTATCCCCTAAATACAGAATATTGAAATACCATTATTATTGATTGGAAACCAAATCTTTGGTAAAGCAAGATGGTAAGGAGGACAGATTAAGCCAGTGAGAACCGCTGAAGAGACGATATACATATATAAGACTGTCCAGAAAAAGGGGTTACCTCATAGGAGTGTTATCTATGAACCCGTAGCCACTACTAAAGAACTCCCAGCTGATAGTCGTGAATCCTCCAGGGCCGAAATATATTCAAAAGGACGCCATACCACACCCTACAAAGGGTATCCTCATTAGTTATCATCCACCCCTGCTTGTATATATATCAAGGCAAATAGAAATTATCTAAACATGATTTGCACTTATTAGAGGACTGTTGCCGTATACCGCTGCTCTAAAATATATTTGGGGTTATTCACTAAGTACTGTTCATCCGTGTGGCTGGAGCATTATAGGAAGAAGCTGTCACTATGGTAGGACCAGCTTGTTCATATGGAAATAGTGACGCCAATGCAGCATGATTTGAGCATAGCCAGGATTAACCGGAATACCCGGATATAACTGTTGTAGACTCAACCAACTAGTGGTACCCAGTTCCTAGGTACTCCGGATTCATTGATGATAGTGCTTTAATTGACTAATATCTATAAAGGAGTATAATATAAGCAACCAGGATGCTGGATTCCTAGGGGAGGTGAAATACACTGACTGGGCCCTCATAATATTGAACGGTACAGTGATCACTTAGGTAACCTAGTATATATACTGCGCAGTAGGTCCTGAGTAAACCCCGGGTCCATAGTCTATCCGACTGTGGTTAGTGTATATTTTTTGTGTATTGCATGCATTTATGTTGTAACATCATATTGTAAGAGGTATTTATATTGTGTATTCTTTAACTCTCACTTTACTAATATCTACCATATGAGTAATTATATAGTGATGGGGATAATAAAATTAATTACCTGAATACTGTTGTCACGTGTATCCTCAAGATCCCGGATTGTTCTCTACTTATCGTATACCTGCGGAAAACCAGAAAACCAGAAAACAATTGGTAAAGAAGGTGAGGTGAGCTAAGTATATTACCAATAAAAATATATATATGACCAGTAACACCATCTCAACACCCACGGCTTAGTTTAAGTAGGGTTTTCCCAAGCCACCCGGGTGTTTAGCTATTGGCTTGGGTGGAGGCACGCCACATTCTACATAACCCTCAATTACGATAAGGGGAAGAAGGGTTACATTTGGAGGCACTGCTGAGATCCGGCGTCGAGTCGGGATCCTGTTTACCAACATACATAGGATGGAGGAGGTTAGTAAGGAAGATATTTTTCGTTGGTGTCACGAGAAGGATATAGATGTCGATTGCAGCTTTGGATTGCGAGGAAATTTGAATAATGCTAGCGAAGAGAGTATGATCAACGCCGTGAAATTTCTTTATGGAATTAATGAGCCACGCATCGTAGATAAATGGAAAGGGTCTACCGGTACTATTACCGCTGTGTTAATAACTAATCAGAACGCTATAGATCCAATGCTACTCCCTGGTATGGTAGTGGTTGAGGGAGTCCCGGGATGGAAAGTACAACTGGTGTGGCCTGAAAGGAACCCTGTGGGGGAAGAAGAGGGTCCCACCGGGGGTGAACACGGAACTGGGGAACCACATCTCATAGGTGGTGTTCCTACCGCTGGGCTAAATACTGATCCCATCACCCACTCTGAGGACAAGGTGGAGAATCAGGTAGAAACAGTGATGGGTAAAATGGTTAGCCACTTGGAGAGGTGGCATTTTGAAGGAGGCTATCGTCGCCTTAGGATTTTCTCGGGAATCACCCCGGTACCAGCAGGAGAGGAGACCTACGAGCTGTGGAGGGAGGCAGCCACTCAACATTCCGAAGAGTGGCAGTGTCCCGAACATGTTAAACGGCAGAGGGTGGTTGAAAGCCTACGGGGACCGGCGATGGGGGTGATTCAAGCCACCCGAAGGAGCAACCCCAATGCTACCCTAAAAGACTATGTGGAGGCTCTAGATTTTTCCTTTGGTACCTTGGAAGATGTAGGGGACCTACTGGCTCGGCTTAACCATACTTACCAGGAGCCAGGAGAAACTTTGACCCATTACATTTATAGAGTCGATAGGTTAATTTACAAGATTGTAGATAAAGGGGGGATTGATAAGGAAGGGGTGGATAGAAGGAGACTGACTCAGGTAATTAAGGGGGCCTTAACCAATAGTACTGTAGCACAACGGCTCAGATGTACTATGAATATTAATCGCCCTCCGACCTTGAATGAGCTCGTGCGAGAAGTGAAACTCGAAGAGGTACAAATAGAAAACCGTGAGAAAACCATAAAAAAGGTCAAAGTAGTTTTACCGACCCCCTCTTCTCCCTCTATAGATGAAAGACTGTTGAAGTTAATTGAAGACCAGAACAAAAAAATTGAACAGCTAATCGCCTTACAGACCAATCCTCCTTATAGTCAGGGGATGAGAAATGATTCCGGGGGGGAGATAAGTGTAAGGAGGGTAAGCAGATTGCCCACTATTTGTTATAGTTGTGGACAAGCGGGTCATAGATCCTTTGAATGCCCCATGTATGGACACTTCCAAAGAGGAAATAATAATAATTACCGGAGACGACTGTCTACTCAGGAAAACGCCAACGGGAGTGCTGTGGACCCCTCACAGGCTCCCCAATAATTACCGTACATGCCATGGGGAGTGCTCAGTGGTCCAATGAAATACCCGAAAGCCTGATGGGCCATGCACCGAGAATAAAGGCTATGATCAACGGACATGCCTGTACAGTCTTGTTGGATAGTGGCTCACAGATATCCATCGTATTTGAATCCTGGTATCAGACCTATTTACAAGATGTGCCCATACACCCTCTTAGTGGACTCACCATCTGGGGGTTGAGTGAGCAAAAATACCCCTATTTAGGATATATTATTGCCCAGATTACTTTCGACCCTGGGCTGATCTCCCCCAATGAAATGGTACCGTTGGTGGCGTTGGTTTGTCCAGATTCTCCTGGCAATAATGGAGAACTGCCAGTAATTATTGGAACAAACACTAATATGTATAAGAGTCTCATAAAATGGTGTGAGAGACAAAATCAAAACATGAATGATTTGCCGCTCACTATAGAAAGTAATATGGCGCTGTGTCGACAAGGACAAGTTAGTTCCGAATCCAGTATATCCACCCCAAAATCATGGGTCCATAAGTTAGAGGCATGTTTTCAAGGTAGCGACATCGATCTAAAGAATAAAAATAGGTTAATGGAACAATTACAGCTACGAGAAGCTGTATTTTCCCAAAGTGAGTGGGACCTAGGAACAGCCAAGGAAGTCGAGCATCGTATTAAATTAACCAATAACACCCCATTTAGGGAAAGGTCTCGAAGATTGGCTCCAGCCGATTTCGAGGACGTGCGGAAGCATCTACGAAATCTTCTGGAGAATCAGGTGATAGCTGACTCAGAGAGCCAGTATGCCTCCCCCATTGTGGTGGCACGAAAGAAAAGTGGGAAGATACGGATGTGTATTGATTACCGGACCTTAAATAGACGTACGGTACCGGATCAATATACTGTGCCAAAAATTGAAGAAGCATTGGATTGTCTGCAAGGCAGCCAGTGGTTCTCAGTGTTGGATTTGAGGTGTGGTTATTACCAGATCCCTATGAACATCGAGGATAGAGCCAAGACTGCCTTCATCTGTCCGATTGGATTTTTCGAATTCCTAAAAATGCCTCAGGGTATCACTGGAGCGCCAGCCACCTTCCAGAGGACCATGGAGAAGACCGTAGGAGATATGGGATATCGAGAAGTTTTGGTCTATTTAGACGATATCATAGTCTTTGGCAAGACCCTGGATGAACATAATGAAAGGCTATTAAAGGTGTTAGACAGACTTCAAGATCGTGGATTAAAGTTATCTATCGAGAAATGCCAATTGTGTAGATCTACAGTAAAGTACCTAGGACATATTGTCAGTAGGGAGGGAATAACTACTGATCCAGACAAAGTAGCCACCGTGAGGAATTGGCCACGACCCAGAAACCTTAAGGAGCTACGGTCCTTCTTAGGATTTTGTGGCTATTACCGAAAATTTGTTTCGCATTACTCAAAATTGGCTCGACCCTTAACCAATTTAACCAGAGGATATCCACCCAGTGTCCATAAAAGAAAGAAAAAAACCACGGAAACCAAAGAGTACCTTTGCCCTAGGGAAATGTTTGGAGATCGATGGGATGCTGAATGTGAGAAGGCCTTTATCAACCTAAAAGAGAGTCTATCAAACTCCCCAGTGTTAGCATATGCCGACCCAGAACTCCCTTATGAAGTACACATCGATGCTTCTTTTGAAGGACTCGGGGGAGTGCTGTATCAGTGGAGGGATGGACAACTCCGGCCCATTTCTTATGTCAGTCGTGGTCTATCGGGAAGTGAGCGTAATTATCCGGTGCATAAGCTGGAATTTTTAGCTCTTAAATGGGTGGTTAGTGAAAAATGTCATGACTATTTATATGGAGCATCTTTTATTGTACATACGGACAATAATCCTTTAACCTATGTCCAATCCACAGCTAAGCTGGATGCAAGTGGTCATCGCTGGTTGGCAACCTTATCCAACTATAATTTTACCATCAAATATCGACCTGGTGTAAACAACCAGGACGCTGATGCATTATCCAGGAGGGTCGGTAATGAAGTTCCTATATCATCTGAAGAATGGATTGAGGTTCCAGCTGCTATGATAAGGGGGCTATGTCATCCAGTTAGAGTGACTCCGCAAGTACCCTTGGCCGCCATAGTCACCACGGGGGCATCGGCCCAAGCCATCCCGGCCTCTTATCAATGGTTGGATCCTTCCGCTATGAAGGGGTTGGAAATGATAAGGCACGATGAACTGGCTCAGGAACAGAGGGAAGATGTTCATATTGGGCCTATTATACAATACTTGGAGAAACCCTCATCCTCAGTTTCAATGTCCGGTATATCGAAAGAAACTAAAATATTGATTCAACAGATTAAGAATCTACGGATAAAGAGAGGATTGCTTTACCGAGTTACCCGAAGGTCCACGGGAAATACCAGAATGCAGTTAGTATTGCCAGACAAGTATAAGACCATAGTACTCAAAGCGTTACATGATAACCATGGTCATTTAGGGCAGGAAAAAACCTTGGGACTGGTTAACGAAAGATTCTTTTGGCCATTCATGGGTAGAGACGTGGAACAATTTTGTAAGTCATGTGGAAACTGTGTGTTGAGGAAAACCATACCCCGGCATAATTCCCCATTAGTCCATATCAAGAGCTCCGGACCCTTTGATCTGGTATGCATAGACTTTTTATCATTAGAGGGACCGGATGGAAGGGATAGCCATATCTTGGTAGTCACGGATCATTTTACCAGATATGCTCAGGCATATGTAACACCAAATCAAAGAGCGGGGACTGTGGCTCGTACCTTGTGGGAGAAATTCTTTGTGCACTACGGGCTACCGGCTCGGATTCATTCCGACCAGGGACGAGAATTTGAGAGCAACCTGATTAAAGAACTGTGTCAATGTTGTGGTATTAAGAAGTCGCGGACAACTCCATACCATCCCCAAGGAGATCCCCAACCAGAACGTTTTAATCGTACCCTATTAAATATGCTTGGAACCCTGAATATACCACAGAAACTGAAGTGGAAACAGCATATAACATATCTAGTCCATGCATATAATTGCACCAAGAATGATGCTACGGGGTATTCCCCTTATCTACTCATGTTTGGTAGGGAAGCCAGGTTACCCATTGACGTGTGTTTACCGACCAAAATTAACCCTGCTTCTTGGGGTTCTCATTCCCAGTATTTAAGGCAACTCAGACAGCAATTACATGATGCTTACCAATTGGCTCGAAATACTGCCGGGAAAATGGAAGATAGGAACAAGACACATTATGATAGGAAAGTGATAGAACATCTATTACAGCCTGGGGACAGAGTTTTAATCAAAGTATTAGGCATGCCTAGACGGCAGAAACTCAGAAACCGATGGAAGGATGAACCATATGTAGTAGTGAAACAGCTACCTGATATTCCGGTGTATCAGCTAATACCGGAGAATGGAGAGGGGTCAATAGTGACTTATCATAGACAACACCTGCTGCCCATAGCTCAAGATATCCGATGGAATGAGGCCAGACCAAAAGGGGATAATCAGGGAAAACCCAGTACAACAGCTGCTTCCGACCCTCCAGAGACGCTCTACCTGGAAGAAGAAGAAAGGGAGTCGGAACTGGACCAGTTAGGAGGCGGGGTATATTATAAAGATGACGGCTGGGGGGAACCCAGTAGTACGACTAAATTAGACTTAGAACCGCCAGAAGTACAGTTATCCACCCCAGAGTGGGGAGTAGTGGATAATAGGACTAACCCAGCAGAGGTATGGGAAGAATCTGCTAGTATGGAAAGTGATGGTAGGGGTAGTACTAGTGAATCCCATATGACTACTGAAGAATGTAGTGAAGAGACTACATCAGGTTATAGACCCTCTGATCCACGGCCACAGAGAATACGGAAACCACCTAGAATATTTACTTATGATCAATTGGGGGTACCAACAGAGGTTCCCCTGATAATCCATCCTAGGGTGGTAGTGCCATGGCCTTATTTTGGATGTGGGATATGAAGAGGTAGTAATACCTGATAGCAAAGGGCAGGATTAGCCCAAGTTTCTGAATATCATAGGAGTGGTGATACCTATGCGTTGCATTTCGGAATCCCCAGGGGGAGAATGTAACCCTAGAATATAAATCTATTAATCTTAAGGGGATCTATTAATATATATTCATTTCTCTATGGAATAAGTATATGAAGTAAAAGAGATATGCTAGAAACTGTATGTAAATTTTAGGACTTTATTGAATATATATATATAGTATCAGAAGTAGAATTCAGAATAAGCATGGATGTACAGTTATGAAATATAATAAAGATGGTTATGTTATTGGGCATCGAAGGAGGACTGCTGTTGTAAATAGCCTGGCATGCGCTGGACAGAGAAGGATCCAGAATCTCCTCGTGCTGGGGGTTAAGCGCTCGCGTGGGGGAGATAAAGCTGAGAGGGCTCGAGAGAGAGGAGAGACCCCCCAGGGACTGGAGCGGAGGACGGACGGAGTCTGAGTGAGGAGGAGAGATTATCGAGGGTGCCGGCAGACCCCTGGAGACCGCGGTATCAGAACGGAGAGCGGAGGGTACCTGAGTGTATGGCGGAGAAGGCGGCAATGATCCGGAGCCGCTGAACTTTGAGACGGCGAAGAGTGTGGAGGCTGGCCGTGTTAAGGAAGAAGGAGTGAGAGGAAGTCATCCGGGCCGCGGTTGCCATGGGAGCTGAGTGACGCAGCCACTTTGTATCTGAATCGGAGCTGCTACAATAACCCCGGGGACTGGGGGAGACATAAAGGTGAGCTTACACTGCCAGATAAATGGAAAGCAACCATTCACCTATAATACCCCACTATCCCCTAAATACAGAATATTGAAATACCATTATTATTGATTGGAAACCAAATCTTTGGTAAAGCAAGATGGTAAGGAGGACAGATTAAGCCAGTGAGAACCGCTGAAGAGACGATATACATATATAAGACTGTCCAGAAAAAGGGGTTACCTCATAGGAGTGTTATCTATGAACCCGTAGCCACTACTAAAGAACTCCCAGCTGATAGTCGTGAATCCTCCAGGGCCGAAATATATTCAAAAGGACGCCATACCACACCCTACAAAGGGTATCCTCATTAGTTATCATCCACCCCTGCTTGTATATATATCAAGGCAAATAGAGATTATCTAAACATGATTTGCACTTATTAGAGGACTGTTGCCGTATACCGCTGCTCTAAAATATATTTGGGGTTATTCACTAAGTACTGTTCATCCGTGTGGCTGGAGCATTATAGGAAGAAGCTGTCACTATGGTAGGACCAGCTTGTTCATATGGAAATAGTGACGCCAATGCAGCATGATTTGAGCATAGCCAGGATTAACCGGAATACCCGGATATAACTGTTGTAGACTCAACCAACTAGTGGTACCCAGTTCCTAGGTACTCCGGATTCATTGATGATAGTGCTTTAATTGACTAATATCTATAAAGGAGTATAATATAAGCAACCAGGATGCTGGATTCCTAGGGGAGGTGAAATACACTGACTGGGCCCTCATAATATTGAACGGTACAGTGATCACTTAGGTAACCTAGTATATATACTGCGCAGTAGGTCCTGAGTAAACCCCGGGTCCATAGTCTATCCGACTGTGGTTAGTGTATATTTTTTGTGTATTGCATGCATTTATGTTGTAACATCATATTGTAAGAGGTATTTATATTGTGTATTCTTTAACTCTCACTTTACTAATATCTACCATATGAGTAATTATATAGTGATGGGGATAATAAAATTAATTACCTGAATACTGTTGTCACGTGTATCCTCAAGATCCCGGATTGTTCTCTACTTATCGTATACCTGCGGAAAACCAGAAAACCAGAAAACAATTGGTAAAGAAGGTGAGGTGAGCTAAGTATATTACCAATAAAAATATATATATGACCAGTAACACCATCTCAACACCCACGGCTTAGTTTAAGTAGGGTTTTCCCAAGCTACCCGGGTGTTTAGCTATTGGCTTGGGTGGAGGCACGCCACATTCTACATAACCCTCAATTACGATAAGGGGAAGAAGGGTTACACACACCCAGCGTTCGCCCAGACACTCCCCCGTTTCTCCGGCCACTCCTGCGTTTTTTCCGGAAACGGTAGCGTTTTTAACCACACGCCCCTGAAACGCCGTGTTTCCGCCCAGTAACACCCATTTCCTGTCAATCACATTACGATCGCCGGAGCGAAGAAAAAGCCGTGAGTAAAAATACTATCTTCATTGTTAAATTACTTGGCGCAGTCGCAGTGCGAATATTGCGCATGCGTACTAAGCGGAATTTCACTGCGATGCGATGAAATATACCGAGCGAACAACTCGGAATGAGGGCCAATGTTTTTGAATATAAATCCTAAAGCAGGTGGTGTATTAGAGCAAAAGAGTGCAAGAGACCAGCCATGCAGTTTCTGAAATATTATGACAAAATGTTACTGTATTTCATAAACACTCATTCCTAACTCTGCTAAGTACTGTTTGGTATACTGTATCTGGCTTCCATGAGGTAGTTGTCCATTATTTCAGCTTCCATTGACCTTTTTGAAAGCGGTAGAAGTTATCGATTCTTTTTTTTTATTTTTATTTTCCCCTATTTTTAATTTTCTCCTGCATAGCCCAGTAAAATGTTGCAATGTTAAGTATTGACTTCTGCCTTCTGGGGGTCCACTTCTTCACCAAACCCAGCCAAATCTCATCCTAACCCTCTGTTCCACATTCTCTATGTACCCCATCTGTGTCACCCATGTCTGTCTACCCCTCCCCTTTAGATTGTAAGCTCTCACGAGCAGGGCCCTCTTCCCTCATGTGCTTATCCTTTGTCTTACTTTAATAATCTTCAACTGTACCACATCCAGCAGTCTTCTGCCACCTGATACTTATTCCAGTGTCATCTGCTGATGTAACTATGTTTATTTACCCTGTACTTGTCCTATACTGTCATCAACTGTAAATTGCTGTTTTCCTGATTGATTATTTATGTACTCTGTAATTGGGCGCTGCGGAACCCTTGTGGAGCCATATAAATAAAGGATAATAATAATAATAATATAGGGTGTATAATACCCAGGTGTATCTCACACATCACACAGTACAGTATATAGGGTGTATAATCCCCAGTGTATCTCACACATCGCTCAGTACAGATTACAGGATGTATAATCACCAGGTGTATCTCACACATCACTCAGTACAGTATATAGGGTGTATAATCACCATGTGTATAACACACATTGCACAGTACAGTATATAGGGTGTATAATCCCAAAGTGTATCTCACACATCGCTCAGTACAGTATACAGGGTGTATAATCACCAGGTGTATCACAAACGTTGCACAGTACAGTATACAGGGTGTATAATCCCCAGGTGTATCTCACACATCACACAGTACAGTATATAGGGTGTATAATCCCCAGGTGTATCTCACACATCGCTCAGTACAGATTACAGGATGTATAATCACCAGGTGTATAACACACATCGCACAGTACAGTATATAGGGTGTATAATCCCAAGGTGTATCTCACACATCGTTCAGTACAGTAAACGGTGTATAATCACCAGGTGTATCACAAACATTGCACAGTACAGTATACAGGGTGTATAATCACCAGCTGTATCACAAATGTTGCACAGTACAGTATACAGGGTGTATAATCCCCAGGTGTATCTCACACATCGCTCAGTACAGATTACAGGATGTATAATCACCAGGTGTATAACACACATCACAGAGTACAGTATATAGGGTGTATAATCCCAAGGTGTATCTCACACATCGCTCAGTACAGTATACAGGGTGTATAATCACCAGGTGTATCACAAACGTTGCACAGTACAGTATACAGGGTGTATAATCCCAAAGTGTATCACAAACATTGCACAGTACAGTATACAGGGTGTATAATCCCCAGGTGTATCTCACCCATCGCTCAGTACAGAGTACTGTGTCCCCGGTATCAAATCCCATCTAGGTTCCACTTCTCTATGCAGGCGATACCGAGAATGTACACAGACGTCAGGAAAAAGAGTCACTTGTGTCCTAAAAAATGCGGTTGTATCCAGTGTCTACTTAACCACGGACATGTGGACAAGTGGAACAGGGCATACTAAGGACTATATGACTGTAACAGCCCACTGGGTAGATATATGGCCTCCAGCAGCGGCAACAGTAGCAGCATCTTGCAAACGCCAACTCATTCCTAGGCAGGCTACTCTATGTATCACCGCTTTCCATAAGAGGCACACAGCTGACAACCTTACGGAAACTGAGGAACATCATCGCAGAATGGCTCACCCCAATTGGACTCTCCTGGGGATTTGTGATATCGGACAACGCCACCAATATTGTGCGTGCATTACAACTGGGCAAATTACATCACGTCCCATGTTTTGCACATACAATTATTTTGGTGGTGCAGAATATTTTTTTAAATGAGAAGAGTGTGCAGGAAATGCTGTCTGTGACCCGAAAAATTTCTGGACACTTTCGGCATTATGCCACTGCGTGCCGAAGACTGGAGCGCCAGCAAACATTCCTGAACCTGCCCCGCCATCAACTGAAGCAAGAGGTGGTAACGAGGTGGAATTCAACACTCTATATGCTTCAGAGGATGGAGGAGCAGCAAAAGGCCATTCAAGCCTATACATCCACCTACGATATAGGCAAAGGAGGGGTAATGCACCTGACTCAAGCGCAGTGGAGAATGAATTCCGTCTTGTGCAAGGTTCTCCAACCCTTTGAACTTGCCACACGTGAAGTCAGTTCAGACACTGCCAGCTTGAGTCAGGTGATTCCCCTCAGGCTTTTGCAGAAGTAGCTGGAGAAATTGAAGAAGGAGCTAAGACGGAGTGATTCCGCAAAGTATGTGGGACTTGTGGATGGAGCCCTTCATTCGCTTTGCCAGGATTCAAGGGTGGTCAATCTGTTGAAATCAGAGTACTACATTTTGGCCACCGTGCTCGATCCTAGGTTTAAAGCCTACGTTGTATCTCTTTCCAGCAGACACAAGTCTGCAGAGGTGCAAAGAACTGCTGGTTAGTAAATTGTCAACTCAAGCGGAACATGACCCGTCAACAGCTCCTCCTTAATTTTTTCCAGCCACTGGGGCTGCAAGGAAAATGATCAAATTTCTCAGCCCACCCGCTGGCAGTGATGCAGGTCAGTCAGGAGCGAGTGCTGACATCTGGTCTGGACTGAAGGACCTGCCAACGATTACTGATATGACTACTGTCACTGCATATGATTCTGTCCCATTGAAAGAATGGTGGAGGATTATATGAGTGACAGCATCCAAGTAGGCATGTCAGACAGTCCGTACGTATACTGGCAGGAAAAAGAGGCAATTTGGAGGCCCTTGCACAAGCTGGCTTTATTTTACCTAAGTTGCCCCCCCTCCAGTGTGCACTCCGAAAGAGTGTTTAGTGCAGCCGCTCACCTTGTCAGCAATCGGCGTAGGAGGTTACTGCCACAAAATGTGGAGAAGATGATGTTCATCAAAATGAATTATAAAGTCTTCCGGGAAGACCTTTACCAGCAATTGCCTCCAGAAAGTATACAGGAACCTGTGATGGTGGATTCCAGTGGGGACGAATTAACACAGTGTCAGACACCCCTTTCTTCACGGTGAAAGGGGTGAAGAATCGGAAGATGATGATGAGGTGGACATCTTGCCTCTGTAGAGCCAGTTTGTGCAAGGAGAGATTGATTGCTTCTTTTTTGGTGGGGGCCCAAACAAACCAGTCATTTCAGCCACAGTTGTGTGGCAGACCCTGTTGCTGAAATGATGGGTTTGTTAAAGTGTGCATGTCCTGTTTATACAACATAAGGGTGGGTGGGAGTGCCCAAGGACAATTCCATCTTGCACCTCTTTTTCTTCTTTGCATCATGTGCTGTTTGGGGACTAGTTTCTTTTTGTACCATACTGTCTGTAACTGCAGTGCCACTCCTAGATGGGCCAGGTGTTTGTGCCGCACACTTGTGTCGCTTAGCTTGGCCATTCAGCTAGCTAATTGCACCTCTTTTTCTTCTTTGTACCATGTGCTGTTTGGGGCCTTTTTTTTATATCTGCCCTCCTGTCTGACACGGCAGTGTCACTCCTAGATGGGCCAGGTATTTGTGCCGCACACTTGTGTCGCTTAGCTTAGTCATACAGCCACCTCAGTGCAACTTTTAGGCCTAAAAACAATATTGTGAGGTGTTCAGAATAGACTGGAAATGAGTGGAAATAAATGTTATTGAGGTTAATAATACCGTATGAGCAAAATTACCCGCAAATTCTGGGATTTTAGCTTTTTTTATGGGTTTTTTTCAAAAATCATCCAGATCCAAAACCAAAACCAAAACATGAAAGGGTGGTTTTGGCAAAACCAAGCCAAAACCAAAACACGAAAATGGAATTAGAACCAAAACCAAAACACAAAACATGAAAAGTGTCAGCCGCACATCTCTAGTTAAAATTAGAGATGTGCACCGGAAATTTTTCGGGTTTTGTGTTTTGGGTTTGGTTCCGTGGCCGTGTTTTGGGTTCGAACGCGTTTTGGCAAAACCTCACCGAATTTTTTTTGTCGGATTCGGGTGTGTTTTGGATTCGGGTGTTTTTTTCAAAAAACCCTAAAAAACAGCTTAAATCATAGAATTTGGGGGTCATTTTGATCCCAAAGTATTATTAACCTCAATAACCATAATTTCCACTCATTTTCAGTCTATTCTGAACACCTCACACCTCACAATATTATTTTTAGTCCTAAAATTTGCACCGAGGTCGCTGGATGACTAAACTCAGCGACCCAAGTGGCCGACACAAACACCTGGCCCATCTAGGAGTGGCACTGCAGTGTCACGCAGGATGGCCCTTCCAAAAAACACTCCCCAAACAGCACATGACGCAAAGAAAAAAAGAGGCGCAATGAGGTAGCTGTGTGACTAAGCTCAGCGACCCTAGTGGCCGACACAAACACCTGGCCCATCTAGGAGTGGCACTGCAGTGTCACGCAGGATGGCCCTTCCAAAAAACACTCCCCAAACAGCACATGACGCAAAGAAAAAAAGAGGCGCAATGAGGTAGCTGTGTGAGTAAGCTAAGCGACCCTAGTCCCCGACACAAACACCTGGCCCATCTAGGAGTGGCACTGCAGTGTCACGCAGGATGGCCCTTCCAAAAAACACTCCCCAAACAGCACATGACGCAAAGAAAAATGAAAGAAAAAAGAGGTGCAAGATGGAATTGTCCTTGGGCCCTCCCACCCACCCTTATGTTGTATAAACAGGACATGCACACTTTAACCAACCCATCATTTCAGTGACAGGGTCTGCCACACGACTGTGACTGAAATGACGGGTTGGTTTGGACCCCCACCAAAAAAGAAGCAATTAATCTCTCCTTGCACAAACTGGCTCTACAGAGGCAAGATGTCCACCTCATCATCATCCTCCGATTCATCACCGTGTACATCCCCCTCCTCACAGATTATCAATTCGTCCCCACTGGAATCCACCATCACAGCTCCCTGTGTACTTTGTGGAGGCAATTGCTGCTGGTGAATGTCTCCACGGAGGAATTGATTATAATTCATTTTAATGAACATCATCTTCTCCACATTTTCTGGAAGTAACCTCGTACGCCGATTGCTGACAAGGTGAGTGGCGGCACTAAACACTCTTTCGGAGTACACACTTGTGGGAGGGCAACTTAGGTAGAATAAAGCCAGTTTGTGCAAGGGCCTCCAAATTGCCTCTTTTTCCTGCCAGTATACGTACGGACTGTCTGACGTGCCTACTTGGATGCGGTCACTCATATAATCCTCCACCATTCTTTCAATGGGGAGAGAATCATATGCAGTGACAGTAGACGACATGTCCGTAATCGTTGTCAGGTCCTTCAGTCCGGACCAGATGTCAGCATCAGCAGTCGCTCCAGACTGCCCTGCATCACCGCCAGCGGGTGGGCTCGGAATTCTGAGCCTTTTCCTCGCACCCCCAGTTGCGGGAGAATGTGAAGGAGGAGATGTTGACAGGTCGCGTTCCGCTTGACTTGACAATTTTCTCACCAGCAGTTCTTTGAACCCCTGCAGACTTGTGTCTGCCGGAAAGAGAGATACAACGTAGGTTTTAAATCTAGGATCGAGCACGGTGGCCAAAATGTAGTGCTCTGATTTCAACAGATTGACCACCCGTGAATCCTGGTTAAGCGAATTAAGGGCTCCATCCACAAGTCCCACATGCCTAGCGGAATCGCTCAGTGTTAGCTCCTCCTTCAATGTCTCCAGCTTCTTCTGCAAAAGCCTGATGAGGGGAATGACCTGACTCAGGCTGGCAGTGTCTGAACTGACTTCACGTGTGGCAAGTTCAAAAGGTTGCAGAACTTTGCACAACGTTGAAATCATTCTCCACTGCGCTTGAGACAGGTGCATTCCACCTCCTATATCGTGGTCAGTTGTATAGGCTTGAATGGCCTTTTGCTGCTCCTCCAACCTCTGAAGCATATAGAGGGTTGAATTCCACCTCGTTACCACTTCTTGCTTCAGATGATGGCAGGGCAGGTTCAGGCGTTTTTGGTGTTGCTCCAGTCTTCTGTACGTGGTGCCTGTACGCCGAAAGTGTCCCGCAATTCTTCTGGCCACCGACAGCAGCTCTTGCACGCCCCTCTCGTTTTTTAAATAATTCTGCACCACCAAATTCAAGGTATGTGCAAAACATGGGACGTGCTGGAATTTGCCCATATTTAATGCACACACAATATTGCTGGCGTTGTCCGATGCCACAAATCCACAGGAGAGTCCAATTGGGGTAAGCCATTCTGCGATGATCTTCCTCAGTTGCCGTAAGAGGTTTTTAGCTGTGTGCGTATTCTGGAAAGCGGTGATACAAAGCGTAGCCTGCCTAGGAAAGAGTTGGCGTTTGCGAGATGCTGCTACTGGTGCTGCCGCTGCTGTTCTTGCGGCGGGAGTCAATACATCTACCCAGTGGGCTGTCACAGTCATATAGTCCTGAGTCTGCCCTTCTCCACTTGTCCACATGTCCGTGGTTAAGTGGACATTGGGTACAACTGCATTTTTTAGGACACTGGCGAGTCTTTTTCTGAGGTCTGTGTACATTTTCGGTATCGCCTGCCTAGAGAAATGGAACCTAGATGGTATTTGGTACCTGGGACACAGTACCTCAAACAAGTCTATAGTTGGCTCTGCAGTGATGATGGATACCGGAACCACGTTTCTCACCGCCCAGGATGCCAAGGCCTCAGTTATCCGCTTTGCAGCAGGATGACTGCTGTGATATTTCATCTTCCTCGCAAAGGACTGTTGGACAGTCAATTGCTTGGTGGAAGTAGTAAAAGTGGTCTTACAACTTCCCCTCTGGGATGACCATCGACTCCCAGCAGCAACAACAGCAGCGCCAGCAGCAGTAGGCGTTACACGCAAGGATGCATCGGAGGAATTCCAGGCAGGAGAGGACTCGTCAGAATTGCCAGTGACATGGCCTGCAGGACTATTGGCATTCCTTGGGAAGGAGGAAATTGACACTGAGGAAGTTGGTGGGGTGGTTTGCGTGAGCTTGGTTACAAGAGGAAGGGATTTACTGGTCAGTGGACTGCTTCCGCTGTCGCCCAAAGTTTTTGAACTTGTCACTGACTTATGATGAATGCGCTGCAGGTGACGTATAAGGGAGGATATTCCGAGGTGGTTAACGTCCTTACCCCTACTTATTACAGCTTGACAAAGGCAACACACGGCTTGACAAATGTTGTCCGCATTTCTGTTGAAATACTTCCACACCGAAGAGCTGATTTTTTTGGTATTTTCACCAGGCATGTCAATGGCCATATTCCTCCCACGGACAACAGGTGTCTCCCTGGGTGCCTGACTTAAACAAACCACCTCACCATCAGAATCCTCCTTGTCAATTTCCTCCCCAGCTCCAGCAACACCCATATCCTCCTCATCCTGGTGTACTTCAACACTGACATCTTCAATCTGACTATCAGGAACTGGACTGCGGGTGCTCCTTCCAGCACTTGCAGGGGGCGTGCAAATGGTGGAAGGCGCATGCTCTTCGCGTCCAGTGTTGGGAAGGTCAGGCATCGCAACCGACACAATTGGACTCTCCTTGTGGATTTGGGATTTCGAAGAACGCACAGTTCTTTGCTGTGCTTTTGCCAGCTTAAGTCTTTTCATTTTTCTAGCGAGAGGCTGAGTGCTTCCATCCTCATGTGAAGCTGAACCACTAGCCATGAACATAGGCCAGGGCCTCAGCCGTTCCTTGCCACTCCGTGTGGTAAATGGCATATTGGCAAGTTTACGCTTCTCCTCCGACGATTTTATTTTAGATTTTTGAGTCCTTTTTTTACTGATATTTTGTGTTTTGGATTTTACATGCTCTGTACTAAGACATTGGGCATCGGCCTTGGCAGACGACGTTGATGGAATTTCATCGTCTCGGCCATGACTAGTGGCAGCAGCTTCAGCACGAGGTGGAAGTGGATCTTGATCTTTCCCTATTTTTGGAACCTCAACATTTTTGTTCTCCATATTTTAATAGGCACAACTAAAAGGCACCTCAGGTAAACAATGGAGATGGATGGATACTAGTATACTTATGGATGAAGAGTGACTGACGACACAGAGGTAGCTACAGCCGTGGACTACCATACTGCGTCTGCTAGTATAGAGATGATAATGATATAAAAAATATATATATATATCACTACTGCAGGTATATATAATATAATGACGGACCTGCTGGACACTGTCAGCAGACTCCTAAACTACTAGTATGAAGAAGATAGAAAAAAAAACCCCACCACAGGTAGGTATACAATTATGGACGAGCACTGACGACACAGAGGTAGCTACAGTCGTGGACTACCGTACTGCGTCTGCTAGTATAGAGATGATAATGATATAAAATATATATATATATCACTACTGCAGGTATATATAATATAATGACGGACCTGCTGGACACTGTCAGCAGACTCCTAAACTACTAGTATGAAGAAGATAGAAAAAAAAACCCCACCACAGGTAGGTATACAATTATGGACGAGCACTGACGACACAGAGGTAGCTACAGCCGTGGACTACCGTACTGCGTCTGCTAATATAGAGATGATAAAGATGATAGATATGAACAAAAAAAATATAACACTACTGCAGGTAAATATTTATATAATATAATGAATGACGGACCTGCTGGACACTGTCAGCAGAATGCGTTTATAGAATAAAAAAAAAAACACCACAGGAGTGTTTAACTTTTTCAGGCAGACAATATACTGGTGGTCACTGGTCAGTCACACTGGCAGCAAAAGTGTGCACTGTACTCCTGCTATAACTGCACCCCAGTCTCCCCCACAATTCAGCTGTGTGAGCAGTGAGCACTCAGCACAGTCAGATATACATAGATATATCATGCAGCACACTGAGGCTGAGCACAGATATGGTATGGAGCGTTTTTTTCAGGCAGAGAACGGATTAAAAAAAACTAGCAAAACTCTGCACTGACTGTACTCCTCCTAACAGCTCTTCCCAATCCTCCCCACAATAAGCTAAGCAGCAATCAGATCAACAGTAACTATAAACGGAGAGGACGCCAGCCACGTCCTCTCCCTATCAATCTCAATGCACGTGTGAAAATGGCGGCGACGCGCGGCTCCTTATATAGAATCCGAGTCTCGCGATAGAATTCGAGCCTCGCGAGAATCCGACAGCGGGATGATGACGTTCGGGCGCGCTCGGGTTAACCGAGCAAGGCGGGAGGATCCGAGTCTGCCTCGGACCCGTGTAAAAAGGCTGAAGTTCGGGGGGGTTCGGATTCCGAGGAACCGAACCCGCTCATCTCTAGTTAAAATGCAGAATTAGACAGGGGAAATACTATATGTGGCAGTTTTTGGCCTTACTTCTAAGTCTAAGAAGGTGTTGGAGGCAACAATGGCTAAAGGGGAGATTGGGGTGAAGGGTTAAAACAAAGTCATATGTTGACTCGTTGAATGACTTTTACATTTTTATATCCTGATTATTTGGAGATGGGTAGTTAGTAATTGCTTAATCTGATTTGCTACTACCATTAGTACATGTACTTTTTCTGTCATCCAGGCGTTCCTCTTGGCCTCAGTATGATAAGTACAGTATATTCCGTCAGAAGCAAGACAGCTAAGTCATCATGAATTTAGGTTGCAAGTGTCTTGAAGTTTGGTTTGACATCACACATTCTGCCTGTGCTGCTGCAGAGACTGTGTTGTTGCGGTGTTTGTAGACCTACCCTTCCATTGCTCAGCATACTTCTGTGGTGAGTATGCCTAAGGATCATTGCTAAGCAATCAACAGAGCCCTCTTCAATCTAGGGGTGTGGGGTTATTTTCAGTACCTCTTTCTGTGTTGAGGCACCTATCACCTTTTTGATGACTGTCCCCAATTATCTGGAATCATCCCTTCCTCTTTTGGTTCCCTGGCCTCCAGTTGACCTGTGTCTCAGGTGTCTAAGGGGTATATTTACTAAAGCTAAATTTGAAAAGTGGTGATGTTGCCCATAGCAACCGATCAGATTCTGTCTATCATTTTCTAGGATGCAATAAAGAAATGATATATAGAATCTGATCATCACTTTTCATTTTTTTAAGCTTTAGTAAATGCACCCCTAAGCAAGGCTGAGTCTCCTATTTTTGTGGGTGTCATGTCCAAGTGGCTGTACTGGTACCCTTTGCAAGAGGAGGCTGAGTTTTTATGCCAAAGGCTTTTGCTCTTCATTACTGGTGCATTTTTTATGAGTAGTCCGAAAAAGCCTTTTGCTGTTCCCCTTTGTCTGATCTTATTCTTTCTCCAGTTTGAGTGGTCCCTAAGAACGTGGTAGAAAAATACCACATGATTCAACATCTTTCTTATAGCCCAGGAGAATCTGCCAATGAAGCAATACTGAAGGATGTTTCTCATGTGAATTATCAATCTTTTTATTCTGCTCTCGCCATAGTGTGTTCCTTTGTTGGCTAACATGGATATCAAGTCAGCATTCTGCCTGTTGCCCAAATATCCTGATTCATTCAGGTTTCTTGATTTCAAGTTGGATGACAGTTATCATTTGGACAAGTGCCTGCCCACTTGCATTCTTTTCAATAGCTTCAGCACTTTTCTTCATTAATGGGTGTGTGCAGTCTCTGAGGAACCTGGGGTGGCTCTGCCTGGATAACTTCCTCATGTGATGGACCAGCTGGTTTTTCCCACTGTGCTCAGTTGTTTTTTGTTTGCAAATCCTTTTTGTGGTGTTTGGAATCCCAGCCCCGCAACATAAACCTGAAGGTCCTGCTATCTTGCTGTTGTATTTGGACATTGAAATCGATGCGATCACTTGCTGCTGTTGTCTGCCATTGACAAAGGTTCTCATCTTGTGTGATTCCAGTTTATTGACTTTGGCCGCAAGGAAGATAATGTTGCAACAAAGGTAATCCTTGTTGGAAATGTTTAATTTCCTATGTTGTGTTATTTGCATCAGTAGGGTAAATGAAAAAACCTTACTTATGGGAATAACACAACATGGGCCTCCCATGGATCACCATTTTTAGTGTTTGCATTTTTCCTGTAGTGCATATTTGATCCTCTGAACCTCTTCCTAACCGTTGAATTCAACTCTTTTTGAATGCAGCTGTTCCACATGTTTTGGCGCAGATCTGGATAATTTTTGATGCTTCGCTTCTTGGCCTAAGGAGTGGGATTCTTGGGGCCTTACCATGAACTCACTACTTCGGGAGTGTTTTCTCATTGTTATTGCCCTGGAGTTGTGGAGTGGTCAGTTGAGAACAGAAGTGTTGTTCTTTTGTTGTGACAATTTGGGGATTATTCAGACAATTAACAGGCAGCCCCACCTCGAACAGGTGTTGTGAACCCACACACCTGGTGTTGGGACAGCAGTAGCACCACTATAGCACTTAGTTTAATCTGGGATCTCTGTATCTCCAACTTCTGTGCCATGAGTACCCTTTCAGTCCTGCTACTTTTTTCAGTGGAGCTCCTGTGACTACTCTGTACCTGTCTAATTCCCTCATGCCAGGTGCTCTGACCACTTCCACGTGGTAACCTTTCCTTCGGGGCTCCCTGTTGGTCAGGATTCTTTACAGCTGAAGCTGTACTGCAGTCTACCCCGCACATAGGTTGGTCCTGGAGAATCTTCTTTTCATTCCCACCTGCAGGATATCTGCTGCTATCTAGGTTACCTCAGTATGTGCCTGCCCTTCGTCCCCTCTTTTTGTTTTCTTATCTATCCCTTTAACTCCATATGTCCCCCTAATTCCTCTGGCCAGTATCTAGTCTTCTCCTTCTTAGCCCCTGCAGGTTTTCTGTTCTGCCATGTCTGCCTAGCACAAAAGGCAGAGTACTCTGGACTCCTCCAGCCTTCAAAATATTTGTGAAAACATGCTTGCTTATTCTTCTCAGCAGGCATTTGATCCTCACAATTCCCTAGGTCTTGCCTCTGATAACTCTGAGGATATCTCTCCAGGTGCTCGCAAGCTTGTGTGTGGTACTTGATAGTAAGGTGACCTTTCAGGCTGAAATGTGTTAAGCAAAGCAAGAATTTTGCATTTGTCTCTCCGAGCTTGGTAACTAGACTGATACCCTTGAGTGTCAGATGTACATGGAGAATAGGGCTTGTCAGAACAATATTAGGATTAAAGATGTCTACACTGCCCGCTCTCCTCTCCCTGCCTATTTACATGTCCCCTTCAAGTCGATTCTTCTGGATGTGGAGGACTCTGACCTCCTTCTGGACTGAACTCATCATGCTCGTCCATCCTCTGGACAGCCACCGCATGATATCATCCTCCAGATTAAAACCATGTGAAGGAACGTCTGATGGCTTCTCTCTGCTTTCATTATGACAATACAGAGGAGCGATTCTTTAATAACATTAATAACATTGCAAAATGTTATCAGTGGTGTTACCCCTTTCTGCTCCAAGCTGCGCCGCCCCCTCCTCCCCTAATTACATGCGAGCAAACTCCTCCTTTCTCCTCCATTTAATTTGAATGAGTCCCCCACCACTGAACTACAGTCCTCCAGTTCTCATCTATGTGCATACCTCCTCACAGTATCCTCCCACATCTGTGCCTGCTGTGCCATGCCTTAACAAAATAAAAACTAAAAATATTTTTTTTCTTATTTACACTGTCTACTGATGCTATATGCTCTGATCACCTTTGAGGTCTTTTTGTCTTCACCCATTCTGCCTTCAACCCGCACTCCTTTTTTTTATTTCTGTACCCCTTGTTTATGTGTTTTGTATAATAAATACAAATTCAATACTGGAAAATAAATCTCCTCAAGCTGGTTCCTCTACTGCTGGAGAGACCCATTGCACTCCTCCTCCTGACTGGCGTACTGTTTGAGCTCATTGACTGAGTTACTATTTCTATGTTGCATATGCCATTTACAGTTTTACTTTTGCTTTTTTGTGATTTACAGTTTATTTGCCCTGCTTTCTTACCCTCCCTATACAGTCAGGTGTGTTTCATTACATTCCCTTGGGGCCTTCCTCTGAACACCCATGTCTACTGGTACCAACTCTCTCCTTGTCTTTAGTGGCCTCATTGCTCAGATTAACCTTTAATTGTCCACCCAGACCATCCTAGAAACTAGATTCTGTCCTACTTCCCCTCATGACTCCCTTTTGATTGTATATTTTGTTATTTTTTTTTCTCTCACCCTTTTTTTGGCATCAGGTCTCCTAATGAGGGGTTACACCTGTGCCTTTTGCTTGTTCATAACTGTTGCCTTGTTTGTATTTGTTTTTTATGCTCCTATGTTTTGTTTCCTGAACTCTCCCCCATTGTTCTCAGAGTGGACAATGGGCCTAATTCAGAGTTGATCGCAGCAGCAAATTTGTTAGCAGTTGGGCAAAACCATGTGCACTGGGGGGGGGGGGGGGGCAGATATAACATGTGCAGAGAGTTAGATTTGGGTGGGGTGTGTTCAAACTGAAATCTAAATTGCAGTGTAAAAATCTAGCTCTCTCTGCAAATGTTATATCTGCCACACCTGCAGTGCACATTGTTTTGCCCAACTGCTAACAAATTTGCTGTTGCGATCAACTCTGAATTACCCCCAATGTCCCATTCACATGGACAAACCACACTGCCAATGTAATGTTTCTTAATATCTATCACCCTCCCTCTCATGGAAGTATGACTACTCCTTGTTGCTGGATCTCCAACCCATCATTGAGATTCTGGGGTGACAATGGAATACTTAAAAAAAAAAAAACAATGATACGGCTGATGTTTCTTCCTCTACCTTCTGGGATACCTATTAGGCTACCATTCAGGGCCATCGGATTCCTTTCTCTGCAGCTCTGAAGAGATAGGAACACGCATTTGTGGCAGATCTTGAGTATCTCCTATAGACTTTGCAACCAGAGGGCCCACCTTTCCTTATGTCCAGTGATGGCTCACGACTTTGAGTGTACAGCTTAACGAGATCCTGTTTGACAGAGGGACTAAACAACTTAAGTGACTGAACCAAAAGTTCTATGAGAAAAGTGACGAACCTGACTCTCTTTTAGTTAGTACCTACGTCAATGTTGTTCCCGTAATGCTATTGGCTCCACAAGCTGTGGGTCATCTTTTTATCCTCTGATATAGAGTCTGAATTTTAACATCTACACAAGAAAAAGTAAGCAGTTGTGTGGGTGCACTGAGAACCTCAATAAAGTAAACTATTAAAACGTCAACTGTTTATTCAACCTTTATTAAAAGGGGGGGGGGGGGGTTTGAAACAATGGCCCTCATTCCAAGTTGTTCGCTCGCAAGGCGATTTTAGCAGAGTTAAACACGCTAAGCCGCCGCCTACTGGGAGTGAATCTTAGCTTCTTAAAATTGCGAACGATGTATTCGCAATATTGCGATTACAAACTACTTAGCAGTTTCAGAGTAGCTTCAGACTTACTCGGCATCTGCGATCAGTTCAGTGCTTGTCGTTCCTGGTTTGACGTCACAAACACACCCAGCGTTCGCCCAGACACTCCCCCGTTTCTCCAGCCACTCCCGCGTTTTTTCCGGAAACGGTAGCGTTTTTATCCACACGCCCATAAAACGCCGTGTTTCCGCCCAGTAACACCCATTTCCTGTCAATCACATTACGATCGCCGGAGCGAAGAAAAAGCAGTGAGTAAAAAAACTATCTTCATAGCAAAATTACTTGGCGCAGTCGCAGTGCGAACATTGCGCATGCGTACTAAGCAGAAAAACGCTGCGATGCGAAGAAAATTACCGAGCGAACGACTCGGAATGACCTCCAATATACCAGCCATTATGAAGAATTAAAAAAATATAGAGTGAATCAAGGTAAAGAAAAGTGATATTAAAATCTCACTAAACATAGACTACTGTATCCAGATGTACTGTTTTCTTTTCAATAAAGACATTATAGCCCCCGCTTGTCCATACTTATAATAAACAGTGTGTAAATAGTAACTGTAAATACAGAGATTTGTGTTTATTTAACCATACAATGTTAATCAAGATTCCTGATTGTGAGAAGTAAAATATTTATACAATATATCTAAAACACTGCAAGCGTGTGTTCTAGATTGTAACTTTCTTTATTAGTAACAGTATCCACTCATATCACAAACTTGATGTGTCTACTCACCTGCGACTATTCTGATGTATATAGAAATTACTCTTTATTGGTAGAAATATGGTCATATAGGGAATGTCTCTTTAGTTTTAGCAATTTGATATTGATAGTTCATGTTATTAATTGTGTGAGGATAGATGCCACCACGTATTATGTTCTATATTATACTGTGGTTGATCTCATATAGTACAAGGTAGGGTTGTTTGGTACCGCACAGGACTGTAAAGAAAAATTTCTTTAATAGAGAATGGGCTTAGTTATATATGTCCCTGAAAAAGCCAACAATAGAAGAATTTAAAGTTCCCTTTAAATGAGTATCTGATCTCTGAGGTTGGCGGTGCTCCCAGAGTCAATAGAACATAAGAGTAACCAAAAGGGGGAACGAGAGACTCTGTGTTGGGGCACACTTGATATGATGAAATAGATTTAAAACATAAGTTATGTTTTAAATCTATTTCATCATATAAAGCGTGCCCCAACACAGAGTCTCTCTTTCCCCTTTTGGTTACTTTTAAGATCTCATATAGTGTCAGACCATATATTACAGTTACAGTAATCCTTAGTGATGCAGATATGATATCCAGCAGGACCGCTTGTTTTATCAGGTACCCCTTCTATCAGATATACTGTAAGGCACATAAGGCCCAATTCAAGGTTGATTGCAAACAACATATTCCTCTAATGGGCAAAACCATGTGTAAAGTTTTGGCTGCACCCCGGGTACCAAACACTCCCCAAAAAAAAACAAAAAAACATTTCCCACAGAAACAGTTTGGTATATATGTCCCTTCCTAACCTATGAGGCAGTAAACTCCCCATTTCAGTAGTATACACGATACAGATACCGTTACTAAATTTCCAGTGTTCTACAAATTCCCATAAATGAGAGTAAACCAAGCTGTTTTTGACATCTGCAGTATTTGAAATTAGTTTATTTTAGTTAAATAGCAGAGAAAGAAAGAGACTAAGGGGGTCATTCAGATCTGATTGCTAGGCAGTGATTTTTGCTGTCCTGCGATAGTCGCCGCCTACAAGAGGAGTGTATTTTCGCTGTGCAAGTGTGCGATCACATGTGTAGCAGAGCTGCACAAACTGATTTTGTGCAGTCTCTGCGCAGCCTAGGACTTACTCAGCTGCTGTGATCACATTAGGCTGTTGGGACTGGATTTGATGTCAGACACTCTCCCTGAAAACGCTTGATCCCGCCTGCATTTTCCTGGACACTCCCTGAAAACGGTCAGTTACCACCCACAAACGCCCTCTTCCGGCAATATCCTTGCGAATGCCCGTGTGAATAGATCCTCCGCACAATTCCGTCACTGACCGGCGATCCCCATTGCAGCTGTCTGTCACACCTGCGCATTGCTGTGCATATGCATGCGCAGTTCGGATCTGATCACCCGCTGTGCAAAAACGCACAGCAGCAATCAGATCTGAATTACCCTCCAAGATTGGACAGAGATGAGAGAACTAAGGTGGTGGAGGGGAGACAGAGAGGAAAAAATAAAGAAACAGATTGGGGAAAATTTGTCAGGACGGGAGAAAAAGAAGACCCTTCAACATCGGGCACAATAGCTAGTGGCTGGTGATTGATGGGTCCAAAATAGTATCGGTGTGGTATGTTAGATAGAATAGACTTAGGTCGACGGTGTCTAGGTCGACCACTATTGGTCGACAGTAAGTGGGTCGACATGGTTTCTAGGTCGACAGGGACTCTAGGTCAACATGTACTAAGTCGACATGAAGAAGGTCGACATGAGTTTTTTTACATTTTTTGGGTGTCATTTTCCTTGTACAGTGATGGGGAACCCAATTAGTGCACTGTATACCCTCGCATGGCTCACTTCGTTGCCAATTGTAGTCCACGTGGTTCGCGAAGTATGAAAAAGTTCAAAAAATTTGGAAAAACTCATGTCGACCTTTTGTCAAGTCAACCTAGAGTCCCTGTCGACCTACTTGCTGTCGACAAAATAGTGGTCGACCTAGACACTGTCGACCTAAGTCTTATCGACCTAAGTCGATTTGATTGTGCACAATTAACACATGTGGATCACCAAGACCACTGTAATTTACGTTGTTTTTAGCCAAAATGGATGAGCTTCAAATACATTCAAGCTTAAGAACCTTTCAAATCTCTGCTGTTGAGTCTTGTCATCTCACATCTCTAGTTTGTGTAGGTCAGCTGTTGCTTATGATTAAAAGAGATATTGAGTAATTTCAAGCTTGCATCAGAGGACAAAAGAGCAGGGTGACCCTTTCACATGAAATAAAAGAGATGACTTTTGATAACGAGAAACAGCGCTGAGTGTATCCATTACCAGTAATATACCAGGTTTCTGTGCAGGAGGGGGGCAGGATGCCTTTGCAGCCAGCTGATGGGTTTATTCTCAATGACACCAGTGTTAATCACCATTATCAGAGACTTTTATAATTGGATTCTCCTGGCACAGTCAGTTGTCACTTATACACTGAACCTGTCACCAGAACTTGACACATTTCCTTTAACAGATGATTCAAAGAGTAGAAAATATGCCAATCATATCTTATTTATGCCGTCGGTGCATGACATGGATTTTAGGGGTCATCAGAACACAGAATAATTTTAGGTGTATGATATGTTTCCTATATGGTTACAAATAAAACAGAAAGGGGTATGCTCTCCACATTGTAAATATTGCTACAGGATTGGTTGTTCACAGTTAAATGTTATAAGGAGAACAGAGACTAAATCAAAAGGGAAAAATATGTCCAGGAAGGCTGGTTCTAGGGTAAGTGGAGCCCGAGGAAAACATTACCTTTGGCGCTCACCTCCCCCATACAGAAAATGAATATATTTCAGTTTAAGCATAACACTATGTACTGTAAGTTACTGTACATATTACGTGGTATAGTATGTGAGAGAGAAAGCAAACAAATGCCTGAACAAGAAATGAGTGCGCATCATACAGTAAAGTAATGCAGTCACCTACAGTACCTACCCTTATTGTTTGCGTACAGCAGTACAAGACTGATATAGCAATAACATATCACAGGAGGATATCCAGGAAAATAAAACACAGTATCAGATCATCTCTGACATCACTGGCCAGCTGCGTGACACATGGAGTTGTGCAAGCCGGCTGCCGCAGAAGCTACCAAGAGGCCAGGAAATTTCTGTACTCTGATGGAGATCCTGACCTCATCCATTCCCCCGCAACAGCGGCATCAGGCCTCCATTTTGAGAAACGGGGGCTGTCACTGCCCCCTCCCTGCCCTCCAAATGGCAGCAAACTGTCAATCACTGCTACTGTCCTGCATCCTGTGTCACAGGACCCATTCCCACACGTGCAGAACGGGTCCTGCGCATGTGCATTCCATCCACATCTGAATCAGGCCCAATGTTTTATATGAAAGTTCTGAGAACACCATGAAAGCTTTAATATAATTCCGTTTTCTTTTTAAGATACAGGCCACAGGTCAAGTTTGTAACACACACATGATTCAGTGACAATCTGATTTCTACCATGTGGGTCTTCATCAATGCAGTTTCCAGAAATCTATCAGAGAGCTGCAACAGATGTGACAGAGGGACCAAATCGAAACACCAAACAGTACTATTGTTCCCATACACGCTTTGCTTACAGAAGTAATAGCATCTCATGGACTAACTGCCACACGTTCATCACCCTCCTTATCCTAGTCACATGCTATACGCCTAGCTAAGACACAGCCACTGGCCTACTGCTCATTTCAACCCCACTATGCATTGGCATTTCTATAATGGGTGAGTCCCGGAGGGGGGCAAACCGCCCACACTGCACCCATTTCTACTATACTTGCCTTTCCGGAGTCCATCACTGACCGTGTGTGGGCCCCCTCCTCTCTCATAGCCGTTGTGCCGCTGCTAGCTCACTGACCACTAGAGACTCTGGCACAGTGCCAGAGTCTACAGCGCATGCGCAGGACTCCCAAAAAATGGCGCTGTGGCCATTTTTTTGAGTCCTGCGCATGCGATGTATACTCTGGCACTGTGCCAGAGTCTACAGCGCTCAGAGCGCTCAGAGCGCTAGCAGAGGCTCAACTGCTATGAGAGAGGAGGGGGCCCACACATTGAGTCTGCACACGGGTCCCCTCCTCTCTAGAGACGCCCCTGCCACCATGACTTCTTGTAGCAGTACCTAGGTGAGACCCCTACCTTCCTCTGCTTGCCTTTAGATGCAATGATCTGGTCCCTCCCTCATAATACATTTGTAGTTCATTAGGCTTTCATCTACTGTATATACACCCAACATAAAAAATGTAAACAGTTGCTCCTCCAGCAGTTAACACCATCGTGGATCTTTGCGATATATTTTAGTGCTATACAAAACAGTCAGTAAAGATGAATGTGATGTTCAGTATAGTCTATTTAGAGTAATTTGCACCCTTTTGGTTTATTAAACAGCCTTAGAAAAATAAAGCAGTAATTTTTTCTAACAACATTCAATTTTTCTTGAGAAAACTAGCTAAAATTCTTGAGAAATGAACAGGACTATGCCTAATCATAAACAGTAGCTATATAAGGCCTATCATTACATAAAAACCTTCCATAGAACTTCATGTTCAATCTGCAACACACTGTATCTGTTCTATAGACTTTCCTATCTCTTTCAAGGGTTACTTTTTCTTTCTTACTATTATTAGGATTCTTTGACTGATGCTGCTATCTTAAATATATAATGGATAGAACATTTGCACTGACGGATATATTGTGCATATCCTTGACATCTGTCACACAAGAAGTGTTCTCTATACAATGAGGCAGACACACTTGGGGCTGTGGATGAAGTGAATGTCCAAGTGTTTGATATCACTCAGCATGCACTGGAAAGATCTTCTGAGCTGATTACTCTGTGATGAGAATTGTAATTCCCTGTGCTGAACAGTAATCTCCGTATTGGGATGCTTGCAGTATGAAAACACGAAGAAGTATTAGGCACCATTAACCTTACTGTTCCATTAACCTCCACCGTCGGAGTAACTTCTTCTACTGACAGATCTGCGTGCCCAAGGTTCTCAGTCTATAAATCAAACACTAGGATGAGAGAAACGATAACTCATCAGCCTTTTGAAAATGTAAAACACAGGTGGAAACGGAAGTACAAAAGTGCTTGGGAGATTGTCAGAATTTTTGATGGATCAATGTAAGGCACTATGTTAATAATGCAGTACTGGAGAGAATAGGGACATCAAGAAAATGCTCTCTGTTGTCTGGGACAATGACAGTATGTATGCTGCCTCATGGTAGGCTGGATTATTTTAATGTGTGGGAAAGGTGTCATTTTAGCTTTGAAGCATTATGTTATAATTGGGAGCAAAGAACTTTTGTGGCACTTGTTTATAAATATTAGATGCATTGTCAGTGGTAGAAAACAGAGTAATCAAAATTGCAATTTCTGATCTATGCTGTTTATATATATGTAAATATGGTGGCAGCCATTTTGGGGATGACATTTAGACGGAGCCCAGAGGGAGGTCACAGGCAATGGCTGGGAATGTGGCGGTGGCGGGAGCAGAGGGAGCAGGCCTGGCAAGCAGCACTGTAGCAGCAGCATGAAACAACCCCTGACAAAGAGTAGGACCAGGTATAGTGTGCATTGTGATTATTGCTAAGTGAGGCATGGTGCAAGGTGCATTACTGTTTGGGGCATAACAAAGGGCTTTACTGTGTGGGACTTACTTTGGTGCAAGGGGCATTACTGTGTTGGGCATAACATGGGGCATTACTGTGTTAGGCATTCTTTGGTGCAAGGGGCATTACTTTGTAGGGCATAATATGGTGCTAGGGGCTTTACTGTGTGGGGCATAATAAGGTGCAAGGGGCATTACTGTGTGGGGCTTAATATGGTGCAAGGGGCATTACAGTGCATAATATGGTTAAAGTAGTATTTCCCTGCAAGAATACACCCATTTTAAAAAGACCATGCCCATTTCAGCAAGAATACACCTCTATTCTGGGGCACACATATTTTCCCTCCTTTCCTATGACTAGGGGAGGGGCACATTTTTTTTCAGTTCGCACTGGGAGCCAAATTGGCTAGAAATAGCCCTCAGTATACACCAGAGTTTTGACTATATAAAGTATATGAAAAACATAAATAATATACACTGCTCAAAAAAATAAAGGGAACACAAACAACACAATGTAACTCCAAGTCAATCACACTTCTGTGAAATTAAACTGTCCACTTAGGAAGCAACACTGATTGACAATCAATTTCACATGCTGTTGTGCAAATGGAATAGACAACAGGTGGAAATTATAGGCAATTAGCAAGACACCCCCAATAAAGGAGTTGTTCTGCAGGTGGTGACCACAGACCACTTCTCAGCTCCTATGCTTTCTGGCTGATGTTTTGGTCACTTTTGAAAGCGGGCGGTGCTTTCACTCTAGTGGTAGCATGAGACGGAGTCTACAACCCACACAAGTGGCTCAGGTAGTGCAGCTCATCCAGGATGGCACATCAGTGCGAGCTGTGGCAAGAAGGTTTGCTGTGCCTGTCAGCGTAGTGTCCAGAGCATGGAGGCACTACCAGGAGACAGGCCAGTACATCAGGAGATGTGGAGGAGGCCGTAGGAGGGCAACAGCCTTGCAGCAGGACCGCTACTTCCGCCTTTGTGCAAGGAGGAACAGGAGGAGCACTGCCAGAGCCCTGCAAAATAACCTCCAGCAAGCCACAAATGTACATGTGTCTAATCAAACAATCAGAAATAGACTCCATGAGGGTGGTATGAGGGCCCGACGTCCACAGGTGGGGGTTGTGCTCACAGCCCAACACCGTGCAGGACGTTTGGCATTTGCCAGAGAACACCAAGACTGGCAAATTCGCCACTGGCGCCCTGTGCTCTTCAGAGATGAAAACAGCTTCTCACTGAGCACATGTGACAGACGTGACAGAGTCTGGAGACGCCAAGGAGAACGTTCTGCTACCTGCAACATCCTCCAGCATGACCGTAATGGTCTGTGGTGGCATTTCTTTGGGGGGCCGCACAGCCCTCCATGTGCTCGCCAGAGGTAGCCTTAGATCCTCAGACCCCTTGTGAGACCATATGCTGGTGCGGTTGGCCCTGGGTTCCTCCTAATGCAAGACCATGCTAGACCTCATGTGGCTGGAGTGTGTCAGCAGTTCCTGCAAGACGAAGGCATTGATGCTATGGACTGGCCTGCCTGTTCCCCAGACCTGAATCCAATTGAGCACATCTGGGACATCATGTCTCGCTCCATCCACCAACGCTACGTTGCACCACAGACTGTCCAGGAGTTGGCGGATGCTTTAGTCCAGGTCTGGGAGGAGATCCCTCAGGAGACCATCCGCCACCTCATCAGGAGCATGCCCAGGCGTTGTAGGGAGGTCATACAGGCACGTGTAGGCCACACACACTACTGGGCCTCATTTTGACTTGTTTTAAGGATATTATACCAAAGTTGGATCAGCCTGTAGTGTGTTTTTCCACTTTAATTTTGGAACCGCGGCCTATTGACAAGAGGCACCTAATTCTGATTCCTGATGGTGGTGGACTTAGGTGCCTCTTGTCAATAGGCCGCGGTTCCAAAATTACATTATTGCTATATTAAACCTGCCCCCTCCCCATGGACCCACAATTCATGCCTCTACACCAATGTCCCCTTTTTCCGGGAGATGAAGGAAGAATCCCTCCAGAACTTTCAAAAACTCTAGGAGATTGAGGTGTCATTGGTGCTCTTGAATGAGACCCAAGCAGAGGTGGATTTAGACCTCACGGGATCCTAAGAAAGATACCAATTCAGTGCCCCCCTCCTTTAAACAATCCATAGCACTTTATTTTCATTGCTGATTTATGCCCCTTACAATATTTGTTGTTTTTCCACTTTTATTCTATTACAGTATACTACTTTCCCTCTTCACTGATACACCATGTGCCCTCACCTCTTTTTTCCATTATTACACCACTTCCCTCACTGAATTAGCAGGTCCCCATACCCCATTATACCCCATTATTATACCCTCCCTCACTGACTGCATTGTATATGAGTGACCTAGGCTTACTGACTGCAGAAAACACCATCACCTAAAACACTCATCATCCCCACTCACTCACTGACCACATTTTATAACAGCATATTATAATACCCATTATCACACCCCTCAGTCAGTGACTGTATTAATTATATATCAGTGCGCCCCCACTCACTGATTGTAGCACCTGTTACCATAGCCATGCACACGGGGGATGCCTGGTGCACACAGGCACCCCCTAATGTCCAGCAGCCCCCTCACACACGTGGCACACCTGCAGGTGCAGTGATGCGTGCTGATTCCTGTCTTCCTCCCCCCCCCCCCCCCCCCCCCCCAGCCCGTGCACTGCAGCTGGAGGCTGGAGCTCATTCCTGAGCTCTGCCTTCGTATTCCTGCAGTGTGTGAAGGGAGAGACGTCATGACGTCTCTCCTACAGTACCAAGCGAGAGAAGCTTCAGCTGGTGGCCAGTGCAGGAGCGGGGCTCAAGTAAATACTGTGCTGTATCAGTTCTCAGGAGTGTTGGCATGTGTAAGGGGCACTACTACTATTGGGCATTGTGTAAGGGGCACTACTACTATTGGACATTGGCCCTCATTCCGTGTTGATCGCTCGCTAGCTGCTTTTAGCAGCATTGCACACGCTAAGCCGCCGCCCTCTGGGAGTGTATCTTAGCTTAGCAGAAGTGTGAACGAAAGGTTAGCAGTTCTGCTACTAAAAAATGTCATGCAGTTTCAGAGTGGCTCAAGACTTACTCCTAGCTTGCGATGACTGCAGTCTCTTTAGTTCCTGGTTTGACGTCACAAACACGCCCTGCCAGCCACTCCCCCGTTTCTCCAGCCACTCCTGCTTTTTTCCCTGGCACGCCTGCGTTTTTTAGCACACTCCCTGGAAATGCTGATTTGCCGCCCAGAAACACCCACTTCCTGTCAATCAAACAACGAACACTTGAGCGACTGAAAAACGTTGCTCGAGCTTCTGTAAAACTACAAAGTTTTGTGTAAAAGTACTTAGCGCATGCGTGCTGCGTACCATGCGTATGCGCATAAATGCCGATTTTTCACCTGATCGCTGCACTGCAAAAAACAGCAGCGAGCGATAAACTCAGAATGACCACCATTGTGTAAGTGACATGGCTACTATGGATATTATGTAATGGGCACAACTGTGGGCATTGTGTATGGGGCACTACTACTATGGGTATTGTGTAAGGGGCACTAATACTATGGGCATTGTGTAAGGGGCACTAATACTATGGGCATTGTGTAAGGGGCACTAATACTATGGGCATTGTGTAAGGAGCACTAATACTATGGGCATTGTGTAAGGGGCACTAATACTATGGGCATTGTGTAAGGGGCACTAATACTATGGGCATTGTGTAAGGGGCACTACTACTATGGACATTGTGTAAGGAGCACTAATACTATGGGCATTGTGTAAGGGGCACTAATACTATGGGCATTGTGTAAGGGGCACTAATACTATGGGCATTGTGTAAGGGGCACTACTACTATGGACATTGTGTAAGGAGCACTAATACTATGGGCATTGTGTAAGGGGCACTAAAACTATGGGCATTGTGTAAGGTGCACTAATACTATGGGCATTGTGTAAGGGGCACTACTACTATTGGACATTGTGTAAGTGACATGGCTATTATGGATATTGTTTAATCGGCACAACTATGGGCATTGTGTAAGGGGCACTACTACTATGGACATTGTGTAAGGGGCACTAATACTATGGGCATTGTGTAAGGGGCACTAATACTATGGGCATTGTGTAAGGTGCACTAATACTATGGGCACTGTGTAAGTAACACAACTATGGGCATCGTGCAAGGGGCACTACTACTGTGGGCATTATCTAAGGGGCACTACTACTATGGACATTATGTAAGGTGCACTACTACTATGGGCATTGTGTAAGGGGCACAACTATGGGCATTGTGCAAGGGGTACTACTATTGTGGGCATTGCATGAGGGGCACTATTACTGTGTGCATTTTGTAAGGGGCACAACTACTGTAGGCATTGTGTAAGGGGCACAACTGCTGTGGACATTGTGTGAGGTGCACACCTGATGTGGGCATTGTGTAAGGGGTACTACTACTGTGGGCACTGTCTGTAAGTGGCACTAGACACAGAATGAAGGGAGGTGGAGGCTGAAAGACACAAGGTGAAGGGGGCAGGCTGAGAGACAGAGTGAAGTGTGGAATGCTGAGAGGCACAGAGTATAGGGGGCAGAATCAGAGACACAAAGTGAGGTAGATTTTGAGAGATAAATGGCAGGGAGATGCAGGCAGGAAATAATGGTGTGGATGAGAGATGGCACAGGAAGGGGTTGGTGGTGGGGGTGAGAGTATATGCATAGAGAGAAGGAGATGGTGTGGCTGAGAGATGTAGGTGGGAGATGATGGTGTGGATGAGAGATAACGGAGGGAGGGAATGATGGTGGGGTAAGAGACGACACATAGAGAGGAGGACATGGTGTGGCTGAGAGATGCAGGTGAAAGATGAGGGTATAGCTAGGAGACACATGGAGGAGATGATGGTGTGGCTTAGAGACGCAGGGGGCAGGTGGTTGAACCTCTGCATGATGATGCCTGGCCTGTGCAGCTCTTCAGGTACTGGCGGTAGGAGCCAAGGGGGGACCCCCCTCTCTATAAGGGCCCGGCAATCCAGTCCCCGCAGATCCCCCCTGATGGCTGCCCTGCTAGCAGCCCCCCATCCCTTATAATACCCATTAGTCAGTGTGAATGTATTGATTAGGTATCAGTTCCCCACTGATTGAAGCAGGCATCTCCTATACATGGAAGTACTTAAAATAAAGTTAAATAGAATTTTGATCACCAGTCAGTGTGTGCTCCCCCATCTGATTGGAATTTGAAGTGAATGTTATTCTGTAATAAAGTACACTGGAAGACCTCATGTTTTCCTCTGTGCACATCCCGGCTCCTCTCCCTGCACATCTGACCTCATACACACGTGTCATGACAGGTCACAAGCACAATACTGCAGGAATGGATACACAGACATGCACTGGATCTGGCTCCCAACATCTGTCTGATCACTGACAGCCTGACGGGGGTATTCAGCCAGCCCAGCTCTCAGACAATTTCAGCAGACTGTCAGTGATTAGACAGCTGTTGGGTGCCAGTTCCAGTGCTTTTTTGACCTTTATAAAGCCTTGTTGGTGGGCCCCCTGGGACCCACAGTGCCCTAAGCAGCTGCTTTGTTTACCTTGTGGTAAATCCTCCACTGGATCCATGTCAAGTTAAGAGATGCCCTGATGATCTGATTTGTGAGTCTACTACTATTATATACAAAGGAATGAAGGAGATTTCAGCCAACATCTGCCCCTCCACCTTGGGTCGGCAGCTCCCCAGCCCTGGCAGATCAGGGTGACAGTCTGACATCCTCCTCAGCCTGAAGTTTTCCAGCAAAAATCACTTCAGTAGAGTTCTTCCAGATCTGTAGCTGAAGAAAGCAATTGCCTGTTTGTTAACTCTAGCAGAACGTTACAAGTATGTTGAGGTTCTTGATGCTGAAATATTGGAAACTGATTTTTGTATTGGGCCCTACTTGGCTCAAAATTTCCAGGTGGACTAGCGCTGAAGTCTCCTGTTTTTTTTACATCAATCAGATATTGGGACAATTACATGTTCTGTCAATGCCTGGGTTGGGGACCGGGGAAATCCAGCATTTTGGAAAACCATGACCAATTCTGACCAAAAGAATTAAAGGGATCAGCAAGAAAGGGATTTTCAACATGCTGTCTTTTGATTATTCCCCATTGGATTGCCAGTCGGTGGTAGGTTCGGGAGAATGGGAAACCGCTGCTCAGACGTATGACCTGCATTACTGCAATGGTTATAGTAGAACTTTATGTAAAATAAGTTAGCGCTATAAACCCCACTGTGGAGATTCCGGCGGTCATGTTACCAATGTCTAAATCCTGACACCACTCAGGAGACCGGCGTCGGATCACTGACAGCCAACAACCCAGAGAAAATTATTGGGATCATTGTTTGGTCCCAGGAAAGGGGGGGGGGGGGTAGGGTTAGGCACTAGGGGGGTTAGGGTTTGGCACTAGGGGAGGTTAACACTGGCTGCCACCAGGGCCAGATTAAGGTCCACATGGGCCTGGGGCTGAAAATGATCAAGGGCATATTGTGAGAAGTTTCTGAGTTTTGGCTAAAATTGTGTGGGTGTGGCCATTGACATATGGATATGTACACTCCCTACACTATAAGCCCCAATGTCTCCTAAACAATGTTAAAGTAGAAAAACAGCATCACTTTGTGAGGAAATAATAAATATGATTTAAATTCTTATAGTTTATGGTAACCATGTGACCAACTGGGCAGTTAATCATCATCATCTTGCTGTTATGGTGATGGGCCTATTTTTTATCTGGGGCCTGGAGCTGTAACTCCTTCCGCCCCATTGTTAATCTGCCCCCCCCCCCCTGCAAGGGCTAGGGTAGGAAATGGGGGGCAGAAATATGTACCCCCTCCGATGTCGGGATCATCACTGTCGTGATGTTGCGGTTGGCCATGTGACCGCCGGGCATTCTGACTGCCAGAATTTCATATGTGTTCGTATAAACAAAAAGTCCTATAATTTATGTACTCTTGTGAAAGTTGACAATATTTGAAGATCAGTGCAATCATTAATGTAACCGGACACAACTCTGATGGCAGTTTACCTTAAATGAACACGTTACAAGGGTTATGCGCTCCAACCCGTAAACATTTAATAATGTGAAAAGGGAAAAACAGATACAGATCGCAGTAACAACTGATCAAACAATAAACACAACTATGCAGAGAATTGCAAGTACAGTATAATAAACCAAATAAGGGATTACAGGTAACAGACCAAATACATACGCTGGTGCCACTGGATCCAAGTCTCAGTCATCTAACAAGATGACCTCTGAAAAAGGTGACTGAAACCTGGGCGAGGGGCGTGTCTTTTTATATTATGTTCCAAAAACAGTACAATGGGGAATGTAAGATCTTCATCCATTGGTCCAGGGGCTGGACATATTCAGTACACCGTGGGTCATTGGTCAGTTCGAACACTGGGCGATGCCTAATCTTGGGATGTGGTTACAGTTGTTTACTTCTGGGCTCCCACCTAAAGACCAGTTTAAACCGACCACAGTATAATACAAGAATATACATGAATCCGGCATCGCTAATAACTTGTTGCCGCAATATGTGACAATATTCTCACAACCACCCAATTATTACTTATGTGACCCTGAACAATTTGATCCCACACACGGTGTCCTTATGCAGTCCCATCTCTCTGTACTACACGTATAGCTGGATAATTAATAAAACAATATATATATACATATATATATATATATATATATAGTGGGGCAAAAAAGTATTTGGACAGCCACCGATTGTGCAAGTTGACCCACTTAAAAAGATGAGAGAGGTCTGTAATTTCCATCATAGGTATACTTCAAATGTGAGAGACAGAATCTGAAAAAAAATCTAGCAAATCCCATTGTATGATTTTTACACAATTTATTTGTATATTCTTGCGGAAAATAAATATTTGGACAATCAAAAAGTTTAACTCAATACTTTGTAATATAACCTCAGTTGGCAATTACAGAGGTCAAACGTTTCCTGAAGTTCTTGACCAGGTTTGCACACACTGTAGCAGGTATTTTGGCCCACTCTTCCATGCAGATCTTCCCTAGATCTGTCATGTTTTGGGGCTGTCGCCGGGCAACATGGACTTTCAACTCCCTCCACAGATTTTCTATTGGGTTGAGGTCTGGAGACTGGCTAGGCCACTCCAGGACCTTGAAATGCTTCTTACGGAGCCACTCCTTAGTTGCCCGGTGTGTTTGGGGTCATTGTCATGCTGAAAGATCCAGTTACGTTCCATCTTCAATGCTCTTACTGAGGGAAGGAGGTTTTTGCCAAAATCTCACAATACATGTCCCCATTCATCCCCTCCTTAATACGGAAAAGTCGTCCTGTCCCCTTTGCAGAAAAGCAACCCCAAAGCATAATGTTTCCATCCCCATGCTTCACAGTGGGTATGGTGTTCTTGGGATGCCATTCATCATTCTTCTCCCTCCAAACACGGCGAGTGGAGTTTATACCAAAAAGTTCGATTTTGCTCTCATCTGACCACATTACATTCTCCCAATCCTCCTGATCATACAGATGGTCACTGGAAAGCTTTAGATGAGCCTGGACATGTGCTGGATTAAGCAGGGGGACCTTTCGGGCGCTGCAGGATTTCAATCCATGACGACGTAGTGCGTTACTAATGGTAACCTTTGTGACTATGGTCCCAGCTCTCTTGAGGTCATTGACCAGGTCCCCCGTGTAGTTCTGGGCTGATTCCTCACCGTTCTCAAGATCATTGATACCCCAGGAGGTGAGATCTTGCATGGAGCCCCAGGTCGAGGGAGATTGTCAGTGATCTTGTATTTCTTCCATTTTTTACTAATTGCACCAACAGTTGATCTCTTCTCACCAAGCTGCTTGCCTGTTGTCAAGTAGCTCATCCCAGCCTTGTGCAGCTCTACAATTTTGTCCCTGGTGTCCTTAGACAGCTCTCTGGTCTTACAAAAAACTGGGTGGTGGAAAGAGTGTTCCCTCAGGCGCCCATCACAATAAATAGCAACATGTGGATATAATGGAACTATAAGGAGTAATACAACCCTTGTTAAACATGAATGATCCAGACACCAAACAGGATCCGTCTTCACTTATGGATTTTTCATAGATGCAGGGAAATATGCAAAAGAAAACTCATAGCATGTGTAGTACAGTCAGAATTTAATGATAAAACATTGACACACATTATCACATAAAATACATAAAAATTCTTCCAAAAATCTGCTGGAAACAGGTAGCCAGAATAATTACCAGCATGTGAGAGAACTGATTTTAGGCAGCTCTCAAAACAGCAGTTTGTGATAACAGTCACCAAGCGTTTCTCCGGAAAAAGCCACTGGAACTGATGTTTGGTAATCAAGTCGGCTATCCAGATGTTCAGACAGCTTAGGAGTCCGTGATCTGTCCCTTAAATACCAACGCGTTTCTACCTGCTATGCTGCGGGTCTTTCTCAAGGTAGAATGAGGGACAGTGTTCCAATCCAGACATTTATTCAGATGTCCATCCAATCAAAATCCTAACAGGCTAATTATGCTCAGCTGTTCAACACAATTCAACCCCCCCCCCCCCGTAACCATGGAGATGCTGACCTCCAATCCATTATCACCACGTCACTTCCGGGGGGCGCGGTTTTCTTGTAGGTTTTCCAACCACTTCTATTAGCCGTCCAGAAAACGACCTCTGGCCCTGTTACTATCCCGGTTCATCACTTCCGGGAATATGGGCACGATCTCCACAGGGTTCTAGACAACCCGATTGCATATAAGCTTGGCCGTATGCAGCGGAGACTTCCGCCAACCACATAGATCCTGTTTTGCCAACCAATGACATCACATCCTTTGATGCAAGTCATATCGCGGCGCGTCATTTCCGAGAACGCAAATTTGTTCACAAGCTCATTATGCACACATTATCGGGGACTTCCGCCAACCTTGCGGTATCTGTTGTTGCCATCTGGAAGTGGCGTCCGATCTTATTATTTTGGCTGCATCTCCAGGGCAACCCACTTAAAACAAGCAAAACTAAGCAATTTTGAATAAAAAAGTCCATTGTTCTTCCAGGGATATAAATATAGGATAAAAAAGATAAAACACTAAAAATTTGGGATGAATATAAAAACTATAAAAAATCACTTTAATTCAAAATCATTATTCAGCCCAAACGGATGCAATGTATTAAATTCATAAATGGATTGCATTTCACTTTTTGCTAAAATCGTCATGATGTCCTTTTGTCTATTCGTGGGTTTAATTAATTTAAACCCAGCAAATTTTACAATATGTTTTACAGAGCTATTATGATTAATCTTAAAATGATTTGACAGGGCATAAGTGACTAGACCTCTTTTAATGTTCCTGCAATGCTCACTTATACGCACTTTTAGTGGTCTTGTAGTGCGTCCAATGTAAAATAGATGGCACGAACACTCTATGAAATAAACAAAATTTTTAACATTGCAGGAAATAAAATCTTGTATCTTGGCCATCTTCCCGTTAATGCTTATTGTCTCCAATTTTTTTTGACCCATCACTTTTTATTTCTTTGCAACTAACACAATCCCCACAATGGTGAAAACCCTTTGTTAAAATTCTACCCTCTCTTTTTTTTTTTTTTTTGGGGGGGGGGGGGGAGATAACTCTTTACTAGAGAGTTTTTTAAGTTAGGTGCTTTTCTGTAAATAAAAACTGGTTGGTCTAGAATTACCTTCCCAACAACTGGGTCTCTTTTAAGAATATCCCAATTCTTTCTAAAAGATTTTTCTAGGGACCTATGTTGTTCTTTGAGACTCGTGATAAACGGCTGTAACATATCTGAGTGTATATTTTCTGTAAGTAAGAAATATTTGCTATTGTGTTACAGTATGATATTTATTAACAAATGCGTCTTCACCATATAACCTATAGCATGCGTATTTGATGCATGCATTGTGGATGCATCCATTAGTAAATGCCATAGAGTATTCTAAATATCGAAATATGCAATGTGACTTTGACAGACCACCAAAACTATCACATCAATTTCATAATTCATATTTCACAATATTTGAGTAAGTGCTTTAGAAGAAGAAGAAAAAGAAAAAGATTGTAGATGGGAATATATCTATTATTGTATGACATAGTGAGATTGGTAAAGCATGTATGTATGTATGGGTGTGTGTTTGAGGGGAATGTATCATCATGCCATAATAAGTCCTAGTTCTACAAAAGCTTTAAGGTCTGCGAAGTATTCATTTAGTCCTTCTCATCCCATATTAAGGGTCTGTAAATGGCATTTCTAGCTGCCCTCATAATAAATGGCAAGCACATTTACCTGATGATACATTTGGGGAGATATATGTGTATGCCATTATGTGTGGATAATGTCCCTGCATCGGCTATGTGTATAATTGTTAACCGTAGCCTGCCTAGGAACGAGTTGGCATTTGCAAGATGTTGCTACTGGTGCCACTGCTGTTGTTGCTGCGGGAGGCCATACATCTACCCAGTGGGCTGCTACAGTCATATAGTCCTTAGTCTGCCCTGCTCCACTTGTCCACATGTCTGTGGTTAAGTGGACACTGGATACAACCGCATTTTGTAGGACACTGGTGACTCTTTTTCTGACGTCTGTGTACATTCTCGGTATCGCCTGCCTAGAGAAGTGGAATCTAGATGGGATTTGACACCGGGGACACACTGTCTCCATCAAATCTCTAAGTGCCACTGAACTAATGGTGGATACCGGATGCACGTCTAACACCAACATAGCTGTCAAGGCCTCAGTTATCCGCTTTGCAAAAGGATGACTGCTGTCATATTTCATCTTCCTCACAAAGGACTGTTGGACAGTCTATTGCTTACTGGAAGTAGTACAGGTGGTCTTCCGACTTCCCCTCTGGGACGACGATCCATTCCCAGCAGCAACAACAGCAGCGGCAGCAACAGCAGGCGTACCACTCAAGGATCCTATGGAGGAATCATGGTTAGGAGAGGACTCCTCAGTCTTGACAGTGACATGACCTGCAGGACTACGGACATTCCTGACTGAGGAGGAAGTTGACATTTAGGCAGTTGGTGGTGTGCCTTGCAGGAGCTTGAGTACAGGAGGAAGAAGGGATTTAGGTGTCAGTGGACTGCTTACGCTCTTACCCAAAGTTTCACAACTTGACACTGATTTCTGATGAATGCGCAGCAGGTGACGTATAAGGGAGGATGTTCCTAGGTGGTTAACATCCTTACCCCTACTTATTACAGATTGACAGAGGCAACAGATGGCTTGACACCAGTTGTCCGGATTTGCGGAGATATAATTCCACACCGAAGAGGTGGCTTTTTTGGTAGTTTGCCCAGGCATCACAATGGGCTTCTTCGTCCCAAGGACAACAGGTGTCTCCCCCAGTGCCTGACTTACACAAACCACATCACCATCAGAATCCTCATCGTCAACTTCCTCCTCAGCGCCAGCAACACCCATATCCTCATCCTGGTGTACTTCAACAGTGACATCTTCAATTTGAATATCAGGAACTGGACTGTGGGTGCTCCTTCCAGCACTTGCAGGGGGCATGCAAATGGTGGAAGGGGTCACCTCTTCCCGTCCAGTGTTGGGAGGGTCAGGCATCACAACCGCCTACACACTTGGACTCTCCTTGGGGATTTGTGATACCATCTCAGAGCGCACAGTTCTTTTCTGTGCTCTTTCCAGCTTAACTCTTTTAATTTTTCTAGCGGGAGGATGAGGGCTTCCATCGTCATGTGAAGCTGAACCACTAGCCATGAACATAGGCCAGGGCCTCAGCCGTTCCTTGCCACTCCGTGTCGTAAATGGCATATTGGCAAGTTTACGTTTCTCCTCAGACGATTTAAATTTGTTTTTGTTTTTTGTTTTTTTTACTCAGCTTTGGCTTTTTGGGATTTTACACGCCCTCTACTAACACATTGGGCATCGGCCTTGGCAGATGACGTTGATGGCATTTCATCGTCTATGTCATGGCTAATGGCAGCAGCTTCAGCACTAGGAGGAAGTGGTTCTTCTTGATCTTTCCCTATTTTCTCCTCAAAATTTTTGTTCTCCATTATTTTTTGGGAGTTATACTGTATGAGACAATGTGCGGCACAGGAATGACTGGCTGTTGAGACAGGACACTACCACTGGTCTGATGCAGCACAACAGGTTGTTGTTATAATTATTAAACTGCAGCAGTGGACATATAGCAGCAGCATATATCGTCACTGGAATGACTGATGAGACAGAACACTACCACTGGTCTGATGCAGCACAACAGGCTGTTGTTATTATTATTAAACTGCAGCAGTGGACATATAGCAGCAGCGTATATCGTCACTGGAATTACTGATGAGACAGGACACTACCACTGGTCTGATGCAGCACAACAGGCTGTTGTTATAATTATTAAACTGCAGCAGTGGACATATAGCAGCAGCATATATCGTCACTGGAATGACTGATGAGACAGAACACTACCACTGGTCTGATGCAGCACAACAGGCTGTTGTTATTATTATTAAACTGCAGCAGTGGACATATAGCAGCAGCGTATATCGTCACTGGAATTACTGATGAGACAGGACACTACCACTGGTCTGATGCAGCACAACAGGTTGTTGTTAAAATTATTAAACTGCAGCAGTAGACATATAGCTGCAGCGTATATCGTCACTGGAATTACTGATGAGACAGGACACTACCCCTGGTCTGATGCAGCACAACAGATTGTTGTTAGAATTATTAAACTGCAGCAGTGGACATATAGCAGCAGCGTATATTGTCACTAGAATTACTGATGAGACAGGACACTACCACTGGTCTGCACAACACAGCACCGATTTATAAAGCTACACTGGATATATGGCAGCAGAGAACACCAACACTGTGACTGGCTGGACTGATGCAGCACAATACACTGACTACACTGGACTGGTCTGCACAACACAGCACCACTTTATACAGCTACACTGGATACATGGCAGCAGAGAACACCAACACTGTGACTGGTTGGACTGATGCAGCACAATACACTGAGTGACTACAATGGACTGGACTGAGCAGCACAACACTTGCCACCCCACTTTCCCGCCCCCACACAGACACTGAACACATTGAGGACACATCCTCTCTATACACTCCGAGACTGGAGCGAAACGGCCGCGACGTGTGGCTCCTTATATGGAATCCAAATCCCACGAGAATCCGACAGCGGGATGATGCGTTCGGGATTCCGAGTCAGGTGGGAAAAACCCGAGCCTGACTCGGATCCGGGCTCGGAAGGCAAAGTTCGGTATAGTTGAACAGCTGTGTAAAGACTATGTGTAACTCATTGTGTAGGGGACAGCTCTGTGTAAGTCATAAAGCCAGAATACATAATACATAAAACATATAACTATTAATTCAAATATCAATGTCTGGTTTATATTGAATATCACTTAAGATGCATACAAAAACTCTGGTATGTACAGGGGTGTGCTTAAGAGTGCAGAATTAGGGCACACAACCAGGAATCTGCATATCTTTAGCAATTGTATGGTATCTGGCCTCTTGTTTGTTCTAATGCTGTTCAGAGACAATGACAGCACGGTATCAATGGGATCATCACCAAGTTCCAATTGTTCATGCTAACAATTGGGGCAAACAACGGTATTTACACATTCAATCAGTCAAAGGTCTATCTTCCATGGACACAATGCCTGTTTGGAAATAGCAATCTGATATGTTTTAGGTAGAGATGAGCGGGTTCGGATTTACTCAGTCCTTTACGCCAGAATTATCGCCATTTCTTTTTTTTCTGGATTTTTCTTATTGGCTAACCAAAACACGTGACGTCCGATAGCAAATAAGGGGATTCGGGTAAATCCGAGTAAAACCGAACCCGCTGATCTCTAGTTTTAGGAAACTATAAGAATTTGTATTTCTGGCTGCAACACATTTGAGTGTATATTTTCTGTAAGTAAGAAATATTTGCTATTGTGTTACAGTATGATATTTATTAACAAATGCGTCTTCAACGTATAACCTATAGCATGCGTATATGACACATGCATCGTAGACGCATCCATTAGTAAATGCCATAGTGTATTCTAAATATCGAAATATGCAATTTGACTTTGACACTATGTAAATAATATTTTTATTTAAAATATAAAATAATGGTCTTGTTCAGTAGGAATTAGGTAAAGCATGATGCGTTACAACTATTCATGCCTTGAAACTTGTATATGTATTGTTTGAAAAGACAAAACAATGGTTTATATTTACTTTTTTTTGGAGGGAGGGGACTCATATTTTAGTATGTTACAGTGCATATAAGGGTATACATTCTATACAAAGTGTAACAATATTACACAAAAAGAAGAAAAGATTGTCTCTTTGTTGGCGCACAAAGAGACAATCTTTTCTTCTTTTTGTGTCTTCAACCTTATTGTCTATGGCGGCACCCCCAACATATAACAGTGAATTAATATCATAATGCATGTATTAATGGGGTTTTTTTTTCATTTAATAAAGAACATACATTGACCTTTTGACTGGTGCAGAAGTTTTCCCTTCCCCTTTGTCCCTTTTTGTTGTAACAATATTACACACCATGAGATATGCAAAAATCTGCAATAACTCGGGATATTTCAATTAGTCTGAAAGGGGTATTAGTTTGGGAACAGAGTGAAAAGTACTGTAAGTAATACATGTAGCATATATTGTGACACATGCGGCTACATTTGAGCTGAATGTAATTGATGTGTGTTAAAAAGTCATTATAACAGGCTATCATAAATGAGCTAATAATAGTATTAGGAATAATCTCACATGACACAGAAGGAGTTTACTGAGGTTCGATTATCAAAGGTTTGTGTAATCTGCCATCATTAGTGTCACGCTTTACACCGGTCCTCACCCCAGATACCAGGATTTGAGAGTGTGTGCGCTGCTTGAAGTTTACCATTGTTCTATGCACATGGCCATGTTCCACCCATGACATGCCCACAATCTCATCTTGTAGCATGCGCACACTAGGCACATGCCTGTTAGGGCACACGCTATTATCAGTGTGGCACATGCCACTTTCCTTCTCAAAATACTCTACCGCATGCACCTGCTTCACTGGGCGCTGAGAGATGCCACAGAGCAGTGTTTTTATTTCATGCATGTGCATTTCATATTCTTTCTTTATGATGCATGCATACTATCCCGATAATATTCACTTATAACGTGCGAACGCTCCATTGCATACACCTCTGACTCATGCCCTTAATTTCTTGTATTGTTAATCAGAGGGGCAGTATCATTTGTTTCATTTGCAGAGTGTATACTGTATGTGTGTGTGTGTGTGTGTGTGTGTGTGTGTGTGTGTGTGTGTGTGTGTGTATTTAATAGAGATGAGCGCCGGAAATTTTTCGGGTTTTGTGTTTTAGTTTTGGGTTTGGTTCCGCGGCCGTGTTTTGGGTTCGACCGCGTTTTGGCAAAACCTCACCGAATTTTTTTTGTCGGATTCGGGTGTGTTTTGGATTCGGGTGTTTTTTTCAAAAAACCCTAAAAAACAGCTTAAATCATAGAATTTGGGGGTCATTTTGATCCCAAAGTATTATTAACCTCAAAAACCATAATTTACACTCATTTTCAGTCTATTCTGAATACCTCACACCTCACAATATTATTTTTAGTCCTAAAATTTGCACCGAGGTCGCTGTGTGAGTAAGATAAGCGACCCTAGTGGCCGACACAAACACCGGGCCCATCTAGGAGTGGCACTGCAGTGTCACGCAGGATGTCCCTTCCAAAAAACCCTCCCCAAACAGCACATGACGCAAAGAAAAAAAGAGGCGCAATGAGGTAGCTGACTGTGTGAGTAAGATAAGCGACCCTAGTGGCCGACACAAACACCGGGCCCATCTAGGAGTGGCACTGCAGTGTCACGCAGGATGGCCCTTCCAAAAAACCCTCCCCAAACAGCACATGACGCAAAGAAAAAAAGAGGCGCAATGAGGTAGCTGACTTTGTGAGTAAGATAAGCGACCCTAGTGGCCGACACAAACACCGGGCCCATCTAGGAGTGGCACTGCAGTGTCACGCAGGATGGCCCTTCCAAAAAACCCTCCCCAAACAGCACATGACGCAAAGAAAAAAAGAGGCACAATGAGGTAGCTGACTGTGTGAGTAAGATAAGCGACCCTAGTGGCCGACACAAACACCGGGCCCATCTAGGAGTGGCACTGCAGTGTCACGCAGGATGGCCCGTCCAAAAAACCCTCCCCAAACAGCACATGACGCAAAGAAAAATAAAAGAAAAAAGAGGTGCAAGATGGAATTGTCCTTGGGCCCTCCCACCCACCCTTATGTTGTATAAACAGGACATGCACACTTTAACCAACCCATCATTTCAGTGACAGGGTCTGCCACATGACTGTGACTGATATGACGGGTTGGTTTGGACCCCCCCCAAAAAAGAAGCAATTAATCTCTCCTTGCACAAACTGGCTCTACAGAGGCAAGATGTCCACCTCATCATCATCCTCCGATATATCACCGTGTACATCCCCCTCCTCACAGATTATCAATTCGTCCCCACTGGAATCCACCATCTCAGCTCCCTGTGTACTTTGTGGAGGCAATTGCTGCTGGTCAATGTCTCCGCGGAGGAATTGATTATAATTCATTTTAATGAACATCATCTTCTCCACATTTTCTGGATGTAACCTCGTACGCCGATTGCTGACAAGGTGAGCGGCGGCACTAAACACTCTTTCGGAGTACACACTTGTGGGAGGGCAACTTAGGTAGAATAAAGCCAGTTTGTGCAAGGGCCTCCAAATTGCCTCTTTTTCCTGCCAGTATAAGTACGGACTGTGTGACGTGCCTACTTGGATGCGGTCACTCATATAATCCTCCACCATTCTTTCAATGTTGAGAGAATCATATGCAGTGACAGTAGACGACATGTCCGTAATCGTTGTCAGGTCCTTCAGTCCGGACCAGATGTCAGCATCAGCAGTCGCTCCAGACTGCCCTGCATCACCGCCAGCGGGTGGGCTCGGAATTCTGAGCCTTTTCCTCGCACCCCCAGTTGCGGGAGAATGTGAAGGAGGAGATGTTGACAGGTCGCGTTCCGCTTGACTTGACAATTTTCTCACCAGCAGGTCTTTCAACCCCAGCAGACTTGTGTCTGCCGGAAAGAGAGATCCAAGGTAGGTTTTAAATCTAGGATCGAGCACGGTGGCCAAAATGTAGTGCTCTGATTTCAACAGATTGACCACCCGTGAATCCTTGTTAAGCGAATTAAGGGCTCCATCCACAAGTCCCACATGCCTAGCGGAATCGCTCCGTGTTAGCTCCTCCTTCAATGTCTCCAGCTTCTTCTGCAAAAGCCTGATGAGGGGAATGACCTGACTCAGGCTGGCAGTGTCTGAACTGACTTCACGTGTGGCAAGTTCAAAGGGCATCAGAACCTTGCACAACGTTGAAATCATTCTCCACTGCACTTGAGACAGGTGCATTCCACCTCCTATATCGTGCTCAATTGTATAGGCTTGAATGGCCTTTTGCTGCTCCTCCAACCTCTGAAGCATATAGAGGGTTGAATTCCACCTCGTTACCACTTCTTGCTTCAGATGATGGCAGGGCAGGTTCAGTAGTTTTTGGTGGTGCTCCAGTCTTCTGTACGTGGTGCCTGTACGCCGAAAGTGTCCCGCAATTCTTCTGGCCACCGACAGCATCTCTTGCACGCCCCTGTCGTTTTTTAAAAAATTCTGCACCACCAAATTCAAGGTATGTGCAAAACATGGGACGTGCTGGAATTTGCCCATATTTAATGCACACACAATATTGCTGGCGTTGTCCGATGCCACAAATCCACAGGAGAGTCCAATTGGGGTAAGCCATTCTGCAATGATCTTCCTCAGTTGCCGTAAGAGGTTTTTAGCTGTGTGCGTATTCAGGAAAGCGGTGATACAAAGCGTAGCCTGCCTAGGAAAGAGTTGGCGTTTGCGAGATGCTGCTACTGGTGCCGCCGCTGCTGTTCTTGCGGCGGGAGTCCATACATCTACCCAGTGGGCTGTCACAGTCATATAGTCCTGACCCTGCCCTGCTCCACTTGTCCACATGTCCGTGGTTAAGTGGACATTGGGTACAACTGCATTTTTTAGGACACTGGTGAGTCTTTTTCTGACGTCCGTGTACATTCTCGGTATCGCCTGCCTACAGAAGTGGAACCTAGATGGTATTTGGTAACGGGGGCACACTGCCTCAATAAATTGTCTAGTTCCCTGTGAACTAACGGCGGATACCGGACGCACGTCTAACACCAACATAGTTGTCAAGGCCTCAGTTATCCGCTTTGCAGCAGGATGACTGCTGTGATATTTCATCTTCCTCGCAAAGGACTGTTGGACAGTCAATTGCTTACTGGAAGTAGTACAAGTGGGCTTACGACTTCCCCTCTGGGATGACCATCGACTCCCAGCAGCAACAACAGCAGCGCCAGCAGCAGTAGGCGTTACACGCAAGGATGCATCGGAGGAATCCCAGGCAGGAGAGGACTCGTCAGAATTGCCAGTGACATGGCCTGCAGGACTATTGGCATTCCTGGGGAAGGAGGAAATTGACACTGAGGGAGTTGGTGGGGTGGTTTGCGTGAGCTTGGTTACAAGAGGAAGGGATTTACTGGTCAGTGGACTGCTTCCGCTGTCGCCCAAAGTTTTTGAACTTGTAACTGACTTATTATGAATGCGCTGCAGGTGACGTATAAGGGAGGATGTTCCGAGGTGGTTAACGTCCTTACCCCTACTTATTACAGCTTGACAAAGGGAACACACGGCTTGACAAATGTTGTCCGCATTTCTGGTGAAATACTTCCACACCGAAGAGCTGATTTTTTTGGTATTTTCACCAGGCATGTCAACGGCCATATTCCTCCCACGGACAACAGGTGTCTCCCCGGGTGCCTGACTTAAACAAACCACCTCACCATCAGAATCCTCCTGGTCAATTTCCTCCCCAGCGCCAGCAACACCCATATCCTCCTCATCCTGGTGTACTTCAACACTGACATCTTCAATCTGACTATCAGGAACTGGACTGCGGGTGCTCCTTCCAGCACTTGCAGGGGGCGTGCAAATGGTGGAAGGCGCATGCTCTTCACGTCCAGTGTTGGGAAGGTCAGGCATCGCAACCGACACAATTGGACTCTCCTTGTGGATTTGGGATTTCGAAGAACGCACAGTTCTTTGCGGTGCTTTTGCCAGCTTGAGTCTTTTCAGTTTTCTAGCGAGAGGCTGAGTGATTCCATCCTCATGTGAAGCTGAACCACTAGCCATGAACATAGGCCAGGGCCTCAGCCGTTCCTTGCCACTCCGTGTGGTAAATGGCATATTGGCAAGTTTACGCTTCTCCTCCGACAATTTTATTTTAGGTTTTGGAGTCCTTTTTTTACTGATATTTGGTGTTTTGGATTTGACATGCTCTGTACTATGACATTGGGCATCGGCCTTGGCAGACGACGTTGCTGGCATTTCATCGTCTCGGCCATGACTAGTGGCAGCAGCTTCAGCACGAGGTGGAAGTGGATCTTGATCTTTCCCTAATTTTGGAACCTCAACATTTTTGTTCTCCATATTTTAATAGGCACAACTAAAAGGCACCTCAGGTAAACAATGGAGATGGATGGATACTAGTATACAATTATGGATGGACTGCCGAGTGCCGACACAGAGGTAGCTACAGCCGTGGACTATTGTACTGTACTGTGTCTGCTGCTAATATAGACTGGATGATAATGAGATGTAGTATGTATGTATAAAGAAGAAAAAAAAACCACGGGTAGGTGGTATACAATTATGGATGGACTGCCGAGTGCCGACACAGAGGTAGCTACAGCCGTGGACTACCGTACTGTGTCTGCTGCTAATATAGACTGGTTGATAATGAGATGTAGTATGTATAAAGAAGAAAGAAAAAAAAACCACGGGTAGGTGGTATACAATTATGGACGGACTGCCGAGTGCCGACACAGAGGTAGCTACAGCCGTGGACTACCGTACTGTGTCTGCTGCTAATATAGACTGGTTGATAATGAGATGTAGTATGTATAAAGAAGAAAGAAAAAAAAACCACGGGTAGGTGGTATACAATTATGGACGGACTGCCGAGTGCCGACACAGAGGTAGCTACAGCCGTGGACTACCGTACTGTACTGTGTCTGCTGCTAATATAGACTGGATGATAATGAGATGTAGTATGTATAAAGAAGAAAGAAAAAAAAACCACGGGTAGGTGGTATACAATTATGGATGGACTGCCGAGTGCCGACACAGAGGTAGCTACAGCCGTGGACTACCGTACTGTGTCTGCTGCTAATATAGACTGGTTGATAATGAGATGTAGTATGTATAAAGAAGAAAGAAAAAAAAAACCACGGGTAGGTGGTATACAATTATGGACGGACTGCCGAGTGCCGACACAGAGGTAGCTACAGCCGTGGACTACCGTACTGTACTGTGTCTGCTGCTAATATAGACTGGATGATAATGAGATGTAGTATGTATAAAGAAGAAAGAAAAAAAAACCACGGGTAGGTGGTATACAATTATGGACGGACTGCCGAGTGCCGACACAGAGGTAGCTACAGCCGTGGACTACCGTACTGTACTGTGTCTGCTGCTAATATAGACTGGTTGATAAAGAGATGTAGTATGTATGTATAAAGAAGAAAGAAAAAAAAAACACGGGTAGGTGGTATACAATTATGGATGGACTGCCGAGTGCCGACACAGAGGTAGCTACAGCCGTGGACTACTGTACTGTGTCTGCTGCTAATATAGACTGGTTGATAAAGGGATGTAGTATGTATGTATAAAGAAGAAAGAAAAAAAAACCACGGGTAGGTGGTATACAATTATGGACGGACTGCCGAGTGCCGACACAGAGGTAGCTACAGCCGTGGACTACCGTACTGTACTGTGTCTGCTGCTAATATAGACTGGTTGATAAAGAGATGTAGTATGTATGTATAAAGAAGAAAGAAAAAAAAAACACGGGTAGGTGGTATACAATTATGGATGGACTGCCGAGTGCCGACACAGAGGTAGCTACAGCCGTGGACTACTGTACTGTGTCTGCTGCTAATATAGACTGGTTGATAAAGAGATGTAGTATGTATGTATAAAGAAGAAAGAAAAAAAAACCACGGGTAGGTGGTATACAATTATGGACGGACTGCCGAGTGCCGACACAGAGGTAGCTACAGCCGTGGACTACCGTACTGTACTGTGTCTGCTGCTAATATAGACTGGTTGATAAAGAGATGTAGTATGTATGTATAAAGAAGAAAGAAAAAAAAACCACGGGTAGGTGGTATACAATTATGGATGGACTGCCGAGTGCCGACACAGAGGTAGCTACAGCCGTGGACTACTGTACTGTGTCTGCTGCTAATATAGACTGGTTGATAAAGAGATGTAGTATGTATGTATAAAGAAGAAAGAAAAAAAAACCACGGGTAGGTGGTATACAATTATGGATGGACTGCCGAGTGCCGACACAGAGGTAGCTACAGCCGTGAACTACCGTACTGTGTCTGCTGCGACTGGATGATAAATAATGATATAAAAAATATATATATATCACTACTGCAGCCGGACAGGTATATATTATATAATGACGGACCTGCTGGACACCGTCTGTCAGCAGAATAAGTTTTTTATAGAATAAAAAAAAAAACACCACACAAGTCACACGACGAGTGTTTAACTTTTTCAGGCAATCACAATATAGTATACTACTAACTATACTGGTGGTCAGTGTGGTCAGGTCACTGGTCAGTCACACTGGCAGTGGCACTCCTGCAGCAAAAGTGTGCACTGTTTAATTTTAATAATATGTACTCCTGGCTCCTGCTATAACCTATAACTGGCACTGCTCCCCAGTCTCACCCACAATTATAAGCTGTGTGAGCACAGTCAGATATATACATAGATGATGCAGCACACTGGGCTGAGCAGTGCACACAGATATGGTATGTGACTGAGTCACTGTGTATCGTTTTTTTCAGGCAGAGAACGGATTATATTAAATAAAACTGCACTGTCTGGTGGTCACTGTGTTCAGTCACTACTAAACTCTGCACTCTCTACAGTACTCCTAAGCTCCAGTAAATCAAGTGTCTCTGTCTCAAATCAATCTCACTCTCTCTCTTCTAATCTAAATGGAGAGGACGCCAGCCACGTCCTCTCCCTATCAATCTCAATGCACGTGTGAAAATGGCGGCGACGCGCGGCTCCTTATATAGAATCCGAGTCTCGCGAGAATCCGACAGCGTCATGATGACGTTCGGGCGCGCTCCGGTTAACCGAGCAAGGCGGGAAGATCCGAGTCGCTCGGACCCGTGAAAAAAAACATGAAGTTCGGGCGGGTTCGGATTCCGAGGAACCGAACCCGCTCATCTCTAGTATTTAACCCTGCTAAGTACAGCATGACATACAGCACTTTTTTGCACAATTTCACTTCTGGCTAATGCCCCCTGTTTTTCCCTCACTGCTGCTATCACTTTGCATCTTTTGACATTAGTTCCAATCATTTCCTCTGTACCTCATGAAATCATTACATAATCAATGACCAATCAAAATGAAAGCTGCCAATTAAGGTTAGCAAACCACACCACTTCTGGGTGCAGCCCATCTCGGTGTATATAGCTTTATTAAATTCTATTACTTCTATTACTGTCGGTGTTATCCACATCCACATGTCCCAAATGCTATATGACATTGAGAATAACATGTTATCTTTCTCAAATCATTAGACTTCTGGGAAGACCCAGCTAGTATATTACAGTATGTCATAGGTGTTGCAGCTTCCATCGAACTTCCATGTGTTTCTTCTGCTTCTCCTGCAGTCAGGGGTGGACTGGGGCTCTAAAACAACCCTGGCATTCAGTTATGTGCGTGTGCTGCAGGCATGTGTGCGCACGACAAGGGGGCATGGTCACATCACACGGGGGCCTTGTGGCACGCCCCCGTCTCTCTATGCGCCCATCTGTAAAACAAAATATTTCATACGGAATTACAATGACTGACAAAACTTTGAGAAAGTATAAAGCTTGACGTACAGTACTGCACTGAGTTCTAGTAGGTGTATACATATGTGACAGATGTGCCTTTCAAAACTGTTCTCTGTAATAACTGATATTTACTTGAATAAAAATATCACTAAACAGACAGCAGTGAGTGTAAGAGTGGATCTGATAGAACGCCCTGTGATTTTTATGCTTTCCAAATCAAACTAAAACAGTGACTGTTTGATTTTAGTCACTTTGATCAGATAAGTCACAATTCTGCAGTGGCTGTATATCTATAGAGAAGGGCAAAAACACATATTTAATTCTCAAGTAAGATGATGCCATAAGGATATGTTTTCAGAATTGTATTTGACAGAGTAATACCACACTTGGGACATAAATACATGGCAGGCACTTCAGGCCAGTAATAGTCAAGGGACTTGTAACATAAATACTGTAACATCCACATCAGCTGAAATCATTGCAGAGGATTATACTCCTACACATACTGTGGGGAATATTCATCATGTTAAAATTAACATTCTGACTCGCCTTGAGTGCTGGAGCAATTCAGCGTTGCTCAAGCGCAGAGACAGTGATGCAAAAATCAGCTGTCTCCGCAAATCTTTTCACTGCTACTTTTGTAGCAGTGAAAAAAATCCATCAGTGCTAGCACTAGTGCGCCAGCATCTGGTGGAAAAAGAAGGACAGGTGTGGAGAGATCCATTGTGTTAAAATTTGCGACTTTGTAGGTGTATAAAACCAGTTCCTGTGTCGCAGACTAGAGTCTCTAATACACTGTGAGAATCTGCTTCTATGATGCATAAAAGATGCATATTTTTTTTAAAAAGTACAGTCCGCTAATCTTCTTGGAGCTTGCCAAGAGGAAGGGGGTTTCCAGGCAACCGGAAACCCCACTGCATTTTCCTTTGCATAGGAGAAAGTTTTTATTACATGGAATACTTACCATAGAACAAACTCCAAATAAAATTCATCACAAATTAAACTAGACATCTAAACAAATAGGCCACCTCCCGGATAGAGAATGAGGAAGAGCATGTCAATAGTCCATATGTACGAGTCTCATGAACAAGTAGAATGGATCAACATCACCAGAAGATAAGATGCTAGAAAGCATAGGTCTGGCCATGGAGTAACCTCTAGTTCCACAGACACTTTTCATATTACTCTTTTTCAAGGTGTATGTAATAGAGATATTCTTGGGAGAACTGGTGGTTGCTGTGTCAGCAATTTAGGATGTGACTTATTCCCATGATCACTGTGTGACTAGGATTTGTCCTTAAGGGTTTTGGTGATTATCCTGACAGTTGCTTAAGTTACTATTTAGTGTGGTATTAATATATTGTATTGTATTGCTTCCTTAAAATAGAATAAATGTACTCTTTTATATGAACAATTTTTCATTTTGCTATCATGGAACAGTACTTTAAAACAGAACATTTTTATGTGGACAATTTGTCTTAATTTCCAACACTTAATCCTGAAATAGTGGTTCCTGTGACATGGGAAGGCCTTTGTGCTATCTGAAGGTCAGGTGCCCTTTCTGAGAAATGAGTAAAGCTTTGGTAGGTACACCATGTGCAGGTCACTCTTGAGATCAGATGCTCCAATTCTCTGATCCAGGGGTTCCCAACCACAGTACTCAAGGCACTCTAAAGGTGCATACACACAGTGTGATGTAACCTTACCATTTTGACTATATCGTCAAAATAGTAAGGAACATTAGTGCAAATTGCATTGTGTGTACACAGCTTGCGATACCGATGTGTGCACCCGTGGGGATGGTATCGCAAGGAAAGATAGACTGTGCAGGCAAGTCAATCCTGGCTATATAGTGTACAATCTAGCACAAAGTATAGTTAAAATTGACACTTAGTCAAAATCTCACATAATCAAAATCTCAAGTACAGATCGCAAAGTCAAAATCGGAGATAGTCAATATCTCACCGTGTGTATGCACATTTACAATCCAGGTTCAAAGAATAGTGATACTTGAGTACAGGTGACTTAATTAGTATCTCGGTTATTTTAATTTAAACATCTGTGCTCAAGCATGGATATCACTAAAACCTGGACTGTTAGTTACCTTGAGAACTGAGGTTGGGAAACACTGCTCTGAGTGACCCTGTAGACACTGAGCTATGTTTAGCTTAATTAATACTTCCTTCAATGGGATTGGAAGGTTGGGCGTCTCAATTTTTGAGCAGCTCATAGGACGCAAACTCCCAGTCCAACTATTGCAAAAGCACTTTAAACCGTTTATCAGATAACGCTCCTGCATACAGGCCTATGGAATTACCATGACGATTTGTCTGATAATTGCATAGGTATGTACCCAGCTTTAGCCTGCCTACTTCCAATAGATTCGAGCAATCAGAGGCCATGGGGGGGAATAATTAATAGCCTGCTAGATGTAGGTATCGATAAAATGCGATTCCGTCCATTTTTTAAAGCAGCTACATTATAAATTCAAAGGCAAAATCCAACTTATCTTTTAAACTATTGTAGCTTTGAAAAAAAAGCAGAATCACAGGGATTCCTGCATCTCGCTGGCTATTATATTTCCCCTTATGTGTAGAATAGATAGTAATGTGCTCAGCAGTTATAGAAAATAAGTGATATCGCCACTTTAAAGGAATAATCAGAAAGAAGAGATTTAGAGTGTAATGACATTTTTAACTTGATGGTATTTTACCTTTCTACTCCTTTTTTTATCTCTCATCCTAGAAAATGAGCCTTCCCAGAAGAATGAAGAATATAATTATGACGAATGTGGAATATAAAACAAAAGCATTTGAGGCTGGTATCAGATGACTGCTGGGTAAGAAAGAAAGGCTGCTATTTCTTATTATATTTTATGTTACTGATATAAAATCGATCGTACAAGGAGAATGTTAGTGGCTATTGGTAATTACTGGAGAAAAATATCTGCTGTAAATATCTGGAAAAACAACTTTTATCAGAACAAGAAACAGTTAAAGTTTACATGTCTCTGTATGTCTGACCCAAAGTGGCAAAAATACATCAGAGGAGAAATAAATCAATAATGTTTCAGGGATTCAATTTTATTAAGGATCAGAGTTCAAGGCTGTTTTTCAGTAAAAGACGCTTATAATAATTAGCATAAATATTATAAGAAATGTAAAAATAATGATTGTTCTGGGAAACTGACAGTGGCAAGACAAGTGGGTCAGTTTGACTCATATAGTAACATTTGTTCTGTAATCTGTTTGGAGGAATTATCATGTCAGATTGAGTGAAGTACAGTAAGAATATAATAATAAAATATAAAATATTTAGTAGCGGGACTTCAATGCGTAGCGGCATAGCACAGCGTATGCATAACAAGCAGCTCCCCATTAGAATTAATGCGCACAGCTCCCTTTCACTTCAGTGTATAGTGTAGCATATGTAATGCATACAGTACGCGATGCCGTGGTCTGTGTGCTGCACTGCAGGTGGGACAGATGTAACATGTGCAGAGAGAGTTAGATTTGAGTGGGTTATATTATATTGTTTCTGTGCAGGGTAAATACTGGCTGCTTTATTTTTACAGTGCAATTTAGATTTCAGTTTAAACACACCCCACCCAAATCTAAATCTGTCTGCACATGTTACATCTTCCCCATTTGTAGTGCAACATGGTGTTGCCCATTAGTGTGCTTTTTTGGTTTGCTACAAAACCTGAATAAGGCCCATAGGACCCTATTCAGCACGGATCACAAAACTTGCTGAAAAGCAGTTGCTGGGATCAAATAGTTGGCTCCCAGAAAAAATAGGAAAAAAACGCCCATTGCAGAAATTGCGAACGCATCGCAATTCGCTATGTGATCGCATAACCATATGCAAATACTGGAACATTGAAGAGTTTTTCCATCTACGCTTCTTTTCATCTACAATTTTTTCATCAACAATTCTGCATACATAAGAAAGAGACTGGAAGTGGTCATCGCTGACCATACATAATCGCAAATCATGGGTGCGCTCACACAATGTGAACGCTGCACATGCACAGACGTTTGATAATCAGCAGGATTGTGTTTTCTCAGTTTTGTGATCCATGCTGAATAGGCTCCTAAATCAATTATTTCCGCCTTTTATAAGATGGGGGCAGGTCTACATGACATTGCGGACCAGCCCTGCCCCACTGCAGGGGTGAGATAGGATGAAGCCATCCAATCTCCTTAGCCACCCTTTTTAGCTAGGAGATTAGCCAACTCTGACGGGAGTCCAGGAGAGCACTCCAAATTCAGGACTATCCCAGGCATTCTGGAAGAGGCTAAGTGAGTCTTACTGGAAAAGACAAATGTGGGAAGATATGAATCAAAACTGCCACATGCACAGCATCACAGATAGATAGATATATATATATATATATATATATATATATATAGTCCCAAGGATGAACCCGCACTCGATTGCTGATATTATAAATTCAAAAGAGGGTGCCCTCAGCAGATATAGTTGCACACAAAAAAAGAAAGAAGGCTGCGGCACTCCATAAGCAAAAGATGAATGTATTGAGTTTAAAAAGTCATAACAGCAGTGTAAACGTCAGCAACGTTTCGGTACACGCAGGTACCGTTTTCAAGCTGTATACTGCTGCAAGGTATAGTCAGAATAAACAAGAATAATGAGAATATACTTACTTAAATAGCCCCCCGCTGCTGAGAGAAGCCGGTGTACGGCGGCGTCCCGCATGGAGTCCATCCACGGTGGGCGCTTGCCGATGACGTCACTCCGCACAGCGCCGGGAGGTTCCAGGGGAGCGTACTGCGTTGCCTGGAGACCAGACGCTGGGGATTGAGTTCTCTCACCGGCCTCCCGCAGCAGCTGAAGGAGACACAAAGCTGCACATATTAGTTGTAGAAATGATACATGTATAAACAGTAAATAAGTATAAAAAAATATAAAGATTAAACATCAGATGTACAATCCCGTGAGGGCACAGGTAATATGTCTGAGCACTCACTGCTGGGAGCAGCAGAGAGCTATAATGGAAACAAAACGGCATGGCCTGGACAAAATTGCATAAAACTACAACAAAACTATGGGGAAAAGAAGCCATGCTTACGGGGCCTAGATATTTTAGTGCTAGCATAGGCCGCCCGTAATGAATGAAAAAAAGAAGGGAGGGTAAGCTAATGGCCCATAATTCTACATTAATAGTAAATAAGCTGCATATAAGTGCAGCATATAATGAGGATTAAGGATACTAGATATTACTATATAGTAGGATGGCTTGTTACAAAAAAGTGTTCCAGTTATAGCGTTCGTTCAATCCAGCTGGTGATACTGTATTGAGACGGTGTATCCACGACATCTCACACTTCAGAAGCTTTCCATCACGATCACCACCACGGAGTGATGGCGGAATGTGATCAATCAACATATGTTTCAACGAAGATAACGGATGCCCAAGCTGTAGAAAATGTCGAGCAACAGGTTGATCAGAGCTTCCACTGGCAATGGCTTTTCCAATGGAAGATCTGTGAAGTGCCATACGTTCTCGTGCTGTACGAATAGTTTTGCCCACATAATACAGATTACATGGGCAAATGATGATGTAGATCACATGGGTGGAAAGACATGACAAGATATGCTTCAAGAATATATTTTTAGAAGTGTGAGGATGTTGAAATGATGGACCAGTAAGCATATGTGAGCAGGTGGTGCAACGTGGGCATCTGTAGCAGCCTGGTGATTTTGTCATGAAGTGAGGCACCGGAGGCGGTCTATCAAAGCCCGTGATGTCCGTGTGGACAACCATGTCCTTAATATTTCGTCCTCTTGTGAAACACGCCATGGGCCTTTTAGACTTGAAACAAGGTAGAGCTTCATCGGATGCTACAATGGGCCACAAGGCACGACTCGCTCTCTGTACCACTTGACTGGATGTGGAATATTCCATCTTCCAAGGAATTGTTGCTTGGGTGTCCTTCACTTTGGGAATTAGCAATTGGGACCGGTCCAGTGCTAGGGTTTCCATTTTTAATTTCTTTAACTCAGTGAAATTGTATCCTCTGGCCACAAATTTATCGATGATGGCATCGATGCTGTTGGCTGCTATTGTTTTGTCACTTGCTATCCTTGCTACCCGCATCATTTGTGATTTGGGCAGGCCTCTTTTAAGAGGTTTGGGATGAAAACTGGAGGCTGATAGCAAAGTGTTCCGGTCGGTAGGTTTGGAGAACACCTCTGTCCGTAATTTGTGGTCGGTGATGGACACTTGGACATCCAAATAGTGGATTGAAGCTGTGCTATAGTTAGCCGTGATCCTGATGGTGGATGGTCGGGAATTAATGGTTTCTATAAGATTCAGCAGGGTTTTTTCATCACCCAGCCATAACATGAATAGATCATCGATGTAGCGCATGTATATCGAAATATAGCATGCACTTTCCGGGGCAGTAAAGAACATGGACTCTTCCTCAGCAAACATAAATATGTTGGCGTAGCTGGGTGCTACGTTACTGCCCATGGCACATCCTGCCAGTTGGCGATAGAATGTGCCGTTGTAGATGAAATAATTGCGTGTTAATGTAAGTTCAAGCAACTGCATAAATACATCGATGTCGAGATCTGTAATATTTTCTTCTATGTAGAACGCTCTAACTGCTGCAAGACCCTGTGCATGGGGAATCGAAGTGTAAAGACTATTGATATCCATAGTAACTAAGAAGGTATTTGTTGGGATATCAGTGATGACTTCCAATCGGTTGAGGAAACTTGTGGTATCCTTGATTAATCTTGCATGTCGAATCACATGGGGTTGTAAAATCTGATCGAGATACATCGCTATAGGCTGGTACAAGGAGTCACGAGCCGAGATGATTGGACGTCCCGGAGGAGACACAGGGTCCTTGTGAATCTTGGGGACAGTGTAAATTATCGGACTCACTGGGAATGGTTGTTGTAAAGCCTGTAAGAGAGAATCATCCAGTTGGCCATTGGCTTTGGCCTGCTGTAGGATACCTGTAAGTTCAACTTGATACTGATAAGTCGGATCGCCATCGAGCTTCTGATATACAGCTGGATCAGCTAGTTGTCGTTCGATTTCCACCATGTAGGCCCCCAGGTCCTGGACCACAATGGCGCCCCCCTTATCTGCTGGGCGTATTACAATGTCTCTGTAGTCAGACAGATTTTTGAGGGCAAGTTGTTCTTCCCTACTTAAATTCTGATGTGGTCGAGGTTGAGCGTTCACAAATTTTTGTACCGAAGAATCCATCAATCGGGAAAACGTTTGTATGGAAGCATTCTGTGAAACGGGGTCAAACTTAGAGCGGCTTCTCTTCCTTAAGAATTGTTGAGTGGGTGTTGTGATGGAGACTTCCGTGGAATTTTGGAAGTGCTCCTTTAATCGGAGCGATCTAGAGAATCTGTAAAGATCAATATTCCAGGTGAGGTCGTGATGTTTGTTGGTCGGCACAAAGGAGAGGCCCTTGTTGAGGACTTTCTCCTCTGTCTCGGTGAGCACGCGGGAGGAAAGATTATAGATCATTTTTTCTTCAGGGAGGGAGCTTCTTTTTTGCCTCGAGTTTTGACCCCCGCGGCGGGTGGCTTTGACTTTACAGCCTGGTCTTTTGTTGTTTTCTTGATCTGACCGCTTGGGGGCAGAGAGGTCCCTTCTAAAGGGTCATCAGAGTCCCGTACTTGGAAGTCACTGTCGCTGTTAGAGGTGGCAGTGCCTCGTGCCCTGTCCTCACGGCGTTGCCGCCAACCTTGGCGAGATCCTCCCTTATGTGATCGCGTAGGGGGGCGATCGCCACCCATTAGCCAATGATAGACTCTGTTGGTCTCATAGTCTTGTACAACTGTGTCGTATTTTTTAAGCTTAAATTTGGACAATTCCTTCTGATAGGTCTCAATGGTTGATTTAATTTTGGAAAGCCAATCGGTGCCCATGTCAGCAGATAGAATGGGGGCATTGGTCATTTGAAATTCATTAATCTTCTTTCTCACCAAGTGGAGTTCTTTATCTGATTCTTTAATCACAAGTAGCATGAGATCAAGTCCACATTTGTTGACAATCCCTATCCACTGCTGACAAAATTCCGGGCTATATCGACCGATGGTCGGTGCATTGCGGCAGCGGAAGCCGCGTGGTATCATCTTCTCCTTATAGTATTTGGTCAACGTGACTCCATGCATGAGATAGTCAGTTTCACGTTTTTTTAATTTAACTAACTGCTGAAACACTTCTTCAGCTGAAAGCTCTGATGCAAAGGAAGGCCATAATTCTTTGGATAAGATACCTTCTGCTTCCTCGTCAGTGAAACTGCATAGTAATCCTTTAGTTCGAGGCATACTACGGCAACCTGCCGCAAAGCCACCACCGTCGTCTGACTGGGTTTCCATGATGGAATGTGTCTATGTTCCAAGAGGGGTGAAAAACAATAAAGCTGATGGTGCAGGGTTCCGTGCGGAGTCAGATGACTCACAGAAAGACAGTCCCAAGGATGAACCCGCACTCGATTGCTGATATTATAAATTCAAAAGAGGGTGCCCTCAGCAGATATAGTTGCACACAAAAAAAGAAAGAAGGCTGCGGCACTCCATAAGCAAAAGATGAATGTATTGAGTTTAAAAAGTCATAACAGCAGTGTAAACGTCAGCAACGTTTCGGTACACGCAGGTACCGTTTTCAAGCTGTATACTGTTGCAAGGTATAGTCAGAATAAACAAGAATAATGAGAATATACTTACTTAAATAGCCCCCCGCTGCTGAGAGAAGCCGGTGTACGGCGGCGTCCCGCATGGAGTCCATCCACGGTGGGCGCTTGCCGATGACGTCACTCCGCACAGCGCCGGGAGGTTCCAGGGGAGCGTACTGCGTTGCCTGGAGACCAGACGCTGGGGATTGAGTTCTCTCACCGGCCTCCCGCGTTTCGTCTCAATCAGACTTCTTCACCCTCTGAAGAAGTCTGATTGAAACGAAACGCGTTGGATTCCCTGTAGTGACCCCACTTGCCTATTTTAAAAGCTAAGTCCGAATTCCTTACCTTTTACAAAGTTTTTTATGCTTTTATCCTTACTTGTGAAATTTTCTGTATTTTATTCCACTTATATATTAAAAAACTTGTTTGTTGATTTTATATATTTTTTGGCTCATAAATCTTAGTCTTTTATTATTGTTTTGTTTTAAACAACACCAGTTGCCGATACCCATATCCCCCCATTCTTTATCCTTTTAGCAGTATTGTGCCGGTACTGCATTTTTAAGGGTTGGCAGACACCTTTAAGCTAGGGAAGTGTGTGTTTTTACTCAATTTCAATACCAATGCTCTTTTAACTCACTTTTTTACTGAGATTTTACCCCACAAGTGGCGCAATATCATCTTCTGTTACACATATATATATATATATATATATATATATTCCCCTGATACTCTGCTCTTGTACGTAAGCTACATCTGTAATGGTGTAGTATATGTATATATATACAGGTTGAGTATCCCTTATCCAAAATGCTTGGGACCAGAGGTATTTTGGATATCGGATTTTTCCCTTATTTTGGAATAATCGCATACCATAATGAGATATCATGGTGATGGGACCCAAGTCTAAGCACAGAATGCATTTATGTTTCATATACTCCTTATACACACAGCCTGAGGGTCATTTTAGCCAATATTTTTTATAATTTTGTGCATTAAACAAAGTGTGTCTACATTCACACAATTCATTTATGTTTCATATACACCTTACACACACAGCCTGAAGGTCATTTAATACAATATTTTTAATAACTTTGTGTATTAAACAAAGTTTATGTACATTGAGCCATCAAAAAACAAAGGTTTCACTATCTCGCTCTCACTCAAAAAAGTCCGTATTTCGGAATATTCCGTATTTCGGAATATTTGGATATGGGATACTCAACCTGTATATATTACATCACATGGCAATCACACACAAAACAATTCTACGGATCCCTCCTGCTAACTGTTGCGGAATGTAGCCCATGGGCTATAACTGTTAATGCCATCTGGGTCACATTCTAGAGCTTGGTGAATTCGTCAAAATGCGGCTCCAATAGAAACAGTCTGGGAGATGCAGACACTATGGGGTAAATTTACTAAGGTGGGAGATTTTTAGAACTGGTGATGTTGCCCATAGCAACCAATCAGATTATATCTATTATCTGCTAGAAGCAGCTAGATAAATGGTAAGTAGAATCTGATTGGTTGCCATGGGCAACATCACCAGTTCTAAAAATCTCCCACCTTAGTAAATTTACCCCCATATCTCTGCTGTATCTTGTTGTCCCCGGTTCATAAATGCTGCGGATAAAATAATGATAGCAGGTACCCCCCAGGCATTTTAGGGATTTCACACAAATATTAGGTATCAATGGCATAAATACATACGCCTCAAAAAATAAGTGAATAATATACAGCAGTTGCATAGTAGTTGCAGTAGGCATCCAGAATTGTAACCCCATTACATGTACTCATATTCAGACCCAAAATGTTTCAAAAAATCTGCGGTATTGTAAAATATTAATACATTCCCTTTCCCTTGATATTGGCGGCCTCTTTCGATTTTACCTTTAGATTTGTCATTGCAAGCTCTAGAGTTTTGAATATGGCCTATCTGACTATTTTCAAGTTTATTCCTTCCATACAGGGGCGTAACTTCCAAAGGCAATGGAGACGCCTGCCTCCGGGCTCCAATCCCTGAAGGGTCACCAGCATGTTCAGCAGCACCTGTATGGTTTACAGTGGGATCAAAGTGCGACCGCTGTTCTTACAACGTAGCTATGCGGCTCACCCGCTGCTGATGCAGGGTTAGTCAGCTCTGTCTCAGGAGCCCTGCTAACACCTGCAATAGGGGACAGGACAGTTCCCGTCTGGTACCGCTCATCCAGCACTACAGCATGCGACGGTGTACCCATCACAGCTGCTGGTCTGTGAAATAAGACCCACCGGTGAAAGCTGCAGACAGTTGTAGACAGCTGAATCTTAAGAGTCTAACCCTGACTCATTGGCCGCTGTCACACAGTATAGCTGGAGCCTTGACAACTTACTGCAGGCTCCAGTCCCTGAAGACCAGCTGAGAGTGCTATCTGTATTATTCTGTAAGCCGTATATAAATGTGACCCTCAATGGCTACTATATGGGTAATAGGCATAATATACTAATAAATATTGTGAACATGACAATTCTCTGACTAAATATGTATATGTGTTTATAATGCTACTGTTGATGACAATATTATAAATGTGTGGTAATGTAATTAGGACTCTGACATGTTTACTGTGGAGCGGGAAAATCAATTGTCTCACGACCCTCAGTCAGAGACTGAGTGTGTACCTAAGCCTGAATGCACAGCTGGGGGAGCACGAGACAGGACAATTGAGGGGTGTCCCGCGACCTGAGCGGGAAAATGACTGCTCTCGAGACCCCCTGAAACCAGTATAAAAGGGGGGGTCACAGCGCATTAAGACACACTGGTGCCCCTTCGGTGAGCATAACTTCTCTCTCCTCCTGCCCTGCGTTCAAGAGCTGTAAACATTAAGCGGGAGCATAGTCATCATAATAAATTCAAGGCTGTATTAAGAAGTACTTTATAATTCAAACGGACATATCAATATACATATATATATCTACAGATAGAATTAGAAAAATATATACACAGCCTAAATATTCATTGGATAGAGATAGATGAATATGGTGCCAGTAACAGATAATGGGAAGAAAAGGAAATAACCTCTCTGTTGTCTAAGACCCATCCTTTGAAAGAGTTCTTTATTTGGATACAATAGTAACATTGTTTCGCAATACAGAAAGCCAGTGATACAAGTAGCCTTCTCCTGAATATAACACACAGCCAGGATACCTCTAGTGGTATTGGATATATTCATTTCCTTTGCTATTTCTACAAATTATTTCAACCCCTGGTTGAAGGAAAACGACAATTACTGTGGAATATATATATATATATATATATATAGTCTATATACATATACATAGGAGCCAAGATTCTAAAGTGGTGGAGAAAGGACAGCTAAATATATATGCATATATATAAATCTTCAGGAATAGGATACTGTAATTCATCTGAATGTTGGATCAGGACTGCCATAGCAACTGTTATGTGTAACTTAGATGTAATTTGAGTTAATGTAGTAACATTATAAGGGGGAGTAAGAAAGAAATATTCAGTATAGTAAGTGTTTCAGTTTTTAATTGTACACACTGATAATATCTATGTAAGGTACAGATATTTATGGTATGTTTTAATCGAATACGAATGTTGCCACTGTTAGGTATCAACAATTAAATATATATCTAATATTACTTATACTAAACGGCATCTCATGATTGATGATTACTTACCTGATGTCTGGGTGCTAGTGGAGAATAGGAAAAATAGCAGGTGCATTGGTAACTGAAAAATATAATATAAAATAAAAGGTAGTTAGGGTTTTTCCCAAATTTACCCATTCACGATATAACACTATATATCATAAATTTGGGTGGAGGCACTATAAAGAAGGTGACGATTTGGTAACCCCAAAACAACCTCCCACCACTTAGGGTTACATTTGGAGGCATACTGCTGAGATTGAACATGGAGGGCATAAATGGGGAAAATATATATAATTGGCATAAAAGGAAGAGGGTGGATATTAAATGTAGTGTGGGTATTGGTGGAAATTTAGTAGATATAGATGATGAGGAAATACTTATAGAAGTGAAGAAATGGTATGGGATTAAGAATCCGTGTATATGGGAAAAGTGGAGAGGTAATTTGGGAGTAGTGTGTGCTGTATTACTAACTAATAGTAATGAATTGGATCCGTCATTAATCCCAGCTAACATTATGTTAGAGAATGTTCCAGGTAGACGACTACAAATTATATGGCCTATGATTCCACTAGATCTTAGTGAAGAAGCCCCGGTAGAGTGCGATAGTAGAACAGATGCAGAAGAAGGAGGGAACATAGGAGGTAGTTATTCTATAGCTGGGGAGCCAGCAACAGACATTCCTACAGGGGAAGATGGTACTGAACAGAATGTAGATGCGGTCATGGAAAAAGTAATTAGTCATTTTGAACGATGGCACAGGGAGGATATAGAAGGTTAAGAATATTTTCTGGAATTATGCCAGTACCTGCGGGGGAGGAAAATTATGATACCTGGAGGGAAACAGCTACTCAACAGTCAAAAGAATGGCGATGCCCCGAACACATAAAAAAACAAAGGATTGTTGAGAGTTTGAGGGGCCCAGCTATGGGCATTATCCATGCTACAAGAAGAAGTAATCCAAGGTCCACCCTAAAAGATTACTTTGAGGCTTTAGATTATTCATTCGGAACATTGGAAGATGTTGGCGACATTCTAGCAAGACTAAATCATACATATCAAGAACCGAACGAATCTCTTACTAAATACATCTATAGAATAGATAAAATTCTGTATAAATGATTGGACAAAGGGGGAACAGAAGCCAAAGATATAGATGAATGGAGGATGAAACATCTTTTACGAGGGGCTCTTACCAACAACCCCGTAGCACAAAGACTGAGATGTAGTATTACCAGGAGTCCTCCTTTCACGCTAGGATAATTAATTAAGGAGGTGAAATTGGAGGAAGTACAAATTGAAAATAGAGAAAAAAGTTTGAAACGGGTCAAAGTGGTATTGCCTACAGCAGAAAACAATTTAGCATCTGAAAAGTTATATAAATTAATGGAAGAACAAAATAAAAAACTAGATCAATTGATTACCCTCCAAACCACTCTCTCTGCTTCATCTGCTATAACTCCCATGGGAAGAGGAAGGGGGAGTATTAGGAGAAATGATAATAGGAGTAATTACAACAATTTCACCTGTTATAATTGTGGACAGTTTGGCCATCGAGCTTTCGAATGTGTACAAGGAGGAAGTATACGAAGGAACACCTCTAGGGTAGACAGAAGATCTTCAACGCCGACGGAAAACTCCAATGGGACGCCGATGAACCACGCTTCGACGCCCAACTTATAAAAGTGTGTGCAATGGGGAGTACCCAGTGGTCTAACGTAATTCCAGATGGGATTATAGGAAAGGCTCCCATGGTACAAGCAATTATTGATGGACAACCCTGCAATGTATTACTGGATAGTGGATCCCAAGTATCTATTATATTTGAAAGTTGGTACCAGCAACATTTATCCCACCTTCCCATTTTATCATTTGATGGCCTAGTAATATGGGGGTTAAGTAATTAAAAATACCCATATTTAGGGTATGTTGTCACCCAAATTGAATTTCCCGTGAAATCAGGAAGTCATAAGGATCCATTCCCATTTCTGGCTCTAGTTTGTCCTGATACTCCTTCTGATCAAGGGGTAGTAACTGTTATTGTATGGACAAACTTTTATTTATTCCGGAAGTTATTTGATTGGTGTATGGAGCAAGCAACACTTCAGGATGACATTCATAACAGAAATGTCTGCAATTCCTATGAAACAACTATGAAGGTGTTGACTCCTTTGTCAGTTCCAGAAGCTAATAGAGTGTCCTCAGTAGAGTATGAACTTTTTATTAATAAATTAAAAGATTGTTTCCAAGGCAGTGATATTGCAAATGTCGAAAGAGAGCAACTATTGCAACATCTCATTCATCGTGAATCAGTGTTCTCTGTTGGAGACTGGGATTTAGGGACAGCAACCGGCATTGAAAATAGAATTAAATTAAAAGATGAAAGTCCATTTAGAGAACGGTCTCGTCGATTGGCTCCAGCTGATTTTGATTACGTTCGGCAGCACTTGAAACATCTATTGGAGAATAACATCATTGCTGATTCTGAAAGTCCCTACGCATCGCCAATTGTAGTAGCCAGGAAGAAAAATGGAGACATACGGTTGTGTATTGATTATCGTACCTTGAATAATCGGACGTTAGTGGATCAATACACTGTTCCTAAAATAGAAGAAGCATTGGACTGCCTCCAAAGAAGCCAATGGTTTTCCATTTTGGATCTCAGATGTGGATATTATCAAATTCCGATGCATCCGGAGGATCGTGCTAAAACGGCTTTTATCTGTCCCATTGGTTTCTTTGAATTCTTGAAGATGCCACAAGGGATTAAAGGAGCCCCAGCTACTTTCTAACGCACCATGGAGCAAACTGTTGGGGACATGTGCTACAGAGAAGTGATTGTCTATTTGGATGACATTTTTGTGTTTGGTATAACACTAGAAGAACATAATGATAGACTCTTGAAAGTGTTAGACCGATTAAAACAACGCGGGTTGAAATTATCGATAGACAAATGTAAACTGTGTCAAAATACAGTGACATATCTAGGACATGTTGTGAACCGAGACGGAATATCCACTGACCCTGACAAAGTGGAGGCAGTGAGGGGATGGTCTCGCCCAGTAAATTTAAAAGATCTACGTTCTTTTTTGGGTTTTTGTGGCTATTATAGGCGGTTTGTACCCAATTATTCTAAAATCGCTAAGCCACTCACTGAATTGACCAAGGGATATCCCCCGGTAGGAAAAAACAGGGCAGCTAAAAGTGCTACTAGCCAAAGATTGTACTTTAAGCCACAAGAGAAATTTGGTGATAGATGGACGTCTGAGTGTGAAGCAGCATTTCAACAACTAAAGTCTTGTTTAACTCAGTCACCGGTACTAGTTTACGCCAATCCAGAGTTTCCTTATGAAGTCCACATTGACGCTTCTTTTGAAGGATTGGGGTGAGTCTTGTATCAAAAGCAGCAGAATCAGTGCCGACCTATTGCTTATGTCAGCAGGGGATTATCCACTAGTGAGAAAAACTATGCAGTGCATAAACTTGAATTTCTCGCACTCAAATGGGCAGTAGTTGATAAATTCCACGACTACTTATATGGGGTCAACTTTTCCGTCCATACTGACAATAATCCACTTACATATATAAATACGACAGCCAAGTTAGATGCCACAGGTCTCAGGTGGTTGGCTGCATTATCTAACTACAATTTTACTTTAAAATATAAGCCTGGAGTTCACAATACAGATGCTGATGCATTGTCTAGATTACCCCATTCCACAACTAATAGCGATAATGACGATTGGTTGGAAGTACCTGCACCCGCTCTTCGTAGCTTATGTCAGCAGATTTTAACCATAAACACACCAACCAGGGCAACCGTTTGCACACTGGAAGCATCTGAAGCTGCACTTCCCTCCTTGTACTGTTGGATAAATAAAGCTGAAATAAAACATCTACCCATGATCACCAAAGAACAACTGAGACTGGAACAACATAAAGATCCCACTCTATCAGTAATAATTAAGTATTTGCAGACAGGTCATTTAACCACCAATTACCGCTCTCTGCCACATCCTTTAGAGACATTAATACAACAACAAAATAAATTATTATTTCGACAAGGATTATTGTATCGCAAGACTCTTCAATCTAATGGAGGAGTAAAATTTCAACTGGTCCTTCCTGCAGTATTTATTCCTTTAATTTTATCCTCATTACATGATCAACATGGCCATGTAGGCTATGATAAAACTCAAGCACTTATAGCTGATAGAATGTATTGGCCTCTAATGAATGCAGAAATCGCACAATACTGCAAAAATTGTCGGAATTGCATCTTGCGAAAAACCTTACCTATGCATGCAGCCCCATTAGTTAATCTAAGTAGTACTGGACCATTAGAACTGGTATGCCTTGATTTTTTATCCTTTCAAGGACCTAATGGACAAGACAGCAACGTACTAGTAGTAACCGATCACTTTACTAGATACGCTCAAGCCTTAGTGACCCCAAACCAAAAAGCCATAACAGTCGCTAAAACCCTATGGGAAAAATTCTTTGTTCATTATGGGCTACTAGGTCGGATCCATACTGATCAGGGACGTGACTTTGAAAGTAATCTCATTAAAGAGCTATGTGAATGTTGTGGGATAAGGAAGTCCCGTACATCTCCATATCATCCTCAAGGAGACCTGCAGCCTGAACGGTTCAACCGAACTCTATTGAATATGCTGGGAACCCTGGATCATAAATCTAAACTGCAGTGGAAACATCATATAGTTCATCTTGTCCATGCATATAATTGTACCAAAAATGAGGCCACTGGGTATTCCCCCTATGTATTTATGTTTGGGCGAGAAGCCCGATTACCAATCGATATTAGTCTAGGAATATCTCCCCATAATGTCAAGTCATCATCACACATTCAATATGTTAGGAAACTAAGAAAAGAATTGAATGAAGCTTTTGAAGTTGCTACAATGGCCTCTAAGAAGCAAGGAGAAAAGAATCAGAGACTGTACAACCAGAAAGTAGTTGAACATATTTTACTCCCAGGGGACAGAGTACTCCTTAGAAGACTTGGAAATCCATAACGCCAAAAATTAATTAATAGGTGGCGTGAGACTCCTTACCGAATTGTGGAAAAGTTACCTGGTATTCCAGTGTATAAACTGTCAAAGTCAGAAAAATATCACGCGGCACATTGCCATATATGCACCTCATGCGTGTGCCAGCTGCACGTGCACAGGCCCTCCCGTGTGTGCGCATATTCGCAGTCGCGTGCATGCTCAGGCGCACGGTATGTGCATTTACGGTAGAGTTTGTGCGCGTCTAGCATGCGACACGATCGCTACATATTTAATCAAAATAATGTATTTTATAAGTTAATATTCCCCTGAGTTCAGCAGGTATCAATGGGTCTAAGATGGCTCTTAGACCTTAGAGATTCCCCTTTGCATGTTGGGAGGGCTTCACATGTTCTTATGCATAGTTAAGCACAGGAATAGTAATTGAAGATTAATTGTATTCCGAATAAATTACACCTAAGACCAGTCAGTTTCTTTCCCGCAGACGGAATACAATAGCCTTTAATTACACTAAGCTTTGAGATTCAGTGAAGAGGCTGACACCTGTGTTTACGAATGGGTTTAGGGTTGTCTCCAGAAGAATGATTGCTGAGATGTCATTGTCTCAACTGAAAGTGGACAGTGAGAAGACAAAACAAAACCCAGAGACAGGGGTTGTTTTGTATTCGCCAAACAATAGCTTCCCACAAGACAGGAATTTGAAATAGTAACAAGTGTTAGTCATCACCCAACGTTTTGCATAACCAAGATCACATGGCCAGCTCAGCTCACTGATACAGCTAGCCCACATGCTGTGAAAGACACACACTTCCTGTGGATCACACACCCCCACAGCTGGAACGCAGGTATGATATATCCACTGGAAATCACAGGACTCACTCACTCAGAACCAACCTAGCATCCAGAAGCATGGCTTGCTCATCACCAGGACTGATCTCCTTACTAAGGCTAAGTATTGTATACACATGGCTTAATGGCATAGAATAGTTAAATATGTGTTTGTGGTAAAGTAGTTGTGAAATGATTGGCATAGAATAGTTAGTTTGGAGATACAAATGGCTTAAGGTTAATGATGCTTGTGCAGTTATGTGATTGTTGGGTGTTTGTGATGATACTCTATGAAATCTGTAATGAATTGGAACAGTAGACAATCTGTAGCATAGCATCTCTGGTATACATTTATGGATGGTGATTTATAAAAGATTATAGTAGTTTTACATGATGCATCTTGCTGAAGGTTAGAAGTCAAAACATACTTCCTTTTGTTACGGTAGTCATGTGCTTGTAGCAATAGCAGGCTGATACTTGTGGGTACCTGGTGATCTGGTCTTGTGATGGCTCATATGGACAGCATGATATATGTGGTGCTGATTCTGGAAGGATAGCATAGTCAGCATACCATATGCTCTGGTTATTGAGATACTGTGTTGGCTTGAAATTGTGAAAGGTGATTTAGATGGTTTGGAATTGTAAAATCAGCACATATGCATTATATTGAAGCTTAGACATTTTGGAATATAGTGGAGTCTTATGTCTTCTGCTATGTGATTATGGTGTAGCAAAGAATTCCATGTGTTTGGACTTGCAAATCTAAAATGGCTGCTGACATTCCCTTTTGAACCATATGTTACAGACTTTGGAATCATGGGAGTTTTTCCCAAAATGGAGTCTAGCTTCTGTCCCATGCGGTATTGTAGGAACTATTGTGTTGTTGCTGTGTGTTGTGTATATAGGGACTGCCAGCCTGGGTGAGCTCACTTTTCTCTCCACAAAGGTTCTCAGCATTGACTAACGGCGCAGCGATCATTCCCACATGTGTAAGTTCTCTGCAGACATTTTACCTCCTAATTTGTTGTAAGCCATTTCTCTCTCTCCTTCCCCTTAAATGTAATTGTGCCACTATTGAATTTTAACGTGTAGTAATTTCTGTTAGGTATTTTATGTTAGTTTGGTAGTGTATAAATTGTATTGTGTATTCCTTTGCAATTGAACGTTCATTCTCTCCCTTAAAGGTGTTAGAACCTTAGACCGGTATTTGAGTGTTTATTACATTGCTAAGGGTTCTCTGAGCATCACAGCCGCTCATACAGCTTTTAAGCTAACAAGGTTACACTGCATTACATCTACACATTATCATTGCACAAAGGTTTACAGTATAAGTACATTCCTTAAGGTATAGTTATTAAAGTTTAATTCTGTAAGTGTCTGCGACGCCTGTGTTCACACCCTGTGCACAGCGTCTGCTATGCTAAGGGCGTACCCTTGCGGTACTTTGTGCGCCAATTGCGTACTGTGTCTCTTAACCTTTTAGAGTGTTTGATATAGGATATATATTAGGCTTTGTCAATTGCGGGCTCGTCCGTCCTCCACATATCCGCACTAACGAAAACAGACGTTATCTGTCAGCAAGGGCGGGAAGGCAGTAGTGCTGACTAAATAAGCGTCTGTTTCGCTACGTTGTAGGAGTGCTGGTGGAATCCGGAACCAGAGGTAGGAACATTAAGCTATTGTCTTTGTAAATCTGTTTTTTTTTTATTTCTATTTGGTGCCAACTACACACGCAGATTGGATGGTTTGTCTGTTTAAATAGGTTTAAAATTATTTTAAATCGCTCTGCATAGCGTGATAACTAAAAGGAGCTGGCATGATGATTTTCTTTGTGACAAAAGGTCTGTCCCCCATTTTGTGTAAACCTCATGGAGGTGGAAGGGGGAGGAGCAGCGGCCATTTAGGGAAGGAAACATTTTTTTTTCCCTAAGCGGCTGATTTTCAGTTGACTCAGGAAATAATCAGCCATCCATTGTCAAAAAGAAATCATCATTTAATGAGTTTTTTTTATTTAATGCATTTATTTAATCTATATCATAGTCAATCATAAGTGGTTCAGATAGAGTTTAAGAAAAGTTAATAATAAATGAAATATTTGATTTAGGAAATACACAAATAGAACGTAGTGGGTTTTTTATTTTGTTTTTGTTTTGTCACTGTCTCTCTTCAAGAGCTTTAACTCTGCTTGGTGTAGGATAACCATTGAAGTACAAATTAACCTTTGGGGTTTTTTTTTTCTCTCTCCCAGCAGTGAAAGAAATCGCCATTTACAGAGTTAGTTAAAAAAAAAAAGCACATTCATATGCAAATTAGAAGCACTGAATAAGGTCTCACATAAGTAATAGTGATTGGTACATATATGTAATATCTATATGCGTGTGCTTACATCAATGTATGTTATTAGATTAAATTTAGAATTGCATTTTCATCTGTGTATTTTCACATATCGGCCCTCATTCCGAGTTGATCGGTCGCAAGGCGAATTTAGCAGAGTTACACACGCTAAGCCGCCGCCTACTGGGAGTGAATCTTAGCTTCTTAAAATTGCGACCGATGTATTCGCAATATTGCGATTACTAACTACTTAGCAGTTTCAGAGTAGCTCCAGACTTACTCTGCCTGTGCGATCAGTTCAGTGCTTGTCGTTCCTGGTTGACGTCACAAACACACCCAGCGTTCGGCCAGGCACTCCCACCGTTTCCCCGGCCACTCCTGCGTTTTTTCCGGAAACGGTAGCGTTTTCAGCCACACGCCCCTGAAACGCCGTGTTTCCGCCCAGTAACACCCATTTCCTGTCAATCACATTACGATCGCCGGAGCGAAGAAAAAGCCGTGAGTAAAAATACTTTCTTCATAGTAAAGTTACTTGGCGCAGTCGCAGTGCGAACATTGCGCATGCGTACTAAGCGGATTTTCACTGCGATGCAATGAAAAATACCGAGCGAACAACTCGGAATGAGGGCCATCATTCTCCTGATTGCCACATACAAGTGATAACGTGCTGAGACATTTGTTGTTATTAATAGTTAAAAGATAAAAAGTAATATTTAGGGGAATAATTGTAAAAGGCACGCACACAGTCTCGCCTGGAAATACAAGGGAGATTTGGGTGGTGTCCAGTGAATGATTACTGTTAAAAATCATTCACATTGATAAACGTGTAGTGTGTTACTGTGGACGTACTTGGTCTGTGTACACGTGTCCTTACAAGGGTAGGGCGTACGCAACACAAGGGTCGACGCACGGAGCGTATATTACGCAACGGAGCGTACGGATACGCCCACATAATACAAACCGCACGATAGTATTGTTTAGTAGGCGATAAGGAAGTAACGCGATAATAACACAAATCTATCTCAAATCCAAAAGTTTAAAGTTAAAAGAAAAACCTTCTCTGTTGCAACTCTTCTGGGTTAGGCTAATACCGAATGAAAGGAATTCTGTACAGAAATAAGAGTGTTCGAATGTAAGAGTGTGTATATATAAGATTTCTCTTTTATTACGGACGTGGGAACCATAGGCCAGTAGAGAGTGATAGCGCGGGGTGGCTTGGGAGGCGTCCCTTGTTAGTCTCGACATATTAATGAGCAGTAGAGTCTGCTGTACATAACAGACCAGGAGGTCACGGAACAGGAGGTTCAGGTACAGCAGACTAGAAGTAGAGAGCACAACCGAAGAGGGTTGGTGCGAGACCCATATAGGCCAACGAAGCTCATTGCTGAAGGAATTTGCAGCCGAAATTTTCAATTCCGCTGATCGTTCCGCACATAAGATTAGTTGCTTGTGTGCAGATACGATTTTACCGCATGTGATTGTGTGCATTAGCGTGTCTTGAATGTTCATAAGAACGCTACTTGCACATTGTTAACGTGGTTTGTGTAATTTTTTTATTTTAAGGGAAGTAGCCTGATCACTCAGGGACATTCCAGCGACTGATACTTGCTGGGGAGGGTAAGACACTCCCACACGCCCGAGCAAGTAGACGTACTTAGGTGCCCTAGGTTGGGTACGGAACCTCTGGGAACTTTGGTCGCCGTATTGGCCAGCGTGGGCGGGAGTTAAGTGGGCGGACCTCGTTGCAAAACCCCCACCGCAGCCTTACCCCAGACATCTTGGTTTTTGTAAGGGTTGCCGAAGACCCTGATTTGAAGTCAGAGGTAGAGAAAGCAGCACCTGCAGAGATGGGGGCCAGTTGTTCAGGTAAGGGGCGATCAACCGAGGTTCAGGTTGATTTGGTAAACCGACCAATCGGGTCGGCAAGGTATATCATGTGTGAGAAATATGGTCATCACACAGAGATGTTGTGCAATGAATGGGAAAGGATGACTGTGCACGACGGGAGAAGTTTCCCCGGGTAGGTACTTTTAACCCAGAAGTGTTACAGAATTTAAGGAGAAGAGTTTGCCTGATTAAATCTTCAAAAAGGCGTATTAGGCATTATGACTATTTACAATTGTGGCAACAGGAAAGTGAAATGCAAAGAAATTTAACTTACATATCTGACTCTCATCTTGGGAAGAGAGACATGGCAATGGAGAGGATTATGGCTGCAGAGAATGGCGCGATGGTGTACGATAAAAAAATGCACTTAGTAACTGTATTAAGAATGAAAGTAACAAATGTAATAACGTTTATAAAAATGAAAGTGTCAAAATTACAAATGTTAACCTGTGCAAGTCGCACCCCATGTTAAGCTCCCCTCAGGATTACCAGCGAGAAGGTGAAACCAACACGATGTCAACACTGTACCCAGCAGTCATCATACGAGACACCCAGAGGGACACGGCCAAGTTGGTAAAGGCAATAGCAGAACCCCCTAACGGAGGGTCAGGTGAGGTCGTGTCAACAGGTAAGTACGGTATTGTATGTTACTCACAGACAAATGCATCTTACACCAAAGAGTTAACACAAAATAGCATAATGGAACAAAATCCTGTCAGGGTGAACACAATATATTAAAACAAATGTACACTACAGGAAAGTAGCAGTTTATGTGTTAATAAATGGTTTAAAGGAAGTATTAAGAACGAGTATACAAGCCTCTCTACCTAACTGGAGAAATAACTCAGTAACTGCATTAAGCAACTCCGCTGTTGGGCATGAGCAAAACATCATCAAGCACAGGGAAACAAAGAAGCCCCAGATCCCTGTGGGTAAGTCAAAGGTGAAAAGGTGTTATAATTGCCAGAAGGAAGGTCATTTTGCAAGAGATTGTAGATCAAGAAGTAGACCAAATTCATATAAACCCCCTGGACAAAGATATGAGCAAAGTTATGACACACCAAATTGTAATCAGAGATCACATAGGAAGGAGTTTGGGCCGCACCTGTAACATGCAATCAGGAAAGGTGATCATTAGGACTGATAGTAAGCCTGAGGTTACAGTTAATGAAATGGGAGGTCAGTTCCTTGCAGGCACAAGGACGGCCGGGTAGACGTTGTAATTTATCTGTAAATGTTCTTTTCCCCATCTCTGACGTTCATCGGCAGGACCCAAATATCACATAGCTATTTGGTCCTTGCAGAAGTCTACCTAACCCCAGTATGACCTACCAGCATCGATGTATCCTGGCCAGATACAAAGGGTAGAGTATGGAAATACTGGTGGGAGAGACTATGCAAAGATACCATTGGACATGTAGATGTGACAGCCTGATGGTGAACGGAAGATCTGACAATGTTTTTTTCTCTCCTGAAAAATGTTTGAAAAATGTTTTTTTTTTTCTGTTGTTGTTTATTGTTGATTTATGTGATGCATATATATATGAACGGTTCTCTCTCTCTTGTTGTTTTTTTTCTCTATCTCTCTTCTTTCTCATGTTCTCATAACGTTACAGATGGTATGTCACACATTAGTTGGACAAATGGTAATGCAAGAATTATTCTCCTTACAGAAAGAGCGCTGAGCTAGAAGAAATATTGTATCACCAGAATGTTTAGAAGACTGAGAGACAGCACCTTTGAGATGACAGCAGAACAAGAAGAACAACAAGACTAGAGAACTAATTATCGTAACAAGTTTCTCTCCCCCTCAAACTGTTTTCCTGTACCCCCATTACAAATTTCTCCTTTCTCCTCCTGTAAGATGGACTCGCCTCAAGAGACTGTGATCCGTGTTTTCATGTCGACCCTGATGTTGACCAGAGCAGTCTGTTTCGGTGAGAGTACCAGTGAGGTCGAGAAAGGATCCAGAAAGGTTCTGATGACAGAGATGGAGGCGTAGATTTCCAAGAACAACATAATCACCAAGCAAAGGCGAGTATCAGAAAACGATCTGGTAGCATTGACCATAGAAGGAATTGTGAAGGATTGTTAGCTGAAGAAAATTGCATCTGTAGGCATTGTGATAACTTAGTTGAGGATGGGTGCATCAAGAAATGTCAGTCCAGTTTTAACATTAACATGGACCGGCATCCATTGGGTGACTATCACTCATTAGTGGGTAAGGTGTTAAACCAAACAGACTGTTGGGTATGCTCTCAAGTACCTCAAGGTCACAGCAAGCCAGGACTAGTACCATTTCCTTTAACGATAGGGGAGGTACTTGAGTTAAGTGGTGGGAGACCGGTGGACAAGAGGTTTAATATCTCTAGTCCTCCTAGTTTGAAGCTCCACCAATATCATGTGGATAGGTCCTTAGTGTGTTTTAACATTTCCAATCCCCGAAAGCCGGGAAATTGGGAAGTGTCATGGAATAACAAAACCATGACCTTTTCATCTAGAGCCGATAGAATGCCTACAGATACAGAGCTCATACGCCACATAGCCGATAGTGGAAAATATTTCCGATATAGGTATACCCTAGGAAGTAGGACCATGAGAGTTGGAGAAGTATCACCAGGATACTGTGCACATATCATACAATCGGATACGTGTACTAGACAGATGGGAGAATTAGGGTTAGGAGAGTCCACATGGAAAATGTGTAACATGGTAATGACATATTCAGTCCCATATGTTCTCCCCGATGATGCATATTTCATATGCGGGAGAAAGGCGTATGAGCGGCTTGCCCCAAACTCAGAGGGATTATGTTTTATTGAAAAAGTACCGCCTGAAGTAATGACTGTATCGCATAACAAAATTGATTTGACTTACGACCCAACCATTGAAACCACGCTGTGATAAAATGTGATTCCACGACCTGTTTCTTTCACCCGTTTCTCCTTTGTTTTCCTCCAAGGTACAAGGACTCGCTTGGAAGAAGAATTTGAGGACCACATTTATACAAAGATTTTCTTTTATGGACAATGCCATAGACCCCCCATATCCCTAGTAACTTTAACTTTACGCTAGCCGAACACTTTTAAAAAGTTGTAAGTCTATGGACATTGAGAAAGCTTTTTGCTTGCATTTTGGCAAAAGCCCAAAGAGACTACAGTCAACATGTACATCAAGACAAGACACCAGACAAGACTTCAATCAACAAATGTATATTAAACTCACATAGTTTATGACTGCATTTACCATAATTGCTCCTTATCTTCATTTCTACAACCTTCAGGTAATGACACACATAGTCGATAGGGAATACAGGCACAGATATCAGCACTCACATATCCCCCCATTCATGTATCATCAACTAAAATGTGCTCCCCCATTTTGTTGCAACCAAAAGCCGAAAAGAGCTCGGTAAAGTTTGACAGCCCTTCCACAGACCCTTAATACGGGATAAGAAGGAATTCAAATGTATACTTCGCAATACCTCGAAGCTTGATTTAAAACACGTACGGCACGATGATACATGACCCCCCCAAACATGGATTCATACACACATGCTTCTGCTATCTCACTAGGTCATACCCTTTTCCTACCTTCTTCTCTCCTCCCTTACCCAATCATAGAAATGTATTTACATAAGACATATATTTTTCTCTTTTTGAACTGTTTTAGGAAGTGGCAGTTATTGGTGACTGCCAAAGGGTGGACTGTCAAAGTCAGAAAAATATCACGCTGCACATTGCCATATATGCACCTCATGCGTGTGCCCACTGCACGTGCACAGGCCCTCCCGTGTGTGCGCATATTCGCAGTCGTGTGCACGCTCAGGCGCACGGTATGTGCATTTACGGTAGAGTTTGTGCGCGTCTAGCATGCGACACGATCGCTACATATTTAATCAAAATAATGTATTTTATAAGTTAATTTCTCTATCGTCCTAAGTGGATGCTGGGGTTCCTGAAAGGACCATGGGAATAGCGGCTCCGCAGGAGACAGGGCACAAAAAAGTAAAGCTTTACTAGGTCAGGTGGTGTGCACTGGCTCCTCCCCCTATGACCCTCCTCCAGACTCCAGTTAGATTTTGTGCCCGAACGAGAAGGGTGCAATCTAGGTGGCTCTCCTAAAGAGCTGCTTAGAGAAAGTTTAGTTTAGGTTTTTTTCTTTACAGTGAGTCCTGCTGGCAACAGGATCACTGCAACGTGGGACTTAGGGGGAAAGTAGTAAACTCACCTGCATGCAGAGTGGATTTGCTGCTTGGCTACTGGACACCATTAGCTCCAGAGGGATCGAACACAGGCCCAGCCGTGGAGTCCGGTCCCGGAGCCGCGCCGCCGACCCCCTTGCAGATGCTGAAGCGTGAAGAGGTCCGGAAACCGGCGGCTGAAGACTCCTCAGTCTTCATAAGGTAGCGCACAGCACTGCAGCTGTGCGCCATTTTCCTCTCAGCACACTTCACTGGGCAGTCACTGAGGGTGCAGAGCGCTGGGGGGGGGCGCTCTGAGAGGCAAATATAAACCTTATACAAGGCTAAAAATACCTCACATATAGCCCATAGGGGCTATATGGAGATATTTAACCCCTGCCTGACTGGAAAAATAGCGGGAGAAGAACCCGCCGAAAAAGGGGCGGGGCCTATCTCCTCAGCACACGGCGCCATTTTCTGTCACAGCTCCGCTGGTCAGAACGGCTCCCAGGTCTCTCCCCTGCACTGCACTACAGAAACAGGGTAAAACAGAGAGGGGGGGCACATTAATGGCTATATATATATATATATTAAAGCAGCTATAAGGGAGCACTTAATATAAGGATATCCCTTGTATATATAGCGCTTTGTGGTGTGTGCTGGCAGACTCTCCCTCTGTCTCCCCAAAAGGGCTAGTGGGTCCTGTCTTCATTAGAGCATTCCCTGTGAGTTTGCGGTGTGTGTCGGTACGTGGTGTCGACATGTATGAGGACGATATTGGTGTGGAGGCGGAGCAATTGCCAAATATGCAGATGTCACCCCCCAGGGGGTCGACACCAGAATGGATGCCTTTATTTGTGGAATTACGTGATGGTTTATCTTCCCTTAAACAGTCAGTTGAGGACATGAGGCGGCCGGACAATCAATTAATGCCTGTCCAGGCGCCTCAAACACCGTCAGGGGCTGTAAAACGCCCTTTGCCTCAGTCGGTCGACACAGACCCAGACACGGGCACTGATTCCAGTGACGACGGTAGAAATTCAAACGTATTTTCCAGTAGGGCCACACGTTATATGATTTTGGCAATGAAGGAGACGTTACATTTAGCTGATACTACAGATACCGTAAAACAGGGTATTATGTATGGTGTGAAAAAACTACAAACAGTTTTTCCTGAATCAGAAGAATTAAATGACGTGTGTGATGAAGCGTGGGTTGCTCCTGATAAAAAGTTGATAATTTCAAAAAAGTTATTGGCATTATACCCTTTCCCGCCAGAGGTTAGGGCGCGCTGGGAAACACCCCCTAAGGTGGACAAGGCGCTCACACGCTTATCCAAACAAGTGGCGTTACTCTCTCCTGAGACGGCCGCACTTAAGGATCCATCAGATAGAAAGATGGAAGTTATTCAAAAGAATATGTACACACATGCAGGTGTTATACTACGACCAGCTATAGCAACTGCCTGGATGTGCAGTGCTGGAGTAGTTTGGTCAGAATCCCTGATTGAAAATATTGATACCCTAGATAGGGACAATGTTTTACTGTCGTTAGAACAAATAAAGGATGCATTTATCTATATGCGTGATGCACAGAGGGATATTTGCACACTGGCATCTCGGGTGAGTGCTATGTCCATTTCAGCCAGAAGAGCCTTATGGACACGACAGTGGACAGGCGATGCGGATTCAAAACGTCACATGGAGGTTTTGCCGTATAAAGGGGAGGAGTTATTTGGAGTTGGTCTATCAGACTTGGTGGCCACGGCTACTGCCGGGAAATCCACTTTTTTACCTCAAGTCACTCCCCAACAGAGAAAGGCACCGACCTTTCAACCGCAGCCTTTTCGCTCCTACAAAAATAAGAGAGCAAAGGGCTTGTCGTACCTGCCACGAGGCAGAGGAAGAGGGAAGAGACACCAACAGGCAGCTCCTTCCCAGGAACAGAAGCCCTCCCCGGCTCCTGCAAAAACCTCAGCATGACGCTGGGGCCTCTCAAGCGGACTCGGGGACAGTGGGGGGCCGTCTCAAAAATTACAGCGCGCAGTGGGCTCACTCGCAGGTAGACCCCTGGATCCTGCAGATAATATCTCAGGGGTACAGGTTGGAATTAGAGACGGATCCTCCTCATCGTTTCCTGAAGTCTGCCTTACCAACCGTCTCTTCCGAAAGGGAGAGGGTGTTGGAAGCCATTCACAAGCTGTACGTTCAGCAGGTGATAGTCAAAGTACCCCTATTACAACAAGGAAAGGGGTATTATTCCACTCTAATTGTGGTACCGAAGCCGGATGGCTCGGTAAGGCCTATTCTAAATCTGAAGTCCTTGAACCTCTACATAAAAAAGTTCAAGTTCAAGATGGAGTCACTCAGAGCAGTGATAGCGAACCTGGAAGAAGGGGACTTTATGGTATCCTTGGACATCAAGGATGCGTATCTACACGTTCCGATTTACCCCGCACACCAGGGGTACCTCAGGTTCATTGTTCAAAACTGTCACTATCAGTTTCAGACGCTGCCGTTCGGATTGTCCACGGCGCCTCGGGTCTTTACCAAGGTAATGGCCGAGATGATGATTCTTCTTCGAAGAAAAGGCGTATTAGTTATCCCATACTTGGACGATCTCCTAATAAGGGCAAGGTCCAGAGAACAGCTGGAGACAGCTTTAGCACTATCTCAAGAGGTGCTAAGACAACACGGGTGGATTCTGAATATTCCAAAATCCCATTTAATCCCGACAACTCGTCTGCTGTTCCTAGGAATGATTCTGGACACGGTTCAGAAAAAGGTTTTCCTTCCAGAGGAAAAAGCCAAGGAGTTATCCGATCTGGTCAGGAACCTCCTAAAACCAGGAAAAGTGTCAGTACATCAATGCACAAGAGTCCTGGGAAAAATGGTGGCTTCTTACGAAGCAATTCCATTCGGCAGATTCCATGCAAGAATATTCCAAAGGGATCTGTTGGACAAATGGTCAGGGTCGCATCTGCAGATGCACCTGCGAATAACCCTGTCACCAAAGACAAGGGTGTCACTTCTGTGGTGGTTGCAGAAGGCTCACCTATTAGAAGGCCGCAGATTCGGCATTCAGGATTGGATCCTGGTGACCACGGACGCCAGCCTGAGAGGCTGGGGAGCAGTCACACAAGGAAGAAACTTCCAGGGAGTATGGACGAGTCTGGAAAAGTCTCTTCACATAAACATTCTGGAACTAAGAGCAATCTACAATGCTCTAAGCCAGGCGGAACTTCTCCTGCAAGGAAAGCCGGTGTTGATTCAGTCGGACAACATCACGGCGGTCGCCCATGTAAACAGGCAGGGCGGCACAAGAAGCAGGAGTGCAATGGCAGAAGCTGCCAAGATTCTTCGCTGGGCGGAGAATCACGTGATAGCACTGTCAGCAGTGTTCATCCCGGGCGTGGACAACTGGGAAGCAGACTTCCTCAGCAGACACGATCTTCATCCGGGAGAGTGGGGTCTACATCCAGAAGTCTTCAACATGTTAATAGACCGTTGGGAAAGACCAATTGTAGACATGATGGCGTCTCGCCTCAACAAGAAACTGGACAAATATTGCGCCAGGTCAAGAGATCCACAGGCAATAGCTGTGGACGCACTGGTAACTCCTTGGGTGTACCAGTCAGTGTATGTGTTTCCTCCTCTGCCGCTCATACCAAAGGTATTGAAGATCATACGGCAAAGAAGAGTAAGAACAATACTAGTGGTTCCGGATTGGCCGAGAAGGACTTGGTATCCGGAACTTCAAGAGATGCTCACGGACGAACCGTGGCCTCTACCTCTGAGAAGGGACCTGCTACAGCAGGGTCCCTGTCTTTTTCAAGACTTACCGCGGCTGCGTTTGACGGCATGGCGGTTGAACGCCAGATCCTAAAAGGGAAAGGCATTCCAGAAGAAGTCATTCCTACCTTGATTAAGGCACGGAAGGAAGTCACCGTGAAACATTATCACCGCATTTGGCGAAAATATGTAGCGTGGTGCGAGGATCGGAGGGTTCCGACGGAGGAATTCCAACTGGGTCGTTTCCTACATTTCCTGCAATCAGGATTATCTATGGGTCTCAAATTGGGATCCATTAAGGTTCAAATTTCGGCCCTGTCAATATTCTTCCAAAAAGAATTGGCCTCTGTCCCTGAGGTCCAGACTTTTGTCAAGGGAGTACTGCATATACAGCCTCCTGTGGTGCCTCCGGTGGCACCGTGGGATCTAAATGTAGTTTTAGATTTCCTCAAATCCCATTGGTTTGAACCATTGAAAAAGGTGGATTTGAAATATCTCACATTGAAAGTGACTATGTTACTAGCCCTGGCCTCTGCCAGGAGAGTATCTGAATTGGCGGCTTTATCTTATAAAAGTCCTTATCTAATCTTCCATTCGGATAGGGCAGAACTGCGGACTCGTCCGCATTTTCTCCCTAAAGTGGTATCAGCATTTCATCTGAACCAACCTATTGTGGTGCCTGCGGCCACTAGCGACTTGGAGGACTCCAAGTTGTTGGACGTTGTCAGAGCCTTAAAAATATACATTGCAAGGACGGCTGGAGTCAGAAAATCTGACTCGCTGTTTATATTGTATGCACCCAACAAGTTGGGCGCACCTGCTTCTAAGCAGTCGATTGCTCGTTGGATTTGTAACACAATTCAACTTGCACATTCTGTGGCAGGCCTGCCACAGCCTAAAACTGTAAAAGCCCACTCCACAAGGAAGGTGGGCTCATCTTGGGCGGCTGCCCGAGGGGTCTCGGCATTACAACTCTGCCGAGCAGCTACGTGGTCGGGGGAGAACACGTTTGTAAAATTTTACAAATTTGATACCCTGGCAAAGGAGGACCTGGAGTTCTCTCATTCGGTGCTGCAGAGTCATCCGCACTCTCCCGCCCGTTTGGGAGCTTTGGTATAATCCCCATGGTCCTTTCAGGAACCCCAGCATCCACTTAGGACGATAGAGAAAATAAGAATTTACTTACCGATAATTCTATTTCTCGGAGTCCGTAGTGGATGCTGGGCGCCCATCCCAAGTGCGGATTATCTGCAATACTTGTACATAGTTATTGTTAACTAATTCGGGTTATTGTTAAGGAGCCATCTTTAAGAGGCCCTTTCTGTTGTCATACTGTTAACTGGGTTTAGATCACAAGTTGTACGGTGTGATTGGTGTGGCTGGTATGAGTCTTACCCGGGATTCAAAATGCCTCCCTTATTGTGTATGCTCGTCCGGGCACAGTACCTAACTGGAGTCTGGAGGAGGGTCATAGGGGGAGGAGCCAGTGCACACCACCTGACCTAGTAAAGCTTTACTTTTTTGTGCCCTGTCTCCTGCGGAGCCGCTATTCCCATGGTCCTTTCAGGAACCCCAGCATCCACTACGGACTCCGAGAAATAGAATTATCGGTAAGTAAATTCTTATTATTCCCCTGAGTTCAGCAGGTATCAATGGATCTAAGATGGCTCTTAGACCTTAGAGATTCCCCTTTGCATGTTGGGAGGGCTTCACATGTTCTTATGCATAGTTAAGCACAGGAATAGTAATTGAAGATTAATTGTATTCCGAATAAATTACACCTAAGACCAGTCAGTTTCTTTCCCGCAGACGGAATACAATAGCCTTTAATTACACTAAGCTTTGAGATTCAGTGAAGAGGCTGACACCTGTGTTTACGAATGGGTTTAGGGTTGTCTCCAGAAGAATGATTGCTGAGATGTCATTGTCTCAACTGAAAGTGGACAGTGAGAAGACAAAACAAAACCCAGAGACAGGGGTTGTTTTGTATTCGCCAAACAATAGCTTCCCACAAGACAGGAATTTGAAATAGTAACAAGTGTTAGTCATCACCCAACGTTTTGCATAACCAAGATCACATGGCCAGCTCAGCTCACTGATACAGCTAGCCCACATGCTGTGAAAGACACACACTTCCTGTGGATCACACACCCCCACAGCTGGAACGCAGGTATGATATATCCACTGGAAATCACAGGACTCACTCACTCAGAACCAACCTAGCATCCAGAAGCATGGCTTGCTCATCACCAGGACTGATCTCCTTACTAAGGCTAAGTATTGTATACACATGGCTTAATGGCATAGAATAGTTAAATATGTGTTTGTGGTAAAGTAGTTGTGAAATGATTGGCATAGAATAGTTAGTTTGGAGATACATTAAGGTTAATGATGCTTGTGCAGTTATGTGATTGTTGGGTGTTTGTGATGATACTCTATGAAATCTGTAATGAATTGAAACAGTAGACAATCTGTAGCATAGCATCTCTGGTATACATTTATGGATGGTGATTTATAACAGATTATAGTAGTTTTACATGATGCATCTTGCTGAAGGTTAGAAGTCAAAACATACTTCCTTTTGTTACGGTAGTCATGTGTCACGTAGCAATAGCAGGCTGATACTTGTGGGTACCTGGTGATCTGGTCTTGTGATGGCTCATATGGACAGCATGAGATATGTGGTGCTGATTCTGGAAGGATAGCATAGTCAGCATACCATATGCTCTGGTTATTGAGATACTGTGTTGGCTTGAAATTGTGAAAGGTGATTTAGATGGTTTGGAATTGTAAAATCAGCACATATGCATTATATTGAAGCTTAGACATTTTGGAATATAGTGGAGTCTTATGTCTTCTGCTATGTGATTATGGTGTAGCAAAGAATGCCATGTGTTTGGACTTGCAAATCTAAAATGGCTGCTGGCATTCCCTTTTGAACCATATGTTACAGACTTTGGAATCATGGGAGTTTTTCCCAAAATGGAGTCTAGATTCTGTCCCATGCGGTATTGTAGGGACCATTGTGTTGTTGCTGTGTGTTGTGTATATAGGGACAGCCAGCCTGGGTGAGCTCACTTTTCTCTCCACAAAGGTTCTCAGCATTGACTAACGGCGCAGCGATCATTCCCACATGTGTAAGTTCTCTGCAGACATTTTACCTCCTAATTTGTTGTAAGCCATTTCTCTCTCTCCTTCCCCTTAAATGTAATTGTGCCACTATTGAATTTTAACGTGTAGTAATTTCTGTTAGGTATTTTATGTTAGTTTGGTAGTGTATAAATTGTATTGTGTATTCCTTTGCAATTGAACATTCATTCTCTCCCTTAAAGGTGTTAGAACCTTAGACCGGTATTTGAGTGTTTATTACATTGCTAAGGGTTCTCTGAGCACCACAGCCGCTCATACAGCTTTTAAGCTAACAAGGTTACACTGCATTACATCTACACATTATCACTGCACAAAGGTTTACAGTATAAGTACATTCCTTAAGGTATAGTTATTAAAGTTTAATTCTGTAAGTGTCTGCGACGCCTGTGTTCACACCCTGTGCACAGCGTCTGCTACGCTAAGGGCGTACCCTTGCGGTATTTTGTGCACCAATTGCGTACTGTGTCTCTTAACCTTTTAGAGTGTTTAATATAGGATATATATTAGGCTTTGTCAAAACTTACATCAGAAAAAGGAGATGGACACAAACTCACCTATCACCGGCATCACTTGTTGCCCGTTGGACAGGATGTATATTTCCCAGGTGACCTAGAAATGGAAAATAGCTCTGATCTGAAGAATAGTAATCAAATACCTTCAGCTCCTTCTAATCTGTCCTTGGAAGAAAGTAGTGTGGAAGAATGTCCAGCAAATGAACTAGGATATTTCTATAGTCATGAAAGTCCAAAAAGTGTTTCTCTTGAAAAAGAGGTACCATTCTCTCCAGTATTCAAAGACCTATCACCCCCAAAGGACGAAAATACAGCTGTTAAGGATGATTGGAGTGACTCTAATGATAGTCCCATTCTATATTCACAAGGAAGTGACTTATTTACCATTTCTCCTGATATGTTAGATATGGAAACCCCAGTAGTTGGGGGAGAAAGATGCAGTCCTAGACCACAAAGATTGCGTAGACCTCCAACTATTTTTACTTATGACCAGTTAGGATATCCAACTCATAAACCCCTAATTTTTCAGTCCAATATTGTACATAGCTGGCCTTATTTTGGGTATACTGAATATAGGAGAAATGTAACTATTTAGCATATACAAATTCTCTAACATGTATATGTATGTAAACACATTATATTGGTATAGTAAAATATTGTGGTGATCTTTGAAATTAAACCAAGATTCTGGTTGGTATTGGTATTTCCCAGATCACCAGGGGGAGAAATGTGACCCTCAATGGCTACTATATGGGTAATAGGCATAATATACTAATAAATATTGTGAACATGACAATTCTCTGACTAAATATGTATATGTATATGTATATGTGTTTATAATGCTACTGTTGATGAGAATATTATAAATGTGTGGTAATGTAATTAGGACTCTGACATGTTTACTGTGGAGCGGGAAAATCAATTGTCTCACGACCCTCAGTCAGAGACTGAGTGTGTACCTAAGCCTGAATGCACAGCTGGGGGAGCACGAGACAGGACAATTGAGGGGTGTTCCGCGACCTGAGCGGGAAAATGACTGCTCTCGAGACCCCCTGAAACCAGTATAAAAGGGGGGGTCACAGCGCATTAAGACACACTGGTGCCCCTTCGGTGAGCATAACTTCTCTCTCCTCCTGCCCTGCGTTCAAGAGCTGTAAACATTAAGCGGGAGCAGAGGAGAGGAAGGAGCCTCAGTTCGGGGGAAAGAGCACCTGAAGATCGGGCAAGAAGAGGGGACGGAAGAGAGTGGAGGCGAGGTAGCGATATCCAGGTGAAGAGGATTTGAAGATTGCGGCATACAAGAGCGGAGAGATCAGCAAGAGCAGAGACGGAGAAGGCGAGCACAGCGGGAGCCAAACTACATACGAGGTACATCTTGGTAAGATAACCCACCTTCTGAGCTCCGGTGCCTAGCGCTGCTCACCGCTAAAGCTTCCGCTGTCAGTACAGCTATCCCGCCGCTACAGTTGCTGCTGATCCCACCTGCCGGCGCCGCCCACCGCATATACCTCCTCAGAGAAGCCACCGCCCGAGCTCCGCCTCGTAGAGCCGCCTCCGCCGCTATCTCCGCCTGCCGGAGCCCGTACAGTATCTGATCATAGCTAGAAGCAGCCGCCCAAGCTCCGCCTCGTAGAGCCGCCTCCGCCACTATCCCCGCCCGCTGGAGCCTCGTACAGTATCCGCTCCTTGTTAGAAGCAGCCACCCAAGCTCCGCCTGGTGGAGCCGCCTCTGCCGCTATCCCCGCATGCAGGAGCCAATTATACGGTCAGCTATAGATTAGATGCTCCCCCCCCCCCGAAATCAAACTGTTAGGCTACCGAAGACCTCACCGTGCTACATATCTAACCGCCACTCTCACAGCTTTGTATGCAGCGCATCTCACAATTGCTTATTTCACCTGTGCACGTGTGCTGACAGCATCATGCCCACTGGTAGCCATAGCTACTGACAGGTATCCAGTGGTTGCCAATGTAAGTGAAAGGGGGGTGTGGCCAGTATTGAAATGCAAAGGCAATGGGCAGGAGCCCATTGTGAAGACAACTAAGGTCTGTGCTATGTTCGCTGTTGTATATCACTATAGCCATACCTAGATGGATAAACTTACCTGACACTCAGCCTGTTCTTTTGTTTTTGTGCTGCAACAACTTCAGATGTCTAGATAAGGAAGAGTTTAAAGAGCTTAGTCTAAAAGTCACAGGATTGGAGGATATCTTATACAATATTGTCAACAGACATATATATATATATATATATATATATATATATATATATATATATATAAAACACTGGCTCCTATACTTACTTACCTAAGAAAGGAGAATACTCCTGGTTAACATGAGAAATACCAGACTATCTTTAATTAAGTGCAGCATGTATTAATACTGAATTAATTGGAAAGGAGCCATCATAATAAATTCAAGGCTGTATTTTATAATTCAAACGGACATATCAATATACATATATATATCTACAGATAGAATTAGAAAAATATATACACAGCCTAAATATTCATTGGATAGAGATAGATGAATATGGTGCCAGTAACAGATAATGGGAAGAAAAGGAAATAACCTCTCTGTTGTCTAAGACCCATCCTTTGAAAGAGTTCTTTATTTGGATACAATAGTAACATTGTTTCGCAATACAGAAAGCCAGTGATACAAGTAGCCTTCTCCTGAATATAACACACAGCCAGGATACTTCTAGTGGTATTGGATATATTCATTTCCTTTGCTATTTCTACAAATTATTTCAACCCCTGGTTGAAGGAAAACGACTATTACCGTGGAATATATATATATATATATATATATATATATAGTCGCCTAGTTCAAACAGCAGCGGCACTCGTGGGATTTGTAGTCAAGGATCAACGTGTATTTCACATCAAGATAGCCGACGTTTCGGGGCACACACGCCCCTTTGTCAAGGTGAGTAACATACAAACAACAAACAAGTGCATACCTTTATACTGTGAAGAAGCCCGCCAGTGCAACCTGTTCGGATCAGCGCCACGGACCTCCGTCACGTTGCTGGTCCTTCTTCTATGACGTCACCCGCCATGCGCCGCCTGGTCGTCTTGGCAACCGCGACGCTGGCCGGCCCCGTCATTCAGATAGTGTAGTTTCCACTCTCCCCGAGTACTGAAATCACCCAGTGAATCTCCTATAACAACAGAGACCCTCCACCTTAAATACACAAGACAAACGCTGACTGACAATACGTTGCTGGCTTTGGTGACTTAATTGTGGATTACGTTGGAGATAGGACCTGGCCAATGGTTACCCTTCCGGGCACCTTTTAATACATAATGTAAGGATGGTGGAACTTCAATCGACGACATAATGTACTAGTGTACCTCCTATAGATCCCCTAATTTATGTAACGGTCTCAATGGATCCCCTGCCTTCCCATCTATCAAGGTGAATGTGTTATTAGCAAAATGACGTGAATGGAGCAAGTATACACTCCACACTTATATCCAACGTGAGAAGTAATGTGTGATGTCACTAATGAGTGATCTATCCTGGCTTCCTGACCATACTATAAAGTACTGATCGGGTGCCAGATGGTGGTGGTCAACATAAGCACCCTTTGCTATGGACACTAATTGTGTCTGTCCCGTCACCACGGATGATATACTTCATCCTAAAAATATACTAAAAAACATATAATTGAAAAACCACGGTGCTCAACTTAATAATGTACATGTTATGATGAAAATTGAGGGGATGTTGAAAATGATCTGGAGGCCAAACTACTCTTCGATATAAAGAAGGACCTAACAACCTTGATCAATATTATGGAAAGTGTCTTATCAACACTATGGGACCCACGTCCTGACTAATACTCCATATCACCTGATGTCTAATGCATTATCCAAGTCGCAGGTCCAACCTTCTCCATACTCTTAAAAAAAATCACCATTAACCCACTCGGGATAGATATACTATAAAAGTATCTATGCGAGTCTGTTGTAGGAATTGTCCATCCACAATCATACTTGACTATAATCTTATTAAAGTCTACAAAAAGACATTCCATGAAAACTTCTCATTCAATCCTCGGGGGTTAATAGTGTCCAATTCATGTATCCACCTGGATTCCACCTGTAGCAATTTACGATCTCTGTCTCCTCCTCTGATGGTCTTAGGTACATGATGAATGATTTGTTGTTTCAGATCATTCAATGTGTGTCCAGCCTGTACGAAATGTCTGGCTACCGGTTGATCTGATTGCTTTCCTGATAGGGCCTGTTTGATGGAAGACCTATGTAGGGCCATTCTTTCTCTCAATGTGCGGATGGATTTCCCCACGTAATGGAGCCCACATGGACACGAAATCAGATATATTATATGTGTCAAAGTGCATGTCAATATGTGACGTATTTGATAGGTTTTGTCCTTGTGTGGATTTTTAAAGGATGAGCCTACAATCATACTGGTACAAGTTGTACATTTGATGCACTTATAACACCCCGGTTGTTTACTCATGAAGGAGGAAGGAGTTCTAACTGTCATAGCCTCAAAACCTGTGATGTCCGCATGTACTATAACATCCTTTATGTTACGGCCTCTAGAGTAGCACATCATCGGGCGTTTGCCCTTGAGTCCCTGTAATGCACTATCCGTTGACACAATGGGCCACAACGCCCTGGTTGCCCTTTGGATGACCGGGCTGGCGATGTTAAATTTGTTTACAAATGGAATAATCTGTTTATCGTCCCTGATAGATGGTTTCAACAAGGTCTCTCTTGGGATCGCCATGATTTCTGCCTTCTGAAGCTTTAATTTTTGTAAATCATATCCTCTGGCCATAAATTTGATGATCATATTGTCCAATTCTCGATCCAGAGTGGAACGATCGCTTATAATTCTTGAGGCTCTGATCATCTGCGATCGAGGAAGTCCTTCTTTCAAAGGTTTAGGGTGATGGCTATTGGCTCGGAGTAGCACATTTTTGTCCGTGGGTTTAGAATAGAGGCTGGTACTAATTCTTCCATCCGACAATGATACTTGAACATCTAAATAATTCAGAGAGGTGTCACTAACTTGATAAGTGTACTTAATGGGCCAGAACCTCGCCCATTAAGTACACTTATCAAGTTAGTGACACCTCTCTGAATTATTTAGATGTTCAAGTATCATTGTCGGATGGAAGAATTAGTACCAGCCTCTATTCTAAACCCACGGACAAAAATGTGCTACTCCGAGCCAATAGCCATCACCCTAAACCTTTGAAAGAAGGACTTCCTCGATCGCAGATGATCAGAGCCTCAAGAATTATAAGCGATCGTTCCACTCTGGATCGAGAATTGGACAATATGATCATCAAATTTATGGCCAGAGGATATGATTTACAAAAATTAAAGCTTCAGAAGGCAGAAATCATGGCGATCCCAAGAGAGACCTTGTTGAAACCATCTATCAGGGACGATAAACAGATTATTCCATTTGTAAACAAATTTAACATCGCCAGCCCGGTCATCCAAAGGGCAACCAGGGCGTTGTGGCCCATTGTGTCAACGGATAGTGCATTACAGGGACTCAAGGGCAAACGCCCGATGATGTGCTACTCTAGAGGCCGTAACATAAAGGATGTTATAGTACATGCGCACATCACAGGTTTTGAGGATATGACAGTTAGAACTCCTTCCTCCTTCATGAGTAAACAACCCGGGTGTTATAAGTGCATCAAATGTACAACTTGTACCAGTATGATTGTAGGCTCATCCTTTAAAAATCCACACAAGGACAAAACCTATCAAATACGTCACATATTGACATGCACTTTGACACATATAATATATCTGATTTCGTGTCCATGTGGGCTCCATTACGTGGGGAAATCCATCCGCACATTGAGAGAAAGAATGGCCCTACATAGGTCTTCCATCAAACAGGCCCTATCAGGAAAGCAATCAGATCAACCGGTAGCCAGACATTTCGTACAGGCTGGACACACATTGAATGATCTGAAACAACAAATCATTGATCATGTACCTAAGACCATCAGAGGAGGAGACAGAGATCGTAAATTGCTACAGGTGGAATCCAGGTGGATACATGAATTGGACACTATTAACCCCCGAGGATTGAATGAGAAGTTTTCATGGAATGTCTTTTTGTAGACTTTAATAAGATTATAGTCAAGTATGATTGTGGATGGACAATTCCTACAACAGACTCGCATAGATGCTTTTATAGTATATCTATCCCGAGTGGGTTAATGGTGATTTTTTTTAAGAGCATGGAGAAGGTTGGACCTGGGACTTGGATAATGCATTAGACATCAGGTGATATGGAGTATTAGTCAGGACGTGGGTCCCATAGTGTTGATAAGACACTTTCCATAATATTGATCAAGGTTGTTAGGTCCTTCTTTATATCGAAGAGTAGTTTGGCCTCCAGATCATTTTCAACATCCCCTCAATTTTCATCATAACATGTACATTATTAAGTTGAGCACCGTGGTTTTTCAATTATATGTTTTTTAGTATATTTTTAGGATGAAGTATATCATCCGTGGTGACGGGACAGACACAATTAGTGTCCATAGCAAAGGGTGCTTATGTTGACCACCACCATCTGGCACCCGATCAGTACTTTATAGTATGGTCGGGAAGCCAGGATAGTTAACTCATTAGTGACATCACACATTACTTCTCACGTTGGATATAAGTGTGGAGTGTATACTTGCTCCATTCACGTCATTTTGCTAATAACACATTCACCTTGATAGATGGGAAGGCAGGGGATCCATTGAGACCGTTACATAAATTAGGGGATCTATAGGAGGTACACTAGTACATTATGTCGTCGATTGAAGCTCCACCATCCTTACATTATGTATTAAAAGGTGCCCGGAAGGGTAACCATTGGCCAGGTCCTATCTCCAACGTAATCCACAATTAAGTCACCAATGCCAGCAACGTATTGTCAGCCAGCGTTTGTCTTGTGTATTTAAGGTGGAGGGTCTCTGTTGTTATAGGAGATTCACTGGGTGATTTCAGTACTCGGGGAGAGTGGAAACTACACTATCTGAATGACGGGGCCGGCCAGCGTCGCGGTTGCCAAGACGACCAGGCGGCGCATGGCGGGTGACGTCATAGAAGAAGGACCAGCAACGTGACGGAGGTCCGTGGCGCTGATCCGAACAGGTTGCACTGGCGGGCTTCTTCACAGTATAAAGGTATGCACTTGTTTGTTGTTTGTATGTTACTCACCTTGACAAAGGGGCGTGTGTGCCCCGAAACGTCGGCTATCTTGATGTGAAATACACGTTGATCTTTGACTACAAATCCCACGAGTGCCGCTGCTGTTTGAACTAGGCGACTACATCATTTTTTCCAGAAGGCACCGGGGTGTTACTGACAGAGGGGTGAGTGCCGGTCCATACAAAGACTTTATATATATATATATATATATATATATATATAGTCTATATACATAGGAGCCAAGATTCTAAAGTGGTGGAGAAAGGACAGCTAAATATATATGCATATATATAAATCTTCAGGAATAGGATATTGACTGTAATTCATCTGAATGTTGGATCAGGAATGCCATAGCAACTGTTATGTGTAACTTAGATGTAATTTGAGTTAATGTAGTAATATTATAAGGGGGAGTAAGAAAGAAATATTCAGTATAGTAAGTGTTTCAGTTTTTAATTGTACACACTGATATTATCTATGTAAGGTACAGATATTTATGGTATGTTTTAATCGAATACGAATGTTGCCACTGTTAGGTATCAACAATTAAATATATATCTAAAATTACTTATACTAAATGGCATCTCATGATTGATGATTACTTACCTGATGTCTGGGTGCTAGTGGAGAATAGGAAAAATAGCAGGTGCATTGGTAACTGAAAAATATATTATAAAATAAAAGGTAGTTAGGGTTTTTCCCAAATTTACCCATTCACGATATAACACTATATATCATAAATTTGGGTGGAGGCACTATAAAGAAGGTGATGATTTGGTAACCCCAAAACAACCTCCCACCACTTAGGGTTACATATATATATATATATATATATATATATATAATAACATGTCCATCCTCAAACTCCAGAGCTAAGGCATAGACAGAACCAGCATACTGTTAAGTTTCAGGCACGGTGGATCAAAACTGGATGATGATTTTAATTACCCTTATTCAAAACCGGCCCACACAACAGAGAAGTGGCAGGAGGTATTATCGTAATAAACCCTCTAATATAACTAATGAAACTGCTACATCTGCAAGTGATAGCGATCAGGGCCCCAGACGGGGTAACAGATTTAGGTCTCTCCCTTTAGGCATGAGAACCTGTGCCAAACACTGTGCAGCCGACAGTGGTACAACAGAAGAGGTGGCCAGTGGAAGCGTTACCTCCAAAAAAACATCAGCCCCCAAGGAGAAGTGATTTTTAACCTTTCGGTTACACCACTGTCCAAAGATGAGGAATCAGTTCTTAAAAAAGGACTTAATTATGTGCCTACAACTTCTTTTGATCCTTTTATTTGGAAAACAGAGATGTTTAGATTAAATCGTCAATTTAGGTTACGGGATTACTTTGGGGCTACAGCTTCCAGTAATGGGCAAGACCCTATTCCCCCTGAATTAAGGAAATTAAAATCATCATCCAGTTTTGCTCCACCGTCAAATAATGCATCTATAAAAACTTTCACCTGATTGGTAGACTCTGTGGTAGATATTGACCATTCAAGGACATTTACTGGACATTGTAACCTTTCAAAAGCAGAGTACCAGGCTTTACAAGCACTAAGTTCTAGAAAGGACATAGGCCGCAGATAAAGGCGGCTCGATCGTGGTCCAGGATCTTGCCGATTATAAATATGAAATTACTTGCCAACTGTCGGACAGTACCACCTACCAGCTATTGCCTTGTGATCCAACAGCGAATTTCAAAAAAACAACTTGATACGTTTTTGTTGCAGTCTGTTGATAGCGGTATTATTTCAAATGATATGGCTCATTTGCTTATGACGGAATTTCCAATTAAACCTATTTTGTACACAATCCCTAAGATACATAAAGATAGGTTGAAACCCCCGGGCAGACCAATAATTTCTGCCCGGGGTTCTATTTTCCAACCATTATCTATCAATTTAGACACGTATCTTCGGCTGTGTGTACAAAATGCCCCATATGTGTTGAAGGATGCAACTTCGTTGTTGCTGCAATTGATGAAATTTTATAAACTTCCTTCTGATGTTGTATTTTCTAGTATTGATGTCAGTTTGCTTTATACCTGCATTCCTCATTCAAAAGTTATTGCAGCTACTAGACAATTAATTACCAATAACATTTGGTATAAAGTACCTGATGTCAATTTTTTTCTGTGATCTCCTTGAAATGGTACTAAGTAAAAATTATTTCTACTATGATGGTAAATTTTACCTCCAGCTAGCAGGTTGTGCGATGGGGTCCTCAGTGGCCCCGTCGTATGCAAATGCTTATATGATTTCAGTAGAAAGGGACATTTTTTTCAGTGTTTAGAATGTTGCCAGTAAAGTGCTGCATTATACACGCTACATTGATGACATGCTATTGCTTTGGTTGGGAGGTGTGGAAAATCTTAAATCCTTAATAGATCAAAACAACCAGAGCAGTAGTCCTGTTAAATTGGTTTGCAAGTTAGGTTCTACTATTATTGAATTCCTGGATGTCAGAATTCAGATGTGTGGTGATGGTATAAAAACATCTTTATTTGTAAAACCCACTGACCGCAACACTTTGTTGCAGGCAACAAGTCACCATCCCATGCCGGTCGCAGGGGTTTACCGTTTTCGCAATTTTTGCGGGTACGACGCATCTGTAGTAACGACAATGATGCCAAGCAGTGTCTTGACCTGATGGTTGACAAATTCGAGGCTAGGGGATATGATAGAAATGCTCTATTAGAAGTTAAGCGAAAAGTTTTGGCAACTCCTAGAGCTAGTACCCTAAAGCCCAAAGGGCCCAAGTCCACTGCTGATAAGATCATCTGGCCCAGTAGGGTTAATTTGGCCAGTGATAAAGTCAGGAGGGCTGTGAACATGTATTGACCAATTGTTGCCTCAGACAAAAATCTTTCCAGTCTTAGAGACAAAAATATTATGTGTTGTCATTCACGGGGCAGGAATATCCGTGATTTCGTTGTGCGTATGGATATAACTGATTTGGGTAAGCATAGTCCACCATCTACCTTTCTGGGTAATAGGAAATTTGGTTGTTTTAAATGTCTTGGCTGCATAACGTGTATCTATATGCTCACGGGAGACACCATTAACCACTTAACTGATGATTTTTCCCTTCAAAACTGTTAAGAACATTTTTTATTTTATTTCATTTAATAAAGTTTAAAAAGTAGTTTTCTAAATATTTAAACAGTATATTATGCACATCTGCAGAATGGATGTCCTCATCAAAAACATGGGGACAGGGTGGTACGGTGCAGTCGCATGAAATCTGACCATGCCAGTTAAGTGGTTAAACATCCCTATTCAAACAAAACATTTAAAATTTATCATCATCTAACCTGCTCTTCTAAGTTTGTAATTTATGTGCTGATATGCCTATGTGGTAAATACTATGTCGGTAAAACCGACTGTGAATTTAAAGGTAGGATGGCTCAGCACAGATTTGCTATTAGAGAGGCTGTTTTGTCTGGGAAGAGTGACCAACCGGTTGCCCGGCATTTTGCCGTGGCAGGACACTCCCCCACATCACTTAAACACAAGATCATTGATCTTATTCCATTATCACCTAGAGGTGGCAATCGTTCCAAGTTACTTAGACAGCGAGAGGCCAAGTGGATCTTTTTGCTTGACACTCTCAGCCCTAAAGGGCTTAATCAAAATAGTGGTATGCATAGCTTTTTGTGAATTGGGATATGTGATTATGTGCTTCGTTTCCTGTCATTTGCATCTAGCTGGAATATACAGTCTATTCGTCAATTGGGATATTGACATCATGGCTATGTTAACACTTTTGCTGTTATTGGTGTTTGCTAATGCTCTAAAACAGTGTTGTATTGTATAATACTGTTTATAGCTGTTACTATGGTGACGGGGCGCACAGTGACGTCATCAACCCGCGCACGGCTGAACGGAGGAGGGCGGAGGCGGGAGGCAGCATGGTGATGGTGAGCACATAAATTGGGTGAGTGTTTTAATGTAATGTATATGCCCTGAAGAAAAAGCCGTTTGCTTTGAAACGTTGGCTACAACTTGCAGTACTGCGTCTTTTCTTCTGAGTGCTGCCGTTTACCAAGTTTATCATTGGGCAGCTGCTACACTCTCCTAATATGGAAGGCAATGGATAAAGTATCCCAGTGTATGCGGAGAGTGCCGGGCTTCACGCTATATATATATATATATATATATATATATATATATATATATATATATACTAGTGACGAGCGAACTTCACCAATTTGCCTCGGATCCTCCAGCCTTGCTCGGTTAACCCGAGCGCGCCCGAACGTCATCATCCAGCGGTCGGATTCTCGTGAGATTCATATTCTATATAAAGAGCCGCGCGTCGCCGCCATTGTTCACTCGTGCATTGGAGATGATCGTGAGAGGACGTGGCTGTCATCCTCTCAGTTTCTATATTCAGTGGGCTGCAAATTGTGCTGCAAATATCTGTGCTCAGTGTGCTGCAAATATCTATGCTCAGTGTGCTGCAAGTGCAAATATCTACGTTCTCTGCCTGAAAAATGCTCCATATCTGACTGTGCTCAGTGTGCTGCAAATATCTGTGCTCAGTGTGCTAATTGCTTTATTGTGGGGACTGGGGAGGGACCAGCAGTAATATATAGTAGGAGGACTGTGCAGAGTTTTGCTGACCAGTGACCAGTGACCACCAGTATTATACGTTCTCTGCCTGAAAAACGCTCCATATCTGTGCTGCATTTTAGTATATAGTAGGAGGACAGTGCAGAATTTTGGTGACCACCAGTATAACTATATATATAGCAGTACGGTACAGTAGTCCACTGCTCTACCTACCTCTGTGTCGTCAAGTATACTATCCATCCATACCTGTGGTGCATTTCAGTTTTGCACAGTTTGCTGACCACCAGTATATACTATATAGCAGTACGGTACAGAAGGCCACTGCTCTACCTACCTCTGTGTCGTCTTAGAGATGTGCACCGGAAATTTTTGGGGTTTTGTGTTTTGGTTTTGGATTCGGTTCCGCGGCCGTGTTTTAGATTCGGACGCGTTTTGCCAAAACCTCCCTGAAATTTTTTTGTCGGATTCGGGTGTGTTTTGGATTCGGGTGTTTTTTTTTACAAAAAACCCTTAAAAACAGCTTAAATCATAGAATTTGGGGGTAATTTTGATCCCATAGTATTATTAACCTCAATAACCATAATTTCCACTCATTTTCAGTCTATTCTGAACACCTCACACCTCACAATATTATTTTTAGTCCTAAAATTTGCACCGAGGTCGCTGGATGGCTAAGCTAAGCGACACAAGTGGCCGACACAAACACCTGGCCCATCTAGGAGTGGCACTGCAGTGTCAGGCAGGATGGCACTTCAAAAAAATAGTCCCCAAACAGCACATGATGCAAAGAAAAAAAGAGGCGCACCAAGGTCGCTGTGTGACTAAGCTAAGCGACACAAGTGGCCGACACAAACACCTGGCCCATCTAGGAGTGGCACTGCAGTGTCAGACAGGATGGCACTTAAAAAAATAATCCCCAAACAGCACATGATGCAAAGAAAAATGAAAGAAAAAAGAGGTGCAAGATGGAATTGTCCTTGGGCCCTCCCACCCACCCTTATGTTGTATAAACAGGACATGCACACTTTAACGAACCCATCATTTCAGCGACAGGGTCTGCCACACGACTGTGACTGAAATGACTTGTTGGTTTGGGCCCCCACCAAAAAAGAAGCAATCAATCTCTCCTTGCACAAACTGGCTCTACAGAGGCAAGATGTCCACCTCATCATCATCCTCCGATTGCTCACCCCTTTCACTGTGTACATCCCCCTCCTCACAGATTATTAATTCGTCCCCACTGGAATCCACCATCTCAGATCCATGTGTACATTCTGGAGGCAATTGCTGCTGGTGAATGTCTCCACGGAGGAATTGATTATAATTCATTTTGATGAACATCATCTTCTCCACATTTTCTGGAAGTAACCTTGTACGCCGATTGCTGACAAGGTGAGCGGCTGCACTAAACACTCTTTTGGAGTACACACTGGAGGGAGGGAAACTTAGGTAGAATAAAGCCAGTTTGTGCAAGGGCCTCCAAATTGCCTCCTTTTCCTGCCAGTATACGTACGGACTGTCTGACGTGCCTACTTGGATGCGGTCACTCATATAATCCTCCACCATTCTTTCAATGGTGACAGAATCATATGCAGTGACAGTAGACGACATGTCAGTAATCGTTGGCAGGTCCTTCAGTCCGGACCAGATGTCAGCACTCGCTCCAGACTGCTCTGCATCACCGCCAGCGGGTGGGCTCGGAATTCTTAGCCTTTTCCTCGCACCCCCAGTTGCGGGAGAATGTGAAGGAGGAGCTGTCGACAGGTCACGTTCCGCTTGACTTGACAATTTTCTCACCAGCAGGTCTTTGAACCTCTGCAGACTTGTGTCTGCTGGAAAGAGAGATACAACGTAGGTTTTAAATCTAGGATCGAGCACGGTGGCCAAAATGTAGTGCTCTGATTTCAACAGATTGACCACCCGTGAATCCTGGTTAAGCGAATTAAGGGCTCCATCCACAAGTCCCACATGCCTAGCGGAATCGCTCTGTTTTAGCTCCTCCTTCAATGTCTCCAGCTTCTTCTGCAAAAGCCTGATGAGGGGAATGACCTGACTCAGGCTGGCAGTGTCTGAACTGACTTCACGTGTGGCAAGTTCAAAGGGTTGCAGAACCTTGCACAACGTTGAAATCATTCTTGTCACGATCCGGGTATCTGGACGCCATTACTTACCCTTCAGATGCCTCCTAAGGCTGGCTCAGCGTTCCAGGACCGGATCCCATCTGTTATACTGATATCCACATTCCTGCCTCCTCTCCTGTCACTCTGAGACGCGGTCACCGCGGCGCCATGTTACATCCGGAATGGCGTCTCCCGCGGCCTCCGCCGCTGTCCCTGAGTTTCTGCATGCAGAGTGTCAGAGTGGCGATTACGTCAGCCGCGGCCTCCGCTGTGCCCGCGTGGTTTAGATGTGCACTTATCAGTCTGGCGTCTCCTGTCTCCTGTGGCCGGCGCCGCCATTGCTGTTTTAATTCCCACATGGATTACAAACCAAACTTCCCTCCAAGTGTCTGCATGGGCGCAGCCATCTTGGATTCTGTCATCTGTTCATTTCCACCAATCTGCTGTCTGCATTGTTAATCTGCATAATTGCCTAGCCAATCCCTTCCTTGCTGCAGGTATAAATATTCTGTGCCTGAGCAAGGAAGGCGTCAGTGCTTTGGTTGTCAAACCTAGTTCCAGTTTGTCTCTCTCCTGTGGTTGTTTTCCAGGTTCCAGTTCCTATCTCCACACTTCCACTAAAGAGATCCGCACCAGCATTCCACCTGCGGTGTAGCCTGACTCTCCTATCCATTTGGATTCATCTGCTTCCAGCTACAGATCCACCTGCTTTCAGCATCCAGCTTCCAGCAGAGGTCAGCTCTTCTTAAAGTGCCGGTACCCTTTTCTGCAGATTATCATTTATCACCGGCATTATTATTTCACCGCTCTCAAGCTCCAAACATCACTTCATATTTCATCGCTCTCAAGCTACATTTATCATTTAACTGGTTCCAGCCAGTATCCACTCCGTGCCAACATCAGTCTGGTTCCAGCCAGTACCCACAGCAGCCGTTTTATCCACAGCAGCCCAGCTTTTCCTGGAACACCAGCTGGTACGATCCTGGGCTATCTCCATTGCTACAGTCGGGCCTGGTAAGGACTTTCCAACTAGAAGATTATAAGAACTATCTCACACTACCAGAGCCCTGTGGCCCTTGCCACCCTGTAGAACCCAGGAACTGTATTTATCCTCTGCTGATTTTTATGTTTTCTTTTACTGCTGCTGTGTTACGGAGTTTGTCATAAATAAACATCATTGACTTTTACCCTGGTTGTCGTGTTCACGCCTTCGGGCATTTCTTCTACATGTTACTTACATGTCTAGGGGTCTGATACAACCTCCCAGGTTCCGTTACATCTCAGCCCCTACAACTGAGGCTGCCTCCCGTCAGCTCAGGCCCTCAATTGTGACAGTAAGCACTGACCATATGAATCCAGCCGGAGACCAGGATCAAGCGGCCAGGCCGATGCAAGAACTGGCAGCCCGACTTGAACATCAGGAGGCTGCACAGGGCCACATCATCCGCTGTCTCCAGGATCTCTCTACTCGGCTGGATGGGATTCAGACAACCCTCCGTGGATCAGACGCGTCCGGTGCGTCAACCACAGTGACTCCAGCTATAACCCCACCCACCTTACTCATTTCTGCTCCACGTCTTCATCTTCCAACGCCAGCAAAATTTGACGGATCTCCAAGATTCTGCAGGGGATTTCTCAACCAGTGTGAGATTCAGTTTGAGCTACAACCTGGCAATTTTCCCAGTGACCGTACAAAAATTGCCTACATTATCTCTCTTCTCAGTGGCTCAGCCCTTGATTGGGCATCACCGTTATGGGAGAGGTCCGACACCCTGCTATCCTCCTACACTGCATTCGTGTCAACATTCAGGCGTATCTTCGACGAGCCAGGCCGGGTAACTTCAGCTTCATCTGAGATTCTCCGTTTACGCCAGGGATCACGTACTGTAGGACAATATCTTATACAGTTTCAGATCCTGGCATCCGAACTGGCATGGAACGACGAGGCCCTGTATGCTGCATTCTGGCATGGCTTATCTGAGCGTATTAAAGATGAGTTAGCTACCAGAGACTTACCTTCCAAGTTAGATGAGCTAATCTCACTCTGCACGAAAGTTGATTTACGTTTCAGAGAGAGAGCAACTGAGCGTGGAAGATCATCTGCTCCAAAATCTTCTGCTCCTCCTCCTCGCCAACTGTCACCATCTAAAGACGAGCCCATGCAAATTGGCCGTTCCCGTTTAACTCCTGCTGAGCGCCGAAGACGTCTCTCTGAGTCTCTTTGTCTTTACTGTGCAGCTCCGTCTCACACCATCAATGCCTGTCCCGAACGTCCGGGAAAACTCCAAACCCTAGCTCGCCCAGGAGAGGGCCGGCTAGGAGTAATGATCTCCTCTCCATCTCCTCATGATTGTAATCTCCCAGTGTCGCTCCAAATTGCTCAACGTTACCGGAACGTCATTGCCCTCCTTGATTCCGGAGCAGCTGGGAACTTTATTACCGAAGCCTATGTTAAACGGTGGTCCCTACCCACCGAGAGACTTCCTTCGTCCATTTCCTTAACTGCCGTGGATGGCAGCAAGATTTTTGATGCAGTTATTTCTCTAAGGACTCTACCAGTTCGTCTGAGAGTGGGAGTTCTTCATTCTGAATTTATTTCTTTTTTAGTGATTCCAAGAGCCACACATCCTGTGGTCCTGGGCCTTCCATGGCTCCGTCTTCACAATCCATCTATTGATTGGATGACTACGCAGATTCTGGCATGGGGTCCCTCCTGTGCTGAGACATGTTTGTTTAAAGTATTGCCTGTCTGTTCTTCCTCCCCCAGGTCGTCTGATGTTCCACCTCCTCCATATCAAGATTTCACGGATGTGTTCAGTAAAGCCTCTGCTGATATCCTTCCTCCTCATAGAGAATGGGACTGCCCGATTGATCTCGTTCCAGGGAAGGTTCCACCTCGAGGCCGAACTTACCCGTTGTCTCTGCCTGAGACGCATTCCATGGAGGAATACATTAAAGAGAACCTAGCAAAGGGGTTCATTCGACCTTCCTCTTCTCCAGCCGGCGCAGGCTTCTTTTTCGTAAAGAAGAAAGATGGTGGTCTGCGGCCGTGCATAGACTACAGAGGTCTGAACGACATTACCATCAAGAACCGCTATCCACTACCCCTGATTACTGAGCTCTTTGATAGAGTCAGCGGAGCTACCATCTTTACAAAGCTGGACTTGAGAGGTGCATATAATCTCATCCGGATCCGTGAGGGTGACGAGTGGAAGACCGCCTTTAACACCCGTGACGGACATTATGAGTACCTTGTCATGCACTTCGGATTGAGCAATGCTCCAGCTGTCTTCCAGCATTTTGTCAATGAGATCTTCAGAGACATTTTATACCGTCATGTCGTGGTCTATCTAGATGATATCCTCATTTTTGCAAACAATTTAGAGGAACATCGTTTTTGGGTAAAAGAGGTTCTGTCCCGTCTCCGTGTCAATCATCTCTATTGCAAATTAGAGAAATGCGTCTTTGAAGTTAAGTCCATTCCGTTTCTAGGTTACATTGTGTCCGGTTCCGGACTAGAGATGGATCCTGAGAAACTACAAGCAATCCAGAATTGGCCGATACCCTTAACACTCAAAGGGGTCCAGAGGTTCTTAGGGTTCGCCAATTATTACAGAAAGTTTATACGAGACTTTTCCACCATTGTGGCGCCTATTACTGCTTTAACTGAGAAGGGTGCTAACCCGTCCAAGTGGTCTGAAGAAGCTACGCAAGCTTTTCATCTCTTAAAACAACGGTTCATCTCTGCACCAGTTCTGAAACAGCCCGACATCGACTCTCCTTTCATCTTAGAGGTGGATGCCTCCTCCGTTGGAGTAGGAGCGGTGTTATCTCAGAGGGCTAAAGATGGCCATTTACATCCTTGCAGTTTCTTCTCTCGGAAGTTCTCCCCAGCGGAGCGCAACTATGCCATTGGCGACCAGGAGTTGCTAGCCATCAAGCTCGCTCTAGAGGAGTGGAGATATCTGTTGGAGGGAGCTTCTCATTCAATCACCATACTTACAGACCACAAGAACCTTTTATATCTGAAAGGCGCACAATGTCTCAACCCTCGTCAGGCCAGATGGGCACTTTTCTTTTCCAGGTTCGACTTTAAACTCCAGTTCTGTCCGGGCTCTCAGAATCGCAAGGCCAATGCCCTTTCCCGCTCATGGGAGCAAGAAAATGAGTCAGAGTCTTCAGACAAGCATCCTATTATCAATCCGTTGGCATTCTCCACGGTAGGGATGGACTCTACGCCTCCACTAGGGAAAAGTTTTGTGAAGCCGGTACTGAGGAAGAAGCTCATGCATTGGGCCCATGCTTCCCGTTTTGCCGGACATACAGGTATCCAAAAGACCCTGGAGTTTATCTCTAGGTCCTATTGGTGGCCAACTCTGAGAAAGGACGTCATGGAGTTTATTGCATCTTGCCCAAAGTGTGCCCAACATAAAGTCTCCTGCCAGTCGCCTGCGGGGCAACTGGTTCCACTATCCATTCCCCGTCGACCATGGACCCATTTGTCGATGGATTTCATTACAGACTTACCCATGTGCAACAAGTTCAATACCATCTGGGTGGTAGTTAACCGGTTCACCAAGATGGCACACTTCATTCCTCTCACCGGTCTTCCATCAGCTTCCAAGTTGGCTCAAGTGTTCATACAAGAGATCTTCCGACTCCACGGTCTGCCTGAAGAAATTATCTCAGATCGAGGAGTTCAATTCACAGCCAAATTCTGGCGAAGTTTATGTCAAGTCCTCCAAGTCAAACTAAAGTTTTCCACGGCTTACCATCCTCAGACCAATGGTCAAACTGAGAGGGTGAATCAGGACTTGGAGGCCTTCCTCCGCATCTATGTGTCTTCCTCTCAAGATGACTGGGTTCAGTTACTTCCCTGGGCCGAGTTCTGTCATAACAATCAGTATCATTCCTCATCTTCTTCAACACCATTCTTCACCAACTTTGGATTCCACCCTAAAGTCCCTGAATTCCAACCGCTCCCACCAACTTCTGTTCCAGCAGTGGATATCACCTTGCATCAGTTTGCAAACAACTGGAAGAGTGTACGAGCAGCTCTGCTCAAGGCATCGTTCAGGTATAAGAAGTTTGCGGACAAGAAGCGTAGAGCGGTTCCTGCTCTCAAGGTGGGTGATCGGGTATGGTTATCCACGAAGAATTTGAGGTTAAGAGTCCCCAGTATGAAGTTTGCACCTCGCTACATTGGTCCTTTCAAAATTGAGCAAGTCATCAATCCTGTTGCTTACAGACTTCAGTTACCTCCCTTCTTAAAAATACCCAGGACATTCCATGTTTCCCTGTTGAAACCGCTGATCCTGAATCGGTTTCATTCCTCACTTCCTCCAACTCCGAAAGTCCAAACTCAACGAGGTGTTGAGTATGAAGTGGCCGAGATCCTGGACTCACGTCACCGTTACGGTCAACTACAGTATCTTATTGACTGGAAGGGTTACGGCCCTGAGGAACGCTCATGGACCAATGCTTCTGATGTCCATGCTCCTGCCTTGGTCCGGAGATTCCATTCCAAGTTTCCTCAAAAACCAAAGAAGTGTCCTGGGGCCACTCCTAAAGGGGGGGGTGCTGTCACGATCCGGGTATCTGGACGCCATTACTTACCCTTCAGATGCCTCCTAAGGCTGGCTCAGCGTTCCAGGACCGGATCCCATCTGTTATACTGATATCCACATTCCTGCCTCCTCTCCTGTCACTCTGAGACGCGGTCACCGCGGCGCCATGTTACATCCGGAATGGCGTCTCCCGCGGCCTCCGCCGCTGTCCCTGAGTTTCTGCATGCAGAGTGTCAGAGTGGCGATTACGTCAGCCGCGGCCTCCGCTGTGCCCGCGTGGTTTAGATGTGCACTTATCAGTCTGGCGTCTCCTGTCTCCTGTGGCCGGCGCCGCCATTGCTGTTTTAATTCCCACATGGATTACAAACCAAACTTCCCTCCAAGTGTCTGCATGGGCGCAGCCATCTTGGATTCTGTCATCTGTTCATTTCCACCAATCTGCTGTCTGCATTGTTAATCTGCATAATTGCCTAGCCAATCCCTTCCTTGCTGCAGGTATAAATATTCTGTGCCTGAGCAAGGAAGGCGTCAGTGCTTTGGTTGTCAAACCTAGTTCCAGTTTGTCTCTCTCCTGTGGTTGTTTTCCAGGTTCCAGTTCCTATATCCACACTTCCACTAAAGAGATCCGCACCAGCATTCCACCTGCGGTGTAGCCTGACTCTCCTATCCATTTGGATTCATCTGCTTCCAGCTACAGATCCACCTGCTTTCAGCATCCAGCTTCCAGCAGAGGTCAGCTCTTCTTAAAGTGCCAGTACCCTTTTCTGCAGATTATCATTTATCACCAGCATTATTATTTCACCGCTCTCAAGCTCCAAACATCACTTCATATTTCATCGCTCTCAAGCTACATTTATCATTTAACTGGTTCCAGCCAGTATCCACTCCGTGCCAACATCAGTCTGGTTCCAGCCAGTACCCACAGCAGCCGTTTTATCCACAGCAGCCCAGCTTTTCCTGGAACACCAGCTGGTACGATCCTGGGCTATCTCCATTGCTACAGTCGGGCCTGGTAAGGACTTTCCAACTAGAAGATTATAAGAACTATCTCACACTACCAGAGCCCTGTGGCCCTTGCCACCCTGTAGAACCCAGGAACTGTATTTATCCTCTGCTGATTTTTATGTTTTCTTTTACTGCTGCTGTTTTACGGAGTTTGTCATAAATAAACATCATTGACTTTTACCCTGGTTGTCGTGTTCACGCCTTCGGGCATTTCTTCTACATGTTACTTACATGTCTAGGGGTCTCATACAACCTCCCAGGTTCCGTTACATCTCAGCCCCTACAACTGAGGCTGCCTCCCGTCAGCTCAGGACCTCAGTTGTGACAATTCTCCACTGCGCTTGAGTCAGGTGCATTCCCCCTCCTTTGCCTATATCGTGGGCAGATGTATAGGCTTGAATGGCCTTTTGCTGCTCCTCCATCCTCTGAAGCATATAGAGGGTTGAATTCCACCTCGTTACCACCTCTTGCTTCAGATGATGGCAGGGCAGGTTCAGGACTGTTTGCTGGTGCTCCAGTCTTCGGCACACGGTGGCTGACTGCCGAAAGTGGCCCGCAATTCTTCGGGCCACCGACAGCATCTCTTGCACGCCCCTGTCGTTTTTTAAATAATTCTGCACCACCAAATTCAATGTATGTGCAAAACATGGGACGTGCTGGAATTTGCCCAGATGTAATGCACGCACAATATTGCTGGCGTTGTCCGATGTCACAAATCCCCAGGAGAGTCCAATTGGGGTAAGCCATTCTGCGATGATGTTCCTCAGTTTCCGTAAGAGGTTGTCAGCTGTGTGCCTCTTATGGAAAGCGGTGATACAAAGCGTAGCCTGCCTAGGAACGAGTTGGCGTTTGCGAGATGCTGCTACTGGTGCCGCCGCTGCTGTTCTTGCTGCGGGAGGCAATACATCTACCCAGTGGGCTGTCACAGTCATATAGTCCTGAGTCTGCCCTGCTCCACTTGTCCACATGTCCGTGGTTAAGTGGACATTGGGTACAACTGCATTTTTTAGGACACTGGTGACTCTTTTTCTGACGTCTGTGTACATTTTCAGTATCGCCTGCCTAGAGAAATGGAACCTAGATGGTATTTGGTACCGGGGACACAGTACCTCAATCAAGTCTCTAGTTGCCTGTGAATTAACGGTGGATACCGGACACACGTTTCTCACCACCCAGGCTGACAAGACCTGAGTTATCCGCTTTGCAGCAGGATGACTGCTGTGATATTTCATCTTCCTCGCAAAGGACTGTTGGACAGTCAATTGCTTACTGGAAGTAGTACAAGTGGTCTTCCGACTTCCCGTCTGGGATGACGATCGACTCCCAGCAGCAACAACAGCAGCGCCAGCAGCAGTAGGCGTTACACTCAAGGATGCATTGGAGGAATACCAGGCAGGAGAGGACTCGTCATACTTGCCAGTGACATGGCCTGTAGGACTATTGGCTTTCCTGTGTAAGGTGAAAATTGACACTGAGGGAGTTGGTGGTGTGGTTTGCAGGAGCTTGGTTACCAGAGGAAGGGATTTAGTGGTCAGTGGACTGCTTCCGCTGTCATCCAAAGTTTTTGAACTTGTCACTGACTTCTGATGAATGCGGTCCAGGTGACGTATAAGGGAGGATGTTCCTAGGTGGTTAACGTCCTTACCCCTACTTATGACAGCTTGACAAAGGCAACACACGGCTTGACACCTGTTGTCCGCATTTGTGTTGAAATAATTCCACACCGAAGAGGTGATTTTTTTTGTATTTTGACCAGGCATGTCAATAGTCATATTCATCCCACGGACAACAGGTGTCTCCCCGGGTGCCTGACTTAAACAAACCACCTCACCATCAGAATCCTCCTTGTCAATTTACTCCCCAGCGCCAGCAACACCCATATCCTCATTCTGGTGTACTTCAACAGTGACATCTTCAATTTGACTATCAGGAACTGGACTGCGGGTGCTCCTTCCAGCACTTGCAGGGGGCGTGCAAATGGTGGAAGGCGCAAGCTCCTCCCGTCCAGTGTTGGGAAGGTCAGGCATCGCAACCGACACAATTGGACTCTCCTTGGGGATTTGTGATTTAGAAGAACGCACAGTTCTTTGCTGTGCTTTTGCCAGCTTAAGTCTTTTCATTTTTCTAGCGAGAGGATGAGTGCTTCCATCCTCATGTGAATCTGAACCACTAGCCATGAACATAGGCCAGGGCCTCAGCCGTTCCTTGCCACTCCGTGTCGTAAATGGCATATTGGC